>NW_026086604.1:80191689-80816689 GCF_022539395.1 Myiozetetes cayanensis | reverse complement strand
TTCTTCTGAAAAAGCCATACCACTTTACAGTGGAGGAAACAAATTATATGGACTAAAGTGTAGGGATTCCTTGGATCAGCCATCCTTGTAGCAATACTTCAGAGCTTTCTGATAATTCCTGAATTAAACCACAAGGCTTGTTTCACCAGCGTCTGAACGACCTCCCTATGAACAATTGCACAACTCCATGAATTTTCCCTTTTCTCCTGAAACCATGGGTTGAAAAAGGAAGTGTTGGGATCCAGACTGAGTGACAAGAGTGCAAGTGGAGTTTGCCTTAGGGGTAAATCTTAGCAAAGTAAGTCTTGTTGATAAGCCCCATTCTAGATTTGTGCTTATTTTCCAAATATAAATTAAAGAAATGGAATTGAAACATCATATTTTTCGTTAACTAATGGCAAGTTGGTACAGTGTTTTTGTCATGATTCTACTGCACTAAGAAAGAAGTCCTCCATAGCTACATAGAAATAAATGAGCTGAACATCTTCATGTTATCTGTTGGCATCAACTGTTACATACATACACACACATGTGTAAAGTAACCTACACACTCCCTGTTGCACGTGCAGTGAAAAATATGATGTCTGGCAGAAGTTGCCAGTGTATTTTTAAGCCAGTGGATTCTACACACGAATGTTTTCCTTTTTAACATTTCATCCCACAGCTACCTCTGCCTAATTTCCATTATTTTTAGCAGAAAACTTGTATACAAATCTAAAGATGAAATATTTGCCTTCAATGACTGTCTAAAATGAAAATCGTTACAATTTACTAAACTTTAACTATTGGCCTTCGCTTTTGTTAACTTTGCTCTCAACTAATTTTTCTAATATAAAATTTATATTACAATAAACCAAGTCTTTCTGAATTTCACATTTATTTTAATTATTCTTTCCCTGAAAAAGTCTTGTGAAAAGCCAAGTACTCTTCAGCAAGCAATATTACATTAAATTATAAATCCCAATTATTTTAAATCTTAAACATGGCTAACATGAATTTAAAGCAATAGTGGAAAAGGACTTGGAAGTATTAAGTGTCAAGATTTTTGATACCTAGATTATATAGTGTTTAACTCCAAGTTAAGCAATTATAACTATAGTTGTATAGATTATCAGCAGTCGAAATTACATGTCACATCATCAGGAATTAAACTAATTCTTTCCAAACATGTTATATAATTTTGGATTTCACTATTGCTTTTGGAATTTGACAAAACCTCAAGAGACCAGACCAAAACCTCTCAAAAGATTTACTCCATTTTCCTCTGTGAAGTTAATTTTTACTGCACTTGAATCCCTTATCTCAGCCAACAGCAACATAGAGATGTGACAGCACGCTCAGTAGCTCACCTGGTCCTATGCTGGTGTGTTGTGTGCTATACAACCCTTTCTTTACACATCCAAGCAAAACATCAAGCAAACAGAAGCCTTGAATTCTCCTGAGTACAAGAATACTTCAAAATTAGCATGGCTAGTCTCTCTAACACAGATAAAGAACAAAAAAAAAACCAGGTATAAAAGAAAACATATGCTGTTCTCAGGGCAACATTTTAAGGTCGTATGAAGCCTCTTTCATTCACTTCCAATCTAAAGCCCTTTCTTCATGGCTTAGGAGACCCTGAGTTCCTTAAAACTGGAATAATGCATCACTAGCCTACCTGTATGCGTGAAAGATAAATGCAAAATAACATCAAGAAGCTTCCTGCTCTCTGAATTCATTTGTACAGAAAGAGCTTGGAGAGTTAAGAGGAAAGCACTTAGCTCAAAAGACTCATCAGATTAGACATCACTCTTGAGGCACAAAGTTACATCCCATTTAACACGTTGGAGGAAGCCTGGGAGAAGGACAGAAAAAAAGCTTTTAAAGTGGCTGTTCGCTTGCAATTTCCTCAGAAAAAGATAAGACATGGACCACAATAACACCTGTCACAACAATTTTGGAAGCTGTAAAAGCTACACTTTCCTTTCAAACAGCTCCTTTGAGTACTCCATGTTCTCAACAACAATAATTGAAAGACAAAGCTTTTACAGCTTCTGAAATGCTTGTCCCTGTTCCTCCTTTACATAGATCAAGGACAGTAAGAGACTAATTACTGACTCACTGGAAATATATAGCCCACCAACATCTTGAAAAATAGTAGATATGCCCTTTTTTCTGTTCTTAGCCTTTTCCTTAATTTGATGAAACAAATGGACTGAAGAGGGCTTTGAAAACATTGGTTCTTCACCTTTGTCAAACAGTTACTTTACAAAATTATTTTTCCCCTTGATCTTTCTTTTTAGATTTGCTGCCTGCAATGACCTATAAGGACCTAAAATTAACCTACTTGACCACAGGGGGATCATCCTTGCTTAGATATCTCCTTATTGTAATTAAATCTACACTATCTTTTTATTAGACACCAAGGAGCTGACTCCTTCACACCTGCAGTGGCTCAGAGGCTTTTGCCTTATTGAATCTTCAATTCTCCCTTGGGCAAAATCAAACAGTATCCATACTGCAAACTGTCTGCTTTGCCTCCTAACCCAACGGTCATCCACAATATTCTTCAGCTGGAAAGTGCTGTCTCACTTGCCCTGCAACACCCACAGCATCAATATGCTTCTCTCATGATACCTGGCATGGTATCATGGCACTCTGGCAGATGCCCTGGCACTCTCTGCAGAAGGCCATGCCAAATGCTTGATCTGAGTTACTGCACAAATCCCACCACTTCTCCCTCTGTTTCTATTGATGGCAGGGAGACTATAACACCATGAATGGGTTCATTTTTGGGACAGAGGAAAGACATGAGCAAAGGTGTTTCCTCAGCTCCAGCAGCAATTCATGTTGTTTTAAAATGACCATGCAACTATGGCCTGAGATTATTTAAGATTTGTGTATAAGATGAATGTCCCATACATGCACATGCACAGAAATATCTAGAGAGCAACACGTCCTACAGCAGATTTCCCTGTGTGGCGATGCCAACATGACTTAGGATAGCCTACTGCACAGATTATTAGGGAGAATGGGAAAGTAAACCCTGTCCAAAATAAAGGCCTGAAACTGACTCAAGAGCATTCATTTAGTCTTCAGTGTGGGCTGAGGCTCACATGAATATAGCTTCTTCATCACCAGGGCACCACAGAGGCAGTTTAAGTCAGCCTTGGCAAATTACTCCACTTTCTCTCCATGTCACATTACTCAGTTTGCATCCTCAAATCTGGAATTAACTGTAGGACAGGTTTCCCTTTTCCAGGGACTTATCTGGGTTTTTTTAAACTACCTCATTTGGAAGGTGTCATGACACTTAAAAAAACATCACTTGTTGCATCTGCCATTTTGTGTGAACAATGCCCATATAAATAATGACATGAAGTTAGCCATAATATACTACACTACTATCTTTGTCTTAACTAGCAGCCCATTAGAAACCTTAGTGGTTTTTTTTGTCTAATCTTGGGCTAAGACTGACTCTAGATAAAGATAATGAACTATTAAACACTCATTTACAGAAAAAAAAAAAGTCTCTGACTTGAAATTTGCAAACTACAACGCAGAAAAAAGTTGAAATCTTTAGCAAGTCATCTGAGTGACACACAACATGTTCAGTTATGATTTATGCCTATAGACCTAGTCTATATGAGATATCTTGCTCTATTGTCTCTTATGCTGGTATGCAGAAAATTGTGACATTAATTGCAGATCACAAAAAAAATAAAAGGCAATAAAAGACTCTTTTCAAAGTATGACACTCTGGTTTTGACAACATAATCTAACCTCTTCATATACAATTATGTCCTTGAAGTGATGCTGGAAATGCTGTTTCAATAAATCACCAAAGGAAAGCTGCTCTTGTTTCTGCATTATAACATGTTACTTCAAAATCAACCCAAAGCAAAAAACTAGCACCAAAAGAAAGGCTAAAATACGGAAACAAAAGGAAGTTAGAACTATTGGTGGCCCTAGCATACAACTCACCCAAAGCCACTCAAAATAAGCCTCCAAAGAGTGCCAAACTGTTCTAGACATCATTCTGCTGCTGTTGAACTTTTGTCCCATTTGTGGGATAGATCAGTGCTAATAACTATTTGCCTTGCCCAGAAATTAAATAGTTTTTGTTATAAGCACTGGGAAATGCTACAGAATCAGAATGAAGTTCTTCAAATGGGTTATAGGATGGGGAGGTTGGGGGGGTGGGGAGGGGAAATTTCCGGGACAAAGTTCTACACCCAAATAATCAAAGAGTAAAGTAGAAATTTGATTGGCTAAGCGAACAAGAAAAGGCAAAACACAGACCAGTGTGCAGATTTGAGCAAAGGAAGAGCAGTGTAGAGAGAAGAAATAAAGAAAACCTCAACCTTCATAAATGTAGGAGGATCATATCTGGGGTTAAATGAATATCAGATGTTTCAAAGCACCAGTGCATTATTAATAACTAGACTTGACTACATAAGTATTATTAAGTCAAATAATTATGGCTTGTAGACTAGGAATCTAAAGCTCTCCTGGTTTCAGCAGACAAGTCTTACACCCCAGGGACTTTTCTGCCTCCAATTAATTTTGTGTGTGCTTCTCCAAAGGGAAAGCAGATGTCCTGACTCCTTGCTGCTGGCATCAGAAAATGGGGCTCTGGGGACACTTCTCCCTCAGGGATACATCTTCTCAAATCCCAGCGTGTTCCTGGGGCACAGCCTGACTCCCCTCGAGTCAGCTTCCTAGCTGATGCTATGGATCACACAGAGAAGTGAAAATATTAGAGCTGCTCTCTCATTTGATGCTATTTATTCACACATTTCTGGAGTTTTAAAAGGTGCAAATTACTAATTGTCCTATAATTGAGCTAGGTGTGATAGAGACAGTGCATCTTCAGAAAGACCATTAGAGATCAACACTGCCAATGCAGTAATTTGAGAAACCAGTACTGCTTAGAAATGATATGCACATTGGACACCAGTATATAGCATTTTTCTCCATATGAATTAAGCCAATTCAATCAGCACATACACCCAGCAGCAGCTGAAAACAACAAATCAAAGACACTATTAACATGAGAGCAGAAGTTAAATTTAAAAAAATGTGCTTTATAATGATACAGACTTAGCAGGAATAACAGGGACACAAAACAACTACTAAATAAAACATTTCTGCAAGGAAAAAAATGAACATTTTTCTGTCATACTCATAGTACTCAGACATTTAGGAAAATTTATACAACATTTTAAAAAAGTCACCTATGCCCCCAAGTTCTTATAACTACAATAATTTAACATTTTTTATTCTAATCATTCAGATGATATAACTATGCTTCCAACTGTAGTTTTTTTAAATGTAAAATCCAAGTGGCATTGTGAAACACTTTTCATGCTTAGAGTACAAATGTAATAATATGTGTTGAACTCAGAAATATTCCCCACTCAATTTCACTATGTCATGCAGTTAAACCACTTTTTATAATACAAGAGGTCATAAGCCATTTGTGTAAAATGTCCTTAGAAATAGACTTTAAACTAACCAAGAATCAGGCAATCTACACACGTCACAGAATAATGAATTTCTCAAGTTGTGCAAGGTTGAAATTACTTTAAATAATGAAATACATTAGTATTCTAGTGAAATAAAATAGTATTCTGGTATTTAGGTAAGTGCTCTTACTAAATTCTAAAATTAAAAATATATGGTTTTAAACTGGGTTTTTAATAGAGTGCTTTATTGTTTTGTTTGGTTTTAATTTTTCATAGAAAGTTTGGAAATTAATTAATTTTCCTCAGCTTATTTTTTTTAATATGAAACTGAAATAATTTCTAATTTAATTAATTAGAAAATTAATAATTTTCTAATTTTCTGTGATTGAAATTTAGAAGATTACACTTTGCGTGAAAGTATTTTGTCCTATTCTGGGAGGATATTAGGTCAAACACTGCAGAAAAATTATACTAGAAATCAGAATGAAAAACTGGTAATACTTTTTTTCATGAATCTTACTTAGAACAATTAGCTGACGTTCTCTATGTATTTTGACCAATTTCAGTATTTCATGGTTGAAATGCGTTTTATTGCAACCACGTTCAATTTCTAAAGACAAGGTACCTTTAAAATAAATTTATCTTTTGCTATTTCTTTTTTAAGAAGATATTTCTCCTGAACTTTTTTTGAGCTCAAAACATTCCTTTGAGGCCTTTTAATTTATTTACTGACAAAACTAAATCACCACTTATTTATTGTAGCCCAAAGCAAAGATGACTTCTTTACTTCAATTCAAAACAAACTGAAGTCTTTGGGCTGTGGTCCAAATAGAGATTGGCACAGAACTGCAGTGCCTCCAGAAGAGACTGCAAGCTGATTTATCATTGTCTTGCCTCTGCTTTATTCCCCTCCTTGTTGTCCTTGCTGAGCTGTGTCTCTGGGGTAAACTGAAGGAACAAGTGTCTTACAATCCCTCAGAAAGCCTTATGTGAGAAATAATATAGAAGGTAAAGAAAAAAAGAAGGCGATAAAGAAAGAAAACTGAAATCAATTCCATAATGAGTTGCTATTTTGTAACTCCTCTTTAATTTCCATCATAGCCTTTGTGATGCATTTAAAACCATTATAAGAATCAATCAGGGTTAAAAAAAATAAAATCTTTGAAAGCCTAAAGGCTTTTTTCTTCACTTCGTTTTTAGAGGATGCTAATTCTTGGAAAAGGGTTCTTAGAACTGAAACTTGTTGGGAAGGTTTCTCAGAACTATGCTTGCGTTTCTCCTTATGACAATAGGCTGAAGACGCACAACAGCCAACAGGTCAAGTCATTCCTCATAACTGTAACCATGTGGAGAATCTGTTGGAAATGCAGATGTTTTGCACGCACATTTTTATGGCCTTCTATGATGGAATGACTACCTCAGTGGGTAAGGGAATGGCTACAGATATCATCTATCTGAACTTCCGTAAAGCCTTTGACATGGTCCCCTACAACATCCTTCTCTCTAAATTGGAGAGAGATGAATTTGATGGGTGGGCTGTTAGTTAGATAAGGTATTGGTTGGACGATCACATCCAGAGAGTAGTGGTCAACAGCTCGGCGTCATGATAGACATCAAGTAACTGGGGTGCCTTGTGGAACAGGGAGGGAGCAGGGGAAGCGTGTGATAAGTGGTGTCCCTCAGGCATCTGTACTGGGACCACTACAGTTTAATATTTACATTTATGAACATAGACAAAGGATCAAGTGCACCCTCAGCAAATTTGCAGGTGATGCCAAGCTGAGTGGTGCAGTTGACACACCTGAAGAACAGGATGCCACCCAGAGAGATCTCAACAAGTTCAAGAAGTGGGCCCATGGGAATCTCATGTGGTTTAACAGGATCAAGTGTAAAGTGCTGCAACTGGGTCGGGGCACCAAAAACTTTTGTATTCAGAAAACGTTACAAAAGAAGATGCAATTTAAACCAAATAATTTCGTATATTTTGTTGGAAAGTAGAACTGTCAATGAACAAGTTCTGTCCACATCTCTCAAGGAGTGTGCCACGCAGCATCTCCAGGCTGGAAGGACATTTTTCAGTTGCTGTAAACACAGGGCACTCAGGACCTTTCTCTGTTTCTTCTTACTAATACATTCAGAAACTGCTTCCTTTTATGAAGAGTTTTAAAATTCACTATTCTACGCTTTTTTTGGCTACTGTAACTGCAACACGATAAAATGAAAGTGTAAAATATGACATAAGAGGTAACATAAATGTATTTATAGTAATAGAGTAATAATTATAAGTATATTTTAATAATATCTGTATCTGAAAACTTGTGTGACCTCTTTCCTTTTATATCAAGCAAGATGTGTGCCTGTGTGCCTGACTCTTTCAAAACAGATGTTAACACACTGCAAATGGTGTGAGCTGGAGGAGTGGTGAGAAAATTTTAAAAGAGGCTAACATGAACTGAAATTAACTGGAAAGAAATCCATGGAATGAAACAAATTAGTAAATATAAGTAGATAGTTAACTATTTACTATGAGGGAAAGGGAAATATTTCTCAAAATAGGAATATGTTGCAGGAAATTAAATCTTTTGCTCTTGTTTTCTCTGTGACCCAAGTGGTCAGAGCTTCCAAATTCTTTGTTTCCTCACTTCAATTATTTGGCTTATAGGGCTTTAACCTGAAAGCTGTCCACCTTCTTTTCCCTTGTTAACTTTCAACCCTAAAACCATCCAAATGTGCAAGGTTTTTTTGTTTGGCTGGGTTGTAACTTCCTATTTTTCAGTTATTCAACATAATGCTTGCCTTCTTCAAAGTATCACTTATAAGCAATTAATAAGTATGTTTTTGGTAGCATGCCTAGAGATGAGAAAACAAAGCTGACTGACTTAAGTAAAAAGCTGACTAATTTAACAAAAAACACAGCCTGACCTTATTTTTCTTATACACCACTTCAGAGGTTATCAAAGAAGTGACCCCTTTCCCTATAGATCTGTACTAACAAACAATTCCCCAAGACTTCCACTCCAAGAAAAATAAAATTCAAAACAAACCCTAATAACATTATCAGGAGAAAACCCAGGAAGGCAGCAAACAGCCTTGGAGAAAGAAGCTGGTCTACTGAAATTTAAAGTGTCATGGAACAGTTGTCCCAGCTCTGTCATGGAAAATCATACAGCACCACCTTGTGAACTTCCCCTAAAAACACTCTTAAAGGGACTGGAAAGTTATAGTTGGAAGCATACTGAGCAGACTTACAGCATAACTAGCAAAATGAGCAAAGGCTCTGAAGCTTGCATTCAGAATACATATTCTGTATAAAAGCAACTTTATAAAAAAGTAAAAAGATAAAATAGCATTCAGAAATAATGTACTAGTTAATGAACCCTGAAAACATTACCTTTATGTATACTGTCAATAGTTTTTCTAAATAACAGCCAGATCTTCAGAACTCCTGTATTTCTGCCCCTGTGGAATGGGGCAGCCTTACAGCAATAGAGCCACTGACAGCATCAACAACAAGCTCTGAATGAAATAACAAAACCTTTCTGACAGCTTCTGCTACTTCAATCCAAGAACAAACACATCCCTTTTGGAGCCCACAGTAAATAAAAGGTACAGCCACTACATCCCTTGTACACACACAAGACAGCACCATAACCAAAATGCAGTCTAAATAGAGAAATTTTGTATATTAAAATAATTATGTTGGGATAAGCCCTGGTGTGACTGCAAACACACAAGAATAAAAGTTCCCTAGAATGCTGCAGCTTAAACCCTTTCAATAAAGTTACGTCAATATAAGCCCATGTACCAGTGAAATAATACCAAGGCTAGGGCAGTGGAACATTAAACCCATGTCACGGTTTAAGCCCAGCTGACAACCAAGCCCCATGCAGCCATTCCCTCACCCCCCCACCAGCAGGATCTAGGAGAGAATTGGAAGGATAAAAGCTAGAGAACTCGGGGGTTGAGTAAAGACAGTTTAATAGGGAAATCAAAAGCTGCACACACAAGCAAAGCAAAAAAGGGATTGATTAAGTTCTTCCTGTGGGCAGGCAGGTGTTTGACTGTCTTCAGGAGAGCAGGGCCCCATTACATGTAAAGGTGACTTGGGAAGACAAATACCATCACTCCAGAAGTCCCCCTTTCCTCTTTCTTTCCTCCACTTCATATATACCACATTCTTCACTGAAGTCAGCAGGAATTACATAGTTTCAAGTCCTTTTTCTGTAAAATAGTGGGGTTTTTTACTATACAAAAGAAGAGTAACAGGCTCCTGGTAGTGAACTCATGCTCCTATTTACTTTTGTCTCTATGACTTTAATTACTCTTATGTTTATAATTTGGTTTTAATGTTTGAGAGCCATTGAGGTCAGGGTAAAAGGCCAGAAAGTGTTAATAATATTGTCTCCTGACATAGTACACCTTGGAGCAAGAAATGCAATTAGACGCACTTAAAGTTATCAGACATAGAGGGTGCTGTTGCACTAAGCATCTAACGGTGGTCTTCATACAGCTCTGAAATCTGGCATTGTCTTTTTACTGTGTCTTATAGCTAAAATTCACGTTATTTACCGTTACTTGGGGGGGGGGAAGAAAGAAAGAAATGCTATTAAAAATAATAACTCACTTTCATTCTTTTGAAAGTGAAGATGAGCCGATGGCAGCTTCATGGCCTTAATAGTAATACAATTTTTAGTTCATAAGCCCACAAGTAAAACATTTATTTCAGTGCCTGGTACCAGCTGTAAGTTTTAAGCACAATAGGAATTATAGGATCAACTGGTGTTGTAACAGTCTAACATGGAGACTTTTTGTTGGTCTCTTTTTAACCATGAAACATATGGTTGGACTTGATGATCTTGGAGTTCTTTTCCAACCTGGTTGATTCTATGATTCTATGATAAAGAATAAAGTGTATAATTCTCCATTTCTCTTGCAGGAGTCAGTACTATTAATATCACCCTCAAAGCAGGAAAAGGTTTCAGGGAAAGTGGACAGGTTAATAGACAGGTGACTGAAAGGAAAGAAACACTTCAAAAATATTAGTCAATTTAAATTTTATATATTTTTTTATGTAGAGAGTTCAATTTCAACTTGAGCCTTTCAATAAGCAAGTTATTACTTTTGGGCTGTCTTGCTCAGGTTTCTGATATATTCTTTCTAGATAAATATGCCAGTGAAGAGGTAAAAAGGGAGCTAATCAGCTTCTGCTAGCAAAAGACCTTGCTCTCTTTCTATGTGCTATGAATTGAAGATAGCTTAAAAAGTAAGTCCAAGTACCTGAGTAATTTTTAGAAGTCCCAGATCCTGGAAACTTTATTCTCAAGGGGGAAGAGAAGAGGGAATAATAAGTTCCTCTTGCTTCTCTACCTCCTGCCTTAACAACATGGTTGTGAGGAAGCATTTGAAATATGTAGCTGATATATCTTAAACACTAAAAACTATGTAAGGAGTCAAAAACTTATTCGAAAATATACCCTTAACTCCTTGTACTCTTAATTTTTTTTTTGCACTGGCTTTATGACAGTCAGGTAGGAGTAGATGCTCTGTGAATACTAGACTGGCAAGACTGAAAATGCAACCCTTATGTTATTAATGGATTTATTTTTTGTTTGTTTAAGAACAAAAGATTCTGTCTCACAAATAAACATTTTTTTTTTCCCCAAAGAAAAATAGATGTTCACATCCCCTGAGTAATGGAAGGTTATGCTGTCTTTATGTGACGGTTTAGAAATTTTATCTTATAGTTTGATATTGCAGATTTGCAGTACATATATGAGTTCAAAAGAGAAAGGTAAAGATTTGGTACTATAGTGTTCACAGTTCTTCTCTTAGGAGCCCATAGTGCAGCAATGAGAAATCTGAGAACATTATGCCTGAATAAATTATCACCCAAGTGGGTTATGTTGATTTGCTCCCCTAGTAGACATTTGTCCCAGGAAGATTTGATAACAATTGTGAGTTGTGGGGCTTAATTCTTTGTTTGTGTCTTTCTTTCTTTTTTTGTTGTTTTGGTTTGGTTTTTTGTTTGGTTTTGGTTTTGTTTTGTTTTGTTTTTGTTTTTAAGCAATGTCAAATAAAGGTAATTTGAAAAACTCCCCCCCTCATAATTTTAACTAGCAGTTTCACAATCTTTTCTGTACTGGGGTAGATATAAAAGAACAACAGAGAGCCCTGATTGTGATGGTAAGAAACATGACGTAAGTACATCAGCTAGAGTAGTCCTGGAGGAACTTCAAAACCTATTTTTGGCACAATTCCTTATTCACAATAAGGAAACAGGAAGACAGATTGCCTACCAAAAATTTAGATCACAAGTTCTGTGGGACATGAACTTTACCTGTTTGAATGTCCAGCCCCTTGCATCACACATACCTCAATGATGACAGAAATCCCTTGCAAACCACGCTGTAAAAAAATCAGTTAATACAAGACATTCAGTTTAGTGGATTCAGGACCAGCACAGTCACAACACACATACAGTGTCTAAATTAGCATAAATACAATATCCAAATCTAAAATCAAATTTTGAAAACATTAAAAAACAGTTTGTTTGATTGGATCAGCATGATTAGCTTGGTAAAAGAAAAAGCAAAGGAAATGTATGGCAACTCCAAGTTCATCCCTGGAGTCAGGAAGACAGCAATTTCCGCTATGAGTTCTTGAAGTATACATTTTGATGTCTGGTTGCTGGGAGTAATGGAAGGTGAAAGATGACTCAGCTCCAGACAACTAGTCGATTGTTAGGTTATATGGGGGTCAGCTGAAATAATGAGCTGTAAGATCAGAAAATTGAGGCTTGTCCAACAAGGTAAAGGACCAATTTTCAATATAATGGAAGAATACAAACGTCTGTACAGATGATAACCCTGTAATAGTTTTATAGTGAGGAACAGCAGTTCAACATACTGAAACTAGCATTTACAAGCTTACAGGTACTTTAATTGCAATAAGCTGACTCACTAACATTGATGCATTCCCATCTAAACCAAATCAGAAAAGGTGCTCTAACATAAGGTGCTCTGAAGTTCAGCCAAAGTCATTGAATCATGGCAGAGCTGTTATCCTGACGTTCTTCCTTGGACAGTTCTTCCTGTAGGCTCCAAATAGGTCCCTTTAAAACCACCTCTTTTCACCAATACATCACTTTACTACGGACAATTCTCTGAGAGCAAGTCAATTCAAGTAGAACACTCTCTTGGAGCCCATCCTCACCTGTGCTGGAGAGCCGGTAAGCAGAACCAGGTCAGCAGCTTATCTCTTTCTCTATGGTGAGATAGGTCTGCTTTTTCCACTTGAGCTTTGACAGGAGCCAGCCTTGCTTGATATTCTCTTCCCTTTCCAATATGCTCTCCCAAACAGTCAGCCTTTCCCTAACCTTTTATATGATCATTGTCTTTTGATCCTGGCTTTGGTGAATAACCAGGCATGATGCCCTGTTTTATTTGAAATGATGGACCTTGCCAGTACTTTAACATTCTATTGAATTTCTTTAGTGCCTTCTGGTTGATCTACCTGCATTTCATATAGTCTACAATCATATCTCAGTTTCTTGTTATTTTGTGTCTGAGATATGAGAAGTTTCTTTCATGGTTTTATCTACTTTATTTCAGTACATTTTTGCATGTTTATGCCAACTATAATTGTAGAATGAAGTCAAAGCATGAATATAGCTATCACCTGTGATAAAATATTTTAAACTAGTAACAGAAATCTACAAAGAAGAAACACCAAAAGATACCACACAAGAGGACTTTTTCTAGTCTCTGACTCCCACACTCTGGGATTTGACAAGGAAAAATATTGTGGGTGGTCTTTCAACATCCATGAGAAACTCCAAATGTAGGATATTTGAAATAATATCTGTAGAGAGTTCTGCTGTGGTATTACATCGCTATGGTAACAAAACTGGTTACAGACCTAATTTGGAGGACATTTCTTTGTTCTGAGAAAGCTTTCACTTCTTCTACTTGTCTTCCCAGCTCTTTGAAATACGTTATATAGCGCTTCTAATGAAAGACAATTCCAGTAAGTCAAAGAAACCTTTCAGTAGTAGTTTATGAAATTGAAATGGGAGGTCATATTTAGCCATTAGACGCAAAGAATAAGGTAAAAAATTAATTAATGACTTAAACACAGAAGGAGTCACTCTGCACTTCAGGGGGCACTTATATTGCACATGAAACAATTGCCACAATGCTGAAACTAGAACAACTGCAACTGTAAAAGACAAGTATTTCAAAATTTAGCCTGGATAAGCATAAGAACAGGTTATGGCATGAACTTTACCATTACTTGAAATCTTTTTATTCAAACAGAATGGCTTTGTAAGACATAGGCTTTATATAGCACAGCGACAAGCTCATCACCCCAAAACTGAGTGAAATTTTATACTGGCTCTATGAAGATGGAAGATTTTTAAGGTTTATTATTACTGTCCAATCTTCTGAAATATTTTATAATTTACCAACTATAATAGGAAAGAACTCACTGTGCCTGCTTAGAAATAGTTGACTGTTTCCTCAGCCTTTACCTACTGCAGCAATAAAAGGAAGAGTTTGAGATCAGTGTCCTATGAAAACAGAAGAGAACATATATTATTCTTAAAAAAAAATCAAAAAAAACCAACAAACCAAACAGAGAAAAAAAAAAAAAAAAAGAAAAAAAGAGAAATAATCTTTAATTAATTAATTAATTAATTAAAACCTCTCTCCTTGCTTGCAGAAGGAAAAAAACACAGAGAGGGGCTATTTTTCTCTGAGATAACATCACCATGAAACTTGTACTGAGGGAACACATCAGACCCCACCTGAACAAATTGCTTCCCAACACAAACTGCTAATTCTGCTACTGCTTCTCCTAACAACTGCAATTCACTTGTTGGAGGATACACACTTTATACACTAGTACTCCCAGAAGTGTTCCTAGACTAAGGGTAGCATTTGAATTTTTACAGCTGTAAAATGAGATGCTTATGTTTCCCCTTACTTGAGGCAGCTCAGCAAAGACACCTGGAAATAATCTCCTGTGTTAAATACCTTCCAGCAGATATAAGTATTTTTTAACTCCATATGCCTTATCTGAACAGGCAAGCAAAGTAAATATAATTCTGCAGATTAAACCCTCCAGTGATTTTTATTCTGGATGCAGAAGCTGGTTTGGATAAAAGAAAGAGAGGAGAAATATCAAAGGGGAAAAACAGAACAGGAAGGTAAGGATAAGAGGAGAGGAGAGCTGGCAACCCATGCATAGAAAAAAACCTCACAGTCCAGACTTCAAAACTGATACAAACAGTTTGATATCACCAGCAACAGACACCAGTTTATGCGAGGATGGCTCTGTCACTCAAAACTCCTCATCTTTTTTTGCTAGAATTCTGTGAGGGGAGAGGAGGTTTGCTAGGGAGAGGGGATGGGGAGGGCTAGTGTGCTAGTAGTGTCCTAATACAACCTTATTGAACAGTATGCTCCTTATAAGCCTGGGTTACCATACAACTGTATGGCAGTAACCCAAGCAAGTCCCTGCTTGGGGCAAGAAGCAAGTTGGTGGGAGTTTCTGCAGTCATGATCACCATGTCACCCTGGGACTACCCTACTTGTTTCAGCCCAGGCTCCTCTGGCAACAGAAACAGCAGGATCCCTGACTTGCTACCACCCTCTCCCTGAATGCCTTTCTCCCCATGTTTCTCAGGCTTGTGGTTTACAATCCCACTAGTCAGGATGGCAGCTCAGGGAGAGCCAACTCAAGCAGGAGTAGCGGCAGTGTGATGGGTATAGGAAAAAAGCAGGAAAAGCAGGATAGGCAAAGCAGAGGTCAGCTCCCACTTCAGCACATACTTCTCTACCTACTTTATACAAGATTTTTTGCTGCTGAGAGCAACCACCACAACCTTCACATCTTTTCAGCAACAACAGCAACTAGCTGTGAAGATCTGGAGAAAGGTTCCATTTTACATACGGAGTCCATCAAGACAACCAGAAAACAGCTTTCTTAGAAAAATCAGAGGTTTCTCATATTTTCTAAAACCACATACTGGCTTTCTTACCTGCTGCTGATTCTCCTCAAAGTTGTGGGACATCATGTCCTTCTTTGTGCTATAGAAAATCAAAGCTTCATTGACACTGACATTGTCTCTTAGTAACACAGTCAACCAGTCTTAGCAGCACAAGATCACCCTTTTCTTATGGCCCATCTGATGCTACCTTCCTCAGTTTGCAAGACAAGATCTACTGAGAAGGAAGAGAAAGGCCCTAGAAGTGTATCAAGACTCATGGTGCCTTCAACCGGTCTTTGTCCCCGCATTTGTATCAGGGCAGCATTTACTACTGTTTTTCCATCTAGAACTGAAACAGGGGTGCATAGAGTTGTCTCAGCTACCAACCAGCACTACATACTGTTCTTGCCATTGCCTGCTAATTTATAAATAGGCTAAATCTGTTAAATGTATAAATAGGCTGTCATTGCCATACATTTGTGTAGTGAGCTTTAACCACTTGAGCTTTTGGTAGTGCTGCCTGCCTGCCTCCTTGCCTCCCTACACCCCATTCTCCGGTTGCACTTCCTTCTCCAAGAAAGAAAGCAAACAAACAGCTAAACCCCACAACTATTGTTAATGAGAGAATAGACACCATTTAATAAATCTCACAGTCTTTGGAGTTATCTGGCTTTTTATTGCAATCAGCTTGTTTTGAGAAAATTCAGTACCCTGCCCATCTTGTTGTTGTTTCCCCCTGCCTCCCAGGTACTGCCTAAGGAAACCAGAGATATCACATGGCAGCCTGCAGTTTTTCTGCTGTAAAAAGTTCACTTTCCCATTTACACTACTGTCATGTATGCTAGAATGAGTGGCTAGAAATCTCAGAGAAGTACCCTTCTCATCATCCTGTCTGTAGGTCTGGCCCTTTCTCTGTAAATAATGTTGAGAAATCCCATCCAATTCAATCCAGTTACATTTTTAAGTAGGTCTCTGGAACCCAAAGAACTTTATGGTTTGTTTTTTTTTTATCCCTGCTCTATCCGCTGTTACACTAGAGAAATTATCTTCTTGTCCTACAAATTTTATTTCCTAGCTGCTAGAAAACCCCTACTATGCTTATATGCACAAACAAGCAGAAAGTGAACTTGCCATATATGAGGCTGATTGGTTCATTAGCAGTGATCACAGAAGGCAGTGAAGGCACCTTGGCTGGCCACTCTCATTACAGTCATCAGACAAGCAGGTACTGTGCGGGCTCACGGTGCACAGATAGTTACAGAAATGAAACACTCTGCCAAAGGCTTCAACCTGCTGTCAGCTCTGGCAAGATAAAGCATAATTAGATTTTCAGTGGCACTGTCTAATTAACTCTCAAACTACCATACTTCTCAAGCAGAAAGGGCATCTGATTTTAACAATGTCAGCACGCAGAAGGGTGTGGAATTCAACACTGTGTTTTAAGGATCAAGTAGGAGATGGATATGCCTTTCATGTATATTATCAAATGCTCATGACAGCTTTTCAATGTGATAGAGAAATATTTACAGGAGAATTAACTCACACGGTTTATGAAGTAAAATCTGCCACTAAGTATTGGCAAGTATTCTCTGCAACTTCAAAGGATCTAGTAAGGTCAGAGAGACAGGGGGAATTGGTTTTCCTTAGTCACAGATCATCAGGATTGTATCATTCCTCCTTGCAGACCTGATTTCACCATGACGCTGCCTCTCCAGGCCGCTGCTAGGGTGTAGGATGCTTTCTTTAGGTGCACTGTAACTGAGGGTGTGGCTTGCGAATTTTCAGTTTGTCACAGGAGATGCAGACCAGTGGGAAACCAGCTGTTCTGACAGCTTCTGTCTGCAAGTGTGTTTGTTCCTCAGCAGAAGGACCCACAACCCAGCTCCCCCTTCTTACAAGTCTGGCTTCTTTCAACCTGAACCAAGTGGAGAAAGAGAGTGTAGGGTGCTGTCAACCTATCCTTCTGGCTATTTGTCTCCAAGTCTGTAAAGATGTTCTATCCAGTATATATTAGAGCATTCATGTGACAGATAATTTTTTTTGTTGTTGTCTGACCTGAAGCAGACACTACAGCCTTCATATGAATAGAAAAGAATGACAATTTCTTTTCTTTAGAAATGTTACTTAAGCCTCTATTACTTTCATGTCATGGATAGATTAGTACAGAATTTTAAACCATTTTCATTGGATTCTACGTTGTTAAAATCAAGGAATTATCACACCATTTTTCCAAACTGTTTGAAGAGACAGTTTTGATTGAGATGAGGGAATGGGACACAATAGTGCATTCTTGCCATTTACGTCAGAGAACACATAATAAGACGTAAGACTATATTCTACGTAAAAATGCAGAAACATTTTTCAATAGAAAAACTTTAGGAAGTCTGAGATTTAACTACCTTGTACTAGACCATTCACATCACCACAAACTGTAAAACAAGCATGCTGTTAGTGTTTTAACTCTATTTCTTTTCAGAAGCCTTTTAAAGTTTGGTGGAAATGCAATTTCCCTATTAAGTGTCTTTTACTGTTGTTTTTACTTGGCAACGGAAAAAGGTGTAGAAATTATGAAAGTGATCTGACTAGTGGCAAAGAGTTCTTATGGAAAAATCTTAGTACATTGTTCTCCTAATGTTTATCAAAGAGAAATCAAAGAGTAATTTTAAGTATTCAATATATCATTCACCAGTAAGTAAATGCAAAAGAATTTAGAATACTAGAAGTTTTAAAGAGTTCTTCAGTCTAGTGAAGAAGAAATACAAGGAATAAATTAATTTCAATAGCAATTATTAAAGTGAATTTTCAGTGAAGCTGATGAGTAATTTACTTGAATGACTAATCAAACAGTGTAATAAGGAGAGCAGCAGATCTGGCATCTCTTAGTATTTTTACATCAAATGATATGCCCTTCTTGGAAGCCTGTTGGCTAAACAAGTTGTTTTGCTGAGCTCAAGAGCTCAAGTTTAGAACACAAAATGCTCAGGAGCGCAGAACCAATTTTTATTTTTGTGGGAAAAAAACCTACAAACCAGACAGCTCAGACTTCATTAATTTTATTTCTGCTTGTATGGCCCACTTATGGGTCATACAAGTACATACTGAACTAAGAGCAGGTTCCTGTGTCCTTGTTCTTAACAATCAGCTCAGAGGAAATAAAACTTTCTCTCTTCTACAAGGCAGCATTTGCATCTGTTAGAGATATGCTGAGATTTTTGAAACTACAGCTATCTCCAGCCTGTTGTTTGATGGTAATT
This sequence comes from Myiozetetes cayanensis, assembly GCF_022539395.1. Taxonomy (NCBI): domain Eukaryota; kingdom Metazoa; phylum Chordata; class Aves; order Passeriformes; family Tyrannidae; genus Myiozetetes; species Myiozetetes cayanensis. The sequence continues at coordinate 80,797,997 of NW_026086604.1, read as the reverse complement.
ATCTGTAGAATCAGAAGGACAGATCAGGTAATCAAGTAAGTGTTTAGATACAAACATGCCATCCATTCATGCAAAACAAAGGAGTCAGATGGCAATTAGTCTTCCCAGACTTCAGACTCCTGGGTTCCACACTCAGGTTAATTTTGAGCTAGTTAGCGTTTGCAAGTTTAAACAAATACTCAGAGTAATATAGACCTAGTAACAGTACCTATCTTATTTAGAAGAAACCAAATATGCTTTCCAACTGGTGGCAAAAAAGAAGGAAGGTTTATTGCTTGTCTTACTCTGAACTTTTACCACCGGTGTTGTAACAAAGGTTAGGTGAGGACAGAAGTAACCTTTTAAATTCATCATAAAATTACTGTAGACTAAAAACTCATATGACACACTATTAGGAGGTTTCTTTCTCTGTGAAGAAAACCAAAATAAAAATGTTTTCAAATAAATTGCCATAAAATTCAATCAAGGTCTCCATCAGCTCAGGCTGTTTGAAACTATATGTTCATCTGTAGCTACGGTTCATGTGATAATATCTGTACTTTTTTGCATTCATAGTTATATTGATTTCAACAAGATGATGAAAACTCAAGAAACAAATTGTCTTCATAGTTTTATAAAACAAATTATTTAGATAGCTTTTTTACTTTTTATAACCACTAATTCCTTACAACCTGAATCCTTACGAATGATGAAAATAAGGACATCCTAGATGCCAGAAACTACCTTCTTTAGGCAGGTATCTGAGCTTTTCTCCTCAATAAATTGAATGTATCACACAAAGAGTTTACAGTTGTTCAGTTACATTTTCTAATGATAAGAAGAAAGCAGTGAGGAGACTACTTGGGGGACCCTGCCCCCCATCACCCTATTCCAGTTTCAGGCTGGTTTCCCCCCCCAGATCTGCTGTGTGAATCAGTTTCCTTAATGATGTGGGTCAGCTATATGCATTTGTTATTTTCAGAGTCAGGAAGCTGACAGAGCAAGGTTCAACTCCCAGCAGGACCTGTTTGTTATTACTGGTCCTGACTGTGGTGAAGCGAAGGCAGAGCTATTTATGGCTTGATATTCTTTTCCAGCAATATCTGTGTCTTTTCAACATTATTGTGTTATTAAAGCTCACCAAGAGTTTTTAGCCAGTGCAAGTGATGTAGTGTGGCTGGTTAAAATAGGAAATTGGCCTAAAATAACTGAATTACTGCTTTTATTAATGTGGGCATGTGGAACCGGTTTTGGATCATTAGGGTTCATTCTGTCAAACCCAGGTGCAAAGGATAGTCTCCTTTTAACTCATTAAATCCAGATCAGACATTTCAGAATCAGCTTTTCACACGCTGAATCATACGTTTTCCAGAAGTTTCCTTTCCACCTGTACATTCAGTATTTTAATTTCTTCCTTCTCACTTTGGGGGAAAATATGAGTCTTTAAAGACTCTGCAAATACCTTTGGGGTGGAAATTCTAGATATTTAAATAGCTCTTACAACTGAAATTATTTTACCATGTACTCCATTGTCCAGCTTCATGTTTGAAATGGTACTTATTCTGAGTGCCATTTTTTGCATCTAAATAAAAGAGAAGGTAGAAAATTGAATCAAATATAATCAAAGGCTGATAAAACTAGGACCATCTATTGTACAGAAAAGACAGACATGATATGAGTTCAGAAGTATATAAAAGAGGAGGTTAGTTACAGATTATGACCACTGCAATTAGTCATTGTAGGCAGAACAAAGCCGTGAAGTGAAGTTCCTGGCTGGAGTGCTGAAGTTAAACATTACGAAGGAAACTCTACCTACTGTAAAGCAATGGAGCTGTCAAGTCTATTGCATACTCATGATTATTGAAGATATTTTAAGCTGGTGCAGACATCCAAAGGTAGATGAAGAATAATTAAATTAATAGACACCCCCCCAACACTGACATACAAAACAGGAGGAAAGAATAAGTCATCCATTTGCAACTTCAGAATGGCAGACACAAGTAGAAACACACAGAAAAAAAATCTTCCCCAAAACAAGAAAAAAAAATCCTAAACAACCAATAAATCCACTCAAATCCACTTATATAAGTAAATTACTTTCCTAAAGCAACAGTGGTGAACAAAGAGGTAGTGGATTCACCATCCCTGGAAGTTTTTAAAAAGACATTGGACATGGCCCTTAGTGCCATGATATAGTAATTAGAGTTGGATCAGGGGTTGGACTTGATGATCTTGGAGGTCTTTTCCAACCCAATCTATTCTACGATTCTATGAAAGAGAAAACAGAAATAGCACATTACTCACATTGTTTACTGAACACAGGTCATGGTTTAAGAATGGTAGTCCCAGTTTAGTGCTCCCACGGAGACTCTCCAAACTATGTGTTTTGAAATTGTAAAAGGGTTAAACTCAGCAGTTTGAAAAAATCCTCAGACAACAAGAAGAAAAAGGATTAAAGAATAAAACGCAACTGTTAGCACTAATGATTGGAGGTGTAAAGTGGGAAGAGGCAGAAAAGAGAGGCTACTCTAATGCAACGTTTGAGACATTGTTTGGAATGAGAGGTTCTAGAGAATAGGAAGTGTGCTTAACTAAAAATACTGCTGTAAGAAGTGACAGCATTCGAGAACTTTACATGTCATCATAAACATGATTTACAGACCCTCATAAAGACAGGAAAGATGCACTAAAGATGGCCTAGACAGGTCTTATCAGTGTTAAAACCTCTAATAGAGGCAAGAGTTAAACAATTGTAAGAGAGAATATGTTAATAAAGCTAAATACATAATTAGCATATAAAGAAAACTCCAGGAAATAAATAATTTGACTACATCACTCTGAATTTTCTTGACTTACTGAGGCTTTCTGGAAATTTATAGTTATAGAGTTCCTCAGTATTCTAGATAGTGGCCCAAAAATGCAGATGGAATTTCTTCCATGGAGATTTCAGCTAGCATAAAGAAAAGTTGAGTTTTTAAAAGTGTTATACGTTGAAATAGAATCCCAGTTAAACAAAAAAACCCAAACCAAACACAGTTGATGTGACCAATGGGTAGTTTCATGTACATTTGCACTGCTTTATAATCTATTCTATTAATCTATTATTCATATTGCTTTAGCAGTGGGATTGAACTAGATAATCTGCAAAGGTCCCTTCCAACGCAAACCATTCTGTGATTCTGTGATCTGTAGCAATGACAGACAACATCTGGAACTTAAGAAACAATAGCTAACTGACAGAAGAATAAACAATTAAAAGTGTCAGACATCACATTATGCTTACGAGTCCCCTGTTTGATGACACAGCTAGAAGACGGGAGAATCCTGGGAGTGCCAAGTGCTGGCTGAAGAGTACCACGTGGCACAGCTTTCCTACATGGGCAAGGTGGCTGGAGGAGAGCAGGTCAGGAGGTGAGAATAAAGGGCTGCACACAGGTCTGAGAACACAGGAACATGCGGTGCAGACTTGAGGCTCTACCTCAGTCTCTGAATATGTGGCAGGCTCCCATCTGTTAATTGTTGCTACAGTTGCAGAGATCCCATCAGCTCTAAGAGCTTCCCAGAACTGCAGTGTAAGTAATGACCTGGATGTTAGTTAGCTTTTAGCTGTATATGTTTTGCTCAGGTTGCTGGGAGCAGCATCTCATATCCTCATAATCTGATAGCTGTCAGGAATATGAGATTGGTCTAGTGTTCATTATCAGCAGGTAAAAATGTCTTCTGTTATGTTTAGGAGCAGAGGAACTGAAGGAGTCCTGAGTTACTGAATGATATCCTGTGACATCTTTGCACTGCTTTATAGACACCTTTTCATCAGTTAAGCAAGTTACATTTTGAATTTAACTGTGGGGTTTTGTGAGTTTATTGGGGTTTTTTCCTGCTTCAAACAGGTTTTTCCTGCTTTAAACCATGATGCTTTGTTTTCAATCTTAATCTATCAATGGTCTTTTTATAGCCATTTGTTCCTGTAGTGACATTGTCCTTCAGTTTAGTTAAAACTTGATGTTTAATCTCATTTATGAACCCTCTCAGTCCTCATTATATTAGCTAAGCCAAAGCATCCTAGCTTCCCCTAAAAAAAGGGGGCTCATCAACTCCCGTGACACGTCTAAAAGCCCTTCTCTTAGTTGAGCAAAAGTGTTATATATCAATGAGCAACAGCAGAGCTGTTTATGATGATTTCAGCAACCCCTCTTCTGTTAGAAATACTTACCTTCATGTGTTTTAAGACTATAATGTCATTTTTCATATCTCTGCTAGTTGGCCAATTTGTCATGAAGGCCATACAACCCAGTATTTTCCAATCAGGTGCTTCTAGCTGAGCTCTTTACAGCTTATAAAGAGGGTTAGTTCACAAACATCCAACCTTCTGTTTGTGTACTGATGATCTGCACCTATTTTCAGCCCAGTCTACTCCTTCCAAATCAGTACCTTATTACTTTCACATATTGACCATATTTCGTTGGCATCAGTATATGCCTTGTTCACCACTCCTGACCTGAAAAATATGTACCCTTTATGTCATGTCCTTAAAAGACAACTAATTCATATTATCACTATAAAACAGGAATGAGAACTTCATTCATTAGTCCAGATTCTTCCATTTTTTGTCTATTCCCTTGGTTTCCATTAAAAAAATGATTTAGAGTTCATTTTCCCTGATCATATCTATATTCTAACTAGATGAATGACTACCACTAGTACTATGAGTTCTAAAAAAAAAAAGTCTGACAAAACTATGCTCATTTGAATAATTTTAAACCTTCTGCGTACTAACACCAAACAGAAGTTGTGTTGCTCTGTTATAGTTCTCTTCTACTCTACTGTAGCCCCCTCCTACTTTAAAATGGACCTCTGGGCCTCTCATGGTCTACCTGTGAAAATAAATTCAAAGTGATTAGACCAGGTTTCTATTCACCTACTGAAAGCTGAATGATCATTTACCCTTAACAATAAGGGGCAGATCGAGACATGCAGACACCTTCAACAGAGTTTCGGGTTGATCAGTCCTTGATAGAACAACTCCACTGAGAGGAACTTTGCCAGAGATAGTTAGAAAATTTATGAGAAGGGGTCTAGCAAGGACAGGGAAGTCATGTCTGCAGAGAGAGTGAAGTGGGGGAAATACACCAGCAACCCCAGTGGCTGGAGGGGAGACAAGAACTTCAGGACATACAAAGCAGAGATGCCAAGAACACATGATCTCTGTGGTCTTCAAATGTCAGTGCATGCTCAGCAATGTATTTGATTTTTGTTTGAGTCACTGATCAGAAATATCAGCAATTTTTCTTTACTTAAGAAAAGCCCAATATGCATGACTGTACTTAAGGGTTGTAGCTTCAGAAACTGAGCCAATCAGAGGCAGTTACCACATAGTGGCATTCTTTGCAGAATGACTGAGACTAGGAAGCAACCCTCTGAAAGCATACTTGGAAGGAAGAGGAACTACCAAAAATGAATGAAAAAAACCCAGAGTAAATCCCCAAAATGGAAAATTTTGGAAAAGGCATCTAATAGACAGGGACATTCTCATCAGATTTGGAAAAGAGTTGAAGGACTCCTCCTAAATCCATGCTAAAGATGACTAACTTATTTTTAAGGCAAAACCTACACAAAGAAGTAGGTCGGTGTACTTATTTCTCAGAGCTCATATCAATAGCAGGGAAGTGAACAGATGGTAACATCCCTGTAATATATTTTTTTCACAATTTCTGCTAATTTGGAAACCATCCATATCAACTGCCTTCTAAATGTGTAAAACAGACCCAGCACAGCAACACGCACCCAACAGCCATAGTTTTGTGGGCATGAGTCGTAGATACATCATCTCTGATAAAAAATGTCAAAGTCCAGACTGTATTAAATCCTCCTGTGTGACCATACACACAAGAAAACCAAACCCTGTGGTTAATAGCACTTAGCTGCAAAACAGAACTAATGAAAAATGGTTGTAATTTTTTGGCATTTATTCAACCAACATTCCAAAATTAAATTGTTCTTTGGGCTAATGGATTAAGTGTGAGTCCTGGAAACTGGTGGATCTATTGAAAGACCACACAGTCAAAAAAATAAACACCAAAACAAAATCTGCTTTGGGTTGTAAGGATGCATAAGGAATCTGGCCAATTTTTATATTGTGGGGGAAGGAGAATAAGGGAAGAAAAAGTAGACATTTGAGGCTTGTCACCTTGAAGACAATCAAAAGACAAACCTTGGCAAGGCAAGCCATGTTTCTTTCCCCTCCCCTTCCTGATCCTGAAAATACCTGAAACTTTTTATTCTTATCTGCTTAATCTTAATTGAAACTTATGTAGTTCAAAAAGCAGGTGGGGATTTTTTTTTTAATGTTCTGTGTTTCAAAAACTACCTTACAGGTTGGAAGGAAGTAAGAGAAGGTAAAATAATTTATAAATCACTTCGTAGTTTGCCCATTCCTAGTACAGAAGATATTTGGAGGTAAGACATTTTCTATACTCCTGATCAACGCACATTCAATTCACTTTTTCAGTCACTCTGACACAGGATGTAAATTAAATTCAAATAGGTGGATAGTGTCTCAAGACTACCCTTGCTGAATTTCATCACAGATTTCCAAGTGCCACCTCAATCTAATGTAATCACACTTGATTCAATTCTGAGTATGTTCAATTGCATTGTGCAGTAAGCTTTAGGTTTATTTATAAAATGATATTTCTATTGCAATTTATTACAGTTCTGAGACTGTAATAAACTTTTGGGTACAAAACAATATAAGCTTGTAAAGAAGTTCCTCAAATCTGACAGGGATAAAAACCCTCCTTCTTCTTTTATAGAGATGATTCAGTCAGCCCAGTGTATCATGATGAACAGGCTTTTACTCAGAGATACTTGTTCAGAATGAGCTGAAGTTTTGTACAGAAAGAGTAGTGAAAACAACCTCAGTATTAATCTAAAAATGCTCATAATCTTGGGAACTCTTATCCAAGTAAACTATTGCAAACTGGGTTCCATGAGTACCCTAGCTGTCATACATCACGTGGCAAAGCAATGTTTGTTGTGATAGGATTGGTCATTCTATATTGGGTATAAGGCTCCTACAAAGGTTAAAAATGAAGGAAAATGTTGAAATCTCATGGGAAAGTACTGCTGCATCAACCACTGTTTCATAAAGGGTCCAAATATCAGAGAACAAGGAAGAATAGTTTTGTTGGAAATACATTCTGCAAAAAATATAATATCTGAGATCAGGAAAACAAATTCAGAACAAATGGAAACAAGAACACAGTGTTCGGAGAAGAAACACAGGATGATAGTGGTTTCAAAACCAGAACAATTTCTAGAGTGAATAAGACTGGATTCCTATATCCTCTCACAGGAACTGATGGCAAAGGGAAATGTATTTTATCATCACATGGTATAGATGTCATTTAAAGGCTCTGTCACACGATACCTGAAACTTCAGTGCCTGTGCAAGCTGAGAAGCTAGACATTGTTGGTAGCTGTTGGACTTTATTTTTTAAAAAACATGAAGTTTGACTCTCCTGACAAAATGCCCTTCAGTTTATGACATGCTGTAGCACTTCCCGTAATATCGACACATCTGCTATGATCTTTCTATCTCCCATCAAAACATTATCAGAGTGAACAGAGTGAGGTGCCTCTGACAGGAGATCAATTGTACAGATATTAACTAAACGAAAACAAAGTTTTCCCAATACAAATAGCTGAACATTTATGACTTTTATGACCTTTATGTAGAATATACAGTCCTGTCTTTTGCTTAGTTCTTACCACGATCAGCTAAAAGAAGAGGAAAAAAACCTGCTAGGAAGTGATGTTTGTATAGGCACCTAGGCTGAAGGTGGAAATGCTGTTGGAAGAGTGCAAACTCTGCATGGAGTTTCAATTAACATGAACCCAAATAGAATGGGTTCAGTCAGAAACAAAAACTAATCAATCTACAATGATTGTAAGACATGCACAGTATCACAAGTTCAAAAGGTGAATCACAGATTCTTGAGAGGTGTTAAGTCTGTAGAGGAAGATATGTGCCTGGCTGAGGGAAATGAGGGGGCTGAAAGTGATCGAACCACTCTTGATTTTACATGAACCTCATTTCTGAAAGAAACATGCATTGAAGTACTGAGAGTGACATGAAATCATTATTCTGAACTTTATCAAGTGACAGAAACTCTCCTGGTAGTTCCAGCAACACAGATGAGGGCTGAAAGAATATCAAAGCTATGATTTGCTGCTTCATTGCAGAGCTCCAGCATGACAAAAAGTGTTAGGAATTGTGACTTAGTTCAGTCAAATAATTTGCCTGACATAAAATTGTGCATAGCAACAGAAACATTTTGGAAACATTCAAATAAAGTAAGAAATGTAAAATTTAAAGAGCTGAAACCTGAAAACCAGAAACGATCAATAAAGAATGTGATTTGAGTATTTTTTAAGCAGTAATGATGTCATGTCTGTGTGGGTGGAAAGTCAGGGAGGAGATCCTGAACTGAGCAATTTGAGTAAATAAATAATGAAAAAAAAAACCAAACTCAAATGGTCCAAAATAAATATAAAATCAATTTGTTGTGTACCACAGGAAGTATTTTTAAGCCAAGCAGATATATGTTACAGAAGAATAAGACATCAACTTTTCAAAGTTCAAGAGTTGAAGGAAATAAAAACTTATGTTAAATACAAATTTAGGTAGAAAACAGCAAACTTCTTAAATTATTCTTTTTTTCCTTCAATTTCATAATCCCACAATTGCCACTCTCACTGAAGTCAATGACAGCTTGACTTTGTAATGATAAATTTCTTAAAAAAACTTCCAAAGCTTCCTCAAGCTTGTCTGACGTACAAATTAATTCCTTCTTTCTTGTCTCCAAATTAAATAGGTCACAGTGACCTATTTAAAGGAAAATATTTTCTACCATTTTGTTCTGTTTGTCACATATGTCCCTCCCAACAGCACCTCTCCCTGGTCTCAGTAAGATGAACAAATGGCCTTAGGGTCACTGGAGCAACAAAATGATTAGGAGGTCTGCATTGCAACAAGCTGAATAGACATCTTACTATCTAGGTCCTGCCCTGGTTTCTTCTCCTTTTATCCATCTCTGAAATTTCATTTCACAAATTCCCCTCAGAGGAAATTTAAAAAACCTCTATCACACAATAGAAAACATATGTTTGCCTTTTGTGGGGGCTGCATGGGAGGAAGAACTGTTCCATTACTTTGTATATTAAGTAGCTGGGTTCATCCTACTTACTGATGATTGAATGAGATATCATAAGTCTATAAAAGGGGAAAGTTGGAGAATAAAGGGTGCTGTTAAAAAGTCTTTGTATGTATTTAATTTCTATGTCTTGCTAATGCAGACATAGAAAACAACTTTTTAACTGTTTATTTCAAAGAAAATTATAGGAAACTATTATGAAATATCAACAAAGACACACTGCTGAGTAATTTTTCCTCTACATCAAACCCATTAAATAAGAAATTGGGTTTGTGCTGTGGGAAATAAAAGCCTATGAAAGCAACATAAATGTAGAAGGACCACAGATGAGATGGCATTAAGTTTTTTCATTGGAATAAACCGAGGGAAACACAAACAGTGCTCTTAGAGTCATGGATAAAAGCATTTCCCAGAAATCACTATTAAATCCTGACCTTCCACTAGGACATGACAGCACGTGATTCTGTGCTGAAGAGACAACATAATGATCAGATGAAGCAAAACAGAAAGTTCAGGCTTTTCAAAAAAAGAGATGCAAGTACCCAGGATTCATAGAATCATGAAATGGCCTAGGTTGGAAGGAACCCTAAAGATCATTTAGTTTCCAATCCCCCTACCAAAGTCAGGGACACCTTCCACTAGAACACATTGCTTAGGGCCCCATCCAACCTGGTCTTGAACGCTTCCAGGGATGGTGCATTCACAACTTCTCTGGGCATCATGTTCCAGTGCCTCATCACCCTCACAGTAAAGAATTTCTTTCTAATACCTAATCTTAACCTACTCACTTTGAAACCATTCCACTCTGTACTGCCATTACATGCACTTGTAAATAGTCTCTCTCCATCTTTCTTGTAGGCTCCCTTCAGGTACGGGAAGACTGCAATTAGGTAATCCTGAAGCCTTCTCTTTTCCAGCCTGAGCAAACTCAAGTTCTCTCAGCCTTTCCTCGTTGTCCACCCACATTCAAAAGCCCTTCTAGGCTGCATGCAGAAAGTACCTGGTGGTACATGTGGACAGCCAGTCTGACCTGCTGGCTCTTGCAAGGCTGCAAGCAGCACGTTGCTCAAGAGGAAACTCAAAACCTTAGTTACTTGCCTGCACTGGTCTGCAAGAAGCAGGTGATTTTGGCAATTATATTGATTTCTAAGCTGTTTCACAATTTACTTTATTTTCTCTTTAAATTAAAAAAGAAAATCTGTAAAAATAAATGTTTTGCAAATATCCTTTGTTATGAGTTCTGATTGCAATGAAAAAGATAAGTAATTTTCTCTGTAAAACCTAAAGAAAAAGATTTCTGTACTCATTTTTTAGTTTGGTAGGCCAAACTGAGGTTATAAATAAAGGGTTTACTCTGAGAGAATGCAGTAGCAGATTGAAGCAAGTAGAGTAAAGAGACATAAAAGCACTTCAAAGCACTGAAGCCTATATTAAACTGACAGGTAGTCCCATGCTTTTACAAATAATGCATATATAGTTAAGCACATTAATTAAACTGATTAACTTCTCATGAAACACATATATACCATTTTTCCATGATAAGAATTTTTCTTGAAATAAAATATTAAAATTAATGTTACCTTGAATTAATTATTTGTCAAAATCTAGCATTCTTTTACACTAGACTGCTTACAGAATTTATAGTAGATCAGAGTGTTTTGCTAGAGTCCATACATTCTGATCAGCTTCAATTATCCTTCTTATATGCACTTCACAACAATAGACTTCATGAGTCTAAACACAGATTTTTATGGAAAAAACAGTATTTTAATGTGTACGTGACAATTGCTATGATTTTAACCGACAGACAGAAAAAGTGATTCCAGGAAATTTTTAGTTTTAATTCACCTCTCTTTTTCTGCACACAGTCTTGTAAAACCTAATAATATAACAGAATTTGGCCACAATATTTGAAATTATGTTGCAGCAAGATATTAGCATCAAATTTTGCCTGTAGGTTTACAGCAAATGCAGCAAACACAAAAACATGTCTTTTTTTTTCTGATTGATTTTGCAAACTCTCAGATTGCAGGGACTTTCATGAGAAAGAAAGGCTGATTTATATTTCAAGTGTACTTGTATGAAGACACAAGTTTCTTATCTATGTTTAAGAAGCTATGTAATGTCTCTATAGCCATATTTTCACTCTTTCAATATTCTATCATGTTCCTGTCAGGGAGCCTTTCCATCCTTTGTAATAGGATAAATACAACAGATATCTAAAAAGATATTAATAACAGGGCAAGACGTGCCTTCAGATGTCTGCCAAAGTCTGACTGTAGTTTTAGCTACTAGGTAAAGATGAAGACAAAAGGAAGATTGTGGTTTGCCAGTCTGCTGAGGATAAGCCGTGCTTATCAACAAATGTACCTTTTCAAGACTCCTATCACATTAAACTGCTGGAAAGGGAGACAGGCTATATGTGATTAAAAAGCTCAGCCAGCTATAATATATACATAGATCTATGCTATAGAGAGCCAAGAGTCATAAGAAAACAGCACACAACTCACTAGAGTCAATTTAACACATTCAGGGACAGCCAGAGGTCACAGTCACTGGAACATGCTGCTGCTTTGGTTCCCACTTTGTCCTTTATGAGCACCTATAGGAGAAATCACACTTCACACTTCACAGGGTCTGACAAAAGAAAACTTAATGGTACGTCGCGTGCTGAGGAGAGCTCTGCAGGTAGGCAAGGCTGAGACAAACAGGGCCCTCGGATAACAGGCAGAGTCCAGAGCAATGATTTGCAGTCAGCAGGCACACAGCTGCCCTTGGGGTAAGGATGGAGGGTCAGAGTAGCAGTGCCCCAGAACAGCACATAGTGACAAGTGAGAGAAAGATTGGCTAGAAAGGGAGATTTTAAAGCCGTGTATTTGAAGTTTCTTCTACAAGAAAAAATTAACCAAAAGAACACAGGGGAAGTGGAAGCTCTAATAGGAGGAAGGATTTTTATTTTCTTTTTTATTGGATCCAGGAACAACCAAACAACAGGCCTCATTCAGAGAAAGGCAACAAAAACAGCTTAATAATAATCTCTTTTTTCAATACAAACTATCTCAGGGGGTCATTCACTGTGAGATACATCAGCCTCTCATTATATCAAGTAATTCAGACCATTCTGTGTCACATCTACTTTTGCCTAGGACCCATGGTTCAACCACAAGTGGATTGTACCAGCATATTTCTTCAACACACCTTGTATTTTAATAATTCCTGCTATCAACTCAGAAGCATTAGCAGGTTAGGGAGAGACAGTGACAAGAAGTATTAATGCTATAGTAAGTATTGACTCCTACAGGTTTAATCCTTTGTGCATGATTTTCAGTTTTACCTTGGCTGTGCAGTGTCATCACCTCACCTTGGTTATTTCTGGGTTTAGTTTTCATAGTTACCATCCTAGACATGTTTCTATTGCTGGACTGGGCTGAAAAAGAGAGGGACAAAATCAACCATTTTGGCCAAGAGTGCCTGGATAGAAAAGATACATTAGAGATCCAACAGTGAATGCTCCAAGGAAAATGTATGGATCCCTAATACTTTTTTCTAGTTGGCCTTCCTGGTGGCTGTAGTATGCAGAAGCTCTACCTAGCAGTAAATCTCAGTGGACCAAACAAACCTTCAGCATCCTGATCACCTCTCCTCACTGCTCCTGCGCAGTGCTGGTAGGTATGTTGGAAATCTAAAACCCCTTTATCAACCCCTCAAGAACACCACTGTCTTTTGAAAATACTCAAGGAAGTAGTCTGGGTCCATTATTATCCACCTTTTACCAGCAGAAAGGAAAAAGAGCTCAGGACAGAATCACAGCCTTGATCTATTGATAAATTAGAGACAAAATTATCTTCAAACTGATTTCTGAATCTACAGCTACAATACCTTCTACCGTAATGCACAGGCTATTAGCCATTAATCATAAAGGTTGGACTCCATGATCTTTCCTAGTGTGGGAAATAGTTATTTCTCATTAATAGTGCTGTGTTCTCTCTGTCTGTCTGTAGAGAAGTAACTCCCCTGCTTCAAGGAGAGAGAAGATTCTCAGAGACATGCCTAGGGACCCTTGGTGGGCCAGTCAGGCAGGCCATAAGACACAGGGGAGAATACAACCTTGAAAAGTTATGCACATATGAAAGGTGTTATAAAAGCACAAAAAAGGGGTTTCCTGCTTCACTTTTTCTGCCTGCTGCATGAGTGGTCAGTGATCTATTGCAGTATGTTAAGGTCCCTGTTATGAAAATAAACCTTTCCTTTAAACCATAGCCATGACCTGGTGTGTGGAGTTATCTGTGTGCATATCAACTTTCATAAGCAAGCAGATATATGAGTGGAGCTGTTAAAAGTTTTAACACAATAGTCACTTCTCATACAGGTTGAAGAGAGACTTGCACCACGGTGCAAGAAGTACCATAAATGAGCCAAAAATGAAAAGCCGCAGCAGTCCAGAAAAGCAGGAAGCACAAGCACAATAAAGTATCAACATGGAAACTGGAAGCTCCTATTAACATCTTTTCTGTCCCGACTCTCAATGAAATATGCCATTTTGGAAGTCCAGTAACTACATGAATAGTTCAATATAATGATTTTAAGTAAAAGAGAGCTAAAAAACCCACACCAGAAATCCAGACAGAAAGAGATATTTGTGCAGGGTGCTCATGATGCCTATCTGTCTCCATACAGTGAGCTCAGTCTTTGTCTCAAGAGCCTCTCCACAGCCATTTGACCCTGTTCTTGCTTCTCTCTTGTGGTCTGTATTGTTAGCATTCAGACCTACTCACATTCAAAAAAACCCCCCTGTCTTGACATAGCTTCTGGGTGTTTTTCCTGCTATCTAGTGAGTAGGAAATGTAGCTTAACTAATTTATAGATCTCTTTCCGTGAGTTTAGAGGCAAATAGGAAAATTAAATTACCTTAATTTTTTCCATTTAAGTGTGTAAGTACTTCTTTTAAGGATTACTCTTAATCTTCCACTGAAAGATGTTCTAGGGTCTGAAACATCCTCTGAAATTGCTGTCTCCTACATTGAATATATCCTTACTTCATGTTGTTGAAGCAAGACGTACTGTGCCCAAAAGTACTGGTCACAGCTGGAGAACAGACTTCTGAGGAAACTCATACCTGCCACAGGAGGTCTCAGAGCAAATCCCTTTTAATACCACTGTGCCTGTAGAGTTGCCAGGGCAAAACTGTCCCCATTGCATTTGATTATAGCTACCAACCTACTGTATTTTGTGCCAAATGGAGCTTTATTCGCAGAATGCAGAGGTACTCTACTATTTGACTGTCATGCTTTGCTGGTCCCCTTTTTATTATCTTTTCCTCTCTGGTCAAAAGCATGAGTATGAACTGCATAATATCTGTCTGGAAAATAGTATTATTATGTTTCTACCAGTTAACAGCTAATCCCAGCTAATCCTAGCTCCCTCTTTGGTGTTAGGCAAATTCTATACAAAACTAAGTCAGTGGTCAGAAATGATACAAATATTCTAGTTTGCTGTTTTGCACCTGTTTTTCGGGGGCCATTAGCCCATTCAGTGGAACAGCTTTTAGTGACACAGACTTTAGTTTGTCAAGTCACAATGATGTTCAGAAAGACAACATGGAATTATAGAACAGTTTGGGTTGGAAAAGACCCCTATGATCATTCAGTCCAGCTGTTAACCTAACACTGTCAAATCCATGTCTAAACCGTGTCCATGAGGGCCACGTCTGCCCATCTCTGAAATACCTCCAGAGGCGGTGACTCCACCATTTCACTGGGCAGCCTGTTCAAATGCTTGACAACCTTTTTCATGAAGAAATTACTCCTAACAAATAGTCTAAATCTCCCCTGGTGCAACTAGGGGACACTTGCTCTCCTGCTATTGCTTGCTACTTGAGAGAACAAACTAACTCCTGCCTGGTTACAGCATCCTTTCAGGTAGTTGTAGAGAGTGATGAGGTCTCCCCTGAGCCTCCTTGATCTCCAGACTGATCAACCCCAGATCTCTCAACTGCTCATCATCAAGGTTGTGCTCCAGATCCTTCAGCAACTCTGTAGCCTCTCTCTGGACATGCCCTAGCACCTCAACATCCATCTCATAGTGAGGAGCCCAAAACTGAACACAGAATTGGAGGTGCAGCCTTGCCACTGCTGAGCACAGGAGGATGATCGCTGCCCTGGTCCTGCTGGTCACACTATTTCCAATACAATCAGAAGACTTACTTTCTAGTTCAACTGGTCAAAAAAAACTGAAAATGAAGAAACATTTCAATCCCACTCACCACTTCTGGGAAGCTTTGCTGTGTACAGAGTTTGCATTCTGATTCTTCTGCTCCTTCACCCTTTATAGAATAGTCTCAGTTAAAGTCTGCTCATTAGAAAGCTCATGAAGCTCAGGTTGTGCTCAGCAGATATTTAAATTCCTTGACTTTCAGACTTCAGCAGGCCTTAGGGAATCAACATAGTAGAGGACTATATACTACTTTCTTTGAGGTACCTGGCCTCTAACATAAAATCCCAACCCCAAAAGACACATTCTTTAGCTCCATACACAGTTCACTGAGAAACACAGGCCATGTAAAAAACACCCCAAATATCCATATCCCTCAGGTTGAGCAGAGCAGCATGTAGACTTCCATATAGACAAAGCAGTAAGTATGTCTGAATTCTTGTTCCTTCACTAGACCCTCTGACAAATTATATAACTTTTGTTTTATCATACACCCAGAGGCCCCAGCTCTGACTGACTTTTTTCTTTTTTTTTTTTTTTTAGAGTGTAGCTCCATTTCATATGACCGGCTTTGAATTCAGATAAACAGTGGGCATTGTGGTACATGGCTTGTGCCCACTTGCCAGCAACACCTGTGTCTGACTCATGAATTTCTCAGCTTTTGGGCAAATTGACTATAGAGGTAGCCTGAGACTAGGTAATGAAGTCAGACTGGCATTTCTAGATTACATCTGCAGTGATTTATCTGAAAATGGGATCAATTACCCTTCAGAAGCATCTTTATCTCCTCTGTTTAAAGAGGGAATAACAGAGGAGTAATTTAGCCTACAGATCTAACTTTAAGAAGTCTGAAATTAGGACAACTAAATCTCCATTGCTAGTCATTAGCTTTGTAAACTGTGCAACTGTCCTCTGATTTACTTTTTTGTATTAAAAGAATTTTATAAATAGTTGAGTAGACAATGCATTTCTTTTAATGCAAAATATTGTTTGAAACTTTTAAGAGAGATAACTATTAAGATAGTGAAAGTTTATTAAAAGATTTGCCTTGATCTCAGTTCTTTCCCTCGAAATTTGTATTGGGTCTGTCTGAAATGGAGTTAATTTTCCCCACAGCAGCCCTCAAAGTGCTGTGCTTTGCATTGGTAGGTAGAAAGATGTTGATAACACACCAGTGCTGAGCAGCACTGGTACACAGCAGTGCTGGCTCTCCTGTAGGCTGGAGACCAGTAGGCCAGGGGTGGGCAAGATCTCAGGAGAGAACATAGCCAGGACAGTTGACTCAAAATGGGCCAGAGGAATATTTCTTACCATATGATACCTGCTCAGATATAAAATCTAAGGCAAAGGAGGAGGGGAGAGGCACATTCCTTATTATGACATTTGTCTTCTGGAGCAATCACTTAATGTACTGAAACCCACTTCCTGGGATGCGGCTAGATAAATTTTCTGTTTTCCTTCACTTCCACACACAGCCTTTACTTTTGCTTTATCAAACTGATTTCAACTGACCAATGAGCTCTTTTCCATCTTATTTTCTGCCCTCTCTGTCCTGCTGAGGAGGGGAATGTTTGGATTGGCTTGTTGGGCATCTGATGTTGAGCCAGGGTTAACCCACCACAGTCCTTTCTGGTGCCCAAGTGTGGCAAGATAAGGATGGTAACTGGGAGACCTAACAGGCAAATGATTGAGGAGAATTTGTGTTGCTGTAATTATGGTGAAGGACTGAGGGCTAGATTGTGCGTAAACTGTTCACATTTCCTGGGTGTTGTGATGATACTATTTTCATTTTGATATGGGGAATTCTTTTTTTTTTATGTGAATGAAGCTTGTGAAGATTATATGATGAATGTGGATTCTAATGATAATTTTTAAATATGTGATTCACAGAGGGGAAGGGTGGAATTCAGTTTGTGTCTCAAGGTTTTGGTAGCAGGGGTGCTACAGGTGTGGATTTTATGAATACCTGCCAAAAGCTTCCCCATGTCTAATTGAGCCCATGCCAGTTGCCTCCAAAGCAAACCTCTCTCTGGCCAAGGACAGGCCCATCAATAAAGGTAGTAGTACCTCTGGAACAATGTAATTAAGAAGGAGAAAAAACTCCAGTGCAGAACAAGTCAGAGAGAGGTGTGAAAATATGTGAGAGAAGTACAGATACCCAGGTCAGTGCAGAAGGAGGGGCAGGAGGTGCTCCAGGAGTCAGAGCAGAGAGTCCCCTGCAGCCCATGGTGAAGACCACGGTGAGGCAGGCTCTTTCTCTGCAGCCCATGGAAGTCCATGGTGGATCAGATATTTGCTGCAGCCTCTGAAGGACCCCATGCTGAATCAGGGGAATAGTGTGAGGATTCCTCCCCCTGTGAGGAGGACGGAGCAGTAGAGACAACGTGTAATGAACTGACCTCAACTCCCATGCCCTGACTGCCTGCACCACCACAGTGAAGGAGGTAGAGAAGAAAGACTGGTAAGAAAGAAGAGGTGTGAAGAAGGTGTGTCGTGGTTTTTAAGATCTGGTGTAATTTCTCACTATTTGATTGGTAACAAATTAATTTCCCCAAGTCAAGTCTGTTTTGCCCATGATGGCAATTGGTGAGTGATCTCTCCCTGTAACCAAGAAGACTTCCATTATATTATCTCTCCACTGTCCAGTTGAGGAGGGGAGTGATGGAGTGGTTTTGGTGGGCACCTAACATCCAGTCATGGTAAACTCACCATAATATTAATTAATTTCCAATAATCTTTTGATCTTTAAAATGCTTTTCCAATAATATTCAGCAGGTGATTCAGAGTTTCTTCTTCAAACATCTCTTCCCCTCCCAGCCCCTCCATCCAGACCTCTTCTTCTCAACCCAGTTGTCAAATTGCCATTCACTTTGCTGCATGCTGCATGTTTCTCTTAGAGTATTATGTGTCCTTAGAGTATAAAGCAGCACTTTTTCCTATGCAGGGAAGCTTCAGAGAGCATTCATGAAACTTAGAGCAGCTGTCCTGTCAGATAGTCTGTAGATTTGAGAACCAGTAGCAAGACTCACTTGAAAGATAACTTACAAAGACATTTGGAAGCCATAGACAGGAAATGTTTGATCAGAGAGGAGGATCAAGATAATGATAGGATGAGCTCTGGGTAGAAGGATCTGATGAGACTGTCAGGCAAAAAAGCAAAAAGATAAAAAAAGAACACTAAAAGGGCGCTTCAATGAAATTCCGAATTTGTGTTAGGAAGACTAAAACTATGATCACCCAGAAGCACTTCAAAATGTCATTACTCCATCTTGATTCTTCCCTTGTGCAAGCAATATGAACAATATCTAGTTCTCATGCTTGTAAATTTTGTTTCAGATATTGCCAAACATCCACAGTAAGTCAATGAACCTGTAGCAAGCTGAAAAAAATTATTAGCATACAAAACAAAGAGGTCTCAAACATCCAAATTGCATGTAGACAGAGTTTGGTATCTAGTCCTGAGCTCTAGTAACACATCTGAGCTTTCCTACCTGAGAGTGACACAAAAGAATTATTGTTGTCATAAGAATGAAATAATTTTTGGGACTGTATTTCACTTACCTAGAGCTATATCCACTTTCAAGGTGCAATTTGAAGATTTCGACTCCTTATTTTCATTTTGATTTAAAGATCTCAGATTGTTCAGTTTGTAATAAGCTACACTTAATCTTTAATCAGCTAGGGAAGCCAAGATCGTTCAGTCAGTGAGAAAATAAGGAAAAGCAAAGATGCCTTTCTCTTGCAGTACACTTCAGTTACACCTTACACATATTATTAATTCTTCTACATACTCACGAACTACATATTGTCATTGTAATAAACAACGTTAGTATAGGGAACCTAATGAATTGCATTTATTTTCCCTAAGTGTTGATTTTCTGTTATCTAAGGAATGTTAGAAGAAAAACAGGAAAGAAACTCTTTTTTTTCAATATAGAGATACTGATACAAATTAAACCTAGTAAAGCAGGAATTTAACCATTTGTGAGAAATCCAGACTTTTTTAGAAGTGGTTCTAAGTTATATAGCAAGGTCATGTAACACAGGATTCCATTGATAGAAAAAGCATCCAAAATTTAACCATTCACCTCTTTGAAACAAGAATATTACTGAAATTCTACTGAAAATCCTTGTGAAAGGACATCGCAGCAGGCCAAAGAGGACCTGCATTTGTGATAATCTATATTTTCTGATGTTGAATGAAGAATCGTCTTTGGATTCTGAACAAATGTTTAATGTTTTGTTTTCTAATCTCACAGGAAACTGCTTTGAAAAGCATGTCTTTTTTCTTTTCTGGCAAGCACTGAAAATCCTTTCCCCAGAAACTTCAGACAAACTTCAGGTGATAAGAGGCAGAGAAAGCAGAACAACATTAATGTGCTTATAGAATTTGTCAGGAAAAAACATTTATTTTTTACCTAAATCCCAAGAATTCATCAAAAAGTTAGCTATAACAGAGATATTTTTTTCCCCACACTTGGATTTATGCAGTTGAAAGCAGACTGATGGGCAACATTGTATGAAGTGCTAGCCAGAGCTTTGAAGTGATGCTATCTACTGCTTTCTTTATTGGAAGCTCCTGGAAAAAGCTTTCAGTCTCTGAAGATAGTATTCTTTGTCACACTTTCAAACAATGAATTTTTGGCACAGAAAATGTAGAGCTCTGCTGCACAAGATGCATTAAATAAAGGGAAAGAACTGGCACCAAAGTACCTCCTACTTTTCCCCATGTTAGCTCTCACTAGCACCTTTCTGTACATTCCTGAGCTACAAGAACTTTAAAAAAAGTGAGTCAACCCTCCTCTCCCCCAGCCAAAAACCCACCTACCTCTCCATCACACTTGAGCTGTAATGAATCCCTTCTCCTCCCATAACATTTCCAAGCTTTATGTTCCCCTAGCTGCAGTGTTTCCCTTCTGCCCACCCAACCATGCTTTCCAGCTAAGCATGCTCAGCTCCTCCCAGGTAAAGAAACCTCTGATGGGATGCACAGAAGTATGGGAGAAAATTTTAGAGGAAGAATTATTGAGGAAAGGACAATATACAGTCCAACTTATTGGGGAAGAATAAATCATATGAAGAAATAAGATAGAGGAAAGTTAAGGCAGAGTTTTCAGAGGAGCATTTAGAATCTGATTTTTATGATCACGTAGAAACTTAAGCAAATAAAACCTGTACCCTTGGGCTCTTTCAAGTGGTCACTCTGACATTAACAAGAAAACAAAATGAGATGTCACCAGAGAATATTACAGTTGGGATAAAAACCTTGCTATAAAGGTTATTTTCATTTCATAATGCATTCTCTGTATTCACAGTAACTATATGTGATCAACAGTGGCATTTAAATGTCAGAGGTGAAACACAGACTTCACCAAAGTCAGCTCAGTTTCTTAATGACTTCAAAGTGACCAGAACTGCAAAGAGTTTCACAAGGATCTTTATAATCTATAAATATATGTTATTCCTCCTTCTACTACTCCTCTACTAGTATTACGTAAATGTTCCTCAAAAACTGAAGACAAGCAGAGAGCAATATTCCTTCTTATCAGTTTCCACAATGCATTGGGATGAAAAGCTGAAGCATTCTGATTTTTACCATTTAAAAAAATATTCTTTGGGTTTCCCTGCCAATGCTTTAATCACTCCTACCCCAAAATCCTCAGAGATTCCTGAAAGACAGAGAGGGAGGAGTGAGAAGAAGATAGAGAAATTATTTTAATTTCCTGGGAAATTACTGCAATAACATATCACATATCAAAGAAATTCAGCTTCCACTTTTTCAGTAGTAATAAAAACTACGTTATATGTGTATAGAACCTTTCATCAAATTATCTAGGTATTACTTACTCTAGAAATAGTCTTTGAGATGGTGTCTGTGTATCACACTATTGTAACGCACTTAGTTCAGCGAGATCCAGTGTGGTTGCAGGACATAGGAACTAATGTAACAAATATTTTCTCTTTAAATGAAATCAAATAAATAAAACTCTCAATAGACAAGCAGAGCAGTTAATCTCTTTTAAATTTTGTTTCACAGACAAAAAAACAGAGTGTTTGAAAAAAGGAGTGTTAAATCACTTGAAAGAGGTTTTCATGAATCTGTGGGATCATTTAATGAATCGACTGTATTGCTAAGAAAGATTTGCAGAGCTCTTACTCCCTTGGGGCTGGGCAGGAAGGGAAAGTTTATATTAAACCAAAGCAAGCTCAGATATGCTTAAAAATTGACAAAGACTTCAATATCTAAAATGGATGAGCACAGATCTAAATTGACAATGCTAAGGGGACAGTCCAGGACTCATGCAATATACTGAAATAATCTATTGCAGACTTGTTCTAGTTAACAATACAAATCTGTAGGGCTGTTGTAGCAAAAGTTCTAAATTACACTGATTTTTATGTCCAAAAATCTAAGAAACAAACGAAATGCTTCAGACCTGAAATGTATTTCCTACTCATGCACTTCTGGCTCTACTAATATTCTTCTGGTTAGCACCTGGGAGTATGTTAGGCATGTTTAACACTAAAATACAGGCAAGCTCCCTACCCTGAGACGCTGCAGATATGGTAACAAAGAAAATATGGATACTAATGACAGTTGAGTAAATTAACCAGTAAAAATAGTGCAAATGATACCCTAAAAAAATGGGTAGTACTTACTGAATCTAATGGCCTTTTAGTCTTTCTTTTAAAATTAATTTTGAGGGTAGTTCATTTTTTCATGTAATTAGAAGACAGGTTCTTATTAGAAGCAATCATTAAACTATCTGTAGCTAGAAAAGTGGCTGCTTTTCTACTTATTTCTAATGTTCCACTGGTCTACACCTGTTAAATATTGGTACTTTTGTAACAAGAAATGCTAATTCCTCTAAATTGAATCTGTGTTTCTAGTACAAGACATTACAGTCACATTCCTCACAGTGGCTTAATTGTTTAACATATTTATGTATCAGCCCTTTCAAAAGTTTCATGCAATTTAGTTGTAGAATTCACTTTGGAACTAAATTTTCTCTGTGTTTCCTATTATAAAGCAACAATAAATGGAAGCTCAGAACCTTTTCTTATGTTATTTGGACTGGTAATGTCAAAGCATTATGTGACCTTTGAAGCACAATAATAGCCTGGAAGCACTACTGAAAAGTCCCTCAGGAGCTGATAAACCTACCCAATTTCAGAGACAAATGCTCTGTGTATTATACTTCACAGGAAAAAAACCTGGGAAAATCATTCATCACCTAAGTCATGAAACTGCAATTTTTTTCAGTCGTTTAGAGATCCCAGCTAAGACTGTCAAAAGGAGAACATTTTTTAGAGGTACTTGCACAGTCTCTTGAAGGATTGCTATAAAACCAGCCTATTCCTCTGGCTATGCAAAGGCCATGGGAAAAGAAATCCTCATACATTTCCTTTCTCAAACTGATTTTAAAAATGAGTTTCTTTGCTATAAATGCTGCTGGTTCTCATTATTTCATTTGAACTGCACAGGTGTAATTGAAAAAGGAATTAACCCTTGACCTAAACTGCAAACTCAATAAACTAATACTGTGTCTGTGGCATATAAAAGAGTGTCTCCAACTGCATCAATCACAAGGGTTATGCTTTAGGCAGTTTCTATTGTGAGTCAGGATATGCAGCAAGAGAACAGCCTTTGCAGTACTTACACCTACTGAAGAGGTGGCTACCTTTCCTTTTCTGACAGATGTGGAGTTTGAAGAGGTCAGTGCAAGCTGAGTGATGGAAGAGTCTGGAGATGCCACCCAAGAAACTAAGCATGTGATCCAAAAGTGACACTGTCTTTCTAACGAGTTCTTTCAGAAATGCATCTATTTAGTATGACCAGAGTGAAATTGTTCACCCAGAACAGAACATAGGAATGCTTTCTTTCCCCTGACATACCACCTCTCAGCAATTAAAACACTGAAACTGCATGCCAAAAATTTGCCATATCAATGCACATATGACAGACAGGATTAATTTTGTTTTTTCTCTTAATAGGTTTTATGTGTTAGTGTGTTAGATGAAGGGATTTGTAAGTTGCAAAGCTTTATAGTTCTGAGGTCAGAGCTGCTTCTGTTCCTGTTTGTCAGGCACTGAACTTGCTTCCCTGAATGCTCTTCATTAACCAAAGTACTTTACATTCAACTATACTGAGGGTGCATCATATTCTGCAATTAACATCTAACATTACAACACTTGGCATTTCTAAATTACTTCTTATCCCTGAAGCTGCTGTTAATCACATTAGTGTTCCAGAACACCCATTTTGAACAACTGAGAGGGAAACCTGATAAGTTAATTATAAGGT
Source organism: Myiozetetes cayanensis (assembly GCF_022539395.1). Lineage (NCBI taxonomy): Eukaryota > Metazoa > Chordata > Aves > Passeriformes > Tyrannidae > Myiozetetes > Myiozetetes cayanensis. The sequence goes on along the minus strand of NW_026086604.1, from coordinate 80,774,288 downwards.
AAGATTTATCAGATACAAAGATTTTCTACTCAATATTTCGAGTCTCAAGGTACAATCATCTAGCCTACAAAAATGCTTTCCTCCCAGATCTTTTTGCCTTTCTAATTAGAAGATTTGAGGATAGTTAAAGCCTTTTAAGAATCTCAGCTAACAAAAGGGAAAAGATACCCTCAAAAAATTGCATTTTGCAGTCCCAGCATCTAATATGGAAAAAAGAGTGTCTATGTTTTGAAAGATGTGCCAAGTATTACCTCCTTGTGTCTCCTTCATGCATTAAATGAGAGAATGGCCTCTCCACAAAATAGTGTTACAGGCTGAATTTGGAGCCACATAGTCACATTGCAGTTCACTCAGATTACATCAACTGGCTTTCCTTGATCAGCTAGGTGGGTTACCTTGTCATAGAACAAAATCAGGTTTAATACGCAGGACTTTCCTCTGTACTGGCTGTGACCAATGACAGCATTGTCTTTCAGGTGTTTTTCAATATCTCCCAGAATAATCTTCTCCATAGCTTTACCAGGCACTGAAGTGAGACTGACAGGTCTGTAGTTTCCAGGGTCCTAAAGCATCAGGAATATTTTATTTCTATGCAGACAATCACAACATTTCTTTCAGAGCTAAACTAGTTGAGATCAAAAGACTCTTCTAAGTTGGGAGGCGATCAGATGGTTCACTGTTTATAATTCTGTGTTTGATAACTAAGGCACTGCATGTGGCAGAGGTGACTGAGGCTTCACAAAGGGACCACAATATTTGAATACTCAAAGGAGATTTGGGCATTCAGAACATTTGTATAAATAAAGGATCCTAACTTTGCGGCGTCCAAAGTTCTGTCTGGTTGGTATTCAGAATCAGGTAAAACCTCCTGAAATATTAGGTAAATATATGTAACTAAATATATGTAAAACATATGTATGGTATGATATGCACATGGTATATAAAGTTCCATACTCTTTTTATTTTAGTGCAGATATCTTAGTACTGATAAAGCTCTTGGTGGCACAGTAGCTCTGAAGTTGGGAAAATGATATGTTTGAAACAGGGCCCATAACAAGGCCTGTAAGGGCATGAAACCTTCTTTAGAAAATAACCTGAACTAACATCAAACTAGTTTACTCAGATTTTACCTCTAATTTTTTACCAGCCACCCATTTTCTTGAGCCAGACAAGTGCTATCTTCTGCTTTGAGGAAAGGCAGCAGCCTGAGTCACCTGTTTTCTGTACAATAATGAGAAATACATGGTTTCCAGCAGAAATAATGGATACTTCACTGACATGCATCCTCCATGATGGGGTCAGTACCAAATTTGCTGTTCAAATGCATAGTTTAACCTCCCTTGAAATGCCCAGTTGTTGGAAATTGAATTCCGGATATGCCAGCAGATCTTCACATCTGAAAGGAGCTGTTTGAAAAACAATGAAGATGGGTCATCTCTTGCTTCCCTTGACCCCTCAAAAGTTTCACTATCTCAGTCCTTTGCCTTGGGCATCCGTTAGGTGATGGATACTCCCAAACTAAATGATGCTGGTGTACACTGGTACATAGTTCACAAATAAGAAGAATTTCTACCAGCAATACCTTTAATATTGCATGAAATAACATCCTATTTGGCCTGGAGACAATTCTCACAGAGAACCACTGTTCTTATCTTAGAGGGGAAATTGGACTGTCTGTATTACTTGTGAGCATTGTATTTCCACGGATGAAGCTGAAAATAATAATAATAGGAAAGCAATTACATTCACCTCATCCCCCCAGCAAAAGCTTAAGGATAAATAAGTAAAGACATATTTCTACATAATTTACATTATTTGTGTTTGTCTTCACATACAGCCAGGCTTTTTTCCAGTTTTACTGTGTCTGTATTTGTATTTAAATAATTTGAAGCATCAGTGATAAAGTATGGTATATACGGTAAATAACTTTCAATTCCTTAATGCCAAAACCCATGAGTCAATCAGAACTTTGCATGTTTGTGCACAGGCAGTTAAATCTCTGGACAGATATCTGCATATTTTCTGCTTTTCAGAAAGCTTTCAGATGCCCTTAGCACAAGCAAAATTGTGAGAGTATGCAAAGTGATTACCACAATAGTAGTAATTTAATAATTTTTTTGTTGTTGCTTTTAATTTAGGTGACTTCTTTTCTCTCCTTGTTCAAGCAGAAAACAAAGTTTGATTGTCGGGGTTTTTTTTTAATAAATCAGTTTTCAGATGGTATTGAATACAGCTTTAGAAAGCTTGATTGATGTTTTTTATGATGCACTCGAGGGATGTAAGTTGAAATCTGTATGTTGATATCTGAGTTTGCATGAGAAGAAACCTCAGAACTGCACAGAGATGTTATCACTAGAAGATATTTTTACATCAAATACTGTAATCACTATATGTTTTAACTCCTCTGCACTTCAAAATGGTTGCTGAAGATTATTGTGGGAATTAAGTGTTTTATTTATGTTCTGCTGACAGTGGCTCCAGATGTATTTGCAGTTCTGTTTGTTTATTCACCTACTGTCTTTTTATGAAGAATACGGCTCTAATAAGCTACTGCATATTTGTTTCAAAAACAGTGGTTAAGTATGGCAAATTACAGACCCACACAGTTTTTGGTTTTCTTTTTTCCACCTGGAAGAATATGTAAATGACTTCTTATCAATGCATAATGCATGCAAGATTCTCAGTGGATGCCCTGATACAGAGGGACTGCAGCCTCATATGTGCAGGGCTGTGTCCAGAGAGAGATGCCAGGGACAGAAATCGGTGGTACAAGTCTGGCTGCCATTTCCACAGAAAGGACTATCTGAACATCGGTTAGAGAAAGTGGATTGTTCAGAGGATTGAAACAATAGAAATAAGATAGGGTTCATCAGTACAGTGTTCAAAGGCATTCATTCAGAAGCTAATAACAGGTTTTGAAACTCTGCAGTGAGAGCTCTTCCTCAGGAAAGAGCCCAAAAGGGGAACATTTTGAGATGATTAGTTCATCTCAGGGGAAAAAACTCAAAACACAAAAGAGGCACTCTGGACATGACAGAGGCACACAGTTTAGGTGAAGAATTTTTTTGTGGAACTTGACTATAATGTACAGAGCACCAGAAATGCTGCTTACAGTGTTGTTCCCTGCCACGTTAGACCCAGCCCTGCAGCAGTGGCAGCTGTGGGGGGGCAGCCCTGCAATGAAACCCAGTTGATTCCAGTGGTTCCAGAGGCCCCACTGCAGGGCACAGCTAAGCCCCTCAGCCATGGTGGCACAAGTGTTTCCCTGTAGCCCATGGAAAGGCCCCAGGATGGAGCAGGGAAAAGTGTGAGGAAGAAGTGGCAGAGAGGAGCTGGTGTGGGTTTGCCAGAGCCACATATTCTCCACTGTGCTGCTCAGGTGGGGTAGGAGGTCGAGGAGTTGAGAGTGAAGGACTGAGGTTGTAGCTGAGAAGAAGCATTAAGGATGAAAGTTGTTATTTTAGTGTTTGCATTTGTTTCCCACTACCTGAATCACTAAGTAAGTATTTTATTTTGCCATAAATTAAGTTCATTATTCCCAAATGAAGTCTGAGTCATCTGCAATAGTAGTATGTAAATGATATCCCTGTCTTTATCCAGAGCTTTCTCAATCCTGTGCTTATTTTCTCCCCTGATCCCACTGACACGGGGCATGAGCAAACAACTCGGTGGGGGTTTTGCTGCTGGCCAAAGACAAACCTACCATACAGGCAGGAGATGACTTGGAGAACTCAGATTGGTGGCAGTCCAGAAATACATATAAATACAGAAATATGGATAACAACTGAAACAAATTACAACATTTGCAAGGGAACAAAATGGGTAAAAGCAGAACTGACGAAGACTTTTACCTTATAAACTCAAAGGGGGTGATCTGAAAATCTCTTCATCTATAACCAGAGTGAGTAAAAATATGAAAAACAACTAGGACAACAGAACCATTTGAGACAAATAAAACCCAAAAAAAGGCCAGGCAGAGTCAATTCATAACCTAGCTTATGTGACAATGAGCATCTGCAGTAGCAGTAGACAATTCCTTGTAATAAGTGAGAGAAGTGTTTTATCCAAAGAGAAAACTCTAACATACTTTGGATATGATGAAAGGAATCATAATAGTAATTTCAAATCTGAGATATTTTCTGGACAAAGAATGAAAATTTCATGCCTAAAGGTACATTTTCTGAGAGCTCCTTCCAGTATGATTGAGATTGGAATTTCTAGCAAGCCTACAAGCAATACAGTATATTATAAATAACACCAGGACCAAACTTCTCCACCAGAATTAAGCTTGAGAATGAAGGAGCACTCACTGAATACACTGTATAATAGGATCAGTTTAAAAGCAACTAGTTAATTTTAGTATTACATGATTTTTAGAAAATAACATGTACTTTGCATACCTCTTAAAGGCACAACTGAAAGCATCATTGTTGCTGCACATTCAATAACGTTAGTCCATCAGACCATTTCTCCTTACTTCCAGATAACAGCATGTTTCAATTGTAAAAGAGATTTTGTATTCAAAATCAACTCTACTGAGACCAATCCCAGCATCCTAAGTACTTTTTGGAGTCCTTTGCTTTGTTCAAAGCTAAAGGGATGTCCCTCTTGATGAAAGATATTTAATTCAAAAGCTTTGTGTGTTACATTACTGTAAGTAAAACATACCCAGGTATTCTTCCCAAGAATGCCAGGGCAGTGGGAGGATTAAAAGGAAAGGTTTATTTCAGATGTAAGGACCAATCTTTTACGATGCAGCTCATCGGACCTTCAGGGCCAAAAGGCAATGCTCCTCCTCCTCCTCTTCTCTCTCGCCTCCCCCACTCTCTCTGGCCCAAGGAGGCCTTGTACATGTCTGTAAACATATTATCTCTCTGCATACCAGAGAGCAAGGCTGAGAACTTCTCTTCCTATGCGGGGGAGGGGGGAGGGGGGGAAAGGAGAGGGGAGGAGGAGAGAAGAGGAAGAATTGAAACGGCCTCTGAGAAAGAGCCACCACCTATGCAGAAAGCCTTCCTGGCAAAAGGAGTTCTAACTTTCAGTTACAAATTCTTCCGGAAATGTATCAGTCAGTTATGTGAAAAGTGTGGAGAACACTATCATCAATTTCCAGCTCAAGCAAAGACTACATTCTAGAAGGCTGAGCAAATCTATTAGCCTCTTTTTCCAGCAGGAGTGAAAATGTAAATACTTACACCTGTAAAGTGGAGACAAAACCATTTCCTTCCCACAGAGGAACATATCATTGTTACCTAACATGACTAGAATGATAAGTGCCAAAGAGATTAGAGCCTCAGTTATTTAAAGAAAGAAATCACATTTTCTTGGGAAATTTTCAAATAGAAGAACAAAGTTCCAGAAAATTGAGTGTGAAAAATAATCTTACACTCTCTCCACTCTCCAACAAGGTAGATTAATTTATTTATCTTTCACAACACTAATTTATGGGGCTGGCAAACTGATTCAGCTACTCAGTAGGAAAAGATTATCTGAGAATAGGAAAATTATCTATGTAGCAGGTTTTCCAGTAATTTCAATTAACTACGCTCTTGAAAATGATACCACGAAATGAAAAAGTCCTCTTTAATTAAAATCTCCATTTAAAAAAGTATTTATATACATTTACCTTTATGAAACAAATCCAGAAGTGCTGCTAAGCAAGCTCAGAGCTGCTAAAGCTCTGGAATAAGCTAGTTTTAAAAATTAGGCTTCTAAATGAAATTTAAAGTTTAGTGGGGTCACAAGTCTCTTGACTAGTCTTAGTCCAAACAACCATAAAAGAGATAGACACTGCTTTCTGGAAACTACAAGAAAACCATTGATGAAAATTAATTATATCTCTTCTGCTTAGATTGGAAAAAACCCAAACCGTAAAAGTGCCACCACACACAACAAAAAAAGAGATTGTTAGTTTTAAGAATCAGCTGGGAGTTCAGAAAGTAATTTGCAGAAGCATATCCTCCTCAGAATTCAGAGGTCTTTAAATTAAGTGTCTGGTCCTTGTATACGTTAAGGGGAGAAACAGAGACTTTCAAGGTAATGTTCAGAGCACCTAATGTAGCACCTTGCTCTTGTGCTGCTTTTCACTGGATCCTCTTTGAATTCATGGACTGCAAAGGAAAATCTGGATCCCAGTATCATAATTTACAGTCCTAAAACAGCTATAGAAGGTGAGGCAAAAGAAAGATGATGTAAGATTTGTGCCTTGTTCAAACTGGCAATTTCTTTCATTATTGCCTGAATATTTTTGCATAGATAGTATCAGGTTTCGTAGGAGAGGAAAAGGCCTTTATTAAAGTCCATTGAATTTTTGGATAGGCTCTTAATTGAAATACATTCATTCTTTTCTCCTCTTGAGCTTTAATTCCCCTTCTCTGGCATTTTTTGTTCTACCAAGAGCCTTCAATTCATAAAGTCAAATTACTTTCCTGCTCTCCCTGTAAGTAAATTGGAGTTAGAAATACTGAGACCCACCATAAGTCCTTCATTCTATTTAACAGAGAATGAAGACCAAATTTTGTCACCATTTTAAAATATCCTGAAAAGTTACTCACAACTGAAAAATCACCTTCTGTCTGAAGAATCACAGGTAGCAAACACTGGTCTCTTTGAAAAGCTTTTCATTGTATGTTTTCCTTTAATGAGGGAACAAACATCTTGAAGAAACAAGCTGTTTCTAAGAAAACTAATAGGACTGCTCGTCCTCTTTTTAATTTATTCATTGCTCATCTTGGTAAAATCAAGTATTCTGGATTAAATCCTGAGTTGTGCTGTACATTTTATTTTGAGTTTTTAAATCAGAAATTATGAGATCTTCTACAAGTTTCCAGTATGTTTTATACTTATTGGGAATAAATAAATTAATTTTTCTGTGTCCTTACATAGAAGCTGATATTGTCAAGTTGTTAAGCAGCATCTTCATGGAATCCTGTGTACTCCCATTTATACTTTGAATGCCTCCAAAAGTGCTAATACTAGGGACCTGAGGTCCCTACTATAACCTGTGGAGAGAGAGGGTTTTTAGTGTGAAACTGAGAACACATTCAATTAGATGCTTGTAAAAGTGAATTGAATTCAGGCAGCAGCAGCACACAGGGCTGCCAGATACAGAACATGGGTAACCAGACTCATCAGCCAGCACTCACCCTGTGTGGTAGCATTTCCTCTGCAAGCCCCTTATGTTTCACAGTGTGGTCTGAAGTGCTCAGACCAAATTAACACGTGCCTTGACTCCTCTGTAAAGATCCTGGCAGTGAATCCCATCTGCTAACATCACACTTCGGAGCAGAGGGTAGCTTGTTTCCAGCAAGGATGTGTTTTTGTCTGAAGCACATATTCCTTGTTCCCCACAGCACCTCAGAATAAGGGCTGAATGTTCAAAATGAAGTTCTGACTTTATCTTCATCAGGTAAATCTCTCAGTGAATCTTTACACTGGTGCTGGTACTGTCAAAGATATTACTGTATCTGCCTCATGGCTGAATGGAGGGTGCTAGGCTACCTGGATGCCAGTGTAGCAAATGTATCCAGGGCTAACTGATGCTCCTGGCAGCAATTTAAAGTTTGCAAAAAGGTAGTCTCAGACATACAGCAGTCATCGCCTGGAAAACAAAACCCAGCCCAAATCCCAAGCATTCAACTGTCTGTGTAGCAAGTGTTTGAAAAATCTTGTTGCTGTGGGCAATAACTGTAACAAAGATTAAAATTGCTGCTGTGGAATAGAACAAAAAGAGTTCAAAATGAATAAATACAACTTGTTGGTTTTACTAATCTTTCTGAAAAATTTGCTTTCTAATTTCAGAGAACCTCTAATCCACTAATACAAAGGTATATGCTCTCTTTTAAGTTGTATATAACATAGTGGATTGCAACAATTACTTCAACAGGATGAGAAACAGTATCAATCAATATGTACTGTAAGTTAGGCAAGTTATTTATTTTGTCAGCAGTTGAAATATAGAGCTGCTCATGTTTCTTAGTATTTCACATTAATCATTACATTTATTTGCTTCTTACAAACTGCTGTGAAGTGCTGCTTCTCTTTCCAGCCAAATAAACTACAAACTGTATGCATTGCAAACATTTTACAGAAATATGAATTACATGTGAATGGGATACAAGAATGAGAGAGAGGGGAGATAGAAAGAGGTGCTCACTCTTAAAGATTTAAGCCAAATTCTGCTGAGAAAGAGGATCTGAAGGCTTGGAAATCTGTGCTGCATGTTGTGTACACAGTAACATATCCATCCATTTGGTTTAGTATTTGCCAGGGAAATCACAAAGCCCTCTCAGGCTACAGCAGCATATAATCTCCTTGAATGTTTTCCTGAGCTCCTGACTCCGGAATGCATAAATTAGTGGATCAATGATGGAATTGCACATGATGAGGATGAGGTAGAAGTTAAAGTGGGACATAAAGCATACACAGTAAGGGTTGTAGGGGCAGGAGATGTAGAAAATCAGGTGCAGGAAAAATGGAGCCCAGCACACAACAAAAACTCCAATCAGGATGGTGAGAGTGATGGCCCCTTTCATGTTGGCCCCTTGGCGAATAGGGCCAGTCCCTGGAAGAACAGCAATCTTTTTTATATGCATCCGAGCCATCATAAACATGTGGACATAGAGGGATGCCATGAGAATGAGCATAGTGAAGAACATGCTAATAAGGCAGATGATGACAACACTACTGTCTGAGTAAATGATGAACAAAATGCCTGAGACTGTGCAAGCAGCCCAGATGCATGTGATGATAACCCCTACACGTTTCACTGTCATGATATTATGGTACTGGAGGGCATAAAAGATAGTAAAGTACCTGTCCACTGCTATTGAGAGAAGACTGCAAATTGATGCAAGCAAGGAACTGCAAATCACTGAGTCAATGACATTGTCAATGTTTATGGTAAAGCTCTGTGCATCTGTGTCTGTGTTGTTTAGCAGCGTGATGACAATGGTTTCTGATCCATTAGATACACTCACTAGCATGTCAGCCACTGCCAAGCTACAGATGAAGAAGTACATGGGTGAATGGAGGTTCTTGTTCTTGGCTATCGCCACAATGACCAAGACGTTCTCCAGCAAGCTGATGATGCCCAGAGTCACAAACACTTCAGGGGATACAAAGAGTTGCTCGTAGCAGCCTCCCGAGGAGTGACCCTTTGCGTTTGGCTCGCTGGCACCTCCGTGCAGTCTGTAGCTGTGGTTCCAAAAATGGAGAGGCTGGAGTGTCCCACGGTGCTGAGAGAAATTCATCTTATGGAGATCCCCTTTCAGCTTCCTGCTTTTAAAACTCCTGTTCCTTTTGCATTCCACTGAAAACCTTCTTTGGCTTTTCAACTTGGGAAAACAATTAAAGTAAGCTAGGACCGAGGCAGACAGCAGTTCAGAACACTTTGACTACTCTGAAATACTGGTTTACTCTCTCACAGATGCAGTTTCGGATTATCTTCACATTCACCTTGGTGATTTATGTCACAGAGTCCCAATAGTCTTTATGTTTGCATCAAATTCTCCCCTGTAGTCAGTTCCTGTTTAGTTCACTGGTATGTTGCAAGGCTTTTTTGTTCCTTTCCGTTAAAGAGAGGTGAGCATAAGATGCCCAAGTGACTGCTGCAGAGTGGGAACTGATTCCAAACTGCAAGCACCACTCTCGCTGTCAGACAGTGCATGCCGGCTGCCTGTTTTACGGTGTGTGGAAGAGACAAATATTCAGGGCAGTCTCCGCCTCTGCTTTCCCTTCGAGCCAATGGGACTCAGGAGCTGCAGAAAGTGGAGGGGCTGCTGATTTCGAGCCTCTCTGAAACATCACACGGCACAGTAGCTTCAGATGCAGCACAGGCTATAAGTAGCTACAGGAACGCAGATAGGCTACCACAGATTTGCTTCCCTTCTTTAACTTCTCAGAATAATATTTAAATAGTTTTTTAATTAGGAAACTTACAGAACTGTACTAGCAATCTGACAGAATTCTGGCAGTTGAACTGACAGCTTTTTATTTTTCACTACATTATCACAGACTGTGTTTTACTGTGTTTAATCCTGCTCTGCCTTGCCTGTGTGACCAAATAAGAACAGGGAAAGGAAGTAAGAGAATATATATTTCCTCTTGGTTCTCTCTCCCAGGTCTCCTTTGCCTTACTAAGTTTTCTATCCCTCTACTGCTCACTTGCAAGATGTGTTGCAAGGTTGCATTATATTCTCTAATCTTCTTACAACTTTTAAGAAATGGATACAATCTAAGGACCAAAACTAACATGACCCAAAATCACAAATGTCTTAATAGACTGTCTGAAATACAGCAGTTTGTTCTAGGTAACAGTCCTCTTCATAATCATATTTTCGGGAAGGAAAAGATGATGGAGCTGATTGCAGAAGCCCTGTAACTATCAGGAATTAAGATACTGGGCAGAAGAACCAAAATTTGTATTTAGAATAGATGAAGGAAAGCAACAGGAGAAAAGTTGCAACCTGTAAGAAATGGAGCTCATACAATAGTAATGACACAGAGGCATTAATAAATTTTCTAGAGGTCCATATGACCTGTCAGGCCTTGAGAAGAAAGAGGAGAAGAATGCCAAAAGAATATGAAGAGACATGACAAAAGCTGTTTTGCTGTTACGTCTTCAAGCATTACAACCATGGATGGAAAAATAAATATATTGAACAAAGCTTACACTACAGAAGAATTTGAAAGATAAGGAGGCTATTAAGCAAGTCAGTCACTGCACCTGAGAGTAATGTTTGCAAGGAAATTGTTTGAAGTAACATTTTCAGTCAACTACCAGGAAGACTATGTAGGGATCTGTATCTGCTGCAAGAGTCCATTTCCTAAAACCTCTCGAAGTTTTTTCATCTTCTATGCATTAGCTGGCTTTAAAATGAACAGCTGTAAAGAGGTACAGGAATACAGCACATGAGTACAAGCACAGCTATCTGTATTCAACATCTCAGCACTAGGATGAAGCTGGATTTTACTTTCACATTTGAATTTATATAGATCTACAGTTATGAAGACCTATATCAGAAGAAGAGCCTCAGTCAATTTTTTCTAGGCCACTCTCCAGACAGATTGCTTCATAAAGATGGAACATAAACAGCCAAGACAAACAAAATAACTTGTAGCACAGGAAATCCCACATTTATCAGTTTGGAAAACATCATTTACCAGCAGCATACTTGAAATGAAATAATTTGCTACCAAAAGGGTGAGATTTGCTTTCCTATCAAGACATAAGGCAAGCCAGGATTCAAAAAGATTTGTTACCTAGTTATAGTCCATGGGACAGCATACAGCATGCACTAACTCCTACCATAGTCAGGACTTACACACCCAGCCCTTAAAGGACATAACTACAGTGTGAGAGCAGTGAGAAAAATTGTGTAAAGACTGATGTGGGAGAACAACATCTCCCCAGATAAGGTATTTTTCTACACCTGCAGCCAGAAATGAGTAATCTTTCAGTTATCCCAGGGAGGTGGGCACTCAGCATCCCTTCCCTCATGAACCACTCCATGCTGGAAGTGTCCCTGACACAGGGATCTCTCCCCTTCACCTACTTAGGTAGAGGTAGAGCAGTCAAACCAGGCAAGAACAGAGAGAAGCTACCTCCAGAGAATGCTGCCCCATTTGTCCCAGTTGTCTGCCTGCCTGTACCTCTTCTGGCTCCTCCCTTTCTTTGCAGATTATCTCTCTTCTTATCCCCATTTATCTTTCCATTTACTCTCTTCACCTGAAAGCTGTACAGGCAATGGTTCATGTTTGATTTTTCCTTGGATGTGGTCATTAAAATGCAATGTTGGTTAAAACAAAGGAAAGTACACTTTTTTTCCCACCCACAGCCACCACTCACCTCCAAATTTCTGCTTATGCTCTGCATTCTTGGGGCACATTTATTTTGGTCCTATGCATTCATACTTGTGGGGTGAGGTTACATGACTGGAAGCAGAAGATTTAAGGTTTAGCAACTTAGTTGAAGCTCTGAAGAGGTATATTAGCTTACTCTAACTAAAAGGTAAAACGAGCTTTATTAGCATTTTTTTTAAATAAGAGATAATCTATATACATCTAACTACTTCAATGGTAAAAAAATGGATACTTTTCTCTCATTCAATAAAATATAATGTTAAACATAATGTTAAAATCATTCAAAGAATCCTAGTTCTCTTATGCTTGAAAATATGCTAATATTTCAAATTTTTTAGTCATAGATAACAGGAATATTGCCTAATATACATTGCCTAAATTGTTTCTTAAATTTTAAAAACTTAAAATCAAGCAAGTATTTCTTTCTGGTGGCTGCCAAGCTATTTGGTGCCATGTAAAACCAACCAGGGCTGCAGAAAACTATTAATTGATAACTATATATATATCACTACAAAGTGATATACTAATATGAGCTCCAGCTCTTAAGAGAAATGAACTATCAACAAAGATCTGATACCACCTTCCCCTTTCAACATAATGAGGAATCATGTAATAAAAATTATTATTTTGACTTGCCTTTAAAAATATCAATTTTAAGACTTCCTCCTACACAATTCCCCCATGTTCTATGCTCTGTTTGCAGCTGCTCATCTATACTCACCCCCCAGATAGTATTATAGTCATCTCCACCTCACAACATCTTTTGAGAGATGAATTATCCTCCAGCAGTTGATTTTGAAAGTCTGAAGAAAGCGTTCACTGAAATCAATAATGAGCAGATAAAATCCTAGTAGTAATACAGGAAGACAAGCAGAGCCGTGAGCAGGCTGTACAGGTCCACTGTGGGAGAAAAAACAAAGGTAGAGGGAGTTACCACAAGCCCTTTCTTGCTCAAATGCGCAGCATGTGAGATCTCCTTGAATCCCATGACCATGTTACTCGAGCACCGAGATAATACTTAGCACTTCAACATCTGTAACTGGAAACAGAGGAACGGTTGTGGGAAGATGGGTAGAAAAAGGAGCCAAATAACAGATTATTAACACTTAATCAGTCCCTCAGAGTTGTTGCGAGTGTGCTGGTACTGTGCAGAGGGTGATGCTGCATTTACATGCACAAGCATAATTCACAGAAGATTTTGATTACATGTGCTCAGATCCATTTTTTCTGGGCATTCAAAACCTCAAATCCATAACACAGTAAAAACACTGTAATATATTTTAGCACACCAATTTTGAAATTAAAAAAAAGAGCCAGGCAAACAAACTTTGAAATCTTCTGTGAAACTTTAGTCTGTATCATCTTTTCATATTATAGCAGGGGCAAATTCCACCTAACCCTCAAAATACCAAAACCAGTTGAAATAATGTAATGTACTTCTCTATCCTATCCACAGATGTCTTTGGAAGAAGCATTTATTTGATTCTTTCTAATTCACTAAATTAGCATATGAACAATATGGAGATGTTTGTTCATGTATTTGGACAGGTACTTTTCTTTTGGTCTCCCAACATCCCCCTGGAGCAAATCTCTGCTCTAGTCTGTCCACCATTCATCCTCTCCTCTTACTGCAATCTGGATTGTAAATGATGCATTCTGTATTAACATCCCTGTTAGTCTTGGAGATATGAAAAAATCATTCCCAAACTCCATTTCTTGCCCAGTGCTCAGGACATTGATCACTAGCTTTTGGGACCATCTGTCTAAGCAGTTTTAAACACACCTGTGATATGCAAATGGAAACACTGGTCAGTGGAAAACTGGTCTAATATCTTTTCACCTAGCATTTTATTTAGGAGTACTGATAGCCTTGGAATCTTACTTATTTGAGATGAAGGCAATTTTTGAGTCCAAGGGCTTCAGTGTTGAGAGCAGGAGCCTCTTTTCCTCCTATCTGTTAGTTAGTAGAATAGGAGAACTCTTTAGTCAATCTGGGGACTGAAAAGCACATAAATGTTGATTTTGCTGGCAAGTGATACCTTTGAAGATGCTGTAACTGTACAGAAGTGGAATGTTTTCCATTAAAATGGCACGAGGAGTGCAGAGGCTTTAAGCATGTAACCATTTAAATCTGATCTCATTTCTATTTTAGATGATCGTTGTTGTGGTCATGGAGATTATTAATTTGTACTCAATGCAGCAGTCACAATCCTTGTCCTATTGTTTTCTCCCCCCATCCCGTGTTTCCCAAATAATGACTTTCCTTTTATTTGCTTGTAGATTTAGGTGCTTGTCTGTTCAGATTCATCTGAAGCACTTTATTCAAGCATCTCCATAATCTCTTTGGTGTTACTATTCCTCTCCAAAAGACTTAGAGCAGCATTTAAGATTAAGTATAAGTAAAACACTGCCATTCATCCAGATCAGCAAATGAAAAAACAATAACCTTTAATTTATAACTTCCTTGATTTGTTTTATGCCAAATGAATAAGCTGTTAACCTGGTCATTTCCTTTGTTCATGATCTTTGAATGCAAATACAACAGAGGTAATATCTCTAAAAACAATACACTTTTCTTCACTTTATATGCTCATGAACAGAGAAGTTTTCAGCACTATAATTTCTTCTTTTACATTAGATCATGGGATCATTTTATATTATGAAGTTTAAAATATTCTTTGCTTTTCTAGTTTATTATGTTCACTTTTCTGTCATAATTGATATTCAGTGTTTATCTGTGTGTGAGTTGCAGTAACATATTATTCTAGCAAAAAACTGATCTAGTCAATCCAGCTATCTAACCATGAAAGACTGAAAAATGGTATGCCTCATTATAAGCAAATGAGAAGTAGAGAACCAAGTCAGAAAACCTGACAGATCATCATTTAGTGATAGTCCAAGATTGCATTGTGGCAAAAAAAGCAGCTATTTTGTATGACATCAAGTCACTTCAATTCAGTTTTTTTCAATACACTCCTCAGAGTAGATGTATAACCAACAGTTAATGTGAGATGGAAAGTTATTAACTGGCTTAAGATTTCTCTTCTAGTCCCTTCTCTTTTGAGGGCTATTCTTGTTATTCCAATGCAAAAGTCGTATGGACACTACTTCAACTCCCACTGTAAAGTGACTGGTGCTGTGTGTGCACAAAGATTAGCAGGTTTGAAATCCATCAGTTAGGAGCTTCTGATAAATCAGGGTTATTTGTTGCCTGAATTAAGGAATTTACCAACAGCAGTTGTCAGGGTCCTGTCTCCAGTGTGTGTGCCATCCTATAGCTCTGGATGGCACATGCCCTAAAATGTATGCTTGCAGAATCTGGGGGCTGAAACCCTCTGGTGATGTACATAAGGTAGGCAGTGGCATGCAGATACAATCAAAACTGCACATTACATACAAAAGCAGGATATTTTTCTAACAACATTGTTACTAAATTGAATAAACTTAACACTTTTATAACATGAAAAGCTGTTTCTGAGGTAGAAGGTCAGCTGTTGTCCGTAGTTTTGCTGTATTCCAAAGCTGTCTTTCCTCAATTCTCTTTTTCTTCAGAGATTTTTCTCCACCATGAATATATTTCTTGTGGGGAACTTCCAACACTGACCCACTGGAAAGCAAATATATTTTATTTGCAAAGCTCTTATAGAAAAAGTCTTCTAAAATTCAGAGGCATGAATAAATTCCTGTTTTTGAGTATCAGAGATGGTCTGGGTCATTCATTACTCAGAACTTCTGGTCCTCACTGAAGAGTTATTTCTAATAAATTTCTAATAAATTCAGAAAGAGTCTCCTTTCTTTGCCTTTCAGAAGAAGAAAGTATGCCCTATAAATAATTTTCCTCTCCACTACTGGAGTAGTGGCTGCCCATGACAGAAGTTGATGACATTCTGTCATAGCAGACTTTCACAAAAAGAAAAGGTTGGATGAGTATAATAGAGCAGTACAATAAATTAAATAGAGTAGCTCATGTGTTTATGGTGTTCAAAACCCCATACTCTATGGGTGTTAAAAAAAGAAAAGGGAGAGGAGGTAGACATGGTAGAAGAGTAGTGCTGACGTCCACAACAGAGTAACACCTGAATCACCTCGTCATAGCATGGTGCACAGCATGATGGCTGAGAAATCAACCTGGGCTAGGAGATGCTTTTACTTCAGTGGAGTAGATAGGACTCATGAGGGTCTAAATCCTGAAAGTGAGTTAAATATTTATAAGGGCTCAGAGGCAGCCTTTTGTCTAGACAAATGTGGGTGAAAGTATATAATTTTCGAGAAGTCACTAGGAAAATCCCCAGAGGTCTCAAGTTAGACAGTTCTTTAATGTATTAGTAGCATTTTTATCTGTCTTTGTAAAGTAAATAAATTTTGTTGAAGTTAAAATTTTAGTTGAGAGATTAGAGGGTTGTTTGAAACATTTGAGAGTTAAACATGAATGACCCGAGTAGCAGATGCTGTGTCCAAACAAACACTGCATTGGTGTTTTTTTCCCTTTGATTTTGGTTGCAGACCTAGGAGTCATAGAAAGAGATCTTGGAGTTTATAGGTGGGAGAGAAATTAATTCAGGCCATCTAAGAGTTTATACTTGAAAAAAGGTGAAGACGACCTTCGTGTTATATAGGAAAAAAATAATAAAATCTGTAAAATGAAATAGAAAACAGGAATATCATCGCTTCTCTATGAGATGCAATTTGCTTAGACTTTATCACTGAGGGCTGTTGTAAAGAAGGAAGAAGAGGATGGAACAGTAGGAAGATTTACACAACCCTTACTGGAGCCAAAACTTTCTGGGAGAACAGAGAAAAACAAAGTACCAAAGGATCCTTGCACGCCATATGGCAGACTCTTCAATGAGAAAGGGAGTCTCTGCAGCCATTTAAACTAGAATGTCAAATGGCTTTTGGGCAAACTCATTCAGTTAGTCCCCTACTCCAGAGTAAATTTTACTTTGATACTCTGTGAGCAACAGAGCTGAGATTTCTTCCTCACATCTGCAAGAATGAGGTAAAGAATTGTAAATATGGGATGCAAGGGAGGTAAAGACAATTTAAATGCATGTTACATTTCCTTTGCAGTAAAGGAAAACAAAACAAAGCCTCAAATCCCTCCAGGGACTGTTAGCCTGGACAAACACGTATCAACACACCAGCATGTGACACCTTAATATACTGTGACTTGCTGCAGATAACTGAAAAAGTATAAAAAGAAAAAAAAATGGAAAAAGCCTTAAAAAAATCAGGTAAAGAACATCAGAAAAAAATGAAGAAACTTGTAAAAACCCCCAAACAATCAGAATGATTTTCCATTACCATGGAAAGCCTTTAAAAGCTTACTCAAAATATACATGGCAGATAACTACATCCTGGGAAGAACCGTCTAATTTAGATTTCTTTTTGAGAGAGGCAATGATTTCCAACAGTTATTGCTGATAATATTAAACAGAACTTCTTTGGCAAGTTATTTTAAGAATTCTAGAATGTTTTTTTCTGACCATCTTCAAATTCAGATATATGAAGCATAAGTAAATCATATTATGTGTTTTCTTGAAAAAAGTTTCTTTGAAAGACATCAGAACAAGCAGCTTTTTTCTCTGTCTATGAGGAGATTTTCTTTATCATTTTAGAAAATGCTTATCAAAATAGGATGAGAATATTAAATTAGAGGAGTGAAGTTGTTTATTTCTGTTACTAAATCTATATGCATTATCATACGCCTAGTGACAGGCTAATTCAGTAATAACCATAATGTCACATTACAACCAAAATGATCAAGAAAGAGAAGGTTGCAACACTAACCAAGTCATAGTTTCCTTATTCGGCAAAATAAGGAGTACCTTACATTATAATACTCTTCAGCAAAACTGAGTACCTCTGCTTACTTCAGATTATAATGAGACATTCTTGTAGCTGGTGGAGCAGCTCAGATCTCCTGTGAAATCCACAGAGGCTCTAAGAAACAATGACAAGCAGGCAGGGAAGGAAAGCAGCCCTAGCTCCAGTGGAGGAGCTAATGATGGAAAGAGCACAGACTTTCCTGTCAAGTTTTCTAAGTGTAGTTATATGTGTGGCATTCATCTATTAGGAAGTGTAAGCACTGCTAAGTCCTGAAAGATTTTTATTTAAAAATAGCTCTCAGAAGCATCTCTCTATATGGTTAGTTATCAGTACAAAAATGATTTTCTACAGTGAAGTACAGCAAGCAGCTTTTGAGGGTCATCAGCTTTTTTTCTGCCTCTTCTAGCATAAAGTCCACACAAATGACACTTAGCAAGGTCATTAATATTCAAGCAAGTTATTTTCTGAATCAAAGTGATTAAAATCACTCTGAGCCAGAATAGAGTAGTTTTCTGCACTAGAGTCATGGAAGACATGTAATTACATTTCAATAATTTACAGGATAGAAAAGAGAAACAAGGATGAAATATTATATGTCTGTTGGAACTATCAGATATGGTCATGTGCTCCTGCTGTTTGCTATAGGAGAGTACCTAAGTACTTTGTATTAAGCAAGCAAGAAATTTAAAGGCCAGTGATGTTTTAGTCAGTTGAATGCAGAAATCCTTCTCACACTAGAAAAAATTATTATTTTCTGTGCCTTTGCCCTACCTCCCCAGAGACAATTTTCCATACATAGTGGTACAGAATTAATGAAAACTTTTCATGGTTGAAAGCTTTCTAATGCTTTAGAAAGTCAGTATCATGAAGGGAAAATTTGTTTAAAGATATGTGAGTTCCAAACAGTCTGTTGCTGTCTGTGTATCAAATATCTGCAGAATTTGCAGTCACTTTTAATTACTGAATTTTATATCAAGCGTTTGATATATTAATTTGAAGGAATCAAATCAGCATGGAACCCCATTGTCATAGACACTGGGCAAAATAGAATCTCTTCTTCAGAGAACAATTTGCATCTCAGAGTGGACTGAGTTTTGTACAGGAAAGTAATCCTTGTCTAGCCTCTAAAATCTTGACCTAAACACAAATTTATACTGCATCCAGTCTCTCAAAATAATCAATATGGTGCAGTTCTGACTACTGCTATTAATTCAGAACACTTTCTGTGACTAGAGACAAATTTTAATCAAAATTTAAAAGCACAAGCCATTTAAAGAAAAGGTCAAACTTTGTAGGAGGCTTAACTCTGTATTGCCTTTTATTGGCTCCAATCATGTGACATTGTCTATCCTAAAGAGGGTTTCCAAGCCAACACTGCAGAGGTTAATGGCAGATACAATTAGCAAGCTACACTTTGGAACAAGTTTCTTGAAGAAAACTGCATGTATTTTTATAAAGCTACCAACATCTCAT
Organism: Myiozetetes cayanensis; assembly: GCF_022539395.1. Lineage (NCBI taxonomy): Eukaryota > Metazoa > Chordata > Aves > Passeriformes > Tyrannidae > Myiozetetes > Myiozetetes cayanensis. Next base: position 80,755,124 of record NW_026086604.1, on the reverse strand, counting down.
GAATATTGTAGTCTAACTCAGGGCTTTTTATTGATTTCTTTTCATGCTTTCTAGCCCAAGGAGTCTCCCCTTGTCATGTATTTTCAGTATGTTTCTTATCTTCAGTGTGAGGTATTGTTCAGATTGCTTCTTTCAATTCAGAGAGTAAATATACTTTACATTTTCATGTCTGAATTTCATAGGTCTGCTGTTCTGAAATGAATTTAAAGCGGTGATCAGACTTAGTACCTTATGGTTGGATAGAGATATCAGCATTTCTCATTCTAACATTGCTATATTGATCAGAGTTGTACACTCTTCTCTTAAGTTATTTCATACAGAGCAGGGATCATAAATAATGACGCTACCTGGATTTTCAATTCAGGTAGAGATGCTTTCTGGAACCTCTTAGAACTTTTAAATCTTCATTTTGAAACAGCTCCCTTTCTGAAATACCAGTTCTACTCCCTAAGTTCCTCCCTACTCTCAAGCTCTTGGAAGCTTATTCTAGGGAATGTAAAGGAATAAAAATACTATATTTTTTTTTTTTATTCTCAATAGTAATTTTCTTAAACTTTTTGTTTTACCACTTTTAGAAATGCAGTATCTTCTGTTGACTATATTGCTAAAACTCACGTGGTATATGGCAAATACATTGTAAATGTTTGAATCTTCTGTCATTCCTCAGCTATGGCTGCTCTTTGAAATTTTTACTAATTCATAGAAAACCTGTCTTTAGAAGTCTATCATAGCTACAATTATCCGAAGTCTGGTTTTGTCTGCCATCTTTCATTTAGGCCAGGACATAACAAAACCAAAAAGAGAAAGTAAATTCTGAAGTGTATGTTTCTGTCCAATTTATCAAATGACTGAGAAAACAATAATTCACCCTTAGTGAAAAAAACTGTAATTATTCCTTTTTTTATAAAAGTGTCAATTTACAGTGAACAAGACAAACTTTTGCCAGATAGAGCATTGTACTCTTCAAAGCAACAAAGTGTAAATGAACTGAAATTATGTGTGCCAAGAAATTATTCAAGACTGAGAAAGCGTAACTTTATGTAAATACAGTGTGATTGATGGTTTGGGATGACCACACAAATTCAATTAATGTGCAAATTATTCCTCTCGAACCAGAGTTTCAAAGGAATAAAATCTATGATATTTAATCTCTTGGTATAAAGCTGGAATAGCGCACATGAAATATAGGCTTTGTGTTAAGTTCAGCTTCTGTTTGTCAAGGTAAGAATTTTCTTAACTCCTTCTTGATCTGATTTAATACACTAATTTATAAGTTCTTCTCCTCTAAATTGAGATAATATGGAAAATTATATTATTCATTGTATATTAATATTATTTAATGAAATATTTAACTCACTGAAAAATTGTTTCTCAAATTGGTGAAAACTATCAACAAAATAATGAAGTATTAATAATGCATCCAGTCAAAAATATTTTGTAGCAAAAAATGCATTTAAAGCTGTTTTCATTTCTCACTTGAAAATTTTCATATTGAAATTTACACTAAAAGTGTAAATTAAAAAAAAAAATTTCTTCTTTACTTGTGGTGTTTTGGCAAATCCCAATTCTTATTTTTTTCTGCTCTGAAGTTCTGGTTCAGCAAAACAGCCCTGAAACTCCCATAACTATTCAGTGTATTACTTTGAGCTGATCAAAAAGTGGTATAATGTACCTGCATGTTAGTATTTCTTTAACTTGCATGTCTGACTATGCAAATTTAGTGTATAAAATACGTACTCAGGGGTATTCAGCAGAGATTTCTTAAGTCAGATGTATCATCTGACCCAGCCAGCATTTATGATAGGAGGGAAATTAATCTGCTGTGGTTGTGCATCACTGGACAGTGGCAGGAGACTCATCAACCAGGGCATACCATCTATAACACCAACTAAAGAAAAAAGAGGTACATGCACCAGTAGAAAGATCCCATTGTTTTTTACTGCGTGTACACTCACAAACTGAATGAACTGAACGCTTTTTTTTCTCTTCTAAAGTACATGAATTCTAAGGACAGGTAGAATAGTTGATTATGATGAAACCAGTAATTAGTTTAAACTACATACTTAATGTTTAGACCCTAACTAGGCATTGCATAACCATGCCCTTTTGCCTGGGGGAAAGTCTGTGCTGCGCAAGATATTGGACATCAGATTACAAGACATCAGATTACAAGACTTGTATATCATTACCACAGAGAAATTAAATGGAGGCTAGCAGACTTTTCCAAGCTTAAACAAGAATAATTTATTTCAAATCACCCTGAGAAAAAAATGAATGTGAACATCTTCTTCTGAAATGCCAGAAGAGGATAAAAAAGCAAGTAGCAATAAGCAACTATTCTTGACCATCTTCACTAAAAAAAATGTAAATATCCAACTTCCTCTGACCACTTTCTAATCATCAAATTTCACCAGTCATTACACTTTTTTTTCTTCTGTTGTACTCACCTGAAAAAAGATATGTCCTAATACTGCATGCGGAAAAAGCCATTCAAGATATTTTCCTGGAAGTCAAGTCAAGTAGTGAAGAATTTAATGAGAAAATTCTCAAGTTATAATTCAGTGAAGCTTCTAAAATTAAACCCTAAGCATTGCAAGGCTTGCTGATCACTAATATCTTCATTTTAATAAGCTGAAGATAGATTGCTGATTTTGTAAATGCTTTAGATAACCTGTTCAGAGTAACGTAGTCCGCGTATGGCAGAGAAAAATAGACTGGAGCTGACATAAACTACAAACCACTGAATTGAAAAAATGATACCAAGATTGATAATTTATTGAAACAAAAGGGAAAAACTATTTCATTGTTTTTCAGAGATGACCAGAAGTGAGTGATATAGATGTCAGTGACCAAGCATAAGCAGTGCTGTAGATTTGCTACAGAACATACTTTACGATATCCTTCAACTAAATAACTCCAAAATTACTGCAATGTGAGTAACTCTTACTCTGGCAGTGTGCAGTGCATAAGAAAAACAGAATTATTCTGACCTTCATCTGAACACAATATATACCTTTTCATTAATTAGCCAGTTGATATGTTTATAGGTGATTACAACGTAGAAATATATGGGCAGAGTTTTCTGTGACAATCAGTGGAAGTGGTGTTTATTGCAGCTCTTGCCAGTTCTATACTGTCCATGTATGATCTCAGCACATTGTCCCACCTGGAAAAACTGTAGGAATATAAGAGTGGTGCAGAAAAGGTGAAACTGAAGAAAAATTCTCTTGTGGTTGATGAAAAAAGAAGTGTAACAAGAGAGTACACTCTACCTCTTTTTTCAAGACCCAAGATAGTGTTCAAGGGAGGGTTCTTGAGAGAAAGGGGAAAAGAGAAGTATTGACAAGTTATATTTTTTGATCTTCATTTCTTGTTATTTTTTATCCTTCTTTAATTTATTTTTTATCAGGAATTAAAAACAAACATATGAGTCACTTCCTCAAGGTTCTGTGTATGTTTTGATACTTTAATACAGGAGGTGTTGATACTTTTCACCAATTTATTTGAGAAAACCCAGAGTTTACTCCCCTGAGGAGTTATGAAGTAAGAAAGGGCCCTCAGGCATCTTCAGTTCTCTCTATGTATGCAAATCCTCTCTGACAGACAGCTTTCTAACCAGTATTCAGATGGCTGGCTGTTGTTGATTTTCTATTCTTAAGTATTCTTATGTTTGAATTATTTTCACAATGGTTTTTCTAAACCTTTGCTACTGTAATTTATGGCCCTTCTTCTTTTATGGAACCTGGACCCTGAAAAGCAAGTCTTTTATCCCTGCACAACTGCCAGATATGTATTACCTTAACCTACTGGATTTATGTTCTTCATTAGCTTTTCTTCTTTATTTAATTAATTTAATTTTTTTTTCATGGGTAGGGTTTTCTGGACCTCTGGTCATTCTCATGGCTGTCCTCTGGACTTTTTCCAACTGATCTGTGTCTCAATTGAACCATGACTCAGTAAGGTTAATGGAATTTGGATTTTTACTATTGCATGACTGATGCTTAATTCTCTAAGCTTGTTTTGCTAATGCTGTTACATTGTACCACTCTATTCAAGAGTATATGAAAGATTTGCCTAAGAAACTTATGTTTCTTTTCTTTCTTTCTTTCTTTTTAATGGTAAATCCTCCTGAAATTATCTACAATGATCAAAAGTAATAGTCATTCATTAAAAATTGACAAGGAAGAATTTGGATTGTTCTTTTTGCAGCTGTAAATTCAGTATTTAGCAGAAATGGTTAATTACTCACTTTTCATGCACTTTCATTTCAGACAGCCATGAAAACAGAATCATGGTCCTGACTTCTGTGCTTTTCGTTCATGTGTACCAACAGAAACAGAAAAATTCTCAATATATTTTCCCAAATGTCTGCTTCCAAGTCTCACAGAGGCAGCAATTATAAATATTTTTTTGCCAAACTAGCTGTTGGCCCAGTCCCTGGTATCAGTAATTTGAATAATATTGAATTCTACACCTGTAGTTACGTCAGGTACTCTCCTATCAGAATTAAGACACATTTTCCGATGTCAACTTTACCTGACACAATAGGACTCACATATGCTACAGGTCTGAATTATTCTCGCCCAAAATGTACAGCTGTTTGTTTTCTTTGCAAACACTGCTGTGTTTCAGAGATTTTCTGTAGCAGAGAGTTTTCCTCTAACTACATGAAGAAAGGCAGATTTTTTTTCTGAAGTAGGAGTTATAAGCTCTTATATAACTATCAATTTGTTACAGCAGGCAGACTCCTTTTTCCTGTATGATAACAGGAGGACAGAATCCTTTTTGGGAGATAATTGCATGCCATTTAAAGAAATCAGATGATTTTTTACACATTAAACTCTCCTCCATATAATGTCAAAAGATACTTTTGTCCAGGCTTTTTCAAGATCCTCTGTCCCAGATTTAAACTAATGTGTTCTTGGTTTTTCCTATATTCTTTATAATTTTCAGTTATCTGAAGTCTGTCTGCTTGACATGGGAATGCCAATTCGAAAGAGGATTAAGCCCAACCAAGAATAAATACTGAGAGTTGTTTTCTTATAAGCATTACTAGTTGTAGACGAGGGATGGTCATATACAAAGAAAAGTTGTATATCTGTTGGCATGGATAAAATAAGGATCTTTCTTTTTTTTTGAGAGAGCTTCTTTCCAAACAGACATGTTCATGCTGATGAGTGCTAACTGTTCAAGGAGTAGTTCTGGACAAAACTGCACAAATGATGTTGCAGAGCTAGAAGAGGGTACAGTTGGGTCTCCACTGGATGATAGAGTCTCTGCTGCATCTTTTCTTTCTCCTGCTCTGCTCCTGCTGTGGATAAGCATCACTTCAAACTCAAATACCAGCTGGCTGCTCCTCAGCATCATTCTCGCTTTGAAGCTGTATTTCCCCAGAGGATGATGCAGTAAAAGCAAAGGGAAGCAATGATAAAATGTTTTGGGGACAGCACAGTGATACATTGGAAAAAAGGGAAAAAATTATGTTTCCTGGTAGTCTGCTCCTCAAAATCATAGCAACATCTCTTCTCCCTGTTCTACTGTATCTTTAAAAAAATGGATGTTTCCTACCATTCAAGCCTTCCTAACATACCCTGGTCATCAAGAAACTGTTCTAGATGTTATCATGTTGGAAATGCCTACATTTCCCAAATACAGGCTCTGACAAAGAAGACTTTTAAGTAAAACGGGGAATGTTAAGTTCTGGCTGCCTTATTTGTTTTGTTGAAGAGGGGTTTTTTCAGTTTGATAGCTCTTCTGCAGTAGATTTCCCAGGCTGATTAACATAGAGAAGTTATTTCTTTCCTCTCTCCATCCTTCCTCACAAGGTTGAGTAAGGAACTTCCAGCTGGACTAACTTCTCGATTTAATAGCTTTGAATATTTAAATAAACCAGAGGAAGGTGCTACTTTTGTATTCCTATTGTTTGACATACAACAGGGAGAGATAGACATCCTTATCTTCTTTCCAGTCCATATTAATGGCAGAGTCAGTCTTATAGGGCAGCACAGCTAGAATATCATCATGAAAATAATATAGGTCCTGAGTCCCTTCTTCACTATTATTGTTACCTAATTTCTTTGTGCCTGCAGTTCTTGTAATACATCATGAAGGCGTAATGTTGGCCTAAAGAAAAAGAAGAAAGACAGGTCATATAACCTTCAAAAAGGAAATATGCTCATTAATAAGAGCATTTACCATCTTAAACACCTGTTAAGAGTTTGAGACTGAGAGGTATCTTTACTCCCTTAAAGAGAAAAAACATTTTGAGTTCCAACTTGCATTTTAGAATATTAATAAAGGGATGCCAGATTAGTTTTTTCCTTTAGTTCACACTGAGCATCTTCAGACTGCTTGGAAAATGTGAAATAGGTGCTTTTGGACACAATTTCAGAAACATTTATGCTCACTGCCATAATAGAAGCAGTTTACTTTGTCTCAGTTCTGTTAAGTATAATATTACAGAATCAGTTCCTTTTTACTTTTGTTGTGGTTAATGAAAGATGTACCAAAGTTTTATCATCTCTAAAATCTCTTTACAAGAAATTCAAAACATTTCTGGAGTAAGCCTTAAGAAAGTAAGGTAAGCTGCCCCCATCCTTCCCTCATATGCATGTGCAAACATGCACACACACACACACATACATTGGCAAAGAGATTCAGTATTTCTTATGGTATGATATACCGTAGTGCAAGCAACATCTTTGCCATTTTAATACACAGTCAGATAAAGCTACTGATATTTGTAAACTGGACAGGTCATACAAACCAGAAATAACTTTCAGGCAATACACCTATGCACTGAAGGAAAACTTGTCAACCCCTTGGGAAACTGAATTTACTTGAGTTTGTACTGCCCCTGGCCATAAAACATAGAGTGGATAAGGTAGCTCATTCAAATATTTGTTATAAACGAACAAAAGAGAAAATGAGTAGGAGGGAATCATCAATACTTTACATTCAGCAGATTCAGCACCCAGTACCTACTGAAATTAGTTCATGTTCCAGTTTCCATCAAAAGCGTATTGGTTTGGCATCACAAGAGTCACTGAATTACAAAGTGCTATTAGTTATATCCCTACTTACTGGTAGTAATTAAAGCTGTAACTGCAAATATGCAAAAGTATTCTCTAGATACAACTGGAGCACTAATGACAGGTTATTTTAATTCTGGTTGCATCTTGGCAGGTAGAGATAGAAGCTATAGCCCACAGCACCAGCTGCAACACAGAAATATCTGGCTCCCAGTGAGGTTTGCTTTCCTCATACCCACATGTGCAAGCAAAGAAACACACAACGCAATTATTCAGAAATGTAAAAGAGAGGCAAAATACATTCTAGAAATCTTTCAGAGTTACCTCATGGTTTTTTATGCTTACAATAAACATGATTAATCCACATCTGTCCTGGAGTTATGATTATTGTTCCAATATAGATCTTTTACCTACGCTTTTGCAAATCTCTAGCACAAAAATTTAAAATGCAGCTATGAGCACCACCATCTTAACAGCTTCGTGATCTGCAAGCAGCACAGATCTCATTCCTAGTATCTTCTTCAGTAGTACATAATATCACCAGAACAAAAGTGAGCAAAACTGGAGAAGGATGTTTTCTTTTTGTGGGTGAAGAGTCAGGGAAATTAACTTAGTGCTACAGAGTTGTTAAGTGTAAGGAAGAAAATTGTAAAAGGGAGAACCTAAAGGGAGATCTAAGAGCTGGTTTCAGTACTTTGCAAGTACTGTGTACTTGCAAAACCTGAATCCTCTGTGCCAATGTGTCCCAAACCAAACTGTGTTTTTGCTGAGATTTCACTTTACTTGAAATGGGTAGGTGCAAGTATAAAGCAGAGTATGCATTCACTTTTTTGACATAATGGATTAATCTATCACTGATCTATTCAAACTCTATATGTATTTGTCAAAACTTGTAGTAGAATAGCATATTCCAAAACTCTAGGTACAGAAGAGCTCTCAAGAAGAAAGCCTAAATTCTGCTTGTGTTCCTGTATCTGGTACTAACCATTAGCTAGGTGAAAAGCAAAACAAACAAAGAAAGACAAAACCTTCAATCCAGTGGAGAATACTGGACCTGGGGATGCATATGGAACTTGGGCCAGATGAATGTAACCATAATTGCACAGGTTCATGAAGGAGGGCATATATGTTAGATAAGAGATGAGGAAATACAAGTGATTTAAACAGGAAAGCTGCATCTTCCTGGTGCATATTCCATTTCAGAACCTGAGGCTTGTAATACAAGGCAGTGGATCACCAAAAGTAATATACAGGAAAAGCCTTGAAGAAATTTAGAGTTCAACAACTGTCTCCATTTTCTGTAACAAATCTGTCAAGTCTTTTAGGCTATTTCTGCATTTAACCAAAGTTCAGAGAAACAGCCAAAAGGGAGGATTTTCCCTCAGTGTAAATGGAAAGACCAATATTATGTATCACCATCGTGCAGACAGAGACATTTATACAGAAAATTATGTGAAGGTATTACCACTCATATATCCAAGAATGTGCACACTTGCTACAAAATGTGTGCACCTCCTCCCAGTGGGCACAATTCTTTCTTCTACAGTCAGAATTCAGGGAGCTAAACAAAGCCTAATCTTAAAACCCTATGATATTCAGATTCCTAAAAAACAGGTTTATTTTTATTTTGAGAAGCAGTTGCAAGTGGAGTTATTAAGGTGCAAGTTCAAGGTGTGAAAAAAATTTACTCCTTCATATTAACTCAGTTCTCCTGTTTGCTAAAACAAGCAAACACACCCAAACAGCCGTTCCAAAAAAACATCCCCAACTATAATGAAGCCTGAATACTTAGACAAATGTTTTCATTACAGTTTAGCTGAGTACCTTACTTGGTTATTAAGATCATTAGGTAGATGCAAGAAATCATCTCTCCATGCTGCAGAGTTCAAAGCCCTATACTTGCCTATTTTCTAGTCTTACTCTATAACAACTCACTGATGTTCCTCCAAGAAACTCTCTGGTTGCAGTTTTGGTGACTCCAACATGTTTGTCTGTTTAACATACTGCAACAGACCCTCAGCTTCTGTAAATCAACCAGGTTCCACTAATGTCACCAGAATTACTCTGACACCAAAGTCCTGTGGCTGTGGCTTGGCTTTAAGGTCCTGAGAAAAACAGAACTGAGGAATAGTGTTGAACTTTGCAATATCAACCTTTCAAACCTTTACAATGAAATGTGTAATTCTCAGGAATGGAGTTCCCAGTCCTGAGCTGCATGTGGTATATTTAGGCTAAGACCTGAGGCAGCTTCAGGGATGGGTGGCATCTATGTTGGGATTTTGAGGACAATAATTTTAGAGGTCACACTCATACCTTCCTGTGAGTGAAGCTAGCCTGTAATTATGATCTGTTTGTCTAATAGCATAAAGTTTATGTATTATGCATGAAATGTCTTTGTGCTCCTTTTTAATCGTCTCTGGTGCTGCTTTTAAGAAGTCTTTTTGTTGTTTTCTAATCTTTGCATAATTTTAGTAAACGAGAAGAAATCCTGTATGGGTATCCTCATAGCATCTGTCAGCACTGAAACTCCAGGGAGAAAAAGAAATTGTAGCTACATATTGCCAGAAGTTTTTAACATGCCATAATTTTCATCAGCCTAGATTTGAGCTTGCTCTTCAGGGGCATTACATTAGCCTTCCAGAAACACTGATTCAAGGGCTTAGAAAGCTTTTCTGTCCTTGCCAAATACATCCTACCTACATTGTTGTGGATTCTTTTCTCTAATTCATCAGTCACTGCAGCAGAGGTCACAGACTCCCCATGGACCGCTCAGGCCAGTGTGCTGCCTCTCTGCTTCACAGGAGCAAGCCAGTTATCTGCGTATTGCATCCAGTCACAGTGGTTGGGGTCTGGAAGTCCTGAAAAACAGAGATGAGATGAGTAAACTGCTGCAAGAATTCTTCCTGCTCTTCTTTCACTGAGACACTCACAACATAGTGTTTATAAGTAAGAAAGGTTAAGAGGTTGCAAAATCACAGAATATAAGAGAACATTTATATAACACTGCAGACAGGTTGTAAGTCACAGAGCCAATCTGTGAGGTTAGCTGACAAGGTCTAACAAGTGTCTGGGACCTGCCGTCCAAATGTTGAAGCTGAGAAAGCTCAAACTTTCAGCTGAAAAATGTTATTGATAATAACATTTCCTGATATGGGAAATTACCTGCCACTGAGTCCTAGCAACACTAGTAAGTATCTTTTGAAAGGACATAATTTGTGTCAGGAATTAAAATATCTACCTCAGAAAAGGAATTTTTAGGTGGAGTATCTGTCACAAAGAGCTCAGATTACCACATCAAAATCAAGGTTTTCCCAACCTCAAGAACAGTAACTGAGAGCTTAATAATTAACTTTGGAGTACCTGTACTGTTAAATCTCATGGAGAATTGTCAGCAACACATGCTGAATGACTCTGAAAACATTAACCTGCTTATGTATGCAAAATCTGGACAGTATGCTGGAATTCCTACTGTAGATAAAAAGTATTCACCAACTCAGATAGATAGTGAATAATACATGTCAGTATACCATCCATATCAGCTAAAGAATATGTTTCTTCTTTTTTTTTCCCTAAAGCTGCTCCTTTCTCCACGAGTGAAGGTGTACAGCACTCAAACAAACAATTGCAGAGCACCATACTATCCATAGATATTCCCCCAAATTATTTTTAATGCAAAGGGAGTAACAGAAAGATCCTTAAATACACATAAGTACTTTTGAAATAATTTGAGCTTTGATTGGGAAATACTCATCTAACTCATTCTAGCATCCTTGATATCTTCAGCCACTGACATGTGGAAGCTGTCAAATCTTCATGAGCACTTCAGCTAATAAACACAGAGTAAACACTATCTGCAGAAGTGAACCAACTCTCCTTTTCTGATGCATTGTAGTAAATTCAACAAATTAAAATTCAACTCACTTTTAGGAATTTGCTTGCTTCACCTCTGATCATATTTTACAGAATCCTGTTAAGGATAATTTTACCAGAGAAACATCAGTCCATAAATATTTTTTTACAAACAAAGATGTGGTGCGAAACTATTCTCTAAATTATCTCAATGTTCACCATGGCTTCAAATAAGTTGAATTTCACAGAATCATAGAATATGCTGAGTTAGAAGAGACCTGCAAGGATCATTGAGTCCAACCCTTAGTCCTGCACAGAACCAGCCCCAAGGGCTGTGCCTGAGAGTATCACTCAAATGCTTCCTGGACTCTGGTAGGCTTGGTGCTGTGACCACTTCTCTGCGGAGCCTGTTCCAGTGCTCAACTACCCTCTGGGTGAAGAACTTTTTCCTAATATCCAACCTAAACCTCCCCTAACACAGTTTCAGACCATTCCCTTGGGTCCTGTCACTGATCACCATAGAGAAGAGATCAGTGCCTGCCTCTCCTCTTCCCCTCACAAGGAAGTTTAAGACTGCAATGAGGTCTTCCCTCAGCCTCCTCTTCTCTAGGATGAACAGACCAAGTGACCTCAGCCACTCCTCACATAGCTTCCCCTCAAGGCCCTTCACCATCTTCATTGCCCTCCTTTGGACACTCTCTAAAAGCTTAATATCTTTCTTATATTGTGGTGCCCAAAACTACACACAGTATTCAAGGTGAGGCCGCACCAGTGCAGAGCTGAAAGGGACAATCCCCTCCCTCGACCTGCTGGCAATGCTTTGCCTGATGCCCTCAGGACACGGTTGGCCCTCCTGGCTGCCAGGGCACTGCTGACTCATATTCAACTTGCCCTAGACCAGGACCCCAGTCCCTTTCCGTGGCACTGCTTTTCATCACTTTATTCCCCAGTCTGTATGGACATCTGGGGTTGCCCTATACCAGGTGCACAATCCAGCACTTTCCCTTGTTGAACTTCATATGGTTGGTGATTGCCCAGTCCTCTAATTTGTTCAGGTCTTTCTGCAGGACCTCCCTACCTTCCTGCCTTCAAGGGAGTCAACAGCTCCTTCCATTTTTGTGTCATCTGCAAACTTGCTTAGTATCCCTTCCAGTCTTACATTCAAGTCATTTATGAAGGTGTTGAAGAGCACAAAGCCTAAGATAGAGCCCTGTAGAACCCCACTAGTGACAGGTTGACAGTCTGATGTTATCCCATTTACTATTACCTTCTGTGCTTGACCCATGAGCCAATTGCATCACCACATGATGTGTTTATCCAGCTGTGTGCTGAACATTTTGTCCAGAAGGATCCTGTGAGAGACAGTATTGAAAGCTTTACTGAAATCCAAAAAGATTACATCAGTTGGCTTCCCTTGATCAGCTAGGTGGGTTGTCATAAAAGCAAATTAGATTTAATAAGCAAGACTTTCTTCTCATGAAGCCATGATGACTGTGACCAATGAGAGCATTGTCTTTCAGGTGTTTTTCAATACTTTCCAGAAAAATCTTCTCACAAGTCTCATCCCACCAGTTTTCATTTATGCCAGTGATGTCAAAACTCTGGGACTGGGCCAAAGCTTTGAACTCCTCTTGTTTGTTCCTCATGCTGCATGCTTTAGTGTAGAAGCATTTCAGGTGTGGTACATTGGAGCCAACACCTCTTGAGGCAGATTGAAAGATCCCATTAGTGCTCCTCTCCTCAAGTTTTGACATGTCATCTCATTGCTCATCACAGGCAAGCCTGGTTTTGTTCCCTTCCCCCTTCCAAGCTAGTTCAAAGCTCTGTCAACAAGCCCCACTAGCTCCTCTGCTAGAACTCTTTTTCCCATCTTACACAGGTGCATCCCACTGAGGTGTCAGTAGACCAGGTATTGAGTAGATCATCCCATGGTCAAAAACCACATTTTTTTTCTGATTATACCAACCTCAGAGCCACTCATTGACCTGTTGGATATTCCTATTCTTATCAATACTATTTCTTGTTACCAGAAGGATCGAGGAAATCACTACCTGTGATCCTGATCCCTCTGTCAATTGTCCCAGGTCCTGGAAGTCTCTTTTGATTGCCCTCAGACTTTTCTTTATTATTTCATCACTTCCAGTTTGAACAACAAATAGCAGATAGAGCCTTACTAGACTTGAGATTTTTCCACTAATATCCCTTATCCAAGCCCCTAGGAGACAGTAGACTTCCCTTGTGAGTTGAGTCTGTTCAGCAAATCAGTTCTCCATTGCCCTTATAAGGGAGTCTCCTATTACAACTATCTTTCTTTTCCTCTTAACAAAGGAGGTCTTGGTGTGGCATAGAGGTGGTGGTGTAAGTTACAAGGTTCAAGTACCATAAGCAAAACCACTGTACTTCAGATATCTAGAATTCAAAAACAACATACAAGAAGGACTTAACGTGGTAAACACAAACCACAAAAATCAGACTTAAAGTAAAAATATTGTCCAAGAACATTACTTGGAATTAGTCAAACAAGTAGTGTACTACTGCATTATTACACTGTGTGTTATTTTCCTGAATAATGCAGAATGTTATAAATACAAAATATAATTATTAAACTGGAAACTGAATAGGTAATGTATCTTCACCGCAGTTTAATCTTTACCTTCAGATGTCAACCAGAAGGGCAAGCTTTCAGTTTATCACTCATGAAAAGTACCTTTTGTGGTATTTTTTATGAGTGGTATTGCCTAAACACAAAAGGTCATAGACTAGCAACTTGAAATCGAGTGAAATATTCTTTCTTATGCAGTCATATCTCATGAAAGTCTATGAATTCATGCATGCCTTTGTCAAAGAACTCTTCACTGGTTATTTGGTATTACTTAATTTAGACTTTCTAAACATGCCGGTAGTGTGCAACATTATCATGGCCATGGCATGGATTCCACTGAGCAAGAACAAAAATTAATCCAAAAAGGATACATAAAATGTTGAGAGATTCCAACTGGAAATGTACTCTTATAGTCTGTTTCAATGTCTACAGCCTTTGTTTTGTGTTCAACAGGCAACATCTCAGACAGTAAATTTCCTGGTTAGTTAAACTTACATGGTAGTGGAAGAATCTCTACCAAAATCATATTAAAAATTCAAATGACATGTACATTGTTTCTCATTTAATTTCCTAGGAATTTCTAAAATCAAAGACCAGTAGAACAAGCACCCATATGACTTAATATTTCTTTATAAGAGATAGCACTTGATTTCTATGAAACAGAGGTTCCAAGAGGGTTTAGTTTTAGAACAATATTATAAATATCCCTTCCCAAAATAGCCAATGAACACTGTTTCTCCTAAAAGAATTCCTAAAGAGTACTCTAGGACTCCATATGCTTTAACTAAGCATTAAGCTTACTATGTTTCCTTCATTAGTACTCTGTGCTTTAAAAGAGGGCTCATTTTCCTCTTGGTTATCAGTCACAAATCTGTCTCCTTTTATAGTTCTCCCTCCAAGGCTCAAAACAGACTTGATGTCTTTGAATAAAAGCCAACACACTCTCCAGCAATAAAAACAAACAAACAAACAAACAAAAAGTATGACTCTATAAAATTCATGGAGCTAACCAGACTTAGTATTACTGCTTTCTAAATAGTAACTCATAGAAAAGAAAATATCAGGGACTATGATTTTTCTTTTAATTTTCAGGTGAAAAAAGGACCTCTGGAGGTCATCTTATCCAACGCCCTGCTCAAGCAGGGGCACTTAGAGTCAGTGGCCTAGGACCATGTCCATTCTGAGTTTTGAATATCTCCAAGAATGGAGACACCATAACCTCTTTGGGTAACCTATACCAGTGCTTAGTCACTCTCACAGGAAAAAAACAGGAGTTTATGTTCCAACGGAAATTAATTCCAGTGGATTGTGTTTTCTGACTGCCTGTAAAATTAGGAGTTGAACAAATTTTGAGGAAAATTAAAGAAACATTATTTATCAGGGTAATTTCTGCTGGCCTTCTTGTTTCTTTTCCATTTATCTTTGAGATAAAAAAAGAATTTAGATGTCTCCAGTTTGCAATTTTAAAAAAATATATTTGGATTTATTTTGGTAATATTTTCCATGAAAATCAATTTGCATTTCTTATAAACAAATCCTTTTCTAGATACAAGAAGGCCATGACACTTACAGATTTTTCACCTGGTCTGTCTTCATGCTGCTGGTATTGTTCAGAGTTGCTTATAATCATCTCAAAGGTAGTAGGTTTTGCTCTGTTTTTTATTTCTGAGCCCTCTCAGATAAGTTCAGTTATTACTGTCTTAAAAATAAGCCAAAAGAGATGTGTGTGAAAAATGCTTTGTTTCCTGTTCCCTAATTAAGGATAGACTTATTTATTGTTCTCCCTCTGACTCAATTTACCCAGATGTCTGCTTCATGTCTGCTTTACACAAGGTTTGTGTTTATAAACAGGTTAGATGATGTAAGCAAATACTATTAAGTTCTCAACTGAAACAGTAACCAGACTTTCAATGAGATTTAAGTAGCAATGATTTACAATTTTTCTGTGCATTAAACTAGATTGTCATCACAATCTTGTCTAGAAATATTTCTGAACATATTTTTTGAATCCACTTCATAACTTAATGCTGTCATCACATAATCTGAAAATCCAAAAGAGAGAATGAATGTTGTTTGCTCTAAGATAACCACGAAAAGCTTTACTTTTCACAAAATTATCATAATTTTATTTTTCAATTCAAGCAGCAGAGTTCATCCTCACTCATCTCCCTGATCTGATCCTTTTGTACAAATCTTCTCACTTACTTTTGTCATTTAACAAGTAATCACTGGCTTGAAAAATTCTTATCCTTTCTCAGAACCCTAAAGTCAAACCATTGAAAACAAACCATTTTGTTTCAGGCAGGAAAATATGTACCAGTTAAAGTAAAGCAGCTTCACTCTTTATTTTGACAATGCAATAACAAAGAAACTTGTAGTTTTATAACGAAAATCAACCTTTCCTTAGCTGCAGGTCAATTATATTGGCTAGAGAACATTTAAGAACTTGGAATGGCCTGTAATGGAGACTTGCAACCCTTTAATAGGCAAAACATGTCAGGCACAAGGTAACTTTTCCATCTTTATTAATCCATTTCACAGACACTCCGCTCACTCCTTTCATGGAAAAAAAAGGGCAGTATAGCTTTCTTGCACCTGAATTGATTGGAATATGCTAAAGCTTCTAGGGAAATCAGTAAGAAAGAACACTTAATTCATGACATTGAGCCATAATTCCCTCGGGTTGAGCTCATTTCCAGTTCTCCTTATGATTATAAATAGCTGATTGAAAAGGTGCAGCCTGGCCTCTTTAATAAACTTCTGTTTATAGCAGCTAATGTTAAAAGATGCACAACAACAAAAAAAACCAAAACCTCAATACATCACGAACTCAAATTGTTCTGCTAGAAAAAAAAAGGAATGAAAGTTTCATGACACAAACTGCTCTGGCTTACTTTTAAAGGTTACATAGGAAAATTGTTATAGCTTCTTTATTTGCAGGATTGTTATTGCTGAACGGTCCAAAGAGAAACCGGCATCTGTTAGGGTTGCCAAATCCATGGAGAAAGAGAGATTTATGTCCAACAAACAAATGTTTAATCAACAAAAATGCAAAGAATAAGAGAAAAGTCTTAAAACAATAGATCTCTTCTACAACTTGGATAATAAACTAGGGATATATTATAAGCTTCTTTTGTCACTTTCTCTTTGTCCCTTTCTTATTGTGTGAAGACTAATTTATTATGGTTTATATTAAGAATTCCCAAGACATGTAAGAAAAAAGTAAGTGGTGATAATTCATCATCAATTACCCTAGAGAACTTTAACAAATTATCCAGTTCTATGAGACCCTGAAACATACGTTTTCTAATAGTGTTTCTACTTTTATTTTGCTTCCTAATTTAATTCACAAAAGTAATGAAGATTATGGAATTTCTAGTTCAAATCGAACCACAGCTTAAAGGTTATAAGTGACTGTGTTATGTTCCTTATGTATTATGTATTATATATTGTTCATTTTGTGCATGTTCTCACTGCTCTATTATTTCCTTTCTGCATGACTTTGCATTAAATTTCACTTTTATCAGAGAATCAAACTAAATCAGACATTATCAAATGGTAACAAAGAAAATTAGTTTCCCCATGCCTAAAGGCCAAAGATTAATTCATTTTAAATAAATATGAATTTTAAAGGCTGCTTATTTTTTTATAAAGTTCATATTGTGACAGATTCAAAAAAAATAGAATGATTTGATGATAGAAGAATGCAGGGCTTCCTGATGTTTTCCTTTTTTCTATTTTAATTGAGGATGACATAAAAAACAATATCAAAAGAGTTCTGCATGGCTCTGCTTCATTCTTTTTCCTCTTGAAATGTAAAAAACCCTATTTCTTACTCTGTAGATTAGTGCTTTCTATTTATTTAAAATCATAACTAATTTATGCTCTCACTGATCTTGAGAATACACAAGAGAGAACAATCTAATGCAAGTCCCAAGTTTCAGAATAAATAGGTACAAGCATAAAGTAGCAAATCTTTGCAAAATTAATATATCTAAATTTTACGTGACTGTAAGGTTTACCTACAGTTCACATGCAAATTGAGTCTAGGGCCATATATTACATTAAACAGCAAGATCAGAACCCCAGTTTTCTTACAGTACAGGAGTGGAACTAGGGCTTTTGAGAACATGAATTCTACTTAAAGCTCCGGCCTAGATAGAATTCTTAAGCAAATGATTACATTTTCACTTCCCTTGCTGTTTTGTTAATGCTCCCTGTTTTGATTATATGGGCTTTATGAAGTAAAGACCATAATTTATTCCATTTTTTCACGGGGCCTAGAACAATTGTTTCATGAGTGAGCAGAGCACTTTATATAATACAGGGTTGGTTTTTCTTACTCTGTGCACTGAGCTAGCAAAACTGTCATTCTTCTGTCTGTTCACCTCTCTTCTACATGCACTTCAGTGCTTGGACAGACAAAATCAAGGGTACAGAAAGACTAGTTGAAGGAAGGCTTTGCCTGTAACCTACTACTTCTTCGTACCTACTACTGAAATAAAAGTGAAAGGTGACTTTGCAGTCTGCCACCCTCCTTGAACTTAATAAAACTACAGTTCTATTGACTGTAGTAAGTTTATTAACTGTAGTTTATTTAAACTGCAATTATATTAACTCCCTGAGTTAATAAAACTACAGTCTTTGCCATGATATCCAGTTTAGGGGTCGTAAGAAAAGATGGTAGCAGTGTTTCCTTTTGTTGTAGGCACTGTTACAAAACACAAAAGATACTATTTCTCATACATGGCACCATCATATTCTACAAAGCCATACAGGTCCAGGACCATAGAATCTTGTGTAGGAAATAGAAGATGTAGCAGTTCTTGAAAGAATAACAGCTGCCTCCAGCACTATCCAATATAGAAAGAGAGAGGTTTGCTTGTCTGTAGGTATCTTTGAGGTAAATGTGGAGTCTGGAATCCCTTTTCTCCCAGACAAAGGTAGTAGGTTCAGCTTGCCTCTTTGAACTAATCTAAACTATCTAAAGGCTGAACCCTATATAATAACTAGTTTGTGGGGGGTTCAGCATCAGAAAATGAGCATGATGCTTTCTGAGTCATTCTCCCAACTGGACCATGTCTGGATCATATTGACAATAGTAATATTTAAAAACTCTGCTCCTACTCTACCATCAGCAGCAGCATGAGCCATGGGCATTCAAACAAAATGCAAACAACAGATAACTAGCTTGTTTGCCTTTGTACATTCCTCTGCCTTCACTTTCAAAACAGACAGGAAGATCAACTGCTAAGTGGCTCATTACTTTCTTTTTTTTCTCTTTTATACAAAGCAAGAAAATAATTTGAAAACAAGCACTTGAAAGTAAAGAAGATAACATTTTATTTCTATACTAAAACAAAAACAAAACAAACAACAATCTCCACACAAAAATGAAAAATAATGAAACATAAATAATGCAAACCATAAAATTGTCCTCTTGGGATAGCTTCATAGCATGCTGTAGTACTGAGTATTTAACAGAAGTTCAGGGGTGTCACTGCTAAACAGTGCTGGTAGTTCACAAAACCTTCTTAGACCTTGGGCAAGAAAGTCCATTTATAACATCATTGCTGCCAGAAGGGAGCTGGAGTATATTTTTAATACTCGTTCTGAGGCACAGAGTAGACACAACCAAAAAGGACTGAATTCAATCATCACAAATGCATCATATAAGTCTACTAACCAACAAAGAGATGTCACTTGAAATGGTATGTTTACTGCAACAATCTCAATCAAGGGTAAGTATTTACGAGAGATCCAATAGGTCCACGTGCCTGACAGGAAGGCTCTTGCACTCATCATGCTAGTTCAGGACCAGTAGAAATTTCTGTGGTCAACTAAATTCACCTAGCTTTTCCTTCCCATCCACTTGAATGAAGCTGGATGAGAGGACTGAGCAGAGATCACTATTGGCCCCCAAAACAGTCTGTTAGAACCTTGTGCCTGACTCTCCAGTATTCTTTACTATGGCTTTGGGTCTGTATGGTTAACCTCACAGGAGGTGGCCCATGGCACAAAGAGAGGACACCTCTGCTGCCAAACACTGCAACATTCAGTCCTTCCTACTGGAAGTCCTCAGCAGTTTGTTTCTAATTCTCTGCTACAGGGGTGTAAAATAAATGGCTCAGCTCCTTGAATTCTTTAATGAGCAGCCCTCCTGAAGCAAAGAGAGTTGCTCACTGTATTAGGGGCAGGTGTTAGAGACCAGTAAATAGAATATTGGGTTAAAGAAAGTGATGATCTTCATGAAAAATGCTGTAGCAAAATAGCATTGCCACTTTTCTTCCTATGCTGAATATCCACAAAACAGAATATAAAAAAGTCATGGAATAATGTAACTATACATTATATCATATAGTTAATCTTATGAAACAGACCTGTAATTACTCTAACTTAGAAAATTAATTGGTACAGAATGGGGAAAAAGGAAAAAAAATACAATAAAGACTACTGTTTCTGAATCACATGGTAATCCTTTCTTAAACCATAAGAAACTACACAACATACAGAAGCAAAAGTGTAGCCAGCAAGGCTCAGCTAGGAATTATACACAGAAATGTGACAAGGGTCTCCTACCTGTCTCTGGTAAGCTTCTCCTTACAAGCTGCTCTTATTTTTTTCCCAATATTTTACTCCCAAAATTTTTCAGGATCTGGCTACATTATGCATTTTCAGCTAAGACAAAAACAGCAAGAAGATGACAGGCTCAGTGTCACTAGCCACAATGCATACCTGCATTTTAGAAATGCTAGTGGACATAATACTTTTGATGAAATATGCATCTTGTCAGTCATGTATAATTTAGTAGCTATTGATCCCTGCATATATTATATATTATATTTTACATTTCACCCAAGTGTTAAATAAAGGATAGGATGTCCAATTCTGTTTTAGTTCCCTCCATGTCCTTGGGCAAGTCTATCTTGCAGTCTCAGTTATACTTGACTGTAAAATTATCAAAGAAACAACTCTAACTTCACACATGGAAAGATCCAATTGTGAGTATTCTGTTCAAAGTAAAGTCTTACTGATCATTTATTTAACTTTTTCTTACTTAGAAATATTTATAAAATTAATTCTTGCTGAGTATTTCAGGTGACAGGGACTTGAAACACATGATGAGATGTGCTAGGCTGTCTGTTAACAGATAACATTCAGTGAATAAACAAGTCTGAAATAGGAAGAAGGAGTGATACTGAAAATCAAAATGCAAGAATGTGTTGTTTCCGATGGTAAAAAAACTTCGTGTGTCACAACTAATGAAAATGCAATCAAACTTTCTTAAAGCTTATTTACATTACACACACCTTTACACGAATAAATATTTTAGATGCAGAAAAACTAAAAATCACAGCTGGTTGCTGTAACTGATTGGACTGTGGCCTTTTAGGTCCTATTTATTCACCTGCTACCCAATGGTTGAAGAAGCCTTGTGATCAATACTCCACAATGCAGTTTCTCAGCATAGACAAACCTAGGGTGATTTGCAGCCTTGAGCACGTTTATGCATAAATATATACATGATCAATACATTGCATTCTTCCACAGTCTTTGAATCTTATTTTTAGCATCAGTATATTTCATCATTTTCAGTACAGGAGGAAGTTTTGTTCCCAGGCACACTGAAGAAGGAAAGCAGAGTAGTATCCTGCTTGAAACAAACGTAGGTTAATCCAACAAAAACAAAACAAAAAAACCAAAAAACCAAATAAACAAAACAAAAAAACCCAAACAAACAAAAACTATCTGTTACTCTTTATCAGTTTGCAAAGGTAAGTCCCAATTTTATTTCATTTCTCTTTAGCAAAAATGAAAGTGAGTTGTTCTTAAATGTACTGCTCCTATGTCCCCAAACGACATTACTGGTGATACATTTTTTTATTTGTTTTAATCATTTAGCTTCAGTGTTGCTTATTCCTTCTTGTATATACAAGCAAACATTAGAGAAACACAGCACTTCTCTCACAGAGGACAAGTTTTAAATGGGCCTCTCAGGAGTTCAATGAAAACTCATTAAGAAGTAATCCAAAGAGGAAGACATCAAGATAAGCATACGATATGCAGTCACAGCAGTATTTCAAAAGTTGGGCTGAAAAATATATTCGTTAAAAGCCCCTGCCACACAACAACACTTGCAGTGAAGTATTTCAGCACAAAAAGTAGATAAATAACCTCCTAAGAAGAAAGATTTTGTAGGGATGTTCTTCTGAAGACACAGGTTCTTGACTTTTAAATTATAGGTCAGTAATCTGCCCTAGTACTCTCTTCCTGGGTGGCCATGACTGAAATAAGACACAACACATGCCCACAGCTCACTCCATTCATGTTCTCAACAGTGAGAGCTACCTACGTCTGTACTGGAAACTGTATGAACAACCACATTATCCTCATGTTGTGCTCAAGCTAAAACTCTCAGCTGTGAAGCTGAGCTCAGGCAGAGCAACATATCAGCACAACTATATAATTTCCAGTTTATATCGGATCACTCTGTAGTGTAGGCAGAGAAAGTCAGATGTGATAGGCCTGTCTGCGCAGAAATAGCTCACTTCTTGGGAGTATAAGGTGAGTTCCCCTTGAGGGTTTGGTATTGCAGTGGGAGAGGCGAAGGATCCAGATCCTTGTTTGGGATGTTTAAGAGGTATGTGGTTTTAGCAGAGCTGAGTGTCTCTGGTCTTGATCTGCAAAGCTCATGTCTCAGGTATCTCATATGCTGCATCTTATACCACTGAGATTAGTAGGCATGCTTTTTGTGGAAATTTGAAGTAGTGTTTCCTGTTGGGCACTAGACATATTCCTATATATTATTGAAAATCCATGGGGGATTGGAGTGGTGGTGGGTTTTTTTCAGTTTACTCATTATCTCCCATCTTAACCATATTGATTTTGTTTGCCCTTTTATTTTGCTAGAAGGTATCTTGAACTGAAGCTTCATGAAAGAGACATTTTAATTACCTCACATTTTTTTCCCATTGTGAATCCTCCAAGCATTATTGAACCCAAGTTGTTTTTAATTATTCTTCACGCTTTCAAAGTCTGTTTTCTCAGAAATCAATATTTGATCCTGTAGCCACATTTAAACTGTGTTCTGTTCACAGATTTTCAAACCTATGCCTTATGAAGAAAAGTTTAACATGAAGTAAGCACTGGACAAGCCTTAAAATGAACCTTTGAATTTTGATAGGATCCCATAAAGATGCACAGAGCTGCATTGCAAGGTCAAAGCTTTATACTGAAGTTTATTTTGTTTGTTGAAACAGTATTTGCACTATAGTCATCCACATTTTATAATTCATGAGCTTACAGACCAGATTTGGATTCAGGTTTTAAAAACCCCAAAAATGTGAATTCAGAATAATTGCTCACTATGCTGAGAGGTTTCTCCTCAACAATAGGAACAAACCTATCTACTTTTCATTGCCTCTCTGGGACCAGTGCCACTGCATGACTCAGACTACTGGAGTCAAATGCATTGCATGGCAGAGGAAGAAGAGAAAAAGGACATATTCTGTACTTTCCTGGGTTCCTCCCTAAAGGGGCCCAATAACATATAGGCGGGGCTGTTAGAATAAGTTTTTTTATCAGTTTTTACTTAAATAGTCTAAGACAGACAAGCCAGACCAATCTGTACCGTACTAAGCTAATCTATAGTATACTAAGAAAGTATACTAATCCATACTAAGGATTTGATCTCAGTTTAACATAAGTTATAACCAACAATCAACCTTTTGCCTAAGAACATTTGAGCTGCATTTTCGGAAAATTAGTAGAAATTTGGATTAGCTGTGGTTTTGAATGACTACTGTCATACAAAGTGAAATAAAGGATTTTCAAATGCCTAGTATGCAACAAGGCGAAAACTAATCAAAAATACTTTTGACAGCCTTCAGGAACTTGGCAGTCCACTCAGAAGATTTTTCTACTGATTAGTTTCAGAAAACCACTCTGTGCTATTGAGCACTGTCCTCGTCTTTAAAGATGTAATAGTTACCCTTGGATTTATTGGTAGCTTTGCCATCTACCACTTGTTAAAGTAAAAATAAGATTGCATTGTCAACACCGTTATGGATTCCTACATAAATGTACTTTCTGTTGTGTATTATTCAGTATTATGCAGTGGTGCTTCTGTGAGGTGTCTAGAAAAAAATTATTGATTTGATTATATGCTACTAGATTGGCTTCGTATTTTTTCCACTTTGATTGGTTTAAAAGCTTACTGATACTTTGAAAAGTTCCCTATTTCCCCAGTTTTCTGTTCACTTTAATTATCCCATATTTTGATCATACTTGAAATGACGAAAGACTTCCGAATTTGTGAAAATTGTGGACAGTTTGGCAGAAGGTGTTGATACACAGAAAGATCCTTCAGTGCTAACTCCATTTTAACTTTTTTTTTAAAAGTCCCTTTACTGATAAGTGCCTTGGAAGTGCATACCTGTTTATTGCACTGTTAATTCTAGTTTTTCACCTCTTTCGGTGCATTAAAGGTTTCAGATGAGAAACCTTTCTACCCTAATTATGCATTATCAATATATATCAGAAACAGTACATAAGAATAATTCTTTGTACTCTTCCAACAGCTCTTGATTAAAGTAAACTATTTTTAATACTTGGAAATTTGGATGTATTTAATGTTTTCAATGATCTTGACA
Source organism: Myiozetetes cayanensis (assembly GCF_022539395.1). Taxonomy (NCBI): domain Eukaryota; kingdom Metazoa; phylum Chordata; class Aves; order Passeriformes; family Tyrannidae; genus Myiozetetes; species Myiozetetes cayanensis. The sequence goes on along the minus strand of NW_026086604.1, from coordinate 80,730,990 downwards.
TTTTCAATTTTTAGCTCTTCTATTAAGTACATACAGCATGCAGCATTGCAGCATTGCCTGATAAAGAAAACTACTCAAAGGTATAGACTATTACAGTGAGGAAAGGAATTAGCTGCTCCTTAGAAAGATAACTTTGCTATAAAATTCAGAGAAATTAATTTATAATTTCAGAACAAAGTATGTGTTTCCACGAGTATACTAGGTTCTGCCAAATATCCATGCGATCAAGCTGAAGTAGCTCCTGACCCTTATTTCTTCCCCTTTTTAATCTTCTTACTTTGTTCCCTAGAAATGGTTATGCAATTATTTGTCATCACATGTTTTTGCCTATGTCCAAGCATATATCGTGTGATACCAAATCTTAAGACCTTGATCCTACCTTACTGAAAAAAAATTGTTGTTGAGCTATGGCTACCAGTTTTGTAAGTGAGGGATCCCAGAAGACATTACATCAAGCAAGATGAGAAAGAAGGAAGGAACACAGGCCACAGGAATGAGTGTGCTGAATTAATAATAGGTTAGAAACTCCAGAATTCAGAAGTGAATCACTCACATGAAAAGGTATAAAAAACTAACAGAAAGTGGGAGGTCAGAGGATGGCAACTCAGGAAGATCAAGGATCAGCTTGTTGCTAGGAACAAAGGCTGACACATCTTCATGCACTTGGGGACAGATTGGTCAGTAGATATGGGGGAGGGTAAGCATACAGATGCCTGGCCTTAAAGCACGCTGCTCCCAAGACACTCCTCTGAGTGTTAGCCAGGAAAGTTTTGGGATACTTTTAGGCTGTCAGTATAATTCTGTTAAGTTTCCACGCACAGTAAACAGACGCCCAAGCAAAAGCAACTCAGAGATCTGAGGATTTACAATATGATTTGTAAACAATAATAATTTGTGTCTTGACTACATAAAAAATCCAAACCCAGAAGTGATGTACAGTGTTCCAAATAGAAATTCATGCCAAAGATAAAAGAAAGAAAATCTAAGGCCAAAATAGGCACCCCCACCAATGCCTTAAGGACCAATTTAAAGCACAAGCAAATCAACCAAAATGATTCCAATGACTTCACAGGCCCTAGCATTTTTCAAGGTTTTACTACAGTCCAGGTAGACAAACTCCTTTCCCTCATCCCCTAAGCCATTCATTCAGATCTGCCATTCCATTCCAGACTAAATGAGAGCTTTGAAGACAATCCTTGCTGACATCTTAAGTCAATATCCCTCTTCCTGGCTCCTAACACTTTAATCTCAGCTGTGCATTGCCATGGGGGTGTAGTGGGATGACATTTCAGAAGCAAAGTGAAAGTGAGGAAACTTCTCATAACAATTTCCGGACTGCAAGGGAAATACTAAAAATGGAGGAAAAAGATGGAAGTTATTGAGGCTTTATGCAGACAATTTATGTGGAGTGAGAGAACAGTTTGGTGAAATTCAAGTTTTTAATTTACTGAAATTCAAAAGGCAGACTTTTTACAGTGTAATGAAAAGGGACTTAATAATAGTACTTAGGATAAGAAGCAATAAAGGTGGGAATAAGAGATAGGCATAATTCACTTGAGAACTGGTTCTTGTGTGTGCTACTACAAAAATACCAATTGACAGCGGTACAGAAAATGTGTAGTGGAGGAAGCTTGTAGCTGAATCTTAATGCTGTGGTGTGAGTAGATAGGGTCTGGTGATCCAAAGACTTCGGGATGTACGGAAAGCAGGGACCACCCCCTCCGATGCCTGACAGCCAACAGTAGTTTAGGTGATACCGTAAGCAGACGGAAATGACGGCACAATTAAGCACTATAAAAGGTCGTGTTACAAACTAATAAACGCCATTTACCGTCCACCACATTGGTGTCTGTGAGTTTATGGCCTGAGTGCTTGGGAGATAGTCACCGTGCCCTTCCTGGACCAGGTCATCATGCAACACTGTGGACATATAAAGCACCAGCACAGGGAGAAAGAATAAAGTTTAAAAATGTTATTAGTTACTACACTTAACACAACATTGATAGTACTTAAATGATTGAATTAATAAGTGAACAAGGTTTACAGAAACTGTTCCTCTCTGGTTTTACAGTGCTGAGAACCTGATGCAACTCCTATTATCAAGATTAGATATGTATCATAAATTTTAAAATGTGACATGAAAAATGAGAGATAAAAGGAAATAGGAGAGACTGTTAGAAGTTACCTAAGAAAGAAATCTTTGGAGTAGGTCAAAATTGACTAAATAAGCTTTATATATGGACAATCTGTCAGATTTCACAGAGAGTGCTTTTAAAATATAAATTTATTTTATTTATACAGCATAGCAGCACTCATAGACCACTTCTAACAACACATATAAGAATAAAAATTGTACATCCCTTTCCTAATCCTTGCTGGAAAAAGCTATCAAGAACGAAAATTAGGATGTCAACTAGCAAACAATCAATTGGCATACAATCATAGAAGATCCTGAGTTGGAAGGGGCACACAAAGATAATTGAGTCCAACTCCTAGCCCTGTACATGACAACTTCCAAAAATCACACCATGGGCCTGAGAGATTTGTCCAAACACTTGAAGAGGTATGTGATCCTTTAGGTTATCTTTTGAAACTGCACAGAGAAACTTTCACATCTTAATTTCTGTTCAGAATGATGAGAGACAATTCTTTGCCATTATGAAGGCACCTATATGCTTAAAAGGTAGATGTAGTAAAATCAGTTGTGCTTCTTAATATTACCTGGACTATCTAGGAGACTCATGTCACTGATTCCGTGCTTCCTGTTGCTGGGGGCTAAGAATAGATAGAATGATCTTTTTAAAACAGCTTCAAAACCTAGTACATAATGTCCTTTTATGTTCAAGTTAAGAAAAGTACAAAAGAATATACAACAATGCCAGAAAAAGCATCATATTTTAAAACAATTCAGTTATGTGAACTGAAACATGCACCTGTTTTAAGCTACTAATGAGGTTTCATTGTAAATATCTGGCCTCATACTGTTACAAACCAAACCATTAATCTATCTGCCTCTTGAGGAGCTAATCTGCATGATTGTTTGTTAATTTGAGTGCAGCTGAGACTAGATTAGAGATAATTATTCTTTTCTTTGCCTCCTCTGCTTAGTGCACTGCTTCTAATTTACAAATACAACTAAGGAAGAAACAGATTAATTATAAGGTAGAAAGTGAAGGGAGGGAAGGAAAACAAGAAATAACCAGTGATTTTATTTTTCCTAATAGAGCTAGATTGCACCTATCTGGTTTATTGAAGACTCAGGTTTTGGTTTTGCATTCATTTTACTAAATACAGTAGCTAATCAGAAACATATTATACCACTGCCATAATTTTCCACTGAAGAGGCATCCTCTACATGGTAGCCTACAGTAATTTCATGAGGGAAAAACATTATTCATGCTGAACTCATAACAATTGCACAAAGCCTTTAATTTAAAGTCGAATTTGATTTAAGTACAAATTTCTTTGTTTTCTATCCTTACCTAGAGCTAGTAAACTGCTTTCTCTTGAACTCAAGCATTAAATAGTATTCCAACTCTGGTGAACACAGCACTGAATAGGGAGATGTGATTCTGCCATAGGGGATTTTGCCATATCAGGAATTATGTTCACCTGGAGGAAGAAGACCCAGTGTCCTAAACCCACAGCTGCAGCTCCTGAAGACTTCTTAGTCATTAAATTAGGAGGACTGTGATGAGCTGAGAAAAAGGATGTTGTTGACTTGTGGATTTCTCTGCGGGTCTGTAGGCAGTTTGTTGGAGTCAGGTAAGCATGCTGGCTTGCATAATAGATCAGGATATGTTGCTCTTCTCCTTACTTTTTGTTCAGACTTCTTTAGATTTTGCAGTTCCTCCAGAATGCTGAAGGGTTGGTGTGGGAGGTTTTTTTTTTGTGTGTGTGTTTGTTTGTTTTTAATTAATATTTCTGATAGAATCATGACTATTTTTTTTTTGTTCTGTCTTTGTGCTGGCTGATAGTGGTCTATAAATGACTGATTAAATATAGTGTCTGCTTTGTGTTTCCAGTGTCAAAAAGGATGCATTTCTGAAGTGTTTCAGTTTGTCTTAAAGTGGACCAAGTGACCCAGCGTATTTACTGCTGTGGTTTCTGAGCATCTAAAGAGCTCCAGGTCCATTTGTGCTGGGTTCTGCCAGCACTTAATGTGATTACAAAGGGGAGTGAGGAATTCTGCCTGGAGGACAAAATGCGAAGTATCTGTAGGACCATCTGTGGGTTCACTGAAGAACCTCTAAGGAAGCTAAGGTGCTTTAACAGGCGGCTATATATATATATATATGTAAGCATTTTTGGTTAGACTCTTCTCTTTGCATGACTTAAATATGGACTCTAGGCAATTGCATTTGACTAAGGTGTGATCATTAGTGATGTCATCTTTTGCAAAGGCAAATAATAGCTCTTTGAGTGAGGAGAAAGTAGTTCCTTACTGTAGGGATCTGACTTTTAATGAGTCATTGACCAAACATGCCCACAGAACAATGGAATTGATGGGAAGCTCTTCACAGCTTCTAATTTTATCGCACTCACTAAGTCTAACAGCATGTTCAACCATTTCTATTCTTCCTGTGAAGCTGTGCTTAAAAAATAATTTTTTCACTTTTTCCTCTCCTTCCTCTTCATTTCTCCTCTGACTACTGAAATATTTTTTTTACTAGTTTTTGTTTTGGCCAGAAGGTATTCTTTAGGAGAAGTGACTGAAATCGAGTCCTTTCTACAATTTAGTTCTCTTAATGCCAAACTACCAAATTCAGCAGCCTCAAAAAAGAAAAAAAATAAACAAACCAACCAAAAAAAAAACCACCACAAAACAAAAACAAACAAACAACAAAAAAACCCAACCAAACAAAACCCACAAAAAACTCAAACAAACAAAAAACAACAAACCTGCTTCCTTTCCTCTCAGGTGAGACATCCCTATAAGTGTAAATACTGATGGATTGGATAGGTTCCTGCCAAATCACAATTTCTGCAGCTACATTTTAATCAGTCACTCGTCCAATATTATTTACCCAGTATCATGGATTTAATGGCACCTATTTGGGATTCATATTACTTACTAGCATCTGTACCTTACAAGGCTGAAATGGTTCCACTCAAATTAGACTGAACTGCAAGAGTTTCAGATTCAATGATTCAGATGAAAATACTTTGAATCTGGGAAAAGAAAAAACCCAACTATAAACCATAAATTAAACCAACTCAACACATCCTTTTGCAACAAGATAACAGAAGACAAGATGTTGAGTTTTCTAGCTCAGTGATTTCAGTGGTTCATGATTTAGCCTTGCTGGCTTGCAGGTACTGCTGCAAAAGATCTAAAGGAAACTTTTATGTACATGTTCTGCCAAAACATACAAATAGGGTTTAACTGTAGTATATGGGATACTGGATAGTAAGATGATGTGGTTTAACCCCAGCCAGTAACTAAGCACCCCACAGCTGCTCACTCACTCCTTCTCTAGCAGAATAGGGGAGAGAATTGGAAGACTAAAAGTGAGAAAACTCATAGGCTGAGATAAAGACAGTTTAATAGAGAAAGCAAAAGCCATGCACACAAGCACAAGGAATTAATTCATCATTCTCCATGGGTAGGCAGGTTTTCAGCCATCTTCAGGAAAACAGGGATCCATCATGCATAATGGTGACTTGGGAAGACAAATGCTATCCTTCAGAACGTCCCCTCCTTCCTCCTGCTTCCCACAGCTGTATATGCTAGGCATGACACCATTTGAATGGGATAAAGCCTTGGTAAGTCAGGGTCAGGTATCCCAGCTGTGTTGCTCCCAACTCCCTGTGCACCCCTGGCCTCCTCAATGGCTGGGCAGCCTGAGCAGCAAAAAAGGCCTTGGCTCTGTAAGGACTGCTCAGCAGTAGCAAAAACATCTCTGTGTCATTGACACTCTGTTTAGCACAGATCTAAAACACTGTCCCGTATTGGTACTGAGAAGAAAAGTAACTTTGCTCCAGTCAAAACCAGCACATGAGACTAGTGAATAGGGTACAAATACAGGAGCAGATTGTCACAGGTGGATTACCTTCAATCTGTTTTCTCTTGCATCATAGTAAATCTCTTTAACTTTCAACACAAACTTACACTGCAGAATCAGAACAGTAATTTATATTCAGATTTTAGGCAGGTAGTTATGATTTTGTTTTTTGAGAAAGAGGAAGAAATCTATTCCAGACTTCAAGAACGATGAGTGCATTTATCCCTATAGTTCTTCTTATACCTTATTTCTAAGTGTTATTACTGAGAAATGATAAAGAAATAAATTTTTTTAACATTTCTTTCTATTTGATATAAAGGTATAACCATGCAGTATTAAAAAAAAAAGTAAAAACGCATGAGTTCTCCTTCATTCTTCTGTCCCGTGTAATTTTGACCTAAAAAATATTATTAAATATTTATTGACTGGTCTAAATCACTGATTGTAAAATGCAGTCAATTATCTCACAGTTTGTTGATTTCTGTAACTATGGTTTATCTTGCCATCAGACTTTTCTCAATCATTCTATCAAAGTAGGCGGGGAAAGAGACATGTTTAAGTAAAGCATATAGGACATATAAATCCCCTCCAGACTCTACCCTGTTAATCAGTCTGGTGGAAGAGCCTCTGTTGGAAGAAAATCCTTGAAGACTAAGGGAAAGGATCCAAGGAGTGGGATGTACAGAAGGCGTATTCAGCACTCATGTTTCTGTGGCTCTTCATTAGTGAGTCAATGATTAAAACTGCTAAGTCAAATGGGCAGTTCTAATCTGGCAAGTAACCACACCCAATGAAATTGGTGATTGTGAAGTTCTGGGTAGGGTCCTTGTCCCAGGAATTAAGGGGAAATGAAGGAAGGTAAAACACTTGATCTACACAGTTTATTACATCAGACAGGGAGAGAAACACCTGGGTTCCTGACAGGACTGGGACACGTACCAGATTTGTTATTTTCTCTCCATAAAATCAATTTTGCACATTTTAATAGGTATTCTCAGCTTTTTGATTGTATTGAGGGTTTGTAGCATGCAGAGTTTTTCCTTAGGTTTTGGCCCATGTCTTTAATTTGTATCACCACAGAACCCTCAGATGTGACAAAGAGTAATTACTTTCTTATCAATACAGAGGTAGGCTGAATTATGATCACTGACCTGAAGTTAAAAGGTCTAGTAACTCCTCTACAACTTCTTGAATTCCTTCTTTTGCCATCCTCCAGTTCTTAGTTCTCTTCATCCACTAACATTTTCTTATTTTCCAGGGTAATGAATCTGTTTGTTAGCAATGCTACTTGTCTACCAAGTTCATATACTGACTACATTTTGATGCTTTCTGAATCTAGAGTGAGACTACAGTATTCCAGTGAAAAAAGGGAAAGTTAAATAAATGCTAAGTGGATAACATGAGTTAAGAACATCAGAGAAAGTAGCAAACGTATCCTTATGTCAGTTATCACAGAAGTGGAGCTGTTCATTTTCAGAACTTCTTTTATCATGGATTAAAATCCAAGCAAGCAAAGCTCTTTCTAAAGTATGGTGAGTTGGCTGATGAAGACAACAGGAAGCATTCTTTTTCCCACTCATATATTCACAGCCCTTGTTGATCTCAGCACTTTGAAGTACATAAACTACTAATTCAATTAATTCTAAAGTACTCTTTCTATTTTTGCTTTAAACTGACATTGACTGGAGCTTCAGTGAAAGGATAAAGTATCTGTTATCAAACAGATGTATCTGGTGAACATGTTGAGAAGTGGGAAAGAATATAATTCTGGAATATTTATGGTGTGAAAGAGGGGAAGAGCATTCTGCACAGAAAACAATCTTCATTTTCTCAGTATTTGTTTCAACTTTGTTTTCGTGCCTGTGTTTAATAGATTTATTTGATGATATTTTATCATTCATTAAAAGCCATTTGACTTGCTGCTTATACTGCAAGATTTTCCAAAAGCATCTTACTTTCCTCATGCATTGCACCAGCTGATGAGAGTAGGCAATTATCATAGGGATTTAGAGACTGAGGGTTTTTTCCTGAAATTCAGTAGGAACCTACTGGCTGGACTGCAGAATAGGCATAAAGGATACTCTACAAATAAGCATTTCAAGATTAGGTCCCTTCTTTCAATTTTGTTCCAGAATGGCATGGGTTAGAGATTTTGAACTGCTTAAATAAACCACTTATTTTTCCAGTGCACGCACGCACACACACGCAAGTAAATCAAATGAAGCATTTTCTGGTTTAGCTGATCTTCTTTGACCTTATTATCACAGCAATACTGAACATGTTGATATTTCTTATCTCTCTGCTGGTGGAAGAATCTTGGCACAGGTTAAAGAACAAACGTCTCTGCTGGTGGGAGAACTGCTACTATTTCAGAGGAGTGCAAAAAAAAGTGCAGAAAGCTCAGATCTAACATAGCACACTTCATCTAAACACTGAGCAACTAACAGAACAGAAACTGTGGTGTCCCCTGGACTACAGAACCTCATATTTTGAAATTGAAAATCTTGCTCCCTGCAAATCAACTGCAGACACTACACATGCTTGCAAGTTAGTTTACCTCTTAACAGTCTTGTACTCTCCCAGGCTTAGTCAAATACAGATTTCTGCTCTCCTGCTGCTGTCATGTTTTTGGAGTCAGTGCTTCTACACTAAATTGAAACTGGAAGAATATATTTCTTTCAAAACCTGATGCTCGGGTTTGAATTCAATTCATTAAGAGTTTTTTAAAAAGCTTTTGTATGGAGTTTTAGGTCCTCTTTTTTTAATGAATTTGGAAAGACATAGAAAGTTCTGGTCCAGATATTTATTACCTGTACTGATTTAGGTTTCACCTTGAAGTTGTGGATAGCAGAAGAGGGTAACTTCAACTAACAGGCATCAACAAAGTCAAGATTTGTTCAAGAACCTGACAATTGTGTTCTTGATACAAGAGCAGAGATATGACGCAAGTCAATCAGAAGTCCTGATTTTAAATATTTATTCTGAGCTAGCGTGATCTCATTTCTTTAGAGATTAACAATCTTAATCTTCCTATTTCTCCTTTCTAAATTAGGTGGCTTCTTACAAATATTTTGTTGATGGGCATCTTTTAAAAAAGTGAGGAGAAAGACCTGATTGATTAATCAGTAGATTTTTGCATTTTCCAATTACTTCTCATTTTGATGGAGATCTCCGTATATCACAACAAGGGATTTTGCTATACTGAGAAAATTGTCTTGAGGAGTACAGTCAAACTACCTCAGATATTTAATTTTTCCAGTCAACCAAGAAGATGAGTTCTCTATAGGATGGTGGTAAACTCCACACAGCACAGCATTTCTGCACAGAGGTTTCTGGGGCATCCTCAGGGGCTACTGTACTAGGCTGGGAAAAAAGTGGATTTGCATCAATGCTGTTGCCTAAATAAGTCTGTGTGTCAGAGCTGTCCCATCATCCAGGGCAGTGCTGCTGATGAAACTACATCCTTTTCTGCAGGGCTGCAAATCTTCACCTATTCAGGCATTTAGAAAATAGAGGCTTTAACAGGCCTTAGGTTTCTCTGGGATAAGGTGGTGGCCCAGCTGTCACAGAGTTCTCAATTGTTTTTTTAGGTGTCATAGTTTGAAGTCTGGTAGCTCCAACATGCCTAAGCCCATCTTGGATCATATCAAAGGGGCTAATACCCTGCTGCTGAACAAAAACAATGAAAATCATCTCCTTCTTCTCCAAAACACTGAGTAATTTAAGAGATGAGGGGAACCAGTGAATCCTTAATTTTGGGTTGTTGCTATAGCAATGCACTCAACATTTACACCAATGAGCTGAAGGTGAGCTATTACATTTTTTTATCCCCTGTACACTGGCCAGCCATCACAAAGCAGTAACTCATTCCACTAGAGTGTAAACAAAATAATCTTGTTTACTACTTGAGAAGTTAAGAACATTTTTTAAAAAGCTGAAGAAGGCTAATGTGTTTGTAAGTGTTCTTTCGTATACAGCAGCTGAAAACAGTGCATTATGAATATTAACAAAAAAATAATTTGTTTGTACTTTAGTGATGCAAATTGTATGCTAAAGAATTAAAGACAGTAGACGTTAATTATGCAGAAACTTCCAAGTACATATGCACAATGTTTCCACAAATCTAACTTCTGTTCAGTTTAGCTTTGTCATGTTTTATCTTGACTGAGGTAGCCCTATTGATAGTTTCTATATCATTGAGACAGCTGAAAAACTGGATAGAGTTCTGCAGACAGTTGAAAATCATTAGTAATGGGAATTACATTACTCCCTTTAGACTTCTCATCTTAATGAAGAATATCTAAACACAGTAGTCATACCTATGCAGTGGTACCATAATGCAGTACTGGTGCAACAAAGCAGACTTGTTTTCAATTCCTACTACTTATCTGGAGAAACATTTCATTCTGACTTAAATTTTATTATAGAACTTGGTTGGAAAGTCAATGGCAGAATTAAAACTACTGAAATTATTGAAAGGTTAAAATGGAATAAGGTGGGAGGAGATTATTTTTATTAGATATTCCAAATAAAGTGGCCCATGAGTCTCCCCTCTGAAAAAGAAATTTCTCAACCTGTTTCTTTCAGTATATATACTGGAGCACTGTTACATCTATATTGTGAAAAGAAACTTAAATTAAAGTAGTTATTTTTGCTGTGCACCAGGAGATGATACAATCACAAATTCTACTTGAAAGATGTTTGCACAGATTACTTCAGACACACTCCTTTGGAGATATAGACCCAATTCTTAAACTACATATTTTCCATCGGTGAGAATAAGCACTCTGTACATTCCTGTTTGAGAGCCTCTGAAACTCTTTCACAGTACCAGGAAACACAGGCTACTTTCAGATCTGCCAGAAAAAGTCTTATTTGGTGTAGTAAGATCACAGAATCACAAAATATGCTGAGTTGGAAGGGACCACAAGGATCACTGAGTCCACAGGACCATTCCCAAGAGTCACACCATATGCCTGAGAGTATCATTCAAATGCTTCTTCAGCTCTGTCAGGCTTGAAAAGAAAAAAAGAAACATTGTTTTAATACTCAAAGGTAAGTAATACAAAGTGACATAGTTACACACTTGTTGTATATCACTTTATGGAGGGCCAGGAATGAAAAATCCTCTCTGGGATATAGGCAAGTTTCAGCCCTATGGCCTGATTCTCCTCTCCCAGGAGGCACAGCCCCTCCATGCCCCAATGAGCTGGGGCCCAGGGTTGGTTATGGTCCAGCAGTCACCAGGTGAAGCTGCAGCCATGAGAGAGTTCTTAACATAGAAAACAAAGAAGGCAAGATAAAGTCAGGGTCATCAGTGCAAAGGCAAGGCACAGCCATTCCTGCAATAAAGCATAGGAAAGAAACACTGATAGGCAGCAGAGAGAGCAACAAGAACTGGCTGTAATCATATCTCACTCAGGTCTGGAACTAATCTGACCCTTCTTCCCAAGCAGATGCAGTCTGAGGGTTTTTCTTATTGCAGTACTGTGATAAATAAGCAAAAGGCAGGATCCATTACAGAATGGATATGATTTTCCCAAGTATGCTCCTTCTCAGTAAATTCTCTTCCAGATTGAGCTCTCAGTGAGGAAGCAAGGTGAGAAACTGTTACGATTTAACCCCAGCTAGTAAGTAAGCACCACACAGCCTCTTACACCCACACACCACCACCACCACCCCCAGTGGGGACTAGAATACAAAAGAAAAGGTAAACTTCGTGGGTTGAGATAAGAAAAGTTTAATAATTAAAATAACATACTATTACTGCTATAAATTATAATTTTAATACAAAGGAGAGAGAAACAAGTGATTCACAACTGCTCATCATTGCTGCCCCTGAGCAGCAATTGGTCCAGCTTCTGGATAACTGCTCCAGTTTATATACTGGGTATGACATTCTGTGGAAAGGAATAGTCCTTTGGTCAGTTCAGGTCAGCTGTCCTGGCCGTGCTCCCTCCCAGTTTCTTGTGCAGCTCCTCACTGGCAGATCATGGGAAACTGAAAAGTCCTTGACTTAGGGTAAGATATACTTAGCAACAGCCAAAAGATCAGTGTGTTATCAATACTGTTGTCACCCTAAGTCCAAACCATAGCCCTGTACCAGTTACTGCGAAGAAAATTAGCTCTACCCCAACTGAAACCAGGACAAAAATTTGCAGTGTTCCTTACAATAGTGAGAAGTGAAACATTTAACTTCTACCTTGATGGGTTATGTAGAGAAGCATTTTCACACATGGAAAATTGTTCTCCAAGTGAGAAGAGTTTCAAAGATTAATAACCAATTCTTGTTGATCACCTGTTCCACTAGGTAAGCTCCTGTTCTAAGAACACATTATTTACTGCTTTATCACAGACTTCTCCCCACGCAGTTAATTCTCATCAGCTCACAGAAGCAATATGTTCCTCATCAAGTCTGTTCATTTTAATGATTTTTAATGGGTTTTACTTCTTTGCCTGGTGCATCTTCAGCAAGCTGTATCAAGGTAAAAAGGTGTTTCCCTTTCAAATTAATTCATTTAGCACAAACTCATGAAAACTGGAAGTAACAAATCAATTTGGACTCTACACAACACTTACAGTATTAGATATGGTGTGTGATTTGTTTCCATGCCCCATGCAGAATGTAATACTTTTGAAAGTAGAGATGAGCTCCTGTCCTGGAACACGACCATCCATATTAGTAACTGGAAAAGAATATGAAACTGTAAAAGACTGACTGCTGTTTCACTTGCAGAAAGCTTCTGCTGAATTACAACTCATTGCAATGCACACTCAGTCTGTACCATTTATATGACACCCACATGCTGTTCCTGTCCTGTGTATTCACTGTTAGTCTTGCTCTTGTTTCATTTGCCTTCATGATGCATTTCTATTCACTTGTGTTGTTCTACTATTAAAAAAGAACTATTGAACTTTATATAATCTGACTCAGATAAACATTCTGTTATACTTTATATAACAGCTTGAAGACATAGGTCAACTTAAGTGGATATGGTGCTGTACCGAAAAATATTAAAAATCACCCAGTCTTCTGTTCCACCAGTTGTTGTCACTGAATTTGCTTCATTTTCGTTCTTCTATCTCCTGGTACTCTGCACTGGCACCATGGGGGGGAAGGAATCCTCTAAGGCTCTAACACCATCTCACTGGTCTCACTCAAATTCTGCCTCATAATTCTCTTTGGAAGGAATAGCTGTTACGAACAAAAAAGGGGATGAAGCTCTTGCCTTCTCTGCCATTGTCTCACTTCTCCTGAGAAATTTTTTTCAAAGTGTTTATTTGTTACCTTATCTTAGTCTCCACCCATGAATTTTCAACTAACTTTTATTTATTTGAATGGTATTTTTGCATACAGAGGCAAAAAGATTTTGGTAGTACCAAACGAAAAATATCTCAGTAAGAGGAAGCAAAATAAAACCATCTCTACCTGAAGTGACCTTAGCTATTGTCAATATCAGATAACTCATTAGCTACAGAGCATGACATAGAAAATTCTAGCTGTTTGGTTCACATTTTATAAACATGAATTAATAACCACAGCCACACTATTAGCTGCAGTTCTTGACTAAATGTGAATGATGGTTAATCATGCTCTATATACTCGGCTCAAACAGCTCAACAGGGAGATTTGTCAAGCAAAAACACTTGATTAATATTCAGAAAGCTTTAGGTGGGTGAAAAAACTAGTACTGTAACAACAACAACAAAGCAAAAATGCAAACAATGTGTGTTAGCAACTCCCTTGTTGGTTCCGGCTTTCAGGCTACTCACAGTATCAAGGACTGCTTATTCAAATATTTTTCTCCTATGGGATAATTACTTCTGTAAATATGGATCTGTTAAGAGAGTATAGGTGCACAGGGAAGTATAATCCAGAAACCATCTGCTACACTTTTCTGATAGAAGAACCCTTGCTCTTTCAGTGCAGCTAAACAGAAAACACAAATATTACCAATACCTTTGTCTCCCACTGACCTGAGTGCAATTTCTGCCCAACACAAACACTAGGTATAATGCTAAACAGAAACTATGGATAACAAATCATCCCCTACCCACACTTCAAGGATTCAAACTTGTCTCCATCTGATTTTCCAGACTTATATTAGTCTGAGCATTTGCTTATTTCATCTTTGTCTAGGTAGAATGGAAAAGAGAAAAAAGAGAGGGGGAACAGATATTTTTAAATATTTTGTTAATTTTACATTGTAATGGGACGCATGGCAAGGTTTCGATAGTGGGGGGGGATGGAGAGACTACAGAGGTGACTTCTGTGAGAAGCTGCCAGAAGCTTACCCTATGTCCAATAGAGCCAGTGGCAGCTGGCTCCAACATGGATGAATCACTAGCCAACACCAAGCCCATCATCAACCATTCTAGTGCCTCTGGGATAACATATTTAAGAAGGAGAAAAATAAAACATAATAGATGCAGCCAGAGAAAGGAATGAGAATATGTGAAAGAAACAACTCTGCAGACATCCAGGTCAGTGAAGAAGGAGGGGGAGGAGGTGCTTCAGGCACCAGAGCAGAGATTCCCCTGCAGCCCATGGTGAAGACCACAGTGAAGTAGGCTGTTTCCCTGCAGCCCATGGAGGTCCACAGTGGAGTGGAGATCCACCTGCAGACCATGGAGGACCTAAAGCTGGAACAGGGGAAGACTGTGAGGAGTCCCCCGTCTCAGGAGGAAGGAACAGCAGAGGCAACATGCAATGAACTGACCACAGCCACCATTCCACATCCCTCTGTGCTGCTGGGGAGAAGAAGATAAAGAAAACCATGAGTGCAGTTGAGTTCAGGAAGAAAAGAGGGTTTGAGGGTGAAGGTGTTTTAAAATTTAATTTTTGTTTCTCACTGCCCTACTCTGATTTGATTGGTAATAAATTAAATTAATCTTCCTGAGTCCATTTTACCCCTGATGATAATTGGTGAGTGGTCTCTCCTTGTCCTTATTTCAAACCACTTCACAGCAGAATGCAAGAATAGAAGGCATCAAAATGGAGCCCTACTTAAAACCAGCTTATCATGTAGTTGGTGGCCTTACAGAATGGCGAAATACTAAATGCATTTATTCCATCGATTTGTCTTCAGGTAAAAAAAGCTGAACCTCCTGTACTGGCTTGCCAATATAAGAATGCTTTGGCTAATCTAGGTTTTTGTTTACATTTTCATGATTTGGACAGGAGTTATTGAAATTAAATAGTTGCCTTGTGCAAATTTTGATCAAAAGAGCACTAATAACCTATCTGAGTGAATTCCTCAGTCTCTTCACTTCTGTTTCATACCTTCCCTGTCTCTGTAGCCTTCTAAGCACAGATACCACTCCTATTTCATCTAGCTGAAACTCCTGCCAAACCCATCTCTTGTCCTCAAACTGTTAATCCAGTTATTGCTCACTCAGCTTCTTAGACTTCTTTTCTTGTTCACCATATCCAATTTCTTCTGAATCTATGCAGTCCTACTATTTATTACATTAGGCACTCGTTGCATACGTATTATGCAAACCAACACCAGGCTCTATTAAGAGACCAGCAGGCTTAGGAAAGCTTTTATTCCCACTCTGCTCAACACTGGTGAGACTACCCTGGCATACTGCTACCAGTCCTGTGCCTCCCTGTTGGAAAGGGATGTGGAGAAATCAGAAAAGGTCCTGCTATTTAAAGAGCTGTACCCAGGTTATGGGGCCAAATGCCTCCTGGCAGTGCCAAGTGATACATCGGGAAGCAGCAGTCACAAATTGTTTCTTCAGAGGTTCAGACCCTGAGATTAGCTTGGTTGGTTAGAGCATAGCGTTAATAACACCAAGATTGTGGATTTGATTGCTGTATGGGCCATTTACTGCACCGTCTCATTTGTTTGAGGTCTGGAAGACCTGGCTAGACATAGCCACAGGTGATCCACACTCAGCAGTAGCCCTGGCTTTGAGAAGGAAGTTGATCTAGGCAACATCCAGTACTCGGTTTGTGACCTGAGATTTAGTTAAGCTATGCCAGCATTAGCCACCAGATAAAAAGTTCATTTTCAGTTCCTAGGGAGCAGATAATGCTGTGAGCCACAAGGACCCCCAACTCAGCTTTAGTGATAGACTTGGCGTGAATGGAATGAAACATCAGAACAGAGAGAATAATTAAGGTAGAAAGATATGCCAATATTTGAGTTACCAAACATCTCAAAATTTTGTCATCTATTCACTCTCATATTTATTATAGATAGGGAGAGAATTTTTTTCTTTTTTTTTTATTCCATGGTTTAAGTCTTTGAAGTTTTGGCTAGTCATTAGTTTCTCTTTGCCAATAGGCTGACTAGCTTGGCTACTCTTGATGAAGCTGTTACGGTTATTAAACAATTCTTTGTAATGATTTGAGCTCGGTCTTGTTTTCAGATCAGGCAAGCAAACACACTGAAATGCAAGTTACAGACAGGAGAAAATAAAAGTCTTTTTTATTTTGTATAGGATGTGTGAATAGATATACTGGGGAATGTAGCTCTGTCTCCATTAGCACAGGTTGACAGTACATACAGTCTGTATTATTTCATGGAAATAACGCTTCTGTCCTCTCCCATAAATCCTTCAGCCGTTAGTTGGATTTCAGCCCTGACATACTGTTGTCACATTCATCTCACTGAAGTCAAAGGGAATGCACTCATCAGCCAGAAACTTGGGACAAAAGAGAATACAAGAAACTAAATCGACACTGAAACAGTAAATAGACTTAAAACATGTTCAATACATTCTGTAGTGAATCACAGATGGACTTCCTTTGCACCTTCCAAACAACAGGACTGTATTGGAGAACACTTTTTCAGAGTAAATAGTTTCCAATGAGTAAGGGTCATTTTCAAGCCCCATGACTAAGTGCTCAGATAATGGATTATATGATGAGAGATTAGCAGTGGTCAAGATTGCCAGCTAAAATAGCAATGCTAAAGGAGATATACTCAGCACCTCCCAAAGATAAATGAATATTGAGTAAAAATTTTAGTAAATGACACGTGAGAAATGTGGTACATCAGCATGAATGAACTCTGCCTTTTTCAGTAACATTTTTATGGAGTAGTAATTTAGGTGTGTCTTAAATATTTTCAAAGTTCCCTCAGACTGGCAGTGGAGTTATCTCAAAGTACCTAGAAGCCTAACTCTTACTGTATTTTTCAAGAAAATATGCCAAACATACTTCTGCAGCTTGACTATATGATACTCTTAATTTTAAGGTTAACTTTGATTTATCTCAAATATTAGGTCCCCAGAACATTAAGACACTACTGAAATATACTGAACTATATATATGAAATATTCCAGGATCAAAGCCAACTGAAATCATGAAGAGACAGAATCAAATGACAAAAGCACCTTTTATTCCTCTCTTGTACATACGTTGTCCACCCACACCTTCCCTGAATTCTTGGCCAATTAAACTGTCATTTCATGCTGTTTTCTCTATGTGATTTGGCATTGCCCTTTTCTGCTAGAGTGGTTTTCCCTATCTGGCCTAAATGTGAGCCTTTTGTCTGGGATCCATTTTATAGAACGAGCTCAATTCCATAGGCAGCTGGTGGATTATTGCCCTCACTACTGGGGCTAATCATGAAACAGTTATTGGTCTGGATTTATAGTCTTGCAAAGAGTTCCATAGAAGAAGAAGATCAGCATTGTAAAAGTTATTTTCAGCTATATTGAGGAGTTAATTCCCTCTCTGCAGCTGCGTTTTCCCTCTCAAATACGCTTCCATGGTAACATACACGCAGCTACTGCAATGGTGAAGTTAATCTCGGAAGTTTAGCTTTTCAGTTGCTAATGTTCTGCACTGAGTCTTAACTGAGATCCTAGTAGCACATAATAGAAATAATATTTGTCAGTCTTTGTGTTCTTTTCCTTCCTGATCTGTTTCCAATTATCTTCTGTTTCAGGCAGTATTTTTAAAAGCATTGCTGTACAAAAGAGGTTAGTATTTAAAAAAAAAAAAAAAAAAGTAGATTTCTAACAAGTATAGACTTCACGGTAAATACTCTAAGGAAAATAAGGATAATTCATACTTTATAGCTGATTTATTTAATAAATTTAATAAATATTCCAGGGGAGGGGCAGTAGTTGAGTAGGTAGATAATGTCTTGAAAAAAGAAGCTCTTGGTATTGTCAATGCTGTGCACAATCAGATATTAAAGCACCTTCTGATACAGCATTTGTGGAAAATTTCAGCGAACATCTTGTTGTTCACATCAGGGTTGTTCCTTTTTACTGGGAGGAACACCCACAAGTTCTTTGTTGCATAGCATTGGTAATAAGTGAACTATATGATTTTGCTATTGAAAACACAATATTCTGTGTGGTCTATCCTTAAGCATCCATCAACGCTGAGGTAAAGCATCCAGAAATAACTGGATAGAAGTTTTATCCTTGAGTGAAAAATCTAATTTGTTATACTACTTGCCCATTTTATTTATTTAACAGGTCTTTTAGGTGGAGTCTATGCTCAATTGCAACTGTCTTCCAACTAAGGAACTACTTTTGCAGTACTGTTATGAACACTTGTGTTATGCAGAATGTGGTTTTGGGAGTAGCTCAAAAGCTTCTTAATTCCAGAGGATCTTAGGTTGGCATTAATATAGCTAGATCAGTTTACTCACGTAGAATACAGGGAACATGCTATTAGTGATGATTCACAAAAACCTTATAATTGAAGAAATTTCCTAACTCCTTGTAGGAACTCTGCTGCAGAATGAGAATCTCCAGAGGGGTATTTAGTAGCCTCTTTAAAAACAAACAAACAAACAAAAAACTTTTTCCGTCTTGCCTTACTGTAGACAGATTCCAAAATAAGCATCAAATAGGAACTGCTACCAACAGATCTTTTTTTTTCACTCCCCCTCCCTTTGTCATATTCTAACCAAGAGTATAATGAGCCTGTGGTCCCAATGAAAGTAGGATATGAACACTTTGTTTTAAAAAGTATAAATAAAGATTAATTGGATATGCATGGATAATCTGATTTTTGTTACTCTTAACTTATAAATGCCTGATGTTACATAAATCTTGTCACTTCTTAATATGTTAAGTATGAAAGGGAAAACTGCTTGTCTGTTTTGGTTGCAAAGACCACCTTTCAAACACAAATAGCTGCTGTTTTGTCCTAGTCTGAAAAGTTAAGTTTTGGGCTGCATAAACATTTTCCATTACATCAGTGTGGCATTAATCTGCAAGTAAATTCACAGCTAAGGGTCACATTTGCAAACTGATGAGACATACACTTAAATGACCATTTCTGTTTGCAGGCAATCTGAGTGTAAATCAGATAGTTGCATGTATAGCAAGCCAAATAGCAAATGCTAGAAAATTTCCAGCACATTTCCTCTCCCCAAACAGAGATTATGAATGAAATGCTAGATATGCTAACAGATGAAAATTGCTAATGCTTTATCATGTCCAGCATTCCACTGACAGTGACTGTAATGAGCTGACAATTAAGTTATTGCCACTCATACTATTGTTCCTGTGCTTTGTTCTCTGCCAACATGTTGGGGGAGCCAGGTTCTCTGCTCCTGTGGTTAGGAAAGTGGAATTGTGGAGCCCTGTGAGAGTCTTTCTTTATAGTATAATGTTGGTATATTCAACTTGAAGTCATTCTTCATCATTATGTTTGCTACTGAAGATGCTTTGTATGTAAACAGTTTAGATTGATGTGACAGAGTTCTGTATGATACAGAAGTTTATTAAAGATACATTTTGATGAGTGAAAACAATAAAAAGAATCATACTGCAGTGTAAAACTTATAATAACATGTAGGTTCAGCTTAGCTTTAGATGGTAAAAGAATTGCATAAAAAAGAAAATTTTATTCCTGACCTAGCATATGGAAATAAATAAAGGTTTTTACTGAGCTAACTTCAGTTTAAAATTGTTAGAAATGGATATTTGCCATCCTTTAAAACTGATATCATAGCTTATTCCTTTATTTTTTACAATGTAACAGAAAAAGGATGGAAGATTAGGGAAAAAGATTATGAAAGACTCCAGGATGGTTGACAGAAGCATCTGTACCTTTAAAAAAAATCTCTTATATCCAATCCAGTAAAGATTAAATTACGGTAATAAAAGATACAGGACATTGTTTTCCCAAAGTTTCAGGAAATGGGACCCATGTTTTTATCAGCAAGTGATCTTTCTCTTGATTTTCATATTTCAGTGTCATTAAAAAAAGGCTGTATATATCATAGTATTTTTTTCTATGAACAGTAGTAACTATAATGCTAACTGGGATTGTACAGTCAACAGCTTTTCTACATATAGCCTTAAAAATTAGTAGTAAAGTCTCAAGTCCATTTATTAAAGAATCAGTCTCCTCCAATCCCTTAATTTCAGTTAGCCATATATTGCCTTCTTGGATAATCTGAGATCAATCATTACAATTACAAAGTTAACTAATTTCAAATATATTTAAGAGCAACAGAAAAGCAATTTTTTAGTCTCTTGGTACATGATACTAGTAATGGATTTTCATGATCTTTGGTAGAAGTAATTGAATTTTCCAGGACAATTTAGAATTATAATAACCATATCAAACAATAACTGTCTAAAAATGAACAAAAATGTATCACACACATGCTCTTTTCATTTTTACAGCTTTGATTAATTCTTGTCCCTGCCCTTCCATTTATTTGGTCACTTAAATTTGTATGCTGTTCATAAGTCTGTGTCAAATGTATAAAAGTGCTTAATAAATGAAAGCAAAGCTATCCTCGTAAAGTCATTTTGAATTCCAGTAAGGACAAAAATATGTTTAATTTCTCCCCTCTCATTTCCCTCTTTCCTCCTTCTCAACCTTTCCTCCAGCAGCAGCACTCCAAAATACATTTCAGGACCAAGAGAAGACATTGTAGTTTCCAGAACCTTTTGATGTAATATGCAAAAGTGGAGGGAATAAGAAGAGAAGCAAGCAATTTAAGACATTTCTGACCAGCAAAGTGTCAGAAATGTCAAGAAACTTGGAGGCTTATCAGTAATAGGAGTTGGAAGTTCTAGAATTGTCTCATAGACAGTGTCATTATGGTAGTGCAGTGATCCTAATTATATGTAGTTTTAAAAGTAAAAGGAATGTATCAACGAAACTGTTCTATGAGTCTATAAATGACAAAAATAACTTCAGTGAACTCTTGTAATCATCTTGCAGAGGTTCATTTTGCTTACCCAGACTGAAATATTACAAGCATCCATTAATGCTATTTGTAAAATCAACTTTCAATATGCAATGCTTCTTTAAGGAACAGCTCCAACAGATCTGTCTCTTCAAGTACCTCTTTTACAAAAAAAATTTAAGAGAAGACCTGGGAAAAAATGGACAAAGTTTTCCAAAGAATATTTACTGGAATATCAGAGATGACAATCCATCAGTTTGCTACTTATTTGCTATGGAAAGTGATGCTTGACTTTCTGATCACTAGGCTTGAAAAATCAGTCTTTTAAGAGATCCTCAAAACTTAGTGGTAGAAAAGCAACAAGAAAGATAGTCAACCAGGCCTATTTTTCTCATAGTGGAACATAGAATTGATAGAATCTGATATCAGAGTACTTCTCAATATCTCCATGCAAAGTAGTAGCTGTTTAATATCCATCCTCTGGTTGTTTTCTCATTTGAGCTACCTGATGATACCAAACACTAGAAGCAGGGGTTTTATTATTAGAGTGGTTTTTGTTCACAGCCAGTTCAGGAATGAGACAGTTTAGAAGCAGAACAATTACTTTCCAGCAGTTCAGGCATTCTGAAATGCAGGCTCAGAGTGTCAAAAGGTCAATCGCATCTGGAAATTTGAATCTGAAGATTTTGGAAGAGCTGCAAAGTTGCAACTTGGGCAGACAGCACTTAATTTGAGAAGTGTAATTACCGACCTTTTTCCTCCACTACATTAAAACAGTCTGTTTTTTTTCAGCTTGCAGCAACATGTACCAGCCACAGCATTTACATAATCCTTTGACCAGTAGTTGAAAAAAAAAATATTTTTTTCAGTCTTCTACTTGTGTGTGTGTGTTTTCAGTGACTGCAATTAATTTGAAAAAACTCACATGTACAGGCAATGAACATTCATTGAAGTCACTGATAAAGAAACACAACAGGAACCACAGCCATCTGAGCATGTTTTCCAGTGGAATGACGAGTTGCATATCATGGTCTTTGCGAGTATTATCAAGGCAGGAGAAAGGAAAAGATGGTGAGCTAGGACAGCTGACTTGCTTAGAAAGACTTAACAGATTCCCATCTGCTGAGACTGGAAGGTGTACCAGGAAAAAAAGGAGACTCTTTCTCCTTAAAATCTTTTCCACTGGGATGCAGTTCAGCACCTCTTCCCACACAGCCATCACGTTGGCCTTTCCTATATGCAGGGCACTCAGTGTCCTGGCAAGGTGACTATACAATGGGTTCCAGGCTAGGCTTGGCAGTCAGGGAGGCCAGTGATTGGGACACTACCAGGGCTTTGGCTCCAAGGCAGCTCTGGAGCACGAGGTGAGGGTTTTTCCCTACCTCAGGAAGTCCAGTCAATAGTTCTGTAACCTCCATCTTGCTGCTGGTCTCTGCAGAATGAGTACCTACAGGAGTTCCCAGTGTGGAGCTCAGCAAGGGAAAATAAATGTGATGGTACTGTGTAATTCGTAAAGCCATGCCTTGTGTCTGGTTAGAGCATTAAGCACTTGCTCCAAGGGACTGAGACAAAGGAGGAATAGTTTTATATTTAACTGAGAACCTAAAGAAAACAGGTTTGAAAAAGCTGTTCAGCAAGGGTCACAGAGCACTGCAGTCTGTAGCACATTAGCCAGACCTGTACTTGCCACCCTGTAACAGATGCAAGGCAAGGGAGCACATCCAGAATGATGCCAGATGGAGACAAGTGGGTCCTCTCCTGCTATGGATATCTTATCATCTCCTGGGATGTGCTATAGTTCTGCAACTCTGAGGTGAAACAGAAATAGCCTGGAAATACCAGGCTACGGCCTTGTGCATCATGGGTAGGGCTGTAGCCAGCAGTGCATCTCAACATAAAACAGTGTTCGAAACAAGGCCTGTTAATTTAAACTGCCACAAAAAAAAAAAAAAAAAAAAAAAAAAAAAAAACACAAAAAAACCCCAAAAAACCCAAAACAAACAAACAAAAAAACCCACACGAAAAAAACCAAGAAGAAGAAGAAGAAAAAAAAACCCACCCCCAAAAACCTCCTTCCTTTTTTAAGAGAGACTCTCTCTCTGTTTCTGTTTGCTGAGATAATTGATAATTTTAAGCTAAACAGTTTGGAAAATGTGGGCACTTCAGCTGCTAACTTTGTTGACAAGCTTATTGCCACAATATTCATTGGGGATTTGGGTAGCCTGCACTGAGCCTCAGCAGCCACTAGACAAGTGACTTGTGTGAAGGCTGTTGCAACTCCAGTGATGCCTTTGGGGCAGGAAGAACATGCAAAGTCTCACAACAAGATCAACATTTCACAGATTTATTTGTGGCTTCTGGGTGACCCTTCAGAAGAACTTGTCAATTCAGTTGCTGATGTATTCATTTTAATCTTTCCTCCTGATTTTGGACCTATATGATAAGGAGTAAATCACTGGTAGTCCTTAATGACTATTGACATCTCAGAGTCACTGAACCTGAAATAATTAGTTTTTGTGAACTGAACTACGTTGCCATGTGAACAGGTATACAGATTCTAACTCTAATGCAGACAATAGGATTTAGCTAGTAGAACTAAACTCCAGCAAATGTTAGTGTCAGTGAGAGTTCACAACCATCACCACAGTTTGTCAACAGCAGTTAGATTAATTTTGACTGCCAAAAAAAAAAAAGCAGTTGGAATTACCCATGCTGCAGTGCAGTAAAGATGCACAGTAACAAAGATGATGGTTATTAAAGGCAGCTTTTGTTCCTAGATCTTCATGTTTACTAAAATGTTATTACAACTCACCCAAGAAATAACATCTTTGCAGAGACTGAAAGTTGAACTACAGGCTGGGTCTCCACTTCTCTATTAAAACTAATCATTATCCTGAATTTACTGAAGGTTTCTCTAGAACATATATTCAAGGTAAATATGTAGCTCTAACTTGGAGGACCAGCACTATTTTTACCTTTGATCACCCAGACTTTAAAGTTAAGTTCATCTTACTTCCACATCATTTCTTCCCCCTGTAATGCAGCCTCTGATTTTATACCTTCTCAGAAACAGCTGCATTTCCAGAACTGCTCTGTGACTATTGATTTTCATTTTTATTCATGGTGAAAGAGTTTTGTGCTTGCTTGATATGCCAAAATCTTTTTCATGGGTTTGAGAAATTCCCAGATATACTCCTTATCCAGTCTGAGAGGAATGGGATACTTGGTATCTCAGCTCAGCATGTTTAAGCCATAGTTAGACAATTCTTATGAATCTATTAGATAATTGGCTAGCCCAAATGTTGTAGATGTTTGAAGAAAATTCTTATAGCTTTGCGTTCAGAGTGGTGTTTGAAGTTTGAGTATAAAGTATTTTCCTCACCCCTGTGCTACTTGTCATTATGCTCCACAAAAGTCCTGAAAGTCACTGGCTCCCGTTACCGTGAGACTGAGTGCCTCTGTCCTTGAGAAATAGTATTTAATGAAAGCCATAAATCTTCAATACAGCTGAATCTAGTTTGCACTATACAGCATTACTCATCATCTTTTGCCAGCTCTTGCCTTCTGTATTATGGTCACTACTTGAGCAACCACATAATTAGGTTTGTCACTGTCCTTGTTATCATATCCTGCATCATGTTTTCACTGGAATTAATGCTAAGTTCCTTTAATTGATGTGAGGTATGCTAGATCACTAATCTAATAGTCTTTAAATGGTCTTCTAAATATGGGTTAACTTCATGTATTAAAACAAACTCTTGTCAATGAAGTAATTTTGGAAGAGCTTTTTAAATCTACCTATCAGGCACATATAAAGGTAAAGTGTACAAATAAATTAAACATGACAACCTGACTTCAATTCTACTAAAACCAATTGAATAGAGTCTTACAGCTGTTCAGAAGGTGTATTCCAATGTATCAGCACACAGATTTAGCTGAATTTGAACCCATTATATTAATTTGTGTGTAAGAAATATTGTAGTCTCTAGTTGACCTGGGTCTTAACAGCAAAGATAAATCTTAACAGAAGATATTTCTTGTGCTAAATTGACAGATCTATATCCAGTTTCATTGGGCTTCTAACTTCCTGTACAGAGGTGTGACATTTAAACAATTCTTAAGAGATGGCTACCTTTCTTTCTGTCAAGAAAGACCTGCAAAGGTATTCAGATTTTCAGGCTAGAGCTGCCAAAAATTTCTTGACTGGTAGAATTTGCAGAAGCACAGTGCTTCACTATGAAGTACAATTGATTCTTAAGTGATCATATTTGCAAAGTAGACAGTCTGTTCATTAATGGAACTGATGAAGACTGAGATGTTAACAGAGAGTATTTTACAGCCAGTTTTCAGATCTGTAAGGGGAATACGTAGAAGGAAAGTGAGCCCTTACAATCTCCCTTCCTCATCATTACAGCTACATCTTTAGAAATGCAAAGAAAACAGAGGAACAATTTTGATGAGTTGCCTTTTACAGCCATTCAAGCCTCTGATAGTTTAATCATATCATGTGCTTTTCTTCAGATATCAGTTTGAGAGAAGTCTAGTCACTAGACTCTTATGACTCTATTTAGCCTTGATTTATCAGAAGTTTGTGCCAAGAAAAATCCCAGACTTTTCCAAAGTGCAGAACCCTGAACACATTCACAGCTCTGCTGTCTTCTAGTGATGGAAGGTACATGTCCTTCTTTTGCAGCCCTACACAGAAATGGACTTGATACTACTGGTGAAGAGTTTTCAGGGTGTATGAGAAGCATCTATATTCTCCTTTCAGCCCCGCAGTGGTTACCCTTTCTAACACAGATATATAACCTCCTCTCTCACTTCAAAGCTCCACTGCAATCAGGTTTTGACCATGAACCCTCAGAAGTATGGTATGGAGATGTTCAGTTTGTTTGAAAGAAGAACTAGTTATCAAAGACAGTAAGAGTAAAAATTACTTCTAAAATGTCAGTTATGGTTCTTAAAGGCTTTATTTTGAAGTTCTTGGTGAGCAAGAAGAATAAAGCCAGGTATGGCTTCATTTCTATCACCTCTGCTCAGAAACTTGTGAATACAGCGGACAGAATGATGGACCTTTCCATGTTTAATGGATCATAGGTTCAATTCTCAGTCATGCTCTTGTTCGTCAGCCTTGGAGGGGAGCTTCATTCAGCTCAGGCAGAAGAATCACTAGATATAAGTGTTTGTCAATGGAGTTAAGGAGCTATCAACACAGGATTTTTCTGTGTTCCAAGAGGCTCTAGAAATTCCTACTGCTTTTGGATGTTGTTATGGTGACAGCATGAACCAAACTGCAATTTAATCATTTGACAGACTGACACATATCTCAGGAGTTCAGTCAGGAAGTTAGAAACAATAAATATTACCCCCTGTCTCAGTACATTTGAGATACTGGATGAATAGACCTTTAGGTGTAAGCTTTTGTCCCTTGCTGACCACAGCCACCTTGTGAATACATTTAGAAAAGACTGCAACAACCTTTTAATACTGAAAATATTAGGTAACTGAGCTGTTAAGCCATCCGTCCAAACACACCGTAACTTCTTTTCAAGGTCTGATGTACCTCCACTTACAGTGGAGGTTTTAAACTCCACTGTGACATTTTGACAACCATAATAATTTCTTCTGGTTACATCTTCCAGTCACTATGCCATGGGATTTGCAGAATTTACACTACTGCCATAGGACCTGTAGCACACCTGTTTTCATTAATATTTCAGATTCTCAGAGACCAACAAGGGATACTGTTAATTCCAAGTACCATACAATGTTGAAAAGAAGTTCTAACATATCTAACTTTTATACCTTGTAAACCACATTTTAGATATCATTTCTGATTTCTGTTATGTTTTACATCAGTTCATAGTTTTTGTTTGTACCTGCTCTGTGTTGCAGTTTTCTATGTTTTTATGCCAAGCAGTGTTATGTCTAAATATATTTACAGTGCATTATTTATTTAAGCAATCTTGTCAAGATGGGGTTTTCTTCAGTTTGATTTGCAAAGACCTTATCACAAGCCTTCCCTGTGTTCTTGAAATAGGCAGTTTGGAATGTGAGATTTTGCTCAGAACTGAACAGTTTCTTCCCTTTTCTCTTAATGACACTTTCCAGTACATACCCAGAGGAACTGCAAAATTACATTATAAGTGGAAGCAATTATGTTCAGAATAATTTGTTTTGCCTGAAATTGGACATACTAAATGCATTGTAATAACACAATTTCCTTATTAATGCAGGTTGTGTGCAATGACGGAATATATATATTACATCTGATGATCCCAAAAGTGCTAAGAAATTGTCATGGCATTGACAAATCACCCCATACAGAACATTTAGTGCAACTGCTGGGGGCCTGTATTTTCCTGCAGAAATAATAAGTAGGTTGCAGAGCCTCAGGTACAAGTAAAAGCCACAGATTCTTATTCCTAAGTAGTTTCTTTCAGTAAGAAGTCAGCTCATCTATTGCTGAAGTACATCGACCTACAGCTATTACTTCTTCATTAAAAACCCCAAATGAATGACATGACCTGTCTCAGTCTCTTCCCACTGAATTACTATAATGTAGTCTTTTGAATGAATCAATGATATCAACGTAGATTAGAATCATTTGCTTTACGCTTGGGACATCTGACTCAGTAAAGACAACACAACTCCTTCTGTGAAGGATGACGGGTGAAAAATGAATGAGTACCTTGATCAATTTATTATTTTCTAAAAACAGGTTCTTAAACCTACAATACCACCTTCTCAAAAAAAAAAAACAAAACACCACCAAAAAAACCCCAAACAAACAAAAACCCAAACCAACCAACCAACAACAAAAACAAGAACAACAACAAAAAAAACCCGAGTTGGTACTCAGCTGCCTTTGAGGATTTTTGCTAATTTTGTTTCTGGGTATATAGGATTCTGCTGTAAATCAAGTGACAGCACTGCATTAGAATTGAAGGATGACCTGTATATTTCAAGGGAATGTGCTGGCTAAAAAATGGTGTCACTTCTTCTGCCTGGAGGTTTGAAGAGCCATTTGATGGAATCAGCCTCAGGCAGATTTGGAGACTGGAGCTCCAATCTCTCCAAAGCAACTAATGATGCTAAGTACACAACTGAACTGCTTAAAGCAAAGCATTACAAAGCACAGTAATTTTAAAGGGAATGCATAACTTGTAAGACAGATGCTCTGTTATTTAATATCCTTTTTTATTTAAATTACATGCCTGATCTTCTGAATTTATTGTGAATTTAATGAAAAACCCATACTCCAGCTCACCAAAATCACAGGCATGTTTGCTGCTCAAACACTTCCATGGACCAGACTAATGCAGTAAAAGGACTAGGCTTATGCAGTCTCTTCACTGCACATAGCAACTCAGTCAGAAAGTTTCTAATGTTATCAGGACTGTCGGATGGGTACACAATGTTACTGTGTTGTTGACAGAAACTGCAAATACATGGGGTATCTTTTTATTCAATATTTTCTTATGGCTTTCTTTGGAGGAGATGGTGTAGCTGTAGCAGAATTGCAGTCTACAGCCTTCTCTTTTGAAGTCACTTTTTGAAGATAACAGACTACCCTCCATGTCATCACAGTCTTCCCACAGATCTCACAGAAGCCTGGCAGCCTGTTCGCATCACCTTTGTGCTGCCCCTTCCATACACCGACAGACCTTCTTTGAACACAAAGCATGTTTCACCCCAGTGCTTCCTTCTCTACCTTTCATACCCTGACTCCTATCCCTCAGTACCTTCAGCTCCAATATCTTGAAATGTTCCTCCCAAACTCTCTACCCTGTCCCCAACCTCTCTTGTAAGGACTTTTAGGAAGAGAATTTCTAAGCTTGATATACCGAAAATCTTATTAGCCAGCATCTTAGAATATAGTTCCTTCCCCCGATGCCTCTTCCTCACTCCAGTTCTAGAGGTACCTTATATTCCCAGTGTAGCAGCCATTTGTACCTCAATAAATGCAGTTGCTCTGCTACAGGAGCAATAAGAAAGTAGTATCACCTGCTTGTCCTCGAAGCCACAAGTTGTGCTGGCAGCAGCCTTACCCCCTGCTTTCTCTGTCTGTGCACAGAGGACTTTCCTTCCTTGACTGTGAAAATTTGGGGACCAGTGGTAGTCCTTGACCTAGATCTCAGTTACAGAATCAACACTTCTATAGCAGTCTTGGACTTATTTGGCTTGGGGGTTCTACTCAAGAGAGTAACACTGTCACTCCTCCTTAAGTGTACACCATGACTAGTGATTTTCTTTCCTTTAAAAGAATATGTAGGCATAAAACAAGATACAGAGACTTGAAGATTTAGATGTTTTCTTAACCGCTGCAAGCATACATGTTGAATTACAACATTATTATTTAGACAAAGCCATGTATTTTTATGCTCTTTGTGATCAAGTAAACCCTCTGATGATATGAAGAAATTCTGTTCTGCAGTTTATAGTTATGAAGAACAATTCACAAATTTAGATGAACTAGAGTTTTGACAACTTTGATTATTTCTGTAATTATACCATTACTTTCATGCAGAGTCAAAAATGTGAAATAATTTTCAATCATAGGTGCCTGTCCTAGGCAAGAGAACTTTTGATGTGTGCTTGTGCATAATTTCCTGATGCATGGAAAGAACTGGAAAAGCCATGGCAAAAATCAATTCCTTCCAATACCATTTCACATATATTTTAGCTACCCTCAGGTTTAAACCCTGATTGAACATTTGCAAAGTTAAGATAATGAAAAAATAAACTTTGCAGATATTTTTATTTTACAAGAGCAACAGAAGCAAGGGTGTGTTTTAGAATTATAACTGAAATACACTGACTGGTTTTTTTCCTCTTGCCCCTTCCAACCTAATAAAAACTGCAGTATCTCAGAGGTTTGTTCTCAGTTGCAAGAAGACTCCTATTCAGATGGATTCTGTAGAGCATAAATAACATTTTCCAAACTGTGGTGTTTGACATAAGACCTGTCCTCCATCATAACCAGCATTCTGCTCTTAATGTCTGCTTCATAGCTATGTCAGGGCTTGCAGCACGGTTTTGTTCAGTCTTTGAAAAATCTTCTGCAAGAGGTGATCAATTTTCCCCCTGGTTCATATGTTACAATTTAAAATGCATTGTGATGAACTTTAAATGAGAGCATAACAAATTAAGCCAGAGGAGGCCCTAGGCGTTTATAATATTAACAAATATTATACTTCAACAAATATTTTTCCAATTAAAAAAGCTCTAGCTCATTAAGTGTGAGGGAAAGTTCATTTCAGATCTTCAAACGCAACAGGCTACTAAACAGTCAATTAACTTTTGAGTCATGTCTTGCCCTCCAAAGTAAATGTTAATAGCACTTGAACATTATACCTAAGAGAGAACAAACAATTCATTTCATACCTAGTAATTTTTTTTAATGGGCCCACTGATAGGCCACTGTTAATACCACATATATTACATTCCTAAGTTCAGCACACATAATGCCTGCCTCACTGAGATTTAAGTTCCGTGCAATAACCAAAACAATTATTATGCTGCCATAGTGAGAGTTATGGTTACAGATAGTCAAGGCTATGTTTCCTTTCACTTTCATATAAGCAATTTTACCATTTTACCATTTTTATCTATTGCCTACTGCTTTCAGTCCTGCATATTGCAGTTGGTAGACCTGTGGCTATTTGCCTTGCTTTTTTATGTTTGTAAGTACATCTTAAGATGCACAGAGTCCACATTTTTTAAAAAAATGCACTTGGGGATAAGAAAGGCAGGTTCAGCTGCAGCTTGAAGTGGAGAATGTTTTTTTATGCTGCTGAACCATCTGCTTTACTGTAAGGAGGAGGATTAGAAATGGCTGAACATTTTTCTACAAATTACTCAGAAAAAATAAAATTCCCAGAAGTATAAGTAGGGAGATGATAATTTGCAAAGAAGCTTTTAAACGGAAAGGTACCACAGGCACAGTCTCAATTCAGATAAGCCTCTACAAAGTAAAGAGTAGCTTCTTGTTGACACAGGATAAAATTAGATGAACTTTTGTGACACTGTATCTAGTTGTACGCCAGAGATCTGCACAGACAAGCTCAGGGGTTGAGGTTGTAGGGCCAGAGTTTTCTGAGCTCCATATTTTTTCCTGACTTATAAAAGAATCACAGAATATCCTGAGTTGGAATGGACAAATAAGGATAATCAAGTCCAACTCCTGAAATGAAGAAGGAATGTTAACTGAAGAGAGAAATCCATAGATTTGAGGGAGGAAGATATTTGCATTAAGGAAAGGGCATGCACAGAAATGTTCAGATTCCAGATATATAAACCATGTTATCTTCAAGAACAAGAGTTACTGCATAGTTGTTAAACCATGATAATGTTTATCACAAGTTTTTCATGGATATGCAACAGGGGACAGATATATTTTGAAAAATAACTTTTTAAGCAGAAAGTAATGAAGAAAACGCTGCTCACAAAAGATAACCGCAGCCAGTTATCATAAGCCTACTGACAGGTTGGATACTGAGAGATCTGAGCCTGAACAGGGAATTTCTTGAAAAACTTGCCCTTGGGCAGATGAAGGCAGAACCAACTTCAAAAGATTTTGTTTTCACCCTCCTTCATTTCATTTTTTGTTTCATGAAACAAGAATCCCCAGATCAGAAATCATTAACCTCGTTTGAGGTGCAAGGATACAGATCAGGACCACCTAAGGGGTTAACACTCTTTAGCATAGCACTTGGTAACTTCATCTAGCCTGGGAAACAGCCTTCAGCTCCAGTATGTTAAACTGCTTTCCTTGAAGCTAAGCACACTATACCTATAGTCAACTTTTATCCACATGGTACTGCATTCTGATTTAGACAACATTGCTCCTACTTGCTATCTTGCTCCAAACCTCAGAAAACATATCATATTTTGAGATAGCCTGTACAGCTATATACAGAGAGAACACAAACCATAAAGCTATTTTTTCCAGAACAAGAACCACACTAATTTATGCCTTGGAGAAATCAAAGTTCACGGTTGAATTTAATGCCAATAGCTTGACAATTACAACATCAGTTTTTACAAAAAGAAAGGGCAATAGTCCATTTTAAATTTTTCTCTGCAGTACACTCCTCTCTATTTCTACAGAGTAAAAGTACATCTTCAAAATATTCTTCCTTTCCATATCTTTCGGAAAAAAAACCCTCCATTTTTATTCTTACATTTAATCCCCATAGCCTCTTGCTGGATATTATAAACTTTCAAACAAGCAATACGTTTCCATTTCTCTTCCTCTTGTGAAAGTCTAATTCTACTCTATCAAGTTTATAGATTACACTAGCATTTTCATACCTGTTCTGTTTCAGAAAATCAGAACGAACAAATATTTTTAAATTGCTTTTACTTGAAACTGAATAATAATTGGTAAACATTAAAGGCAGCTTCATCTTCATCCTGGAGAATAATTTATCTTGGAGAAGAGAATAGGTTGGTAATGGTAGAATTGAGAAATGTCAGCCTCATTCAACTTGTCTCCACAGGAGAGATTCAGTACAGATGGATTTCAAAACAGCAAAGACAATGAAATGAATGTTAAAGAGCAATTCACTTTTTATGTGCAATCTCAAGCTACTACACTCTTCCCATTCCTATTTGAATGCAATTTGAGGCAGTTATTGTAGTATAATTTCATTGTCTTAAGAATTCAGATCAGAAGCTCTTGAGCCGTGAACACAGATAACAAGAGCTGTTTAACCTGGAATACTAAAATTGTGTCTGAAGACATTACCTCCTAGGGAAACAATAAATAGGTACCATGAGAAATGTTTCCTAGCAAAATGTTTTTATGTCACGGCAGTTCTTTGCCAATTCTTGAACTATTTCAGCTGAACACAGTCTGAATCAGTACTTACGTGTATTTAAAAAAGGAAGAAAGCCACCATCTTTCCTGGTGAGTTTCCTTGTCTGTTTTGATGGCTTTAAAGTTCTCAAAGTTACATCACTTTACGCTAGATGGACCAGGATGAATTAGTGCAAGATAAAATTTCTTGGATCTTTTAAATGAGGCACCTCCTGGTGTCTTATCTACATAGTGAAAGAAAACACTTTCTAAAAGCATCCTGAAGTTTTATTCAGAATAATTTCCCTTGAATGTACTACATTGGCATTCACATCTAGAGGGAAACTTGAGCAACATGAGAAAACAGAATGTACATTGTCTCAAGGAAAGTATCCTAATGTTCAGGAAATTAAATTCCAAGTCCAGTAGAAAAGCCTGCATTATAAGATCTAGGAAGTAAAGACTTGACAGTGCAAAAATACATTTTCACAAATCTGTGGAGGTGTCTGGTTTGAAATAAATATTCTTAACCCCACCCTGGTCACCTCACTAGCATTTCAATCCATAGTTTAGGAGAAACTCTTGGACAGATGTCAGCAGAGAGAAGTAAGACATGGAACTTACTCAGGATGTTCCCTAAACAGAGCATTGTAGTCTACCAAAGGCTAATATTAGCAAGAGACTTTAGTAGGTGACAGCACAAAATCGAGTTTTTCCCAAAGAAAACTTAGGTCCTGCTAAGAAAATGGACCAGATTATTTTATGTGGTGTGTTAGTCTATGTGCACTCCTTTTAAGTCTCCAGACAGGTGCTTTTGACAGGACCAGGGGCAATGGGTGCAAACTGAAATACAGGAGGATCTCTCTGAATATCAGAACACACTTTTTTACTGTGAGGATGACAAAGTACTGACATAAGTTACTTAGAGGAGTTGTGCAGTCTCCATCCTTGGAAATACTCAAAAGCTATCTGCACATGGTCCTGGGAAACTGGCTGTAGTGGTCCTGCTTGAGCAGGGGGCTCAGACCACATGACCTCCAGAAGTCCCTCCCCACCTCAGCCATTCTATTATTCTCTTTTTCCTAAATTTGTGGCAGGTCCTGTGCCAGGAATGTGTATGGAGACAACCTGGCTTGCATTCTGAGATCCTTAAACTTAACGCAGAGCTTGTAAGCCTTCATGGAGACTATAATTTTCCAGGCAGAACACTTCCAAACGTCATGGTTCAAGGCACAGAAAAATTAATACTCATTTTTCATAAAAAAGACGGACTCAAATCCTAAAGGCATAGTAAGTAGCAAAAGAGAAATTTTAACTCACGATTTGTTTCTGAAGGATTCAGTTAAAGTCAATAGCTTGTGCTCAACTCTCCTTATGCAAGATGACAAATTCCTTAGTCTGAACTTTTACAAAGATGGTTTGTTAATGTCCTACTTAAAAGCTTGACTCAATCAAAACTTCACAAGGATTAGGAGTTCATTACTTTCAGGTCTGTGAAGTCTGTAGGATGAATATTCAAGCATTCATGCCCTCTGATCTGTCTTTTAAGTCTCACTGTTCAAAAGCAGTGAAGATCCCAGGTAAGTAGCTTCATTCAGAGTAGAAGTCACCAACTCTTTCCCCAGTTTTGCTACCATCCCTTTCATATAACATCTGTGACATCTTGAAAATTTACTTCCCTGAGCCTTTTAGTTATTCATGTGAAAGCTGAAGTATCTGCCCTCCCAGT
The DNA here is from genome assembly GCF_022539395.1 of Myiozetetes cayanensis. Classification (NCBI taxonomy): domain Eukaryota; kingdom Metazoa; phylum Chordata; class Aves; order Passeriformes; family Tyrannidae; genus Myiozetetes; species Myiozetetes cayanensis. The sequence goes on along the minus strand of NW_026086604.1, from coordinate 80,696,325 downwards.
AAGGTACTTATGGTTGCAAAACATGAGACAGAAAAGTGACCAAGACCCATTCCTGTGGCCCGTCAATGGAAAGTATGCGTCAAGATGTTCCAGGCAGCACCAAAACTAATACAAGAAAAGCTTAGTATCTTATGCATCAGATACAAGGAAAATTATCTCCATGTGTATCTGGTATTCTCTCTCAAGGCTGACTTGCAAGAGAAAGAGGCACAACTACAGAGACAAGCAACCTGAAGGAAAGTTCTTTTCCAGTTGAAGATCAGCTTTCTCAATGGATAGGGAGGAGGGAGGTGGATACCTGTGCAAAGGTACATGCTTATACATGTATTACCTTCATGGAAGAGAATGTGTTTAGCTTAGAACAGTTCAGCACATTTCTGGCAAATATTTACAAGTTAGTCTGCAAGAGAAGATGTTTAGTCATAGAAACATAGAAACTATTCCAAGTACAAAATAAGGAGGAAACAAACATTAGTCAGTGGCTAAGTGAAAAAATGAATAATATTTAGGCCTCCTTTTATGAACACTTACTTAGAAATATCAGAATAAACTGTATTTAACTCATACTGACATATTACTTCAATAACCATCTTTGTTGCACAAAATATACATTATAGATCAATGTGAAGTGAAATTTATTTTAATTAAAACTTTCCTTGTCTTTACTATGGATTCCATCTCATGAACGCCACTCACTAATTCTCATTCACTATACCCCTTTCATTCTCAGTGACTCAACCCTTAAGCTAGGGAATAAAAACAGTCAGGAACTCACAGATCAAGGATGCCTGCTAATAGGACAGTACTTTGGGCTTCATACAAGAGAGATTTGAAGTTAATGTGGAAGTTTTTCAAAGCTTAAACTACTTTCAAGCATAGGACCCCTGATGATGCCAGCTGCACTTTGTTGTTGAGTAAGACACCACTCTGAAGTGATGAAATAAAGATGCAAGATGAAAATATCACAAAAGGACAGGCAGAGACAGTGTACTTTCCCACTGTTTTTTATAGAAGGAAGCAGAATCAAATTTGCTTGCTTTTTGCAAGACCTATCCTCTTACAAGGACCAAAACAGAATCTAGATGTTGTTTTAATCATTACAGGATTTAGAAGAGCAGCAGGAATGAAGGAACCCTGAGGCTCCTCTGAAGACAATGTCCAAAAATTATTCTAATGACTGCTGTGATAGTGACTTAACAGGTGGCAGTTGCCTTCTGCCCACAATGGGGCCAACATCATTCTAGGAGATAGAACATCAAAATATTTCGATAAAAATTGCAGGAGTTATTTTATTCCAGGTCTTCACAGGGAATGTTAATTCTTCATGTCCAACAAAGAAACTTTTGCATAAGAAGTGTACAAGTGGAACAGAGATTGTATAACAGGCATACCTGTTTATTAGCTGTTCCCAAAGATAGACTAGAGCAGACACCATCTACTTTGTTGGTGTAGATACAAACTGGATTTCTCATGAATGGCTAAAGAATCATCAGGTAAGGGCCATTTAGCTTTGACAACCAAAAGAACCAACACACTCAGTCAAGGAGTTAGGCTAGAATCATAGGATCATTGAATGGCATGGGTTGGAAGAAACCTTAAAGAAAGACCGTAAATACCTAGTTCCAACCCCCCTGCTATGAGCAGGGACTCATTCTACTAGCACATCTACTACTACAGGTTACTCAAAGCCCCATACCACCTGATTTTGAGCACTTCCAGGTGTGGGGAGTTCACAACCTCTCTGAACAACTTGTTCTAGTGCCTCACCACCCTTATAGCAAAGAATTTCTTCCTAATATCTAACTAAACTTACTTTCTTTCAGCTTAAAACCATCCCTCCTTGTCCTATCACTACATGTCCTTGTAACAAGTCCCTCTCCAGCCTTTTTGTAAGCCCCCTCTGGGTACTCGAAGGTGCTATAGGTCTCCCTGAAGCCTTCTCTTCTCCAGGATGAACAACGCCAACTCTCAGTCTGTCTTGATAGGAAAGGTGTTGCAGCCCTCTTATCAACTTGGTGTCCCTCCTCTGGACTTGTTCCAGCAGGTCAACATCTTTCTTGTGTTGGGGGCCCCAGAGCTGGAGACAGTATTCCAGCTGGGGTCTTGCCAGAGCAGAGGGGAGGGACAGAATCACCTCCCTCTACCTGCTGTCCACACTGCTTTTGATGCAGCCAATTGACTTTCTGGGCTGCAAGTGCACATTGCTGGGACCTGTTTAACTTTTGGTCCACAAACACCCCAAGTCCTTTTCTTGGGCTCCTCTCAATCCATTCTCCACCAAGCCTGCATTTGTTCTTGGAATTGCCCCAAACCAGGTGCAGGACCTTGCACTAGGCCTTGTTGAACTTCATGAGGTTTGCATGGGCACACCTTTCAAGCCTGCCAAGGTCCCTCTGGATGGTATCCCTTCCCTCCAGCGTGTCAACCATACCACACAATTTGGTGTTGTCAGCAGGCCTGTGGGGGCTTCGCTCAGTTCCACTGTTCATGTCACAGAGAAAGATGTTAAAAACTGCTGCTCTCAATACCTACCCCTGAGGAATGCCATTTGTCACTGGTCTCCACTTGGATATTGAGCTGGACATTGGGACATTGGCCACAGCTCTTACTAGTAGTAGGCTAGTTCTCCAAGAAATGTTGGCTTAGAGGACCTAACAGTTCTCCCTCAACTCTTTTGGAGGTTTGTTCCTGAACCCAAGGCTCCTGCAGTGATATGCTGGAGTCAGACTGGGCTTTCAGATTGTGTTACCTTAGTGTAACCTATACACTAAAGCGATTCTGCCTGAGAAGACAGACATTAAGTACCATTTTACCTCATCAGAAATCAGAAGCTTTTACATGCAAAGGCATTACATTATTGAAGTTCTCTTACTTTAGGAATACTGGCCTGCCCCTGACTAATAATGAGCAGTAAAAGTGAGAAGTATATGCCATTGATTAAGGACATGAAAAGCAGGCAGAGCAATTTATGACCATCAGTGCTGAAGTATTACAGGAAATAAAACCTCACTTAAATACAGTTAATATTAGGAAGATCCCAGTGACAAGGGCACAATGCACACATTTAGCAAACAATAGCGCAATTTGCCTTTTTATCAGGAATTTAATGGTAGATGACATCAAGTGTCTTAACTATCAAATACATGAAAAAAGCTTTTGTGAAACAATCTACTGTTAATTCCACTTATAGAATAGACTAATAGAACACTTTGAGATGGAAGGGACTTTTAAAAGTCTTCTAGTTTAACCCCCTGGAAAGATCAGGGCATCTTCAACTAGGTCAGGTTGCTCAGAGCCCCAGTCTGACTTTGAATGTTTCCAGGTATAGGGCATCTAAGCAGTGCTTACACAGTGTCAGGGCCTTTTCTGCTCCTTCACATGACCATAGATCTAGAACCTTCCAGATGACTGAAAGAAGAAAGCCTGTCAGTAAAGGCATGAGATAAACTATCACACCAATTTAATACTCCAGGGAAAAAACCCTACCACATAAGGATTGTCTAATTTTTGTGATTAATTCCCCAGTCTTGTGTCTCAGTGCGCAATTAAAGACTAGTAGGAATGAAATCTGCTGTACATATATATTATTGATTACTTAATTTCATAGGAGGTAATGTCCAGGCCTTTTAAACGTCTGGGAGACCCAGATTTCACTTTGCAAGGTGAGACAACCTTTAGCAGATGTTTTCCTTTCCAGTAAAAAAGCCTTCTGAAGTATGACAATGGCTCAACTTGCAAAAGGGTCAATATGGTTATAAACTTCATTTAACCCATAGAAAAGGGAATATCTTGTCTGTGGTAAGGGGTTGATTCAGGTGCTTTTGCCTTCACTGCTGCTGTTGCAATTGCCCAAGATGCATACTTTCTCGATTATCCTCAGACTGTCAGGCAATTTATTCTCAGTCTCCAGCACTGTGAAACTCATCAATTTCATATTACCTGGCAAACACTATGTAAGAACCCATATTTCCTTCTAGCATCTCACTATCCCACTGTTAAAAAATGTAAAGGTATATTCACAGATAAGTATCAACAGAGCGTGTCTTTCTCACGGGCTCAGTGTTGCACAAGAGTCTCTTATCTTGGGCAAACTGCAGTGCAGAGAATAGCTGTATCCATTGCACATGGAGTTGCTGACCTTGATCTTAGCTCTGTTTTCCTGCTGCAGGTATTCTGGAGCTGTCTTTCGTTCCAAACTCCTCTGATTTGCTGACCCGTGAGTTTGCTCTTCATCTCTGTTTCTGCATAGTTGTGTCCACTTGCTGTGTTTGACTCTAGACACACAGGAAGCAATTTCTAGGATAGGCAGCTTTACCCCAGGCCTTGGCAGTCTGTGTGAAGATCAAAGAGATTCAGATAGACCAGAATTAATGAGGCTTCTTGCCTTGTGTGTGATGCCATCATACCAGAGAGACTGATGCATCAGTCTGTGTGCTCTCTAGTCAGTTCATGCTGATGCCTCACTGGCAGAAATTGTAATGTCACTTCCCATTTCCTGGTTTGCTCTTTACACAGATCTTATGAGAGTGGGAGGCTGAAAAGTCTGAGATCGCTAATCCACTGCAGAGTTTGCTTGAAGAAGACCAACAGAGCCAGAACTTATCTGAGGAAATGAAAGATGGAGGACAACAGTCACACTGGCTCCCATATCATGGTGATAGAAGTCTCATTTTTTTAGGAGGTTACACACTTTTGAGAACTTCTCCAGCTCCCCTCCAGAGCAAATTGTTTCTTTGTCTTCCCTCAATGGATGGATAGGGCTTAAAGTGTTAATTCACCTCCTTTTGCATGATAGCTTATTACATAGTGCAGGATAAATAGGTCTGTCACTGTCTTTTCCTTTCATGACTAAGAACCATCACCAGCATCCTTTGCTGTCCTGAAATCTTCCGCAGTTTATGAAGTAATTAAAGTTTCTAAACCATATCTGGGATTATTCTTCTGCTCTACCAAATACCCATGTAACTTGTGTTACTATAAGCAATTCCTGCTTCTGGGAAAAAAACAGAAAATTGTTATGTCATTAAATTTCTTCTCAGACTTACATTTCACAACTGGAAGATCAATTTTCAAAATGTGCCAAATACAAACAGTACATTATTTTCTTTGTGTGTTACATTCTACATTCTTATTTTTAAAGGAAAAGAAATTGGTTTTCCTCTTTGCAGCTATCATTGTTTGAAAAGAATATACACAACTTGATCTTTACCAGCAGACAGACCATATCTAATGTTACTCTGGCCTTAGGAAATACATAATTCTGAAAATCAAAATTTTGTCATCACAACATAGCCACATCATTAGCCTGCTGGCCATAGGGAGAACTCTCAGAGAATAAACATATTTGAGATCATGTCAAAGGTACTTAGTAGTCACTCTTTCATAAACAACTTACTAGATCCTGTCTTTTCACTGCTAAATCACAAATAGACAAGGAGTCAGAGACATAAACAATCTGCAGTAACAAACATGACAAATGATGGAATAAAATTTCCTTCTTCCTTTTCTCCTTTACTCAGTAGAACACTCACTGTGATTGTGAAGGTTCAATGAAGTGTAGGTTGATGAAGATTAATGTATATTTAAAATAAGTCTTAGTCAGAGATGAACTGCTATGCACTATATCATTACAGATTGTGTATACAGTTATGAGTATGCACTAATGTACATGTAAGGGATTGCACTGTACAGATTCCAGCTGTAGAATTTAGCTACAAGTTCTTCTAAGACCAAAGACCAGTAAGCTGTTTATAATTCTTTATAATGCTTTCTACAGGCAAATCCCCAAAGATAGTGATGACATACTTATTCATGCCTGCCCTATGTTTACAAGTTTAACTTCACATTTACTTGTCTTAAGTGACTCCTAATATGTCACGTTGCAAAGTGTGATCAATAAAATGATCACTTCTTTTTATACCTAGGTAAGAAACTGACCATTGGATGGTCATATTCATATGTGTTGTGGTTTAACCCCAGCTGGTAACTCAGTAAGTACCATGCTGCCGGTCACCCATGGTACGATGGGGAGAAGAATCTGCAAAAAAAAAATTAAAACTCCTGGGTTGAGATAGGAACAGTTTAATAATTAAAACAAGGTAATATATAATGATAATGATAACGATGATCACAACAACAACAATAATAATAAAGGAGAGGAAGAGAGAGAGATAAAATCCAATAGAAACAAATTATACACAATCCAATTGCTCACCACCTGATACCCAGCCTGTCCCTCAGCATCAATCAGATTCCCTTCTGAGTAACTCCCCCAGTTTATATACTGGGCATGACATTTCTATGGTATGGAATAGCGCTTTGGCCAGTTCAGGTCAGCTGTTGTGGCCATGTTCCCTCACGGCTTCTTGTGCACCTCCTCACTGGCAGAACATGAGACGATGAAAAGTCCTTGACTTAGAGTAAGCACTACTTAGCATCAGTGTGTTATCAACATTATTCTATACTGAATCCAAAGCTAGTAAGAAAATATTAGCTCTACCCCAGGCAAATCCAGGACAATACGAAAAAATAAATTTCTGTTGGGATCAAATAAGTACTGGCCTTGATTTGAAAACTCACCAAAGGTAAGAAATAGGCATGGATAGTGGAAAACAGTTTTCAGACAAAAATAGTATAAATATTATCAGGAATAAATAAACTCTTTTATGCAAAAAGCCCCAAATGTTCTGGAAAGCTCTTTCTCATTCATGAAAAAAATCAAACAATTGCACATTGTAAACCAATTTTTAAAATTCAGAAGAAGGTTATGCTTTTTACTAACAGAGAAGAAAGCTAAAGGTAGTAAATAAATAAATAAATACAATAATCAATCTAGTGTTAAAACCCTTTCATCAGTTTTATTGATTACTCCTGTAGAACTATGGATGTCACTAAAAGGGAGCTCTAGGAAGTGGACTTGGAAGCTGCTGTGACTTGCAGAGTACTGTGGTGGATATTTTAATGTGTTTTTTTCTTTCACATTATATAATGTGATATAAAATATGACAGGGACTGCTTCTGGAAGAAAAATACAGAAGAAATTAAGTACAATAAATCACCAACCCACAACTGTTAAGTTTTAGACAGTATTTTAGCATCCTGGTTGACAATATTTTACTTGTTCTTAGATACTGTTAGTAAATTTAATTTTTTTAATCAAAAAATGCATTTTTCTTCTTAAATATTTAATTTGGAACATTTTGATCTCATTTCAATTAATACATTTAGGTTTTCATATGAAATTACTTGTATTCATACATTTCCTTAATCTTAAAAAAAAATTTAAAAGACTACACATTGAAGCAAACATATTAAACACATTAAAACACAAGCAACAACTCTGTATGAAAAATGTTTACAGACTACTAAAATTACAGACAAAAAAGCTGTTGTTTCCAGTGAATCAAAGGGGAGGTGATTTTTTTTAATTACCTATTATGAGTTATAAAATTAGGCATCAAAAATTAGACAATAAAACACAAAAGGGAGAAATGGAAATTGGAGGGACTATTTTTGGGAGAGAGCAGGGAGGAAGGATGTAAGACACAAAAGAAGGGGATAATACAGCACATTTATATCTGCAATTTTGTCCTAAAAATACAATTAAGTAAGCAGACTTTCTTCTGTTTCAAGTCACTTTTCAAAAGCTTATTGGTCTATGTCAGCATTTACCAGGATTTCCTCAAAAACCTGAAGAATCACAGACAGCAGCAAAAATAAATATATTAGTGGCAATTCATCCACAATAGCATTCAGCACTTTAAAAGTATTTCTTCTCCATGAGGCCAGACCCAGGCATTTTGTCCACTGAATGGTCATTCTTTTCAGCTGTTGGACCTAATTATGAGGATATTTTGGCAACAGGCTTAAGCAGCATGATTGTATTACTAGCTCTTGAATATGACGTCTAATTTGATGATCTTAGTGTTACTCTGCATTGTGCACAAGGCTATGACTTAAAGTAGGATCTACAATACTAACATTAGAGGTGGCTAAAGTAGAATATTTACTACCACAGCATTCAGGGCTTAGAGGTGTCTCATGCCTTATGTACTTTTAAGGCTGAATATTTGACTGCTGTCTAGAGTCAGACAATATCAAATGAATTAAAAGCTTAAAAGCAAAAAAGAGACAAGCAAGGCAAAGGAAGTAGATTAAAAAATAAGGAGGAGCAGGTGTGAGGGGAAGGAAGAGAAGTTCTATCACTAGGATTGCTTGCCTCCTTGAAATATGAGAAACAGGAAAAAAGGGAACTACTTCTATTCTTCTTCAGTGTCTAACGATACATGGAGTGACTTGTTAGAAAAGGAGAAGCATTCATACCCTCATCAAAGGCAGAAATTTTAATCCACAGGTTTTATTCTGTCAAATTTGCTATGACAACCAGTGTACTATATATATTTTATAAACATATTTCTATTATTGCAATTTATAAACAAGGAAGCCAAAATTAGTGAAGTATTTCTGTATGATATAATATTGACCTGCTCTGAAACTTCTGGACTATCTGGGAAATGGAAGTCACTAATGCATCGGCTTTTTGACTCTCACTTCTCAGGAACTTCAGTGAGCTAGCCTTGAGCAGTCCCATATTTACTTGAAATAAAGTAGCATTTAAAGGCATGGAAACAAAATCCATCCATGTTCTGATTTTAGTTACAGGCATTCACAAAATGCTGCACTTAAAAAAAGGAGCATATTCAGGGTTTGAGGAGGGACTGAGTTTATCACATCAATATTGCCTTTGGAGAAGAATTAGCACTATGTCCTGAATGAGGAGGACCAGCCACGTTCCAGTTTAATGACTGGCCTAGAGCCAAAGTAGGGAGTAACTCAGAGAAGCCAGTCTTATAGAAACAAGAGGGCATCTGAGTTTGGGCAACTGGAATTACAAAAATTATAGCAGAAGCTTGGTGTTAGTGGGAATTAGGTAGCTGGTGACCTGCACTACTTTAAGGTGATAAAATAAGTAAAGCTGAAGTAAAGAGAAGAAAGGCTTAAGGCAGACTTTGATACATTTAAGTCAGACATTTGAGTTAGCTTGGCTGTTAGCGTTCACAGCTGAGCAAAATCAAGTAGCGGGGAAGGATCACCTGGTGCAGGGCAGAGTGTTCCATAAGGCTTTTGTACACCTTGGAATCTTATTAAAGTCATGTTTATGGCAATTATAAGGATGGCTGGAAGAGATGCTGGGTAGCAAAAAGAACACAAAAGACATAACCATTAGAAAAGAATGTAATACAGTGATATTCAGCAGCATAGTATCTCAGCTCCATATTAACAACTCTGCTAGGAGATATTTCTTGACTGGCTGACACAGGACATTGAATAAATCTAAGATTTAGTATCGCTTAGGGCATGTTAGACGTTTTGGGAGGTCTAGCCCTAAATTTGCACATAATGTACCTTAATCTGTAAGGTAGTGAAAGACGAACATGAACATAATATTTCTTTGTTTTGTCAAGGGCCTTAAGTAAAAATACATGCTAACAATTCTGCTAAAGGCATGCAATCCCATAAGAAAGCTCCCTAGCAGATAATGTAGTCCCCTGTGGTAGAAGATGTGCAAAACCATTAGGGCATTTAAGGAAACCGACAAAAATATTTAACTAGCATTTAGCAAGCGAAGGCTGGAGTGATTTGTCTCTCTCCAGTGAGATGTCTGCTTCCTTGAGAGGGCTAAGTATCCCTAACTGAAATTATGTATGCTCAAAGTAAATTGCAATTAAACTGTAAAACTGTAAAAAAGTACTCAGCCACAGAACTAGACAAAAATTCAGATCAGAGCTGTTTCTTGAATATTTGGGGATATGGTGAGCAACAGCTTTCCTTTGCAGAAGAGAGTTACCACACCTGAGAGAGGAGGGAGATGAGAGTCCCTGTAAGTTTGCAGGGAGGTGAGCACCAGGGAATGGATCCAGCACCTTCACGAGCTCTGTTTGTGACAGAGAAGCAGGACAGCCGGTGGCCCACAGCCTCAAAGACAGGTAAGGAATTAATACACCTTTGTGGGGGTGCTATGATCCTCTGCTGGGGCCAGCGCAGACCTAGCCAGACTGCCTCTCCCCCAAGACAGGCCTGCAGCTGAACATGATGACAGTGAGGGAGGAAGCCTGTGCCAAGGCAGGAGCTGGGACCGGCTTTGTTGGGTCCCTGACTTGCCATCTACATTGGGATGTGGGAGCTGCACCTCTGCTGTGGGCACAGAGGATTTAATCCTGCAAGAGACACTAAAAACTAATAGCAGAAAACTGGTGCCTTATGTCCTCCCTCCTGATGACAGATGGGATATGGAAACGGTTTGTGGCACCCATGTGGACAACAGGGGCCATCAAGCAGGACAGAAGGGGCCCTTCCAGGTGCTGTCCAGTGGATGCATAAGGAGACAGGACCCATATCCTGGGCGTCTTAGAAACAGAACCATAAAACTGTTTGGGTTGGAAAAGACGGCTAAGGTCATTGAGTTCAACTGTTAACCCAGCATGATCAAGTTCACCACTAAGCCATGTCCCTAAGTGCCACATCCACCCATCTTTTAAATACCTCCAGGGAAGGATTTCTTCACCTAAGTCTGACCTTGTTGGATAATTATTTTTTTCTTTCACAATAGCAGCAGGAAGAAATATCTATGCAGTTGACTCTTCAACCCCCTAGTCCAAATCTGGCTGAGACTAGGGTGATTGACTCACACTGCAGTTAGCAGAGGAAGGGAAGGGATAGAGCTGCCAGAGACAGAAGCCTCAAGGAGAGAAAGACATGGTAACAAAGGACATGATAACCTCAGCCATCTGACTCATCTCTAGTTCATTTTTCTCGAAAAAGCTAATTTTGTTTTGCAGTGACAAGCTGGGAAACAGCAGTGTGGCTGCGGTGCAGAGCTGGTGATGCACAGAGAAGACAGACACTACTCAGTATATTTGGTTTAAGGCTCTATTTCATACTGTATGGAAATGTGTAATAGTTTTAAGTTTATATCAAAATGCTCAGGTTGATGGTCCATCTTGGAAGCTGAGCCACAACTATGACAGAACTATCTCTGCATACCTCTACTGCTGAGATTCATCTGCAATTATCTGCAAATTGGAGCCCCTGATGGTCTAGGGGGTAAAGGCGCCGCGCTATCACCGCGGAGACCCGGGTTCGATTCCCGGTCAGGGCCACTCCCGGGCAGGTGGGGCTCGTTAGCCCTTAAAGGCAACCCACCTACGTCCTGAGGACCTCGCTGCCACTGTCCAAGCTCGCTTGGCCCCGGCAGATGAACCTTAGGATTAAAGGGTGGGCTCAGTTCCGCGCACACTGTGTCTCACCTAAAAAATCCAATGCGCAGGCTGGAAGGTTGGAAAGACCTTCCCCGGATCTTCGCTCGCGAAGACTGGCCATTATTATCTGCAAATGCCCTTCCAAGTGGGCATCCTCACTCTTAAGTGGTGCCAAAAGGAGCAGCCGAGCTGGCAGGGACATCTAGCTACAAGAGACAATATGAAGCTGCTGTCTTATATGGTGCTGCTATGCTAATATCCTCAAGTGAATTTATTTCTAATGGGCCTTCATGTCTCATCCTTATAGCAGTAATTAGAGGAGTTGTTCTGCATAATAGATATTTGAAATAAGCTGAAAGGACATTGAGGCAGACATGGGGAATGGAGGATTTTGTATGTGTGGTTAATAAATAAGCTATATATAGAAGCAAGAAATAGAGATACCTGTTTCTGGTTTGGCTTGATTACTTTTTGCCAAAGTAAAAAAAACCTTGCAAATGTCCTTAATGTAGAAATTAATGTCTCAATAACTAAGTGAGACTGGCATTTTCTGGAGTGCACTATATAGTTTGTGTTAGTCATACATTTCAGAAGATAACAATTTGACATTCATAAACAAAAACTGTGATTGAAAGGAAGATTTCTTAAATAACTTGGATACAACATAGACGATTCACGATGTTAGTTTAATTCTGCAGAGCCACAGTGAACATATGTGTGTAAGCCAGCACAGGAACAACCACAAAACCACAGACAAAATGCAAAGAGTAGATTTATTTTTGTTACCTCACCAACTAAGGAATCCCCAAAGCAGCACCCAGGCAGAGACACAAACACTGCTGAGTTTGGTCCATGCTAAAGGTTCCGCCAATTGGATCCCTCTGTTGCCCAGCCTTTCCCCAGGGCTCTCACACACCCGCCCTTGGCTGAGGGGCTCAGCTGTGCCCTACATATGTGCTTTTTTTTGTTTTCTACAACCTTATGCAAAGCCCAGCAAGAAGTATCTCTAACTTTAAAAAACCCCCAATCTTTACACAATCATCCCATGATCTGACTGCGCTTCATTTCTATATGCAATGTATGGCTGTTTATAATTTATGAAGTATTAAGGAAAGTGGTTCCAAGGCTAGGTATGTCTTTGTGACAGATGCGTCACAAAAACACAAAGAAGGTGCGTCCATCACTATGGAATTTATTCTACTGCAAGAAATATTTTAGAATCATTATGTATCTACAATCTATAATACAGTCATTTATATCAACAGCAGAAGTAATAAAAAAACTGTAAAAGTGCACAGAGTCACTGTAGTGCAAAGAGCGATGTTAGCAAATGAACTTAACTATTTCAGAAGAAATTACAAGCAAAACGTATTCATAATAAATAATATTCTAAGTGGCATTTTTTTCTTTCCCATTTCAGTTTCATTCCCAAATAAATCCTGTGGGGTTTTTCCTCTGCCAGTGGCAGTTTTCTCTATAACTATATTGATTTCTAAATTAAACATTTCTAAAACTGTTATTTTCCAAACAGTAATATGGAAAAGAGCAAAAAACTGGTACAAAAGGTTTTGCTGCTGACTTCAGTGAAGCTAAATCTTTGTTTCTGAAGAAACTATCAATTCAATTCCTTACAGGATTCCAAAGACAAAAGCATGCACATGTACACATACTTTTTATCCCCAAAATTATGTAAAAGTGAAAATATCAAGCCAACGTCTGTACGTCGGGAACATTATATGAGTCACCAATGAAATACTGAGGCAAAATAAGACAATATTAATGAAAGAGAGTATAAATATAAATGATATTCTGTGGATGGGGCAGAAGTCATAAGCTGCTCCATAGAAATGAGAAGTTCATCTCAAGCACAACAATTAAAAGAGATCACTATGAAAACCTACAGTCTTAAGGGCATTATTCAGATAATTTTTTTAAAAGACACAATGCAACTCAGGAAAAAATCTGTTACTCACCAAACTCAAAAAAAAAAAAAAACTTTAAGTACATAAAAGATATCCATTTAGTTTAAGAAATTATATATTTTGGGTTTTTTTACAGACACAAATCAGACAAAAAGTGTTATTTTATAGACAAAAAGTAATTTCTCTTGCACCAATTTTAAGAAGAAAGACAGTAAAAATAATAATCACAGAACTAATCTAAACAAAGCCAAACAGGTAACCAACAGTTCAGATGTAGCTGACTTAGAGAAAGTAATGCATCTCAAAACTAGCTCTGGGTCAGCTTGGGTTCTAGTGCCACCTGCTGAAATAACAGTAGTTTTCCCCTTGCAACCATAGTTAATATGCAATTTCAATTAATCCACTGCATTAGACAGCAATACATGAAGAAAGGTCACAAAGAAGATGACGTGCTTGAGTAATCTAAGTGCACATTCAGAGAGCCATACACCGAACCAAGTAAATTGAGAACCTTCTCTTGAATCATGTCAACCTGCTCTGAAGGGCAATAGTCATCCAAACTTGATCTGTAAAAAGGAATTGAAAAAGGCATGAGAGAACACAGATATCACCACCATGACCACCTTGTGTATTCTTGTAAGGCTCTGTGGTTAGGCTGAAGCTACTTTCAAACTTTGGTAAGTTCTGCCTCCCCGTATTCCTTTAAAGTGTAGTGCTGTGAATCTTCTCATTACTTTTTAAGCTGAATAGAAAGTCTGCAGCAGATCAGGAATGTGACCTAATCTTCTTTCCAATTTTACTCTCTTCCTGAATCTGACACAGAACATGTTGGCAGACAAAGTTCAAGCAAATGATCTAATTAAAGGACACATGGAAAATTAAGACTGAAAAATTCAAATGCTACTCTTTAAGTAGCAAGGAAAACTTTGAAAAACAAATCTTCACAATCCCTGGGATATAACATTTTTTACAGTATCTATTAATGAATTGCAAACCAATACTAGCAGAGCTGACACTTCTTGAATTTTTATCTGTCAAGATCTAGAGAGATGATTCTGTTTTCTCTGTAACACTGGATGACAATCCTGCAGCTGGCACAGGGAATACAGCTTTCTTTTATTGCAGGAATTAGCCATACTATTTCTTGTTGACAAAGCCAGCTTCATGTCAGCTTCTGCTATTATTGCCTGCCCTTTCAACAGCACACTAAGTATTTCTGAATGATTAAACTGCAACAATTTGACAACAGATACACTGCGGCCTCCAGATCAGGTTTTCCCATGACAGATCCCTGGTTCTCCCAGGTCCCTGGTCTCAAACTCCATCCTTTTCTCCTAAATAATACCCTTACAGTCCCGGAAACATAACTTTTACTCCATAACAAAGCTTTACTAGAGCCTTAAAGAATATAGATTGCTTTCAGGCCATTAGACAAAAACCAGTTCCAGCAGAAGTTTCACCAGAAATCCTATCTATAGTACAATAAACCCTAAACCAAGAGAAGAATGAAGGTGGGATGTCAGCCCATGCAGGCTTGTCCTAGCTTTGCTCTAATTAGCACAAGTAATGGAAGCAGTGAAGATGCCTGAACTCCAGTGACAGCTCTCAATCCCAACAAACACAAGGCCTCATCACAAACTTTATATAACCTGTGCTGAAGCGAATGAAGTCATCATGTTTTCATAGCTTTTGAAATCTGTGCCAGATACTTTAAAGCCCAGTAAAACTGGCCATCACTACAGAGTCTTCCCTTACCTGTGTAGATGCTGTCACTGCTTTATGATCAATATTTCCAAATGTCAATTTTTACTATACTGTAAGGCTTCCACTTTAAGACAGGACTTAAGATGTACCAACCAGTGCTATGCTGATAAAATCATTTATCTTCATGAGCATAATCTGAGCTTTTTAAACTAAAAATGTCTGCATAGTCTTACCGAGCAACTGTCACAAGCGTGGGCTTGGGCATATCTTTTAGTAGAACTTTAATGGATTGTATGAGGCCTTCGATCTCATCTTCAGTGCTAATATGGTGAGGAAGCTCCATATAATCACAGGTCAAACCAGCCTGATGGACCTACAGGTAAATTAAACAGAGATTTAATTTCTGTTGATGAACTATTGATACATATTATCTGCGTAGAAGCTCTCTAGCATGCCTTCCCTAGACCAGTAGGTAACTTACACCTCTTCAGACAGTAAGAGCTGCAGGGTTTTTTGCCCCAGCTTGTTCTTTAAACGAAACAAATAAAAATCTAGAGGTTGTATGGATTGTTTCATTATCTTCAGTACACTCTACCTTTTCTATAAATTCAGAGTGTGCTGCAGTCCTTGAAGATGATAGATCTGTTTCTCTATAAATAGGTATCTTATCTTAAATTCTATGAAGAAGATCAACACACCCTGATGAAATGAAACCTCCCTTCACAGAATGAGGTTCAAGACATCACAGTCCTGAAAGATCACACTAATGCTGCCTAAATATAGACAAGCAGAGCAGAATTTTAGCAGCCTTAAAAAGAAAAGCTGGCCTAAGTAATGAGACATAAAAACCCAGGAAAACTAGCAAACTCTCACAAAGTCCTGAATCAAGAAGTAAATCTGAAAGGAAGTATGAATTTTCCCTTCCTGCTGAAGCTATGCTTTTGAAATTTGTCTACTTTCTGCTCTTTTACCTTGCCACCTACCATTTCATAGTCTGGGCTTTCCATCCTGTTTTTCAAACTGTGAACTAGTTCAACAAGTGGCTTCATTCTGGAGTTAAAACATTCAAAACAAAAAACAAACAAACAAACAAACAAAGAGGAAAGTAGAAGTTATTATGGCCTAGGATTTGAAACTTGCCCCTCGTTGTCATCCTGCACCTGAAAAAGTGGAAATTATCAGTACTATTGCACTGTTTCAGCAGGTCTTTCTCATAACGCCCTTATACCCATATCTGCCTCTGGCAAGTCCTCTTTGTGCTTCTTTTAGGGTAGATCTGCAGATGAACTGTTGCGGCTCAAGTCATACAAACTTTTACAGTCACTGTTACAGAAGTCTGACAGTAATTGCTGCATTTGTGTGGAAAATAAATTATTTTCCCATCAAGGAAAAGCTCAGATTTTCAGTGTCTCTTTTCAGCTGAAAACATTTGTTTTAAAAGCAAAGTGATGCTGTTCAGATGTCTAGCGGAGACTGTTGCTCAGATACAATGTTTCACTCATTTCCATTTTCCCACAGAAAGCTGACCCTTCGGGAGCACCAAAGAATTGCTTCTCCATGTCCTCCTTGGTTTGTTGTTTTTTTGAGAACTCTGATACGCACCGATGACTAAGTTTTTAGTCAACAAAATGCCTCCATCCATAGAAAACAGAGTTTGCACCAAGCTGGAGAAGACTGAGCTTCAAAGGCCTAGAGAGCTGCTGAAGATAGCAGACTGACTTTCCTTTTATTTTGTCTGACTCTTTCTCCTCTAGAACTAAAGGAAAAACAGTATCCTTGCATAGATGCTATCCTTCTCTGTTATCAAAATGCTGGGCTAATCAGTTCCAAAACCTTTGTTTGCATTTCAAGCCATTTATAATTCTCCTACCCAGGGTATGAAGCCCACTTCTGCAGGGTTTCTTCATCATCACTGTCACACAAATCTGCAAATGCTGCTTCCAGGTCTTCCAGCTGATGAACACGGTTTTCAACACAATCCAGCAAGCTTTCCTTTAGATAAGCATATATAACAGTATGTTAGTAAAAAAATGAAGTAAGAATATCGTGGCTTACTACGATTTAAACTCTGTAGTGACTGATCTACTGGAAGTGGGGAATCCAAACCAACTGTTTCATTACTATGGCACATCAATTCAAGAGGATCACAGGGAATGCCTGCAGAAGCTGTTATACCTTCAGAATAAATCATCTCACTTTGCTCTGTCTTTCCCACAACAATTTTAAAAAAGCCATCTTTTAAATATGTACCTGTTTTTATTGCTGATTTACTAAGAGGTAAGAAAATCAGTTTGCCAATATTCCACCTATCTCTATTTCTTTATACATATATATTTATCAGGTTTCACTAATTTGTGCTAATTATATGTACTGAATTTCTATCTAACAGTGTTCAGATGAGATTATGAAAGCTTACATTTCCTAGAGTCAGAAGCACAGAGGATGTAAAATGAAAAGTACATTACAGTGGCATAATACCATCCTTTCCACATCTAAATAGACAGGTAAAAATCCAATTAGACAATCATCACAACTCTGGCTATCAAACAAGAACAACTCGGGCAAGGAAGGGGAGAGCCTGGAGGAGAAGAAAAAAAAAGAAGAACCTGCCACCAAAAAAACCAACAAAAAAATCCCCCACCAAGCCAAAGCCCTGTTGAGCCATAAAAAGAACAACATTGCAGATGACTTACAGTGTTTTCATTCCTTCCTTGTCAATTACCATTTGTTTACAGAAACTAATTTTCACACTCATGCTAAATATTTATGCAATTCACTCATTTAATCAAAACATTTAATAGGAAAGAATTTTAAGATGCTGCTGATTAGCATTCAGCATGCCATGTAGCTTAATTTGAGACCACTTCATTAAGCACCTTTGATAGGTTCCTTCCTGTTGACGTAACTCATTTTTATTGGGTAAATAAAAAGAATCATTCCCTCATACATCCCACAAGGAAATATCATACCTCTGTTGCATTTTTATGCGGCTTCTTGAAATTGTACAACTCTTGCAAGAGCCCATATTCTGTCTTTGATAAAGAAAAAAAAAGAGGAAAAAAATTAGACTCTTCAAACGGGAAACCAAATCTTCAAAGCTTTCCTTCTTCAAAAAAAGAATGTGATCACCAAGATCATTCCCCTACTCGAGTACTGCAGACAATAATGAGCATAACAGCCTCTCATCAGGACAAGCTACCACTCTTTGTACAATCAATACCACCATGTCTTTTGAAAGGCAGTCTCCGGATACCACTGTGGTTTTCTAATAGCATGTTATGAAGAGTAAAAAATGACACAATCTGCCATTCTATGATTCCTCCCTGATGAATCTTCCTGTGGGTATTTGGACGGCTACCTGTGGAAACCCAAGCGTAGCTTTTATGTCCCAAGCAACAAGCACAAGTGAGTCATATACCTCTGGGCTTGAATGCACTCTCCATACTGTTGTAAAATGTAAGAATTTCCCCATATTTGGTGGTTGTAAATTTTTGTCACGTACACTCCCCTTTAAAATATTACCATGAATCATTAACCATGATTAGCTAATCTGCTAATTGAGCTTAGGTGAAATTTTCTCCATAGACATAAACACTAAGACTATGACTCAACAAGGCCATTCAATTTTTATGCTTACCTGTGTGTACATTTCTTTGAATGGATTTTTAACTGAAAAAAAATCTAAATCAATGTCCAAAACATATGCATCCCCCTTCTGCAGCACTTGGCAGACATCTTTAACAATTTCTCTTATTGGGCATTCACTGTTTTTGAGACAGCTTGAAGCTGAGCACTCTGGTGAGGTTCCTGCCCTATTCAGGACACTTGCATTTTGTACTTCCTTTTTCTTCATGCCTGGGGTGCTGTTATCAAGGTCACCAAGACCCACTGAAGAAGAGGCAGAAGTGGTGCTTGCTATGTCATCTGTATTTAGCTTCAGTCTTTTAGCAGATGCTACTTCACTGTTTTCTTCACGGCCATCTGATGATTCGGTAGGGTTGATGAGAATGACATGCAAGTTTAAGGACTTCTGGTTTTCCAGCTGATCAGCAGGAACATAAAGACCATCACTTAAAAAGTAATGATCTGTGCCTGTAACCCTACAATTAACAGTAACTCACAGTTAATATACATCTTGGCAAAGAGCTTAGGAAAAAGCATTTTATACTTTAAAGATCCAAAGAAGAATAAACAGACCTGTGATGGGCAATGAAAGCAATAAAACTGTGTAGACAAAATTTCAATCCTCAGGTTTTTAAATTAATTTTTTTCCATTTCTTTATTGTGGAATAAATATATATAAATTCATCCTATATTTTTATGATAGTCCAACAAAGTTTTAATGGATAAGAAAAATGATTCTACATTATGTGCGACTATGATTAATTTGCCATTGCATTGCATTTTAAAGACAATATTGACAATATCTTGTTCAATTCTGAATATTATGGCATAAAAGATTGCAAAGCTATATTGACATTTTTTCCTTTCTAATTTTCCAGGAAAATTATGTTAGTTGGGCTTGGGAAGTGCCCTGAAATGTATAAATACTGATTAAGTAAAAGTAAAATAATATTAATTAATATGGTAGAATTTAACCAGAATTAAATCAATTTAACGGTAACTAGAGGATAAATAGCTAGGTATCAACTGAATCCACTTATATAAAAAAAAACCAACGAACTAATTCAACAAAAGCAACAAAACTAAAACCTCTGCTTATTTCAGCCATATTTCAGTACATTAAGCCTTAAGCATCATAAACTCAGACTAAAAATAAGCTTAAGTATGAACATCGGCTCATGTGTGTTAAGGCCTCATTTGATTACAGCGTATCACCATCAATCAGCCACAAAGACAAATAATTTCATAATTTCATGGAGAAATCTGAAGCTCAGTTCCCCAGTGTCTTGTGGATGGATTACCCTGAGCTTGCCAAGATGAGAGGTTGGATCACAACTTCATCTTGTTGATGGGACATTCATAGGACCTCTTCCCAGAAATTCTGCCGGGTTCACCATGAGTTCATACTACAGCCTTTTCCTTTGTGGACACTAACTAAGGTATCTTTTTACCTATTCATCGGTTGTCAACAAAACTTTAAGCAAGTTTGTATTTCTGAGGACTCTTTCTCTTTCTTGCTTCACGGATTTGGTAAGCCTAGAACCTGAAGTGAAGGTAACTGACAGTGTTCAAAAAGAAGCCTGAAATGTTGTTTTCAAGACAGCTAAGGCCACAAGTGGGAGAGCTATTCAGCCATCAGGAAGTATTTCTATATATTGGTTAAATGTAATTGAAAGCACTAGCTGCTTTATTATTATTATCATCATCATCATCATAGTTATCATTATTATTATTCAGGTTTACTTTAGGCTTCAGATTCAGAATTGTAGAGCTTTAGCATTTTATTTAAGGTGGTAAAAAAAGCATTTCTTTGCTGTCTTCTGTTAAACATGCTTCAGAAGATTTACTTCGATATGCTGAAAAGAGACATGATTTGTAAGTGTCCATTAAAGCTGTACAAAATCACAACGCAGTGAATATAGTGAATGCAAAATTATCATGGACTGCATCCTGCAGAATGATGAGCGGCTCTGATCAGAACTTGAAACACAGAATGATTAAGATTAGTAGAAACATCTGGAAGTCTCCAGTCAATCACCTGATCAAAGCAAAACTAACTTTAGAGGTAGATGAGGCTGCCTAGGCCAATCATCCTTTATCAAAGGATGGAGAATTCACCACCTGAGAACTTGTTTCAGTGTTTAATTAGTAGATTAACGTAAAAAAAAAAAAAAAAGAAAAAAAGGCAAAAAAACCAACCTCACACCAGAAAAACAGAATCATGGCTGATACCAAATAAAAATTTTACTAGGTAGACCAAAGAGTAAATAGATACAAGTTGAACTACATTGGGCATTTCCCAAGGAAATTACAAATACAAACTACAAATTAAATTTTCATCTTTATCCAAGAACAAAAAAAATTCCATTGAAAAGCTATAGAGACAACTTTTAAATTACTAGTATATGACAGCAGACAATTTACCTGATTGTCGTTGTTGATACATCTTTCCCAACAAGAAAACTGTGTTTTCCTTCCGAGATCTGACGAGCCCAGGGTGGGTGAAGCCATACTACTTGAGAAATATGGCCAGCATAAACAGCAGGCATAATCCAGTTCTCAATACTTAATTCACTGTAATCAATAGAGAAAGACAGGAGGTAACAATGATATAAATGATATAAACAATATAAATATTTCCTTATAAATAAAACATGGTCAAGAACACCACAAACATCTTCCACATCTTTAAAACCCCCACGCAAATCATCTAAAATTAGTACTCTGTGTAAGGGTAACATCATCAAAGAAAGAAAAAAAGAAAATCTACAATGTTTGTAGTAGATTTAAAAAAGTCTGGACACAGAATGCAATCAGCTTCACTCTTAGCATGGTGCTTTGATGATAAACTACTTAGTTGTAGTTTGGACCTGGCAGTGTTAGGTTACTGGTTGGACTTGATAACCTTAGGGGCCTTTTCCAACCTTAATGATTCTGTGATTCTACATCCTTTTTCTCTTGATACATCAGAGAGAGGAAAAGTACAAGGACACAACATTGTTCTAAATAACTTCCAACTGACCTCATGAGAGTGTTTTATTGTAAACTGCTCTAAATAGTTTTTAAACATCATCTCAGTAATTAAAGTGAGTCAATCCACATCTGCAAGATTTGCATCTTTCCTCACTATCAAGACCCTATTTTATTTACGTGTATGATGCCAACTGTATCCTGGACCACATCAAAAGAAGCATAACAGGAAGGTCGAGGGAGGTGATTACACCCCTCCACTCCACTCTTATGAGATGCCCCCCAGAGTACTGCACCCAGCTCTGCGGCCCTCAACAAGGGCATGGTCCTGCTGAACCAGGTTCAGAAGAGGCCACGAACATGATCAGAGGGCTAGAATACCTCTCCTGTGAGGACAAGGTGAGAGAACTGGGGTTGTTCAGCCTGGAGGCTGCGGGGAGACCCATAGAACCATCCAGTATCTAAAAGGGAAGAAAGCTGGAGAAGGACTTTTTACAAGGGCATGCAGTGATAAAACAAAGGGGAAGGCTTTAAACTGAAAGAGGGTGGGTTTAGATTAGATATTAGGAAGAAATTCTTCACTGTAAGGGTGGTGAAGAATTGAAACAGGTTGTCCAGAGAAGTTGTGGATGACCCACACTTGGCAGTGTTCAAGACCAGGTTGCATGGGGTTTTGAGCAACCTGGTCTAATGGAAGATGTCCCTGCCAATGGCAGGGGAGTTGGAAATAGATTATCTTTAAGGTCCATTTCAAACCAAATCATTCAATGATTCTAAGATAGAACCATTTTGACTTTTCATTAGTCAAAAAAAGAAAACAAAATACTGACTATGGGTAGGATGATCGAAGTACTTAAACAACAACTGCATCAGCTTGTAATTGCTATAAATCACCATATTACTGAAGCAATCAATATTTACCTTAAAACAGGAAGAGAAAGACAAAAGTAGAAACCACCCTGTGGCTTATTCCCTACCTACATCAGATCGTGGTAGAAAATATTGGTCTTTATGATTCTAATATGAAAATCTTGTTCAATTTCACATATTCACCATGCCAACAAAGGATATGCTATTTCAATCTGAAAGTCCATTTTTCAGTGTGGAGAAAGAAAGACTGATTTATTACTCTACAGCTCTTCAGACAAAGCGTCAACTTAGAGTGCTTTCCTGTTACCCAGAGGAACTACTGGGGTTATTATCATAATCCACTACTGAACAACTAAACAAAGCAAATTCATACATCTTAAAACTGTTTGATGCACCACACAAACATTTGGTCACATTCATAAAACACAAAAGTAACTTCTTCCATCAAAAAAAAAGTTTCAGCAAAAGTGAAAAGATGGAAGATACAACCTTAACCTGAATTATACCTCCTTTGTTCATGTTTTCCACTCAGTTGTACCGATATTCACTGTGAATCAAAGGCAGCAAGAAGAAGACTTAAAGTACTCTGAGGCAGTAACCAAGACCTACCTAAAAAGAGTTTCTTTGTCAAATACAGTGTCTGCAGGCATATTCACAGGAATAAGAAGGTCTGGATGGGAATCAAGATGAACAAAACTGATGTTACTGGCAGGAAGATGCTTTGAACCAATGGCACGATAGATGAAAGGCAGTACCTAAAGCAACATAAATAAAAACATTTTAATGATAACTAGTAAGCTGAAAAATGCAACCACTTGAACAGCAAAAACGCTAGTCCCACTCTTATTCCTTTAGAATTTGGATTAGAGGAAGGAGGAGATAGAAAACAATACAAAGGGGAGATAACTCCAGAGGCAAGACAACTCATGAACTGTAATCATTATAAGCCCAAGCATTCTACATGAGAAACTGCTACAGAATCACAGCCTTACTCCCTTTTTCCTTCTTTATAGGAAGTCTTGTTTGCAGTAGCTTCTCACTAATGATTCAACTCAATTTGTAGGGCTTTTTTTGCATTTACAACTAAACCCCAGGAATGCCTTTCCTCTTCTGCAGAACATTGCCCCTGTATTTCCTTTCCCATGCATTCCTCACCATGCATGGGTGTTGTGGAGATAAAAATATTTTGTTACTTGAGGTTTATAAGTTAACTGATATAGAATTAAAACTGATCCCACCATGATTTAAACTTTAGCTGATTATTAGACCTATTCTTCTTGAAAAATTAATTCCTAATGACTTAGTGGCTGCAATAAGGATACTACCTTTCTCAACTCTCCAACCTTATCCTCCGTTGAAGGTCTTCACTCAAAGGTGCAAAAAACAGAAGATGAGGCAACCAACC
The DNA here is from genome assembly GCF_022539395.1 of Myiozetetes cayanensis. Lineage (NCBI taxonomy): Eukaryota > Metazoa > Chordata > Aves > Passeriformes > Tyrannidae > Myiozetetes > Myiozetetes cayanensis. The sequence continues at coordinate 80,672,572 of NW_026086604.1, read as the reverse complement.
AATTTATAGCATACAAAACGACTGAACTGCAATAATACAGGGTGGTAAAAATGAGAAAAAACTGATGGCTAGTTCATGATACCTCTTACACTGAACTTTAGTACACGGAGTCTCTCTCACTGGTTAGGGGACATCAACTGCCTTGGCTGCCAGAGCAAATCCAACAGGGATTGTGAATCACAGCCCTACCATACAGGGAATGTGAAGACTGTAAAGAAGCAACAAAAATTACATGTGACCTCTACATTACAACTGCAACTGAGCTACTTTTCTTGGCACAAAACTGATTAAGATGACAGGTCCTGCATACTGCATGGGTATAACCATAAAACATATGTATAGTATTGCAACAGTATAGATAACTCAAGGTTAAAAATAACAATGGTTTCCTGATCCATGACTTTCACTTCTTTGGAAAAAAAGAAGTAATCTGGCGTACCTGAAAAACTTACAGTCTTTGTAATTAAAACTGAAGCTTCACTCAGGTTGCAAGAGACACAGGAGACTGAGGTCTCTAACCTTGCAATTAAGTACAAAATTTCCTTTATGCCACCTGTTATTATTAATCAGAGCATGATGCATCTACTGACAGTATCATATATTTCAGCTAGTCTTAGTAAAAATGAAGGGCATAAAACTATTTACTTACAATTTCATGTCATTATTTTCTGTAGTGGACTTTACACTAAAATTTTCTGTTCGCAAAGAATCTAGTAAATAATCTGTTACTTAGGATGAAGGCCTCAATTTATGCTGCTATTAAAAATAAAACTATGAGAAATCAGAAACAGCAGTTCAAAAGCAATTCCTCCTTCACTCCCTTTTTGAATGACTTAACTAAAAAAGCAAAGCTCCACATTTAACATTTCTCATCAAGTGGCAGTCAATCTGCTTGCTGGGATGTGATTATACCTGCTGTCAGACACTAGGGTGGGTTGAGTTTCCAAGTACTGCTCTAAAGCCGAGCAAATTATAACAGCAGGGTAATGTGGGTATAATTGCTATTTAACTACAGCAACTACAACCCAATGAAGAAAAAAGCCAGCAATAATTCCTTAAAAAGATGTCAAAATCCGATCATGGCAACAATTAACTTAATCGGTGAATGGGAAAGTCTCCTGAGCCCTGAACTTCATTTATGTTTCAGCAGTGGAAGGGAAGGCAGTTTTAGTGTTTGTGCATGGCTACAGAGGGCAGGGCTGTTCCCAGGGAAGCGCCTGGAGCAGGCAGAACCCGGAGAGATGGTGGGAAAGCGCATCCCCCCAGGGAATCCGTCAGCGCCAGCACAGGGGATCCACCAGCCAGACCGAGCCTCCGCGCCGCGGACAAACCAACAAACGAGCGAGCGAGCGAAGCCACTCCCCATGCAGCACCGGAGGGACGGCCCATCCCACGGCAGCCCAGCGCCGGGCACTCACGTCCTGGTGGTCCTCCACCACCCACACCGGCAGCGCCGGGTACTCCCGCAGGCAGCCCCCGCGGGGCCGACCCCCAGCGCCGGCCTCCAGCTTCCAGCTGCTCATGCCGCCGATCCCTCCCTCCCTCCCTCCCGGCGGGCGGTGCTTCCGCCCGCAGCACCTCCCATCGCTTTCCTGTTCCGGAGCCGGAGCGCTGCGGGCAGGGCTGGCCTGGGCAGCGGCGGCGGTGGCGGGGCAGGTGGGCTCGGCGTGCCCGGCTGCCCGCGGCGGGGCGGGCGGGGGCTCCCCGGGGCCGCTCTGGTGCCGCTCTGGTGCCGCTCTGGTGCCGCTCTGGTGCCGCTCTGGTGCCGCGGGTCTCCGCGGGCGCCGGGAGGGGGCGGCGCGCAGGTCCCAGGGGAGGGGGCGCGGCGGCTCCGCGGTGCTGGCGGGGGTCGGGGTGGCGTGCAGGAGCTCTTGATGCGGGAGGCAGGGCCTGGCCGGGTGTCGGCTCAGCGCCGGGCGGTGTCTCCGTGCCGCCACCCCTGCGGGGGCCGTGGGGAGGACGGGTGTCACGGAGTCACGGGGTGGAAGGGATCAGTGTGGGTCGTATGGTCCAGCCTCCCTGCTCCAGCAGGGTCGTCCCAGAGCACATGGCACAGGGTTGCGCCTAGATGGTTCTTGAATATCTCCACTGGGGAAGGCAATGCGTTCCAGTGCTCGGTCACTGCACAGTAAAGAAGTTCTTCCTCGTGTTCAGGTGGAACTTCCTGTGCATCAGTTTTTGCCCTTTGCTTCTTGTCCTGTTGCTTGGCACCGCCGAGAAGAGCCTGGCTCCATCCTCTTGACACCTCTGTTTTAGGTACTTAAAGACATTGATGAGGTCCTCTCTCAGTCATCTTTTCAAGGTGTGTCGGAGCCCTCTTGCTCTCAGAGGTGTGTCTTCAGGGAGAGGCGAGTTTGTTTGGTCTCTTTTAGGGAACCAGTGTTGCTTTGATGTGCAACGGTCCCCACCAGTGCAATAAATTTCCTCTTCTAGATGACAGGAAAAGGGGAGTTTGTGCTTTTTTGGTGGTTTTGTACTTACATAACTTTAAATAAAAATTGGATGTGACTAGAGTTTGCAGTGGAGGGCAATAATTCAGGCATTTAAAATAGTTTCTTCTATTTTTTGAATTTCTTTTTCCGGCTATGATTCTGTGCAGTCTGAAGGAGTGACATTAAGGCAGTAGAACCAGAGCAGTTCTCTGGTGTTGAGAAGATCTTAGAGCCTATTTAAGAGAGCTGATAAAGAAAACCTTTTCTTTGAATGCTATGACATATTAAAAAGAAACACACTTAAAGACAAGGCACTGTGGTACAGTGACCTTTGCTTTAATTAAGAGTTTAGCTCAGCCTGTTTAAATAAAATATGTATGTAAATGTTAGCAAAGTCTGAAACAGTTTACTGTTACAAGCGTGAACTGTGTAAGAGCATGACAGGAGAACTAAAGCTAAATCGATTCAGTATGTAATGGATTAGAATTACTAATAACAAAAGGTTATACTATTGCCATATGAAATAATGGAAGTTGACTTTCTTTTTCCCCCTTTTTAAAAATTTTTGAGAACCTTTACAAAGTTGGAGGGTACTGAGCAGGTAGAGGCTGACTGGAAGGAACAAGTGACTTTATACCATTGTGGCTGCTACTTCCTAGAAACGTGGGATTCTCACTTGCTTTGGCCTTTGATTGTTCTGGAGAGGGAACGAATACCCCTGCCACCAATTCCAGTGGCTTCCACTAAGCCCTGTGTGTGTAAGGAGAGTCTTAGGGTCCTCTTGATTCCTTCTCTTTGGTGTCAGTCCTTTTCCCCTCTGTTTCTTTTCCTTTCTCCCTGCAGTTCACCAGAAGTTGTCTGCTTTCTCTCAGCAAGAGCTACATCTTTTACTGCAGTGGCACCAGAATGCAGCTGAGAGTAGTGCTCTGAGCAGTCCAGGTTGGCCATGTTGCACTGTAGCAGGTGGGAGAATATTCTGTGCATGTACTTCACCGTCAGGAAAGCCTCATTAAAAGGGAGGCTTTGTTTTCTGTTTCTGGTGATCTTTCCAATTATGTGTGTGTCTTCCCTTTCTTTATCTCACTTCCCTTTATGGAAAACAGGATTTGAGTTCTGTGGCTGCTTAGCTAATTTTTTTCCTCTCCCTCTCTTCCAACTATAAGGTGTTTTTTTCCCCCCATTTTTTTCAGTTTTTGAAACTTAACATTTTGATTAAAGAATCAGTTTTAACTGATGAAGCACAGTGGTTTTCATTTATAAACATTAATACAATGCCTTAAGTATGTGCATAGCTTTGAGCAACACTTAAACCTACTTGAAGGAGTGGCAACTGCTGAAAGGTAACAGGGCCAAGAAGGCAGCTGAGGGATTTCTTGGGAACCATTTATTTCAATGAAAATGAAGGAATAGCACAGTCTACACAGAATTTTTTTCCGTAATCTGTAAGATTCTAATTCCACAAAAATATACCTACCTCACTTAACATTTTTTGAAGGGTCTGTTGAATTCAGTCCTTCAGTAAATCGGGGACTCAATTGTGAATGTAAATTACTACTATCTCTTTTAAAATTTACATGAATTGTTGGATCACGTAACTTGCAATGGAATGTTAGTAGTCACGTCATTCTGCCCAAAGTTTAGAATTGTGTTCTACAAAGAACTCCTTTTTATGCAACTTTGGATGACAACTGCAGTTATTAATGAGTGGTTTCTTTGGTGTGGGGTATCTGAGGTTTTTATGTTAAAGTTTCTAAATACTAGTAGAGGTACTTGAATCCTTGACCAGTCCTCATATCAACAATTTTTTGAAATTAACATTGCCCTAAGTCAGAAAGCATGGTTCAGCTTTGTAGTAGAGTGCATTCATGGACAGAGGCTTAAAGGAATCAAAGGACATAAATGACCTGTACTAGAGGTCTGAGGAGCACAAAGCTCCCAATGAAAGTCGGTGGATATTGTTTACTGCTTCTTTTAAAGGAAACTACAGAAACTATAATTTCAGCATTTTAGGATTAGTTCCTGGAAATGCAGTAAGAACATCTTACAAACAGTGTGTGATGCTGGACTTTTATTTTCCTCATTAAAGGTGAGCCATGTCTTTCCATTCTGGACGAGGATGTCCCCGTGGTCAGGGGGGACCAGGAGCAAGAACTTCAACACAGACCTACCGCCCTCAGAACCTACGGCAGCTTCACCCACAGCAGCCCTCTGTACAGTACCAGTATGACCAGCAAACTGCCCCTCCAACAACCTATTCAAACCCTCCAGCCACTGGTTACATGCCTCCCAGGCCAGACTTTGTGCCCTATCCTCCTCCAGTGCCCCCTTCCACACAGAATCCCATTAGCCAGTGTCCCATGAGGCCACCATTTCCGAACCATCAGATGAGGCAGAGCTTCCCAGTGCCTCCATGTTTCCCTCCCGCTCCGCCACCAGTGCCAAATCCTAGCAACACTCCTGTGCCAGGAACTCCTGCTGGACAAAGCACCTTTCCTTACATGATGCCTCCTCCCACAGTACCGCACCCTCCTCCCCCACCAGTCCTGCCACAACAAGTCAACTACCAGCCTGTGTACTCCACGGGATACTCCCAGCAGTCGTTCCCGCCTCCTAGCTTCAACAGCTATCAGCACAACTCCGGCTCCTTCCAGAGCAGCACTGCCAGCAGCAGTGGTGGCAGCAGCCATTTCCGGCACACGGGTCAGTACCAGGGGGAGAAGCCTCAGAGTGATAGGCGGTCTCCAGACAGGAGCAAGCACTACGACGAGCACCGACATCGCGAACACGGTCACATCCACGGGGACAGGCATCGGTCTGCTAACCATGGGGATCGTCGGGATCGAGGCCGGAGTCCAGATAGGAGGAGGCAGGAGAGCAGTCGGCACCGGGCAGATTATGACAGAGGAAGGATATCGCCCCATCACAGAAGTTACGAGCGAAATAGGTAACTGGAGGTATTTTCTGCCTGCAGGGGAGAGATGTCATTGTTGCTCCATAGTATTTGTTTGCGTCAATGTTCTTCCCTCACCCTTGTTTCTCCCACTAGCTCAGGAGATAGCCAGTACTCAGGTCTGATGGAAAGACCTGCCTGTGTGGTTTTGTTCAGGGTTAAGACCTCAGCAAGCTGGCATGTGATCTCAAGAGAGGACTGAAGTGAACATTACTATAAATCTGTTAAAGGAAATGGTACAGTTGTAGGCTGCATTGACATCATTCAGATGGATGAATGTGCACTGCTTATTCTGGGATTTATCATGAAGTTTTCTGTCGCACAATAGATCCACAGTTGGGTGGACTAACAAGCTGTCAACCATTAGTAGAGTATGAAAACTGTCTGTATGATCTTTCCTACCTAATGTATACAATAATTTCATAGGATCATTTAGCTTGGAAAACATCCTTAAGGTCATCAAGTCCAACCCTTTACCTAAGGCTCCCAACTCCACCACTTAACTGTGTTGCTAAGTGCCACATCTACATCTCCTTAAATGCCTTCAGGGCAGGTGATACCACCACTTCCCTGGGAAGCCTGTTCCAGTGCTCAACAACCCTTTTAGTGGAAAACTTTTTGTAATATCCAGATGAAATCTCCCCTACTGCAACTTGAAGTTGTTTCCTTTTATTCTGTCACTTGTTATCTGGGAGAAGAGACTGACTCCCACCTTACTGCAATCTACTGTGAGGTAGTTGTAGAGAGCAGTAAGATCCTTCCTGAGCCTCCTTTTCTTCGAGCTAAACAACCCCAGCTCCCTCAGCCACTCCTCATGTGACTTGTGCTCCAGACCCTTCACCAGCTCTGTTGCCCTGCTCTGAACATGCTGCAGCTCCTCAATGTCTTTCCTGTAGTGAGAGGTCCAAAACTGGGTATGAGACTCAAGGTGTGGCATCACCAGTGCCACGTATGGGGGATAGTCACTGCCTCAGTCCTGCTGGGCACCCTGTAATACAAGCCAGGATGCCATTGGCCTTCTTGGCCACCTGGGCACACTGCTGGCTCACGTTCAGCTGGCTGTGACTGACATCTCCTGTTCCACTGGACAGCTTTCCAGCCACTCTTCCTCAAGCTTTCAGTTGATTTAAAGCTCTTTTGCCCCAGAAGTATGTTTGTGTTATCAAATACTTTATGCATATGTGCAAGCTGACTTGTAGATGAGAGTCATAGTTTCGGCATCATGCAGATTGTCTGTATCTGTCTGTTTTTTTGTGTGTGCTTGAGGTGACTGTAAAGAAGAGAGGGCTCACCTCAAACACTTGCATGACTACTGTGCTTACAAAGCTGTTGTGCATGGGATAGGTTTTTTGGTCCCTTTCTTGAGGCTTTCAGAATAGTTAGTGATACAGTATCTTACCCTTTTCCATTCCTAACTGGAGAAGAGGAAGAATGGTGACAAGTCCTGTGGTGAATTCATAGAATTTGCCTCTGCATGGTATGAATTGAGATAGATGACTTTATGACAAAGGCAGAGGAGATGGATAAGTGACTGTCTTTTGCAAATTTCTTGGATGTCAGCATTAAGAATATTGATGCCCAAAAATATATCTTGGGTTTTAGCAGTCAGCATGTGGATATCATTTTGCATAACATGATCTCAGGCTGGTTTTGTGCTCCTTTCGGGTGTGGAACATACGAAATTCAAGATTTCTCATTTAACTTATTTTTTGTACTTTCTAAGGGAGCGGGAGAGGGAGAGGCATAGGCATCGTGACAGCAGAAGATCACCATCACCAGACAGATCCTACAAAAAAGATTACAAGAGAGCAGGAAGGTAAGGGAGGTTGCATATGATCTGTTGAATATTTGAGGCTCTGTGCATTCACTCGTGAGGTTTTGTGTATGCATATGTGCCTGGTTTGAAAACTCAGAAAACCTGAGTTTCTTGAATTTGTAGCCATCTACTTATATATGCAAATATCAGCTATCTCACAACATTGTAGTTAGAAACACGATTTATCTCTGGAGAGAGAATTTCTCTGCTGTGTCCTAAAGACTTCTTCTTACATCTCCTTCCAGTCTGTAAAGTACCAAAATCATTTAAAGTCATTCTATTTTTAGATTGTCTTTTAGAGGCTTTTCTTATATTGGTGCTCCTTCTGAATGCTGGATATCCGAAATCAGTGCAACATTATTGGTTTTGTAGGTAAAGGAGATGAAAAAAAAAGTAGGTATTTCTCCTAATTCATCTTTTGAAAACATTACTCTTGCAATAGATAAGGACTGTGAGAAATTGTGTTGTTCACAGGGATGTCAGTGTTAGTAACAGCAGCGTAGCTTCTGTATAATCCTCCTAATAAAACCCTAAGTCTTTTGTCATGAAAATATTTCATGGGCTACATATTAAAACTTCTTACTGTAACTTTTAGTTGTTAGTGATGTGAGTTTTAGTTTTTACTGATGAGTTTCTAACTTTGGAACAAAATTAAAATAAATTCACCTAGAATGCTAGTAAGAATTTTAATCTAAGATAGCATATATATTTTATATATATTACTATTATTATACATTATGCTTGAGTAAGATTTAAAATAAAAAAACACTTCCAGTTTTAAGTCATTTTTATAGTACATCAGAACTACAAAGTGCTCTTCTACTTTATATGGTGCAAGTTAAAAGCAGGAGAGGCAACTGGATTTTGCTGAAATTTATATGATAGAATGATGTACTGATCTGAAGCAAACTATTTTTCATTATAAAACTGTCAGTGTTAAATTAATAAAGAGAATTGCTTTGGTTTGCTTTCTCCCACTAAGCCGATCTCCAAGCAGAGAGAGAAAGAGACCCCGATGGGAGGAGGACAGAGAAAGGTGGTCTGAGAACCAGAGCTCCAGCAAAGAGAAAAGTTATACTGCTGTCAAAGACAAAGAATCAGAGGAGAATGCATCTGAAAAAAATGAAGAGGAAGATGAGGAATTACTTAAGCCAGTCTGGGTTCGCTGTACCCATTCTGAAAACTATTATTCCAATGACCCCATGGATCAAGTGGTATGTTTGTGAGAATTTTAAAATTACTGTACACAGTCTGTTATTGATTATTTGATTACCTGACTAACATGAACCCTTCAGCAGGATCATGTTTTGTCTCATTTAATTCTTCTCTCTCCCCAATCATCTCAGTCTTTTAACCATGTTAGGGGCTTTATATGTTGGTGCTATTCTCTATTTTCATCAGTTTCTTTTCTCTGTTAGCATTCAGAATAGTGGTACATGGAACAGGGCTACTTTTTTTTTGTTTTCAGGAGGGAAAGATTTTTTTTTCCCATTATACCTGTATTTGAGCAAAGATACCTCAAGCACCATATATTCCCACAACCTTGGAGAAACGTTAAACTAGCAAAGGAGGTAATTTCCCTGCTAGTTCACCTGGTGAAGCAATGTTAATGGTATGCTAAAACCTTAATAGGTATTTCCACATTTCATTGAATTACATAGATCTGTCTTCCCCCCCTCTTGCTTTTTCTTCAGAAGTGCTGGTACCTGTTGTGTTTGTGTGCTATTTTAACACTGTATTGTTTTATTTTGTTGTTGTTCTGATTTTTTTATTGACAGGGGGACTCTACTGTGGTAGGAACAAGCAAGCTCCGAGATCTGTATGAAAAATTTGATGAGGAGTTAGGAAAGCGACAGGCAAAGGCCAAAGCAGCCAGACCACCATGGGAGCCACCAAAGACTAAGCTGGATGAAGATTTAGGTAGGCTGAAATGATGACAAAGCTCAGGAGTAATGGAGTAATCTCTAGTTAACCTGTTTGGGTAGTTGTGTGTATTTAATAATGTTGGTAGGTTAATCTATGTTTTTAAAATCTCTTCTTTGTGTAGCATATCCATGGGAGTTTTACTCCAGCTTTTGACTGAAGTAGAGCTAGATTCTTTACCCAGAAAGCCTAGGGGAAAATGGAAAGTATCCAGCACTACTGTATGCTAGTTTCTTCCATGGCATAAAAGCACCTGAGCGTGATCAGATAGTCCAGAGAATGGTACATGAGAGACTTTGAGAAGCTCCTGGTCTTATATTTCTAAAAAGTAAGAAAAAGTAGTGATGATAAACTCATAGGTCTGCTTCTTATGTCACCAAGTTTTTCTTCTGGATTGTATTTTTGTTATGCAGCTCTGCTTACTATGATCAGACTTACGCATCTGTTTACATAACATGCTTTATCTTCCTTGTCAAATACCACCCATATGGGCCTTCTTCCAGTGAAATACATCTGCTAGCAGCATCACTTATTGGGGAAATAGGGTTGAATTAGCAGGGCATAGATTTTTATAGCAATTTGTCTACTCAGAAGTCAGTGAAAGATATTTTTCTTATTTAGTTTTGTGAGAACTGTTAGCTGTTCCTTTCATTGTTCCAACATTTCAGTGTTTCATAGTGTGCTTTTAGTCAGTTGCTTTAGTTCAGGAAATTAGTAGGCACAGTAATTTGGATACTCTGTTGGGCTTGCTTCTTAACTGATGCTTTGTGTTTGCCAGATGAGCTGCTTCAGACTCTCATATCTCAGCTTAGTAACTCAGAATTTTTTGTATGTAATTCTTAAAGTTGAAATACAGACATAATGGTGTAGTTGATTACATGCTGATGGTATAAAAGGATAGAGTCAAGATGAGAAAAAATAAACACCGATGAAATAAAATATGAATTCATGTTTGTAAAGGAAAAAATTTTTTAACATTTTTTGAACAGAAAATTTGCATATATTTGAATTAATTCAAGAATCACAGACAAAGTTAACTGTAGGGGGTTTTAGGAGGTGTTTTTTCATGTGGATGAATCAAGGACAAAATTGCTACCTTCAACATACCTGTGTAAAGCTCTCACTTTCTCAGATCTCTGCAGGAGGAAAGTCTGCTGCTCCAGGCTAAAATATGATTGGGCCAAGAGCAATTTCTCTGTGTTTCTATTTCCAGTCGTTCTGGAGGACCTGAAAGCTCTGTCTTAACTGGTCCTCTGGGATGACTTGGTGTCTGAGCCAGCTTCTCCTGCAGCCATGCTTCTATAATGTCTAGTAGTTTGTCTTATTTAGTACTTCAGTAAATGCTGTCTCTGTTCTGCCTCATGTTAGCAGTAATTGTTCATTATAGTGAGATAGCAATGCACTCCAGGAACAATTTTTGATCATGAAAGGCTGATTATGGAAGAAATTCTTTACTGTGAGGGTGGTGAGGCTCAGGAACAGGCTGTCCAGAGAAATTGTGGAATGGTCCATCCCTGGCAGTGTTCAAGGCCAGCTTGGGTGGGGCATTGAGCACGCTGATCTAGTGGAAAGTGTCCCTGCCCGTGGCAGAGGGGTTGGAACTAGGTGGTCTTTAAGATCCCTTTCAACCCAAATCATTCTATGACTCTGTAATTTAAGTATGTGAAATCCAGAAGTTCTGGGTTGGCCTTTCAGAACTCCAGCTTAGTCTCATGGGTCCTTGTGCTCGTTTTGCACCTGAAATGAAACCTAAACAATAACCACTTGTGTATCAGAGAATGTTTAAAATTTATGTCTTTGTGAATATTTGTAGTGATACATGCATTTAGAGAAAACTCAATTTCAGTTGAGCATATATGACCATACATTCCAAGGATGTATTTTAATAACACTTTGTGCCAAATTATGAACTGTGTAAAAATACATCTTTAAAAAGAAAAAAGGGAAATATTTTACTAGTGATATTCTCTCATTTTTTCTCTTTCCTTTTTCTTTTAACTAAGGAGGGTCTTGTTTTCAGTAAGTACGTGTATTTTAAACCATAGTTTCACAGTATTTCAGAGCACTAAGTATAGTAATGTATTTTTTCCTAAGTCAAAACTTAGAAATGGAAGAAATGTTGTGTTTTATTGCAAGAATAATAAACCTTTCTTGCATCCTGATATGTATGTTGGCTATGAAAGCATTTATTTAAATTGAAGCTGAGGAGATCTGTGGAAATGAGTGACTAAAATTACATGCATAAGAAAGTACCACAGGAGATTAGAGATATGTGAGATCAAGCTCTGGGGGTTTTCTGTGTGTGCTTTTTCTGATATCAAGTCCAGACACTTATTAAAATTACTTTGACAACACCACAGAAGAGATGGTCTAAGCACCAAACCTGTCAGAGTTCAAGAAGTGTTTGGACAATGTTGTCAGGCACATGTGATTCTTGGGGTTACTGTGTGCGGGTCCAGGAGCTGGACTCAAGGATCCTTGTTGTTCCCTTCCAATGTAGGAGGTTCTGTGAAAACATCTTCTTTCTTTTTCTTTAGCATTGTTGTCCCTTTTAATACACCAGAAAAATTGTTTTATTGTTTTAGTTAGTAAAAAGAAAAATGTCTTTAAAAAAAAAAAAAAAGAAAAAAACACAAACCTCACAGAACAGGACTTTCATGAAACTTAAGACTGCATTCACTCAACTAGTAGTTCCAGGTTTTCTTCTTGCCTGTGATTTCTAATATGTGTTAATGGATTTATTAGAATTGATTTTGAAAATGAGTCTGACAGTACATGTTCTATAATAATTCTATACATACATGTTGTTTCAAAAATGCTTAAATAGTATCCTGCTACAGGCAGGACCATTTTTAGGTAAAATGAAACTAGGCATAAGCATTTTGCTCATAGCAAGAAGAATTAACTTCTAAACAAGAGGTTCTGCTTAGCTTGCGCTAGTGACCTTGTGTGTGTTTCTCTTTTTTCTTTCTCTTTTTTTTTTTTTTTAATATGTGCTTTTTTTAACTTTACAGTAATACTTCTGTTGGTTATAGATCTTCAACATCAAGTAACTGAGATTAGTTTTCTGTAACTGATCAGTGGTGCTCCTGGGCAGCCAAACAGCATTCTCTCATGTGTGCAAACAGGTTCTCTTGTTATAGGTGTTTAATATCTATAGCATTTGCTGTCATTTTTAATTAAAAATGCAGTTACTGCCCATCTTAGTGCGAGTGTCATGCATAACTTTAACTTTGGGTATGCCACAGTTAGATATGTCATGTTAGAGAGTGCATTGCTGCAGAGAAAGAGAGCATGTGTGTTTTTCAGCTGCCTTTATTTCTTCTTTGTGAACCAGAGAGCTCCAGTGAGTCAGAGTGTGACTCTGAAGATGACAGCAGCTGCTCTAGCAGTTCAGATTCAGATGTTATTGACGTCATCGCAGAAATTAAGCGTAAAAAAGCACACCCTGATCGTCTCCATGAAGAACTGTGGTACAATGATCCAGGGCAGGTACGGGGAGAGGAAAAAGCGCTGTGTGTCCAAAAGTCATTCTCCCCACAGACTGAAAATTCTGCCTTGTTGTCAAACATGCCAGGTGACATCTATTTCAAAATGCTTTCTTTACCCCCTTTTCTCTTTCATCTTCTTCAAAGCTCTTCACTTTTGATTTCAAGAGTATGGTTCCAGCTAATTAATCATGGGGATTATTCAGTTGGAATCATGTCTGACAGCATTAATAAAACCTGAATTGCTAATGTTGTCCTCTTAGCCTTGAGATAAAGGTACACAAATAAATTCTGTGATGGAGAAAAGGTGACATGTTTGTGTCCTTTACAAATTTTTCACCTAAAAGCTCTCAGCTCGTAATGATAAATAATGTTTTAAATATGCAGTTAATGCTTCTAATTTCTTTTGTAGTGGTTCTTTTGTAATTGCATGGAGATTGTAGTTCTCATTAAATGTAATTGCTGAACTCATGAAGTGTTGTTTTGAACACTGCACAGAAGACTAGCTTTTGTTTGCAAATTCACCATCTTCATCTTTCTTACTTAACTATTTTACAGTCTATTCTCTTACTGTCAAGTGGCATCTCAGTAAATTTATTTTTCTGGCACTTTGTGTGATGCATGAGTTTAGCATGCAACAAATCATAATGTGAAGAGATACCGCAATGCATATTGTCACTGTGGTAATTCAGAGGTCTGTTGAATATTCTATTACAGATTTGTATTTATGCTTCTAGTTTAAAAAAAAAATTGATTGAGCGTAGCTAGCTGATTTTATTTGTATGGAAAACAGAATTAGCGAACTGTTTAGATATTTAACTATAAAAATTGCGTAGCTCTTGGGCACACTTCAAAGTTAATGTTCTATGGAGAATATTAGCTAAAAAAAAAGTGGACTAACTGTAGAATGAATAGATTCAGGAATGTTTAGTATATGAGTTTCCTGCTCAAAAACTCTTTCCCAGAAACTTTCTTGAGATTACCTCTTCATCTTTCTTGAAAGGGCTGAAATCAGATCACGGTGAGCTTCTCAGTACTGTATTACTTCTGAATAGATTTTACTTGAAAATATTTGAAGTTTGCATAGATATTTATTTGGCATAGATTTATGCCAAAATGCTTTCAAGCTATGGCAAAATAAAACAAGAATGCGCTGATTTGTACAAGTACACTGTCTGGCACGGAACTAGATATGTAGGATGCATCTTCCCAACCCTTCAATCTGAGAAGTTTGTTTGTCATTTTGGATAATCTCCAACAGTGCTGACAGTTGCCAGAAAATAAATTGTTAAATCCAATGCCACCATAGTGGTCTTTGCCTTACAAGTGTTACCTGATTGTTTTTACTGCCCTGTTGGTCAGAGAAAGTTAGAAGGCATTACCTGGGTAAATTTGTGATCTTTCACCATCATTTTCATCATTGCTTCCTGATTGATCCTCTGTGTTTTTTTCCATGAGCAGTGGTCATGAGCGACAAGGTAGATATGTATCTGACTTGCTTTTCAAGTTTGGTCTGTGCATTTAATGTAACAGAGGCAGTATTAGTGCTGAACAATTCTAAGAATTAAGGATGAGGTTTTTGAAAATAAGTGATGATTATTTAAATAGCCTCTGTAGGCCCTTAGTTGGAGGATAGATGAGCACTTAGCTGTTGACTGCATTTTTAACTCTTCTCTTTTGTGGCTAAGACAGTGAGGAAGTATGCTTTTACTTGTAAGCATGCTTCACTTTCTTTGAGCCTGTACTCTCCTCAAGGGCCTCAGAGTGCGGGGGAAAGAAAGTGTGAACAATAAGCTCTCGTGTCACTCCATTGTTAAGACTGTGTGACTTAAGTTATCCAAGAAGTAGAGAAGTATCCTGCTTCTTACGTTTCTTTGTACGTACCAGTCTTAAGAAACTAAACTGAGGTGGACATTCAGAAAATTAATATCAGAACTAAAAAGTTCGATTGCTATCCCAACTACCTAAAACTAACATTAACAACAGTTTGGTCTTGCTTCCTGTGGTGTCTTCACATGATATCTATTGTGTGATGATGTTATTTAGCCCTACCATGGGTGCTGTTTATTTTTTCAGACTGCTTGTAAAAGCATGAAAAGTTCTGCTGGTTTTTGTATTGCATTGCAAGGTTATTGGCTTTTTTTTCTTAAGTCGAAGAAAGGTACAAGTTCTTAGATTCAAACTTTGATTAATACCTGGGACCGGAAACTTAATTTGTTCCTCTTGTTTGGTTCTGGGCATCTTTTGTTGTATTTCTGCAACAAGCATAATGTTAAGAGCAGAAAACTTTAGGGTGTTGCAGTAATTGATAGTCTGCATTGATCTTGGTCATAAAAGTTAAAAGAAAGACACTAGCTTTATAATGTGTGCATTGGCCCTTTTTAGTATAGCTACTTGATGCACCTGTACAGAATACTAAAGTGGTATTTTTCTCTCTTTTTTTACTGATCTGTTCACAGATTGAATTTGAAGTGTTCCCATTAGTTCTTTAAAGTACCAAGTTAAAGACTCAAATGGTCTATCTTGTCCCGTGGCAGAGAGGTTCATTGGAGATGGATTTTCAGTTTGAGTTTAGTGGAACTGTTTCAGTGTTGATATTTCAGCATGTAAATATTGACGCATGCATTTTTGGGACCTGAATTTTATTTTAGACAGGCAGTGTGCTGTTTGTATGTATAGGAAATGGAAAAGATGTATATGATAGCAGAGAGGTAGAATTCTGCTGAGAGTGTTGGTTTCCATCTTGTGCTTCTGAAACAGTGATAAAGTTCTAATGCTATTGTGCAGTTCTCTTACATTAGTCTATACTGTTTTCGGTTTTATTGGCTTAAGAACATCCACTTAATCTAAGCATGACAGGCTTTTAGAAGCATCAGCACTTTGGGCATTAAAACCAACATACTTTTCCAAAACCACTTCCAAGAAAACAGAATCCTATTTTGTTTTTGACAGATGAATGATGGACCTCTGTGCAAGTGCAGTGCTAAAGCTCGACGAACGGGAATAAGACATGGCATTTATCCTGGCGAAGAGGTATTAGTAATTCTAAGAATTGCAGTTATGAATACAAACTTGCTGCTGTAAATTCCTACTTGGGTTGATTTGAGTTTTTTCTCCATGATTTACAGGCTAAGTAAAAAATTCCTGTTCAACTGTAAATCGCTTAGTTGTGTAACCTCATATTTAAAATGCAATACTAGTAATTAAATCCACCTGAAAACTATGGAAAACTTTCACCTGTGTTTGTCTAGTTCTATGTTTGTTTGGAGTTTAAGTTTCTGAAACACAATTGCTTGCTTAATAGAAAAGATCTTGCGGTCAGGGCCACTCCCGGGCAGGTGGGGCTCGTTAGCCCTTAAAGGCAACCCACCTACGTCCTGAGGACCTCACTGTCACCGTCCAAGCTCGCTTGGCCCCGGCAGATGAACCTTAGGATTAAAGGGTGGGCTCAGTTCCGCGCACACTGTGTCTCACCTAAAAAATCCAATGCGCAGGCTGGAAGGTGGAAAGCCTTCCCCGGATCTTCGCTCGCGAAGACTGGCCATTATATATGTGATTTAAGTTCTACTATCTTAAGGTGTATGAGTATGTTGTGAAGGGCCTGCTTTGTAGAATGATTATTTTAAAAGGAAAACTGAATAGTAATTCTGCTGTTGAAAGGAGCACAAAGATTGTCAGGAGGTATTCTTGCCTTAGCATATAGGTTTTACCGTTTATCGTTGTACTTTTTCTTGAAGAATTTATTTTTCAGTAGGCCTTCTTACATACATTTACTGAAACAGTCTTTTATTTCTCTGCAGCTAGAGGAGTTATGCATGTTTCTGTGCATTTATTGAGTTTGGAAAAATGGCTTTGGTCTGAAGCTTACTAGAAATCACTTTAGTTCAGTGATCAATTCCTCAACACACTATCTCTAGTGTTTTTCTTCCGGAGAAGAAGGAGCGATAAAATTTGGGAGGAGAAAAAAAAAAGTATAAATAAATATATATATAAATAAATATATAAATAAATAAAACTTATTGTATGAAGGCAGCTGCTCCCTGGAGCAAGGCCATCTGGAAATCCGAGGTTTCAGAAATTTTTACATTGTCCTGCAGACGAAACTTACTAGCTTTAAACTAGCTGGCGTGTAACTGTTGTGTTGCAGCAGTGAGAAGCTTATTTTGGGGTTGAACAGCCTGTGTAATCACCCCACTTACTGGATGGGTTTTGTCAAGTGTCCAGAGCAACCTGTAGTGTAGCTGTCTTGCCATTGCCATCAGGCTAACTTTTGTAGCATTGTTTAGAGTAGTAGTACCCTTCTCACTGCAGTGGTTTTATTTTTTTTTCCCTATGCAGACAGATGTATTCTGAACAGGCTGGTTGCAGTCTCTGAACTGCAATAATACGGATGTAGGGCATATGAAAAATGTTTTTTTTCTGACTGTTGAGGAGTTTTAGGTCTTTACACAGAACTTCAGAAGAAGAAGTAAGGAAATATGAATCCCAAGTGTCTGGTGTTGCACCAGAGTGCATGGAGAGCTGGCTACCTTTGTACCTTATAGTCAGGCAATACAACCTGGGAAACAGAGTGGGGTTACCAGAGCTGCCTCTGTGGTGATAAAGTAGTCCCCTCTCTTCAGGTCTCAGATTTACCTCAAGCACATCAGCTGATCTCTGTATGTTTTGATACTGTACCTTGAGACCTTACCATGTGAGGTCCAGGTTCCTCTGTAAACTTTTAAAAATACATTTCCTGAAACAAATTTCTACAGAAGAGGAAATCAACCTGATGTGTGAACAACTAACTGCGGTGTGTAAGAAAGATAGGAGAGTCAAATGGAAAATGAAAAAAATACAGCAATGTTTTTCACCTTTTTTTACTTTTGAGTAGCATCAAAAATATTTCTGAAAGTGAAAGTGTAGATAAGGCCACACTTTCCCTCTTCCCAGAATGCTTAATTATGACTACCTGCTTTTATTTAATTTTTCCTAATTCATATTTCATGGCTATTAGAAATGCTTTATTCTCTCTTTTAATCTAAATTTGCCTTGACTCTACATATAGTTCTACTTATCTCTTTCTTTAAGCCCATTAAACCGTGTCGCCCCATG
Organism: Myiozetetes cayanensis; assembly: GCF_022539395.1. Classification (NCBI taxonomy): domain Eukaryota; kingdom Metazoa; phylum Chordata; class Aves; order Passeriformes; family Tyrannidae; genus Myiozetetes; species Myiozetetes cayanensis. The sequence goes on along the minus strand of NW_026086604.1, from coordinate 80,654,869 downwards.
ACCAATAATGCTGGAAGACTATACCACTACCGAATTACTGTGTCACCTCCCACAAACTTCTTAGTAAGTACTTCATAAATAATTCTAAGTAGGACTCTGATTTTGTTTTCACTGACGAAAGTAGTACTGCTTCATGCTTACTCTGTGGTGGTTTTGTTTGCTTTTTTAAGACAGACAGACCTACTGTTATTGAGTATGATGACCATGAATATATCTTTGAAGGGTTCTCAATGTTTGCACATGCACCACTAACAAACGTAAGTACGTTCATTGCTACGTCTTGGGGTTTGTTTAGAAGGTATGCTATTTCTGCCCTGAAGCAAAATTTCTCCAAAACAACAGTACATGTATGTTACAAACATCTTGCCATCAATGTGGACAGGGGAAAGACATTTCTGCTAATGAGTCTCAGGTTTTGTCTTAACTAATTGTGGTAAGCAGCATCTTCAAACTGTGAGTGAGGCTGTGATGTGCATCAAAGTAATGTTTTTATGTGTTTCACAGTTTGGAAGTGAATTAAACCATGGAATAACTTGTTAAAACTGCTAATTGGATTTAAACTGGATGAGTAGGTTTGTTAAGTTGTTGAAGTTTGAAAAACTAGTGACAGCACAGCAGAAGTTTTCCCTTTTGAAAATGAACTTTTTCAGAGATCAAATCTAAAGGATCTTCTCTCTTCTTAAAACTTACCTAGATGTATCCAATACTTTCTAACTGCTGTTCAGCTTCTTCAGGAAGTCAGCAAATTATGATTTTTAGTAAAACTGTAGGTATTTACAGGCATTAAATTTTATGTTTTGAAAGCAAGTATCACAAGAAAAGGACATGACTGGTACCTGACTGCCCTGCTTTTCTAATATAAGCTAAGTTAGCCAAATCTGAACAGAAAATATGCAAATACCACATTTCTGTACACTTTTTTGATATATTGATTATTTCAGGGTTTTCTCAAAAAATCAGTGTGTACTGGTTTCCATGTTTTTTACACCAATTACTAGCTACACCACCAGTACCAAAACCTAGTATAACAATGGTTATCAATACATGACTGGGATGCAACAATACGGGACTGGGATATAAGGATACTGGAACTGTCAGCACTAAGAAGAAATTACCTTCTCCCCAACAGTTTGCTTTCATAATGTGTATGATAACACTTTACTTTTGGTGGGCAGGGGAAGGGACTATTGTTGACAAGAAGTCAGGGAGATAGTGGAGTTCAGCCTCTGGCATGGCAGTGTGAAGCACTGCTGCCCGGCAATATTAACACCGTAATGACAGTATTGGGATTCTAGGCAGATTTGTCTCAAGACTTTACATTTTCACTTTGCAGATGAGCTAAAACGAGCGGTTTTGGTTTGCTCAAATCAAAACAATAAAGAGGCCACCTTATATTTACAATGTTTGTGTCTACTGCGTCACAGGAAGGCAGAGAGTTATGGAAATCTTTAATATACAGAGAACAAGGAAAACACTTCTTGTCTGATATGAGAAGTTAGTGAAGATACTGAGCTTACTCTTACTATAAAGTGCATATGTGTATTTTCTCATTCCAAATAGGGGAAGTGATTAGCTGCAAATGATTACTTTTTTACAGAATTGAACAAAAAGCAACACTCTGGTGTCAATTCCTGTTACTAACAGATATAAAGCCCTTTGGAAGGAATTTCTTGCTGCCATGAGAGGATTTTCAGCAACTTAAAACCTGCTGTTTGAGGGACATTTTGGAACGTATTTGATCAAAAGGAGCTAGGAAAGGGTAGCAAAAATCGAGATCTGAATACCAACATCTTTGCGTGAACCAAACTTCTGTAGTGTGAAGTCTATTGTAAGTCTTAGTACTGTTATTACTGAGTAATAATTGAGCAACTCAAGTATTAGGGAAAATGGTTAGTACAGTCATAAGAGAAATTAAAATTTTCTTAGTATAAATACCAAACCAATTTTACACGACCAACCACTTATTCCTTTGCTATATGTTTGCTTGGAACTCTAATTCATTGAGATCTTAGTCATGGTCACTTCTCTGAAGTTTTCAACTCCTAGTTGAAATTACATTTTAGGAAGTAAATGAACAATCCCTGTATTTTTTTTAAAGCCCCAGTGATTTAAGTGTGGCAGGTTTTCATCTGCTCAGGTTCTAAATAGTGTATTTAACTTCCGAGGTTTTTTTATTTTTATATTCATATTTAATATTGTATCAGATTCTAAGAAATGCAATTTTTGTTTGTTTGGTGTAGCATCCTAATTTATCATGCAGATACTAAGAGATTTTTGTAAACAACAGAGTCAAACGTTTGACAGTGGGCTGTAAGAAGATGCAAGCAGAATATTGCACCTCTGCTATGTACATAATTTCAACGTAAACCCAGCACTGTTCAGATATTTTTTATGTGCTTATCAATGTAAAATAATCTTGGGTTGCTTCACTTTCACAGGCCACTGAATTGTTCTAAGATTCTTTTGTGCTTTTGAGGCTTGTGAATAGTAAAATTTGCTAAGAGCTGCAGAGGAGCTGTGTAGGGGAGTACAGCTGTGTACAGCTCCCGTGTGTAGGGGAGAATTAGGCATTTTTGTAGTCTTTTAGAAATTTAGCTTTTTTTTCTCTGAAAATCCCATTTGAAAAAAAATTACATGCCTTCAGGATTCTATGGACCGCAAACAAAAAAACCTTCTTCAAAGCTGAAAAAAAAGGAATTAGATGTTTGTCTTGCTAGTTAGTTGAATGAACTTCTCTGACTATTTGTTGGATGAAACTAGTATAAACCTCTGAGCTTATCCTGAAGTTCTTACGTGATGTTGCCTTGACTGAAAACCACATTTTAAGACAGTATAGCTAACAGAATTGGCAGTGTGCTAAAAACACCTTGCTTTCAGACCAGCGTATCAATCTGACATGTTGCATCACCAACAACAAATTCACTTCCAACTATACAAGAGAGAAGATGCAGGCTTACTGAGGTTTACGGGTTTACTTTTTCTTCTGAAGAAAATTTCTTGTCCAGTAGATGGCAATATTTAACCTTCCTTTACCGTCCCTCCTATCGGCATTGTGTTATTACCGAGGTGGAGGTTAGAACTGGTGCTTCCTTTGCGCATGCTTGTGTCCCTGTCGCTTTGCACAATACCCCAGAGCAGATGTTTTAGTAAGTGCCATTTTCAGTAGACAGTAATGCCTTTGCATATGATATTGTATTAACTATACATTTGATGCTGTACAGTTTTTCATGCTGAATTTCTGTTTTCCTTCCAGATTCCTCTGTGTAAAGTAATCAGATTTAACATTGACTATACAATTCATTTTATTGAGGAGATGATGCCTGAGGTAAGAAGGATAATTAGTCTAAAAGTCAGAGTGTGTTAAGAGTTGTTGATGTGCTTAATGGATTAAACTCTTCAGTAGCGCATCTTGTGAAGTCTCTAAGAGACTGGTTGAGTTCTGAATTAATGGCTGAAGAGGAACTTGGACTCACAGGTACTAGAGTAAATCCATCTATGTTGGCTATCATATATCAAAATCAAATAGTAAGAAGTGCTTTTATCCATAGGTTTGTTTCTTTTTAAGTTACATGCAATATATATGTCAGATGCTTTTATTTGTAAGCTGAGGTAGGCATTACCCTTCTCTTATGGATGACAAAAATAAGGCATATGTGGAGATATCTGTTTGCCAGGACCACATAAGTCAGTGGCAGAGCTGAAACTTAATCGTAAGTTTGAAGCTCTGAAGATTGCTTATCAGTTCTTAATATAAGCTGTTGCCAAAACAAATTTCCTGTGGATACAAACAAAACACATTCAGTTCATAATCTGTTTGTGGCGGGTTTTTTTATCACAAACTAATCCCTGGTGAAGCCAGTTTGTGAAGTAAATTGCTGCAGTGGAACAGCGTGTGTAGGTACAGAAACACCCCTGCATATTAACTACAAAGATAGGATCAGTGTTTAATTTAGTCACATATATTTACATTTTTCTTTCTAGTTATCTCTTTTTTTGTTGCTCAGCAGCATCTAAATATATGCAACAGCCCTGAAATTCCTCAGAAAGAATAATGTGATCAAAGCAATTCATTTCTTGTTAGGGAATCTACCGTGTTGTTTGCAAATCTTGATCTGAAACAACAAATGGCCACTAAGCGAAATAGGGAAGTGACCATTTCGGGGGCTTCTGGTCAAATAGCTGCAGTGTTATTTGCAGACCATCTGTACTAATGATTTCTTGTGAGAGAGGCTGTGGTGTTGGGTTTGAAATTTGTGGCTGATATTATGTATGCCTAATTTATATCGACCTGGCCTCACTTTGTTTGTTCAGGAAGGTTTATAAGTTCCTTCGTTGGACTAGCCACTTCCCCACTTGATGAAAAGAATCTTTTTTTTTTTTTTTCCCCCTTTGGTCTTTTTTCCTCCTCTTCTATTGGCTGTTGAGATCATAATCCTCAATTTGTGTTGCACCGATACATTGCCGTGTAAGTGAAAATGATACCACAGATAGTGATTTATAAACTTTTAATATGAGTATTTAGGAAAAAGTGAATTATGAAAAAGATACTTCTTGGAAATACGTCATCTGCTTAGCTTGCTCAGGTGGAAAGGATTTTAGTGCTTTAATTATACATGAGTGGCATTATTTGTATTACAGTATTATATAACTGTAATTTTGGTTTATTTCTTTGGTTTTCAGTGGTATTATTTGTATTACAGTATTACATAATTATAATTTTGGTTTATTTCTTTGTTTTTCCAGAATTTTTGTGTGAGAGGTCTTGAGCTGTTCTCTTCATATCTATTCAAAGATATTTTGGAGCTGTATGACTGGAATCTTAAAGGTAACTTTGCCTTTGAAAGGATCCTCAAAATAGCAATGTAAATGCAGTTTTATGTGAGAGGAACAAACACTTTATTCTTCAAGAAGATGAAATATATTAGAGTTCAGTAGTGTGAACTCTTTAGCAATGAAAATGCACAAAATTGGCTCTTTATTCTCACAGATAAACTAAATGTCTGCTTTAATCCAAAACTGTTCTTTTTAATCAAACAATAAATACTACTGTACATTTAATATTTCAGAGTATCATAGGCATGGTATTTTGAAAGCCAAAGTGTCAAGTCAACTATTCTCTTTTTTTTATGAGCTAACAAACAAGTTACTCATACAGTATTCCTCTACAGTCAACTTACAAAGCAGTGTCATACAGACAGTTGTGCAAGGATAACGTATCATTAGAACTGAAAGTTTTTGACTTGACGAGGTGAAAATACTTGTTTCTATGAAGACTGCAAAAAAAGAGAATTTCATGGATGATACTTCCCATGGTCTTAAAGAAAAATGAATTATATTTCAGTATCTGTAGGTCTTGGTGTCTTAACTTTGTGGAGATGCACTGTGCACTCACTGCAGTTAAGCAGAGGAACATTCAGGTTTAATACATTTTGTGTAGTCTTTGGCGTGATGCTAAATATATTGTTGTCTTTCATATCACTGCTTCTGATTGTTCTTTCTTTTTCAACACTAGGTATTTACTGGTTTAGTTTTTATTTTTATGTAAAGCTTTATATGATGAATAGGAAATAGTACAAAATAGTACCATGGAAATTTCCTTGATATCTTTGTTATTATAAACAAAAAACGCGCTGCTAATTGGGAGGAGCTAATAAACCAGTGCTTCTATCTGTAAGGCTTAAGTGAAATAATTAATTGATTATGTGAACCAATCTTTTTGTGTTAGTGTCTTACATAAAAGTACTGGGGGTTTTGTTAGGTTCTTTTTATCTTGAAATTATTGTAGATTTCTTTTAAATTATCTATGTGAAAGCTTTCACTACAAGTTGTCTCTGTTCCTCTCTGCTGTGCATTTGTTACATTTCAAATTGCAACTTAGGCCCTATCAAATGTAATTCACTGATTTCATTTGCAACAAAGTTGTTGTTTTTCTTCTTTGGCAAATATGTTACTGTTCATAAATTTTCTGTATTTTTTTCATATTTAAGGTCCTTCACTTGAAAATGATTCTGTTTCCTGTCCCAGGTATCACTTCATGCCACGGTTTGTGAGATTTCTTCCAGGTAATGTTTGTATTACATAGCTTTATAGAAATGAGATTTAAAAAGCTTTAAAAAAACCTCCAAAAAATCCCTCCCCAAAAAGGTCTACAAAAAAAGCCCTTATTGCAAGTCCCATGATTCAGTCAGTGCAGAAATCTGGTGCTTCTGTCTGAAGTCTCTAGTGCAATTCTCTTGGACACGTGGTGTGACTCTTGTGTATGGTCCTGTGCGGTGCTGGGAGTTGGGCTCCATGATCCTTGTGGGTTCCTTCTAGCTCACCATATTCTGTGATTCTCTGCTTGCTGGCAGTGTGGATGGTTTACTCAGAACTGGAATTCAGATGGGAAAGCTAAGTCTCACTTCCAACTTTCGTTTCTGTAGACATTTTAGGCAGTGCTGGGTCATCCTTGTCCTGCTCTGCAGTGGAGCTGTGCCATTTGAGGAGTGCTGTTACCTAATCTCACCTATTTCATATCCCTTCTCCTCTTCATGGTGTGATTATATTAAAAATCTTAATGTGCAATTTTGAGGGTCAGCACAATTAGCACCCCTGAGCACGTTTCTCTTATTGTTTCTTTATCTTAATGCAAGCTGAGACCTTATAGCAAATCGTGAAAGACAAAACCCACTGTTCCAATACAATTCAACCCCAGCCTGCCATCCAAGGACGAGCTTCAGTGTGGAGCTCATTTTTGAGTGAACAGCTTTCTTAGATGTTTAACACATCCTAAGATACTAGGGCAGACTTTCAGTTGTAGTAAATGTCATGGCTCCGTTGAAAATGTGTCCTGCTGTGGTCCTGCCAGTGATTACTCCAGAAGGGTTATGTGAACAGAAGGATGTGTTTCAGCTGCTGGACTGAGGGTGCACATGAAACATGGAACAATATTCATCAAGAGGGCTGTGGCCTGGAGGTGCTCTTTGCTCTGGGCTTTGAAACTTAGTTGGGATATTAATTATAGCTGGAGCAAAATAAGGTTTGGCTCGTTACCATAGAGAGTACTGATGGTTAGATGACTATATTTCTAATTGTTCCTTCCTGGATACACAGCACTGTTCTAATCAGAAGCAGAGCTCTGAGGCTTGCTAGCAAACATTGATTTGGTTTTGCTGAAGCAATTTACAAAATAAGCTATCAAGCCACATGTGGCTGATTAACTTGACCTCATCACAAGATGAGAACAAGTTTGACCTGCCTGGTTTGTGTAGCTTGAGGGTGTTTTCCTGTTCAGGGTTTTTATATTCTAATTCTTCCTTTTTTATTTTAGTTTAGAAGTCAGCTCTTTCTGTGCTGTTGGATTGTTTAATGATAAAGAGAGATAAGTTTCTATAACATGTTGTCGTGGTTTTGCCCATCAGCCCATCCCTGGGGCTGAGGATGGTTTTGTCCAGGTGATTTCTGGACAAAAAACCAATCAAAAAGTTCAGTAACGCCTTTGCTAATTACATCTTTAAGAAAACGGAAGAGAAGGTTGTGTCGCAGTTGAAATTAAGAGCAGCAGCCATGTAGGAGAGACGCGGTGGGCCCGAGGAGGGCCAAGGCCCCCTCCTCCCCCGGCTTGGGCCGGGGAGGGGGGCAGGTGCAGTACTGAAGCCTCCCTTCTCTCTTGTGAGAGAGTGAAGAAAAAAAAAAAAGGTTTAAAAGACGAACTGCTTAGACGAGAAACCGCTGCAGAAGAATTCCAGCCATGAGATAACAAGACTTCCAAGGTCAAAGCTGCAGTCGCAGGAGAGAAAAGAAAAGTTCGAAGGGGGGAAAACTGCTTTTTCTCCCTTCCGCTCTCCCTCCCTTCAGCAGGGTAAAGACTGAAAAATAAAACCCTGCCACCTGTAGAAGTTTGTTGGGGTGAAGAGACCCCCCGTGCGGCTCACAGAGGAGCTTGTGGATGCACCAGAGATTTGTGACTTTAACAGAGAAAGCCTTATGCTGGAGTAAAAGCGGCTCAGATGAGGCAGAGTCCTGTTAAAGACTTTGTGACCCTCGAAGGGATCGATGCTTATGCTGGAGCGAGACGGCTCAGATAAGCTTGGGATCTCAGTGAGAGATCCATGCTGCTGCTGTTGAAGATTTATGACCCTGACGGGTATTAGAACCTACGCTGGAACACAAAACGGTTCAGGTAGGGATGTTGGGATCCATGTGTGGGATCCGTGCTGCTGGTGCTAGAGAGAACCTACGCTGGAACAGAAAATGGCTCAGGTGGGATATTGGGATCTGAGTAAAGGATCCAGACTGGACCCATGCCAAGAAGTCAATCAAGGACTGTTCTCCCATGGGGAGGGACCTCCATAGGGAAACAGGGGTGAACTCTTAAACCATTATCCCTTGTAACCCTATGGAAGAAGATCCATAGTAAGCAAGTGTCCCCTTGCAAGCCTATGGAAGGAGACCCTTCAGGACCTGGGTAACCCTCAGCCTTCGGTTTTAACCCAGGAGGGGGGTAGGCCCAGCCCTGGAGGCTGACACAGAGAAGAAGGAAAAAAAGTTCCAACTGCGACGAAAGTGCTGCAGAGTTACTGGAGAGAGAGAGAGCTGGAATTCTGAGAACAGAAAAGGACTGCTTCTCCTCCTTGGACTGATATAAAGGGAAGTGGGGGGAGAAGTATCTTTTGTAAATACATAATACCTTTTACTTAAGTAGAATTGTTATAAATATAATTCTTTAGTTTTAGTTTGTTAATAATAAATACTCATACTTTTTTTCAATTCAGTCTCTTTTTGTCTGCATAAACCTTCTCTCAACTGATAGTAATTGTATGGGGAGTATAAAAGTAAATTGAGCCAGGACAAAACCACGACATTTTTGGTGGAGAATGCGGGCAGAGACTACCCAGAGAAACAGTGACTGAATCAAACCCCAACATTTTTAGTACCTCATGTGAGGAATTGGCCATAATGATTTTAAGATAACTGAGAGAAAGGTCTGCAGACAAAAGTAGATTGACCATGTGTACTGTGGTTATAGTAAAAAAAAGAATAATAGAGTTAAATATTATAGTGATGTTGTTTTAATTTTTAAATAGAGTAATTTTTAATTATAGTTTGTTTATTTATCATTGTATGTTGATTGTAGAATTTAAAATTTCTTAAAATGTAATTCGCAAAGGCGAAGGGGGGAATTGTCGTGGTTTTGCCCATCAGCCCATCCCTGGGGCTGAGGATGGTTTTGTCCAGGTGATTTCCGGACAAAAAACCAATCAAAAAGTTCAGTGACGCCTTTGCTAATTACATCTTTAAGAAAACGGAAGAGAAGGTTGTGGCGCAGTTGAAATTAGGAGCAGCAGCCATGTAGGAGAGACGCGGTGGGCCCGAGGAGGGCCAAGGCCCCCTCCTCCCCGGCTTGGGCCGGGGGGGGGGCAGGTGCAGTACTGAAGCCTCCCTTCTCTCTTGTGAGAGAGTGAAGAAAAAAAAAAAAGGTTTAAAAGACGAACTGCTTAGACGAGAAACCGCTGCAGAAGAATTCCAGCCATGAGATAACAAGACTTCCAAGGTCAAAGCTGCAGTCGCAGGAGAGAGAAGAAAAGTTCGAAGGGGGGAGAACTGCTTTTTCTCCCTTTCGCTCTCCCTCCCTTCAGCAGGGTAAAGACTGAAAAATAAAACCCTGCCACCTGTAGAAGTTTGTTGGGGTGAAGAGACCCCCCGTGCGGCTCACAGAGGAGCTTGTGGATGCACCAGAGATTTGTGACTTTAACAGAGAAAGCCTTATGCTGGAGTAAAAGCGGCTCAGATGAGGCAGAGTCCTGTTAAAGACTTTGTGACCCTCGAAGGGATCGATGCTTATGCTGGAGCGAGACGGCTCAGATAAGCTTGGGATCTCAGTGAGAGATCCATGCTGCTGCTGTTGAAGATTTATGACCCTGACGGGTATTAGAACCTACGCTGGAACACAAAACGGTTCAGGTAGGGATGTTGGGATCCATGTGTGGGATCCGTGCTGCTGGTGCTAGAGAGAACCTACGCTGGAGCAGAAAATGGCTCAGGTGGGATATTGGGATCCGAGTAAGGGATCCAGACTGGACCCATGCCGAGAAGTCAATCAAGGACTGTTCTCCCATGGGGAGGGACCTCCATAGGGAAACAGGGGTGAACTCTTAAACAATTATCCCCTGTAACCCTGTGGAAGAAGATCCATAGTAAGCAAGTGTCCCCTTGCAAGCCTATGGAAGGAGACCCTTCAGGACCTGAGTAACCCCCAACCTTCGGTTTTAGCCAAGGAGGGGGGTAGGCCCAGCCCTGGAGGCTGACATAGAGAAGAAGGAGAAAAGGTTCCAACTGCGACGAAAGTGCTGCAGAGTTACTAGAGAGAGAGAGAGAGAGCTGGAATTCTGAGAACAGAAAAAGACTGCTTCTCCTCCTTGGACTGATATAAAGGGAAGTGGGGGGGGAGAAGTATCTTTTGTAAATACATAATACCTTTTACTTAAGTAGAATTGTTATAAATATAATTCTTTAGTTTTAGCTTGTTAATAATAAATACTCATACTTTTTTCCAATTCAGTCTCTTTTTGTCTGCATAAACCTTCTCTCAACCGGTAGTAATTGTATGTGGGGGTATAAAAGTAAATTGAGCCAGGGCAAAACCACGACACATGTTATTCCTGTGTGCTGCATATTCTTTAAGGTTCCCAGCCTTCTAACTATTTTTTAAAATGTCTTTTTTCTGATATTTCTGCATAATTAGTTGCCTTTTAGCATCTTTTTGACAGGCATTTTTTAATCAAGTTTTCATCTTTTATTGATTTTTTTTTGAGATATCCTTGGAGATCTTTAATTTTTAAATAGTGGAAATCTATTTCCTTCAGGTATGTTTGCAGAACATGTCTTATGTCTAATCAAAGAATACATTGCTGCTTCAGATCTCCACACATCCATCGTCTCTGTAAAGATAGAAATGAATTGCTGATTTCCTATCCCCTCTAATTTTCTTTCTTTCTTTCTTATTTTTGCAACATGGTCTAAAAATAATGAGATTGGGGATGTCAGGTGTTCTGTGTGGATTTACTTAAAGACGGGCCTTGGGGTGTAGCTCTGAGCTTCAAGCTAGACATACAAAGTGTACTGAGTGCCAGAGATGCAAAGCATGTGGAATAGTTGCTGTATTGTATTCATTGTCATAGGTTTTTATGTTGATAAATATAGTCAGAGAGTAAAAGACTAAAAAAAACACACATGAGGTTCCAAATACTGCGTGTTCTGACCAAGAAAGGGTTTCCAACTTTGACAGTCTATAGTAACCTGTACCTTTCTGTACACGTCTTCAGAGGGTAAGGATACACTTGTATTTCAGTGATTGTTGGATGTGGGCTACCTCTTGCATAACAGTATAATCTAGTTTGTTGACAAAGAAAAATAAGCTTAGTAAATGGAGTCCCCCTTTAATTTGAAGGAAAATTTTGCACATTGAAAAATCTGTCCCTGTAGCTTTTTAGAAGTATTTCCTGTTTCCAGTGAGGCTTGTGGTATACTTTTCCCATTTAGGATTCCCTCTTGGAATTTGAGTGTGGCGGTTTGACCCTGGCTAGACACCAGGATACCCACCAAGTTGCTCTCTCACTCTCCCTCTGCAAAGTAGCAGAGAAGAAGAAAAAAAACAGCAAGGAATTCATCAGGATAGATAAGGGCAAAGCAGACTCAACATAGGGAATAAAACTTAAATTTATTCCTAGCAAGATAAAACTTAGAGAGTGAGAAATAAAACAGTCTTAAACAAACACCTTCCCTCCACCCCCTGCCCCCTTCCCTCCGTGTTCTCCCTCCTCTCCCCCAGCAGTGCAGGGGGATGAGGAAGAGGGTTTGCAATCACTTTGAATTCAATCCTCGCACAGCAGTTCTTACCAGTCTGCTGTCCTGTGGGTTACTCCTCCATCGGGTGCAGGGATGGGTCTTTTCACCCCGATGGTCTTCTATGGGCTGCAGGGGGACAACTGCATCACCGTAGTCTTCACCACACATTACAGGGGGGTCATGGCTCCCTTCCTGCTTCTGTGGGGTCCTTCCCCTGCTTCTGTGGGGGTCCCTCCCCGTGGGAGACAGTCTTTGATGGACCTCTCCTTGTGGGTCCATCCCCCCCCGCCTCGCGCAACAATTCTCTTCAGTCTGCTGCCCCATGGGTCATTCTGGGCAAGTCCTACCCTGGGGAAAACTTATTTCAGCATGGGTCTCCTGCAGGAGTTTGCTTAATCCTTAGGCCTCCCACAGGATCACAGCTTCCTTCATGCATCCACCTGCTCCAGCATGCTCTGCATCCCAAAGGTCTTCCACAGGCAGCAGGGGCCTCAGCTTTCAGTCTTTCCCCTGCTGGAGGGGGAGAGGGAGGCCCCTCCGGGCCTTTCCTGCCCCCACTGCTACTCTGACCTTGGAGTCTGCTTGTTATCCCATGTTCTCCTCTGCTCTTCTCCGGGTTGGAATTTCTTCTGCTCAACAACTCTTCTCTTCCTCTGTTCTTAAATATGTTATCACAAAAGCGCATATCATCACCAAGGAAGTCCCATCTGAAGCTGGCTGTCATTGGCTTTTTTTCATAGGACAGTGAAACTTCTAGCAGCTTCTAACTGAAACTACCTCTATGGCTTCCCTGCTACCAAAAACCCAGCCACCTGAACCCATGACAGTGAGTTAATTGTTTTAAGAGGTCAGGTTACACCATTCCCTTTCATCTTTTCTCTATGATAGTGCTGTAATCCCAGCTGAAGTAAAAGAAGTGCTTGTTCCTTCATGCGTGTTGTAGAGGACATCATCCTATTCAGAGCTGCTGTTATGCAGCAGTTCTGCAAGGCTTTTCTAGTGTGCCTGGAATCATATTCCTTGTGCTGTGGCATCATCTCCCATATTGCTCCAAGGCTTCAGCATTACTTTTTTATGGGTGTAGTGATAGAAAGAATATACTCAGTGGAAGAACCAGATGGTTTTTGCGTCCTGTGGAAGAGAAGTAAATCAACGTTCATGCTCTGTGGAGATGAAACTTGAAGATTCCTCCATACCTACAGATTAATACCCTTTTATTGAAGGAGGGAGTTGGAGAGATGTATGTCAAGATTAAAGCATTTTAGTAACATATAGTATCTTTTTACTCCTGTGAGCAGGCATACTGAATTTGAATAGTCAGTGTCTTCTGAGTGGTGATCTGTCAGAACCATCATTTGTGTTTCCTGTTTACATATTCACATCTGTAGCTGGCAACCTGAAGCCAGTCAGGTTATACTGTCTTCTTTTGTTACAAGCAACCTTTGCTGTGTATTTTTCCTGTAGTCTCAGAAGTATTTAGCAATTTTCACATGCCCTTGATTCATTTAGTGACAGGAGACAGCATGAGGCTCTTTAGTCTTAATTACTGCAGTTACAGCACGTAAGCACTATAGATGATTTTAAAGTGCAGGGATAGCTTTCTACATTCATCCAGAAGTATTCCATAAAATTTTGAGTGTTCTTAAAAAAAGCTGCATAACGCCTAAGGGCTTTTTAACTACTGTTGTAAAAAGAATGATAAAATTGTGAAAAGGAAGATATAACTGGACAATGTAACTGATTGTTCTGCCTGCTCACTTTAAAGTTTTTTCAGGCAAGTTAGAAACTTCTGGCTTTACAGTACAATAAAACTGTTACTCTCGCTACCATTACTGTTACTGCTTTACTTTAGCCAAGTGTTTATGCATGTGCGGTATTCATCAAGAAAACATTTGCCTTTGTATTTGTCAGATCACTTAAGCATTTTGCATTTTATTTTGCTCATACAAATAATTTGTGTTCTGCGTATTGTGTCTTAATGCTCATGCTTTTGGAGTGGATCTCTGACATGTGTTTTATTTATTTATGGTTTTAAGATGGAGGAAAAGAAGTACTGTCAATGCATCAGATTCTTCTCTACTTGTTACGGTGCAGTAAAGCTCTGGTGCCTGAAGAGGAGATTGCCAACATGCTTCAGTGGGAAGAACTGGAATGGCAGAAATATGCAGAAGAGTGCAAAGGGATGATTGTTACCAGCCCTGGCATGGTAAAGCAAATAATTATTATTTATGAGCAATCCAATGACATGTACATGTCTTGTTTCAGACAGTTTGTCACAGGCTAAATTGAAAAGGGAAAAGATGACCAGTGGCAGTTGCAGATTGCTATGATTGCAGATAGGAACAGATAATTGACTTGTTCCAACCCTGGGAAGAATTATACTCTCTGCTGCACTACTGAAGGATGGATTTCCAGAGGGGCACTTTTTCAGTGTGCATGTTAAAAGGAATGGTGATATTTTATGTGTGTAAAACTTTCTTGTTTTCTCAGATGGTCTTTACGTGCATGATTTCATTCTCTTTTCCCAGACACAGGACCACAGAAATAGTAACTATTTACTATTTACTTTCCTCTTCCTCTTTTGACCCTCTGTTGACAGCTCTGTTTAATGTGTGCTATTCAAATAATGCCCTGAATATGGAAAAAGTGTTTTTCTGCTTATGTAGTTTTTTCAGCATTGTTTTTGTGTTGCTCTCACTCACACTGAGGAGTTTTGTGTACATTAATTAATGCATGTATTAATTTTCAGTGCATGGTTTGAAACCCCTATGGCCTTATTATTTTTGGAACAATTAGTATTTTAAAGCATATGTTCTCTGAACACAACTCCTTCCAAATATGGTGTTAATATGAATTCAGCCCATTTTTTTGACTTTCACTGTTAAGAAATGTGGGTCACAAGAAGAGATGAACGCCCTGCATTCAGGACCCGTGAACTGCAGGGTTGTATTTGTGTAGTTTGGTCAGTATCACAGAGTGGTGTCTTGGTAGTAGAGATGTGTTTTGGATCTAATATTTGAGACTCCATGCAGCATTCTCAGTTGTAACATCTTTCTTTTTTTGACTTTATTTTCCTCCTTTGCTCATAGTTCAACTTCTTAGTTTCTGAAGAAGAAGTGTGTCTTGGTATCATGCCTAAGGAGAAGTTTTGTTGGTCAACCAAAAAACCTGTCCCCACACTGCAGCCAGGGCAAGCTGCTAAATATTTTTTTCCAGTTCACATTTTTAAGTATAGTAGCATTACATTTAGTAAACTACTCGATAAGGTAATAGTAAGTAACTTGGGCAGGATAATTTTTCCCTTGATTTCATTCTGAGTGGTTTTGTTCTGGCTAAAACTTTCTAAAAGTTTCTAAAAAAGAAAATAGGACTGTTTCTGGGAACATGAAATACAAAAATACTTGTGAACTCTCACTGTGGAAAATTCTACCTTAGCTGCTTCAAATGAGTGCTAAACCAGGATGCCATAATAGAAACTATTAGACAGCCTTAACAGCCTTAACTTGTCTATGGTTTCTGCAGTACAAGGTACATGCTGATCCATAAGTTGTCATCATCTGAATGCTATGCATTGACATAACTGCAGTGATATTGCTGAAGATATGCTGATTTCAGCTATCTGACAACTTGCTTTTTTGTTTAACATGAAGGAATGCATATATGCTTGTTCCTTGTGTCAGTGAACTGTGAATGTCTGTATTATATACAAGTCAGTGCTGTTTGTGAGTGGGAGTGTTAATTTCGAGATTTTGTGTGATTTTTTTACTGGCAAACTTTGTATTTTACAAGGCAATGTTTTTAGAGATGTGTGTGGACATCAAAATATGTAAGCATAAAAGAAATCTGTAGTGCTTTGAAATGTCATGTTATAATGGCATCATTAGAACATGTTTTTTCTTTCAAGATTGCAATGATTTTCTTCTTAGTTTGTGGATTTTTCTTGTACATTGCTGTACTATTGTATTGAGTAAGGGGAAAACAGTGTGAAAGTATTATCTGTGCATTTTACAACATTAGAAGATAAAACGGTTCTGTTGGAGAGACAATGTGAAACTTTTAGAAAATGACAGCTCTTCAATTGAATTTTATCTGCTTGACACAACAAAGTAAAACCACTAAATTTTATTTTGCTCTTTTCTTCCACAACATCTCTTCAGAAATAATAATACCTCTTGTGATGAGATCGAGGTTTTATATACATATGTATTTTAATTTTTTGAAATCTAGGTGTATATATATGCATGATGGAGGAGGAGGGAAAAAACCTCGATAGTCATATAAATCCCATTTAAACAATGAACAGTAGTTCAGCATTATTTAAACCTATTTAATTTATTCATGATGTTTCATTAGTTCAACAAAGCTTTGTGTTGAAATAGATTTAAAAGTTCACAAATTTTAGTCATCTTTTAATACTTTGCTCTTCCTGAAGTACTGCTGCTATTCTCACTAGTACATATATATATATTTTTAAGATGCTTTTTTAATACTTCTGCATACTATCTCATTATGTGTTCTAATGTCAGCAGAGCCTTGGTTGATGAGATTTGGAGTAGGAAACAAAGATAACAGGCCTCTGTTCTGTTAGAATTTCTTTGGGTTTGTTGTGATTTTAAAGGCAAGGTTGTCATTATTAAAAGGTCTATCACAGCACTTCTAAAAGAACACAGGGATAAAACTCTGGAAGAGTATCATCTAATTTGCTTCCATCCTGTCTGCTGGGGCACCTGTTTATACTCTGTGCTTCTATATGTTGCTGTTTGTTCATTTAACCTTCAGAAATGGCTCCAGAGAGGAGGCTGGTGTTCATCGTGAAATGAAAAAGCAGAACCCAGCTACCCCCCTCTCATAACTGTCACTGCGGGAGCAATTGTGATTAGGTCTTAGAGAACTTCTCTTGTCCTGGTTGTTATCAGCCATCTGTGAACAGTGTGTAACTGGATGGTGAAACTGAAGGCAGTGTCATTCAAATAGATAGGAGTCTGGTTTTGAGTGATCCTGAGATCATGTGTTTAATACAGACCCCGCTATGGGCATAGTGAAGGATCTCCTTTTCCCATTTTTGAGGATCACATTGCTTCTGTTGAAGTACCTAAAATGGGAAACATTTGAATAGAAAAATATGTCTGTAATTTTAAAAAATGCACTGATTATAATTGGTGTATTGAGTATAATTATTATTTCATATTTTGTTAATCATATTTTTTCCAACCTGGCTATCAGAGGAGTGGTGTATCAAGTGGTGTATCAAGTGCTTTTTTAAGGGGGGGCAGGGAGAAGGAATTCTCATTTTTAATGTTAAGAGTGGGAAGAACCAACAAACAACTTACGAGAATACAAGAACTTTTCAAATTGGCTTTCTGCAAACCCCACGAAGGCAGATGAATTTCAGCTCTGGTTCAGGGAACAACATTTTGTCTGCTACAAATCCTTCCCATGGTTTTTTTTAGGTTTTTTTTGGTCTAATCCCTTTTTGTGAGAAATGCTGTGAGGAAAACTTTTTCTCTAATTTTTTTTTTTTTTTTTTTTGGTAAACCTGACAGCTTTAACTAAAGTAGTTAAATTTTAACTAAATCTTTTTCCCCTAATTTTTGACTGGGGAAGTGTAACTTTATGTTCAGTCATCTTGTCCAAAGGGAAACTGAGAAGCATTTTTCCCTTGGAAAATATTGCTATATCTGAAAGGCAAATTATTAGTAAGTTTTTGTTTTTCTAGAATAGGTTAGAATTATGGCCACCTGATGAGGCTGACCTTTATATATAGAATTAGATTTGCTTATCCATGCAGAAAATTATTCCTGTGAACAGTTCTACCAAGGTGGTTTGAAGGGTGAAAGCTTTTTTCTTGACACAGTTTTTATTGTTTTGTGAAGAGAATGGTGGGAGCTGCTTCTGTAACCCTGAAACTCATCTTTGAGAAATTCACAGTGCTAAATGAGAAGCTTTGAGATGCAGGTAACTAGAAGTAATGCCCTTTTTCTGAAACCAAAGACAAGCAAAATATACTGGCTTCATCCAGCTGATTGGAAAGAGGGGAGTAAGCAGGCACATAACAAAGCAGCTTGACAGGTAATGGAGATGATGTTTATTTGGAGACAAACTGTGCACCTGCAGATGAGTCTTTAAACATGTTAGATCAAGAGCTCTGTAAGCAGCATGTCTGCTACAGTGATGCACAATTACTTATTTTCTGCATTTAGAGTTGCCTCCTTTTACACTGTCTTTTTCATAATAAAAAGATCTTCTATTTTGAACTGTAAAAAGGGCAAAAGTCTCCCCATTATACAAGACTGTCTTCCTCATTGTACACATCAGCCTAAGAGCCTTTCCTAAGAGTAGCGTGAGACTTTTTTTTTTGATGCTATTTAGTCAGTGTGATTGAATGGACCTGATAATGCCTTCATTTACTTTGGGAAATGAGGAACAGAACTCAAATTAGAGAGGTAACCTGATCTTAGCAAACTGCTCAGACCACATGGGAGGTTGGATTCCAGAATGCTAATCCTGATCTTTATTTCTGGTGTCATGCTTGACCAGAGAAGTTGTTTTACATTCTTGAAAACAGTCAGTTTCCAGTTTTGTGAAATTAAAATGTCCTTTTTTTTTCTCGTTGAGTGTTAGATAATATAGCTTTGTTTCAGTCACTGTAGTTACCAAATGTTTAATATAGTATTAATTGTTAGTTTATTTGCATTTTATTCAGCTTGGAATATTGCTGCTTCATGGTTCCTGGATAGTGTGGGCTGGAGGCAAAAAATTTTCTATGAAGCTGTTGTCTATTAGTTGTATTTTGTTTTTTTCTCCTAGAAACCCAGCTCAGTTCGTATTGATCAGCTGGACCGTGAACAGTTCAATCCTGATGTAATTACTTTCCCTATTATTGTGCACTTTGGGATACGACCTGCTCAACTCAGTTATGCTGGAGATCCTCAGTAAGATGCTTTTCCTTCCATCTTTTGTTCAGGAACTCACTACTGTTGTCATTTGTGGCTTAAATACGGCTTGTTTATGTGCTTAATTGAGCCTGACATATTGCTTAGTGCTTATGGCATTGGACACAAGCTCTTGTAAATTAGAGAATATAAGGTATAACTTTTTCCTGGCATAATTCAGAAAATGCAGAATTAAACGTGCGTGCATGTGCAGTATGAAATTTCTTAACCTGAGAACAGCTCTTCTACGTCAGACGAAAAGTTCCTCAAGCTCCGTGTTATTTCTCTGAGAGGCCAGTGGCAGGTTTTAAGAGAGAGAAAAGTGTAACAGGAAAGCAGAGAAGGAGAAATACTCACCCAAGCTTCCTAATGTCTGTAGCATACAGAGTTCTGAGTTAGAGGATATATTTATGTAATTTTGTTTAACAGCCCTGACTGGATCTTCCTTCTTTAAATTTCTCAAATCACTATTTGAATCTTTTTATGCTACTGACAGGGAGAAGAGTCCAGGTAATCACTTCCCCAGTACTATTGTGCATCGTATGGAAAAGGACTGACTTTGTTTCAGGGCTGCTACTTGATTGTTTATTAGACGCTCCTCGGGTCTCACATCTAATAAGGAAGAATGTAGCCGTTTTCTGTTTGCTTTCTTCATGACATTTATGTTTCTTACCATATCCTTAGTTGTCTCTTTCTGTACCTTGAAGGATCAAATCTGCATAGTGTTTCCTAGCCTGGAAGCTTTTACATCCGTGCTACTTTTCTCTGTACCTTCTATAACCTGAGAGATTTTGTGAGGAATGTAGAGAAGGAGTGGAGAGGGAATCAGGACTTCAGGTGGAGCAAGAAATACTGTTTCACTGTGGATTCATGAAGGGATGTACAAGTGATCATTAGATTTTGTTCCCAATTCTTTTCTTAAGCTCTGACAATTTCAAGGAACTCTTCCAATGTTTGGGACATCTGTTTTCTGCATACTGACAGTATAGAGTCTGTCTCTGGTGTATGTATAGTTAAGGTTGTCTTTTTCCTCATGCATTTTCCTCTAGTATCTTTTAACGATGTTGTATTTCATCTGCAGTTTTGAGGGCCAAACACTCATGTGCATGTATGACAGTCATAATGTTTTACAACTTTAGATTTAACAGGAAGTGGGAATAGTGAATTGTTATCCAGATAAGAACAGTTTTCTTTTTGTGCTTTGAGCATGACTTCTATTCCTCTTCGTCTTTTAGTTTTCTTTTCCATCAAAACGAAATAATTAGACCCAAACATATGAGAATGACCTCTACTTTGACACTACATTTATTAATATTTGTGAAGTTCTAGTACTTTTCATTGAAATCAGTATAAAGATACAAACATTATTCTTCTCACACTTTTTAACTTCCTTTAAAATTTCCTTGTGGGTTTGTTTTTGGTTTGATTTTTTTTTTCACCTCAAAGCTGCTTACAAAATGTAAGTATGCTTCTTTTTGTTAAACTAACAAAGCAGTTTTTGTGAAGGACCTCTGTGGTGCCATCATAAGTCTCAGGCTTAACTCTGGTGTATATGTGAAATGGGTAATGCACAGAGGAGATTTTCTTCTAACGTGTCTTTTATTTATGTTTTTCTAATATGCAATTTTTTGTAATGGTAATATGCTTATTAAATCTCAAACTTAATTGCAATGACAAAGTTTGTTTCACCCTATCAATACTATTATAAAAATGTGTATTGTAGATCATGGTTTCAGGTTCTTGTTTCAGGGTTGAAACCTCTTCATGGCATTTATTTTTTTCTTTTTGGTTGAGTGTTCATGTACTCACTTTTCTTCTTCAGATGGTCATTTGTCAGAAACAGATGTGCTATTCTGCAAATTGCAAAAGTGCAGAAAACGGAGCATGAGAAAAATCTATGAATTGACCATTTCAGATGTGTTCATAGACTGAAAAAATACCACCATCTCCAGAGGCAGAAAGTATACATTCAACCGTGCTGCAGAGAAATAGCTATGGAAAAAATGTCAATAAGAAAAGATCTGTTTATCTGCCTGTGAATGTGGGATCCTGGGAAGATTGTGAAATAGTAAAAGAGCTACTGCTTCATTTACCGCTAAGCCACTAATGATAAAAACTCCTAATAAAACCACTGCTCCAAGTTGGTGCTGAGGAGGATCTTCTTTTATAATGTATTTATTATTGTGGCTCATGTAATTAAAAACCCTCAGAATAAGAAAAGGCTAGATGGTTGGAGGAAACCAGAAGTTTGTGCTAACCACAGAGAAAACTTGAATTGCTGTTTCCATTCAGCACAAACCCATAGGGCAGGAAACTTCCATTTCACTGTTCATAGAATAACTTAATGTTGTGCATGACTTGTAGACCTCTTCCTCATGTTTGAGGAAATGTAAGGACAGACACTTCATGGGAAAGGTTACTGCTGCTTTTCAGTGAGGGATAGGTAAACCATGTGGAGAAGAGGGCGTTTTCACCTATGTGAGTTGAGTTGTTATGTTGCGGGCAAGTCTTTTCAGCATGTGGACGTGGCCCTTGGGAGAGGATTGGCGGGTATCTGGGAGACCTGGGTTCTGCCCTGAGCTTTGCTGTTCTTTACCTCACACTGCACACTACTTTGTCCACCCTGCTGGAGCAACTGCAGAGGCACTTTCACCTCTCTTGGAAAATGCTTTGGGCTTATTTTTATTCTGGAGCAAAAAGATGCTTGTAGACAGTCTCTGTGTACATTGTGTGCATTATTAGCAGCTGATGTATTCTTAATGACAGTGAGAGACTTTTGTTGTATTGACCAAAATACTTGTTTTCTGGTTTTGTCGTGCAGATACCAAAAGCTGTGGAAAAGTTATGTGAAGCTGCGTCACCTACTGGCTAATAGTCCCAAAGTCAAACAGGCTGATAAACAGAAATTATCACAAAGAGAGGTATGCTGGGCCTTCCTATGACTGATAATTGAGCACTGTAATTTGGGATGGAATAAAACCATGTGACTGCCCTGTTTATGGAAACAATAGAAATCTTTCACAAAAGATTTTCTTTTCAGGCTGTTAACAGGGATTTTATTTTTATCTGTGATTGTTATTTGATGGGTTTTTTTCCTTTTTTCAGCTGTCAAACTACTGCAAATTTTTTACCGAATGATAGAAATGATCATTATGGAACCATAATGTCTTTATAGCTGTTGGTATTAATGGTTTCAAGAATTAGCATAGAGAAGGACTTTTTATTTCACACTGTACTGGCTCATCATTTTAGGCATTTCTCTTCTGAGATAGAAACTGCCACACCTGTGTTTTGTTTTAAACCATAATTTAGTCTTAGTGACATTGCTTAAGATCTTTCACTTGAAATCATGTGGTTGTTTTATGATAGACAAAGTATTTTTCTGGTTTTTTCCCCCACAAAGTGAGGAGCAATAAGCATTTTCAACGTGCAAATGCTCTACCAGTTGGGAATTAAAATCAGAAAAACAAAGACCCCTAAATATAGACTAAAACAGCTTTTGGGTATCTATTTCTTTAAAACCTTGGACTGAAGCTTTGAATTTTTCTGGTGTCTGTCAATCAGGCACTCTTAATTTAACAACATGTGTAAAGAGTACATGGAAGAGAAATTAACATCTTGGGTACTGGATGGTATTTAATTAAATGGTGGTGTATTTCTATTTGTTGATTAGAAATACTGATTATTCATAAAATCACAGACTACCCTGAGTGGGAATCAGGGAGTCTAATTCCTGAGACTTTCCCAGTTTATTGTGTACCTTTGGTTGCTAGTAAGTGTTTGATACGTTTGACATTGCACCTGGTTTTTATTATTGCTGCAAAGCGTAATATGCTGTTGCATGAGCAAGAATCTTAGTTAACATTTTATTATTACTGATGTTAAATAAGCCCTTGGCTTTCTTACCTGTAAATTAAAAAAAAAAATAACATTGTGACTTAACTGTGCTACAGTTGTAAGGGGCAAAAAATTTCATCCCTACAGGGAATGATTTTGTTTGCCATAATTACACTCAGAGCAAGTAGAAGGGAAGACCATTGCTGTATGGGCATCTTTTTCTTAGGGGGTAATGGGTGACTCAATTATAAAATTCTAGTGGATTGTTTGTAAGGGGGTGATCATATTTTGCTTCAAAAAATAAAATGTTCCTTTTGTATTTAGCACTTACTACTGATTTTTTGTTTCTAGACTGTATTATCTATGATAACAAGTTTTTCCAGTAGTTTGCTATCAGAGGGGCATACAGGGTTGAAAGCTTTATGTAAGGATAACTTATGTATTTTCCAGTGGAGGTGTCAATAACTCAGAAGGATCTGTAGGACTGTACCTAACTGGTACATGGGCTTTTAGAGATTATGAATCATAAATTATGAGCCAGTCAAACTGAAGTACAGCTAGGTGTAGCAAATACTGTTGGACCTATCTCAAGAAAAACTCAATGACATAATTTTTGACAATGCACAAGGGGGTGCAGTGCTGTAAGCATCTCTGTTCCCTCTGCCGTCAGTCATCCACTACCATGGGGTTGTGCAATGGTATTATTTGTGACAAGGTTGTGCCTGGGGGCTTTGTTCCTCTAACCTAACTTTGAGCGTTTACAGCAGGTGCATAAATTGGGACCTGAAGGCTCACTTTGAAGTCAGTGGAGGGAGAAATGCATTTTGAAGCCATTTATCCCCCTTCATTGAATATAAAAGGAGCCAGGGCTAACTAGCCTCCTACCCTAGACGCCTCTGTGTTGAGGTGTCTGAGGTTTGATGAATGCATGTCTGGACAGATGCACCTCTTGGAACTGCTTTGGGAGTCTCTGCAGAACAGAAAACAGACCCTATTCCTACCCAGATACGCTCACAGGCTTCAAACTGGAAGCAGGGAAGAGACAGCTTTGAGCAAGTGCCCTGTAGTGAAAAGGAGAAGGAGAGACAGGATAGGTTGCAGCTTTGAAGAGTTTTATGTTCTGAAGAAGGAAGAGCACTGAGGGAGTCTTTACTGTTAGTTCATGATGTGTGGAGAGCTTGCACACCCCAGGGCTTTATAGCATTGGAACCAGGAGATCTTGATCCAGGAATGATTTGTTTTTTCTGGTTTACTTTCATTCCATTTTTACTGAAAAGATTTTCTTTTAATGATTCTGTCAAAATCTTTAATAATATCGGCCCTTTTATGGTTTCTAGAGACAAATAAACTGTTTGCACAACACCAAACAGCCAGTGGTCAGAGCAAACCAGATATTTTTTACGTATTTTAATTGAAGTAATATTGGTAGATTTCATCATCATAGTCTCCAGGACCAGTGAATGTTGACCCCTTTCCTAGGCTGGGTGTATTGACATTGTTCAACAGAAACTATTGCAAAGTAGTCTAGATCACAAAACCAAGGCCTTTCTTTTATTTAGTCTGTTTTATTCCTACTGAATGCTTCAAAACAGGAGTACTCATGGTGATGGACTTAAATGAAGAGGTTGTTTTGTACATGGGGTAAAGAAGGTGCTTTTGTTATAAGCACTTGAACTTTCTTACTTATTTATCATATGTATGAGTTGGACTGGTTTATTCTTTAATTTGCAGTAAAAAATTTCTTTTCTTAGTCTACCAAAGTTCTCTGTTTACACTGTGTTCTAACACATCTGCCACAGTCTGTGGCTGGTAGTTAGCAGATTTGTCCGAGCCTTAGAAACTGCACACCAAAACAACTTTAAATGGATGTTGTGAGTGCACTCATGCACATTGATACTGCTTTGTTGTAGAAAGTTCTTCATGGGAGTTCTGTTCTCTCCCTGTTTAGGAAGCACTGCAAAAAATTCGTCAGAAGAACACAATGAGACGTGAAGTGACTGTCGAGTTGAGCAGCCAGGGATTCTGGAAAACAGGGATACGCTCTGACGTCTGCCAGGTGACTAAACTGCAGAGATATCTGGTTTATTTTCTTTCTTGATAGCTGCAATTTACCTCTTGCAAGGGTTTCCTGCAGTTCTAGGCTGATGAACCAAATGGAAATGAATCAGCTCAGTAAGATCTGATGATTTAGGGAACTATTCTAGTGTCCTGTCCACCCCCTCCATACACACAAAAAGGATATTATAAAATTTTGGTTTGCTTGTCATTGGTTAATTAACGCAAGGGAGAGGGGTTAGGAATGTCCAACTTGAGGCTGGATATTGAGTCTACTGTGGACCTCTAAGGTCTTCTTAATCCCATCAACTAGGTTAGTTTTAGATATCTTAATTTTAATATATTTTTCTATTTAGATAGTTTAAAAAAAACCAAGTTTTTCATGGAAGCATGAAGAAATATCTTTTTACTTAAAGTTAAAAAACCCAAAATCTCACCATAGCTAACTTTTGGATTAAAACGGTTAAGCCTCAGTAGAAAGATATCTTTCAGATACTCTGTTTTATATGCATGACATCTCCAAGGGAAGATCTCCAAGGAATAGGATATCTGTCAGATCCTATTCTGAAGCAGTTGACAGCCACCAGCTTTGTGATATGAAAAAAATAAGTACAATTTTTATACAGTATTGTAATAGTAAAGTTCAAGTAGTTGTAACAGCCAAGTAATTATTCTAGAGGTATGTTTGCATTATTTTTTTAGCTGTTGCTCTGGAGATGTTATTCAAGAATTAAATGTATGCAATTTAATATTAACTTAACAGTGTGAAGTATAAACTTGGAGGGTTGCTAGGCAAAGGTGTAGGTAGAAATCCCATTGTAAGTCCAGTAAGGCCAAAGTGGAAATTGTAGAGGGAAAGAAACACTAATAACTTAAATTGCTTTTTTTCTGCCTGAAACATTTCTTGTGCTTCTACTAGTGCTTCTGAAGTGGAAGAAAGAGAATAGTGGAACAGTATCTTCTCACATAGCTGAGGAAAATTACAGCCCTTTTCTGATTTTTTGTTGTGAACTGTATCTATTTTAACAGCTTAAGTAAACAGTGTAAATTTCCAATTTAGGAGCTTTGAAACTGTTCTGTGTTACTTGGAATATCTTTTGTGATTCATCTCTTAATGTCTTGGATATTCCTATTCGTTTTGTTGTTGAAGGACAGCAAAACACCAAAGAATGATGAAAGTAAAGCTATTTCACAATTTTTCTGCCCATCTGCAGCCATAACATCTAAATCAGCCAGTTCTGGTATGAAGGTCCTTTGATTTGATTTCTTTGAGAGGCCAAGAGCAGGGAACTGTATGTCTGTGAAATGAAAGATTGCTGCTGTTGCTACATGCTTTTTCCCAGATTAAAGAAGACTAAAACTAAATACGCATAAATCAAGTCTAGGGGCAGAGCTAAAGTGCAGCGATATAAAATTACTGCTTTTAAAAGCATTGGAGTTTAGAAGATTTAAAGTCTTCTAAGTCACTCTTGATAGATTATACTTGCTCTAAGTTGCACATAGCAGTAATGACACTGGTCTTTCCAGTGTCAGAAATGAACCACTTGAAAGGGGAGGAAAAATGGTGAGTAGAATGTTCAAAAAAATTTAAAATGGCTGTGTTCTGACAGGCTCACTTGAAGTTACCCAGTAGATCAAGTGCAGTATTTGGCCACTAAGCTGGGCAGCACTTATTATAAAGTCTGGTAGAATGGGACCATGCTGAGAAGATATCTCTGTCTTCCCACTCCACCCAGTTGTTACTTGTATTGCTGCTGGTGTGCCCTCAACAGCAGTGTTTAGTGTTCAATGTGAACATCATACATTTCAAAATATTTAAGATCACTTGCTTCCTCTTAGTAGCTTCTGGTCAGGAGCATCTGCTATCCTGGGGAATGGTAGCACTAGCTGAGGGCACTTGAGAGAGTCTCTGCCTTGCCATGTCACCTGCAGCAAGAAAAAGACATCCAGAATATTTAAAATTGTACCTATTTCAAAACAAAAAAAAAGAAATAACCTGTATGTTTATAGCCAGATGCAAATACCAAGGTTATGGGATAACTCCTGTGGCTGTATGGTTTCAGAAGACTCTTTTTAATCACTAGGCAATCTTTGGCCTAATAAAATTTTTAAAAGATATATTTTATTTTCTTCTAAAGAGGTAAATACATAAAACATTAGAAACGTCAAATAGTTACAATCCAAGATGACAGACATTAATTGAATCAATCAAGTAGTTAGTGCCATCAAAGCAGCACTTTGTCAATATGATTGCAAGAGTCAAAGTCCTTCTGTGTGCTCCCAGGGATCTGTCAAGTCTTCGTTCACTGCACCACAGCTGATAAAAGTCTAAAACTTTGTATTTCCATCCTCAAAGGTAGGGCCACATGTAATGGTACGAAGAATGTTAAACCTTCCTTGAGGGACTCTTTCTGTCTGGTACAGTGGAACACACAGGCAGGGAAGCAGAACTGTCCTGTGAAACAGTTTTGGGTTGAGTTATTTTGGGTTTTTCCATTAACTCCTTCTCTGAAGCAACACATATGAAACATACCTTTACAGTTTATATAGCAATAATAGGGAATGTTCTTATAAATTACCCTGAGAAAACTCTAAATGAGTGGCATGGTAACAAAATAAAACTTCATTTACACTTACTCAGATTGCTTGGAGTGCCATTTTTCTGCCTTTCAGGAATCCAGGGAGTCTTTTTCTTGCTGTTATCTGGTTTTTTCCATCCAACAGAAACAGACTAGGGAATGCTGTTTGACAGCTAGCTAAACATGAGCCAGCAGTGTGCCCAGGTGGGCAAGAAGGCCAATGGCATCCTGGATTGTATCAAGAATAATGTGGCCAACAGGACAAGGGCAGTGATTGTCCCCTTGTAGTCGGCACTGGTGAAGCCACACCTTGAATCCTGGTTTCAGATTTGGGACCCTCACTAAAAGACAGATACTGGCGTGCTGTAGCAAGCCCAGAGAAAAGCAGTGGAGCTGGTGAAGGGTCTGGAGCAGTTGAAGGAGCTGGGGTTGTTCAGCCTGGAGAAAAAAGGAGGCTCAAGGAGGATCTTATTGCCCTCTACCATTACCTGAAAGGGGGCTGTAGCAAGGTGGAGGTCAGACTTTTAAGTGACAGGATAAGAGGAAATAGTCTCAGGTTCTGTCAAGGGAGCTTAAAATTGGGTATTGGGGAAAATTTCTCCACTGAAGAGGTTATCAAACACTGGAACAGGCTCCCCCAGGAAGTGGCTGAGTTACCATCCCTGGAGGTATTTATAAAGACATTTAGGACATGGCTTAGTTGGTGTAGTTGGCAGCGTTAGTTTAGCAGTTGGACTTGATGATCTTAAAGGTCTTTTCCAATCTAAATGATTCTATGATTACCTTTCAGCTCTGCATTCAGTTCTCATTTCACAGTCTTTTATTAAACAGAAAGTAGTGTCATTGGTTAATCTTAATTTCTTGATCTTGTAACACTCAACTGTCTGTATCTTCCGCTGTTCTGTCTTTAGTGACCTGCAGAAATCCGTAATGTCACTTATTCTGTAAATTATACATCATCGACTTTGTGTGCTTGTTTTTCTTCTTTCTCTCCATGCTATATACTCATTTCCTGTAATCATAAAATAATAGGAATTATTAGAAGAAATTAAAGTGTCATAAAAAGTCACATGCACAAAAGTCTTTAAATCCTGCATTTCTCTTTTCATTCTTACGCAAGATTTGTGATGTTGATATCATACTTGCTGTACTACTGTACTGATAGAGTGTACTACTCGCTTATTTCAACCCAGATGCATCCAAAGTCAATATTAGCATAGAATTTCTGCTTTAAATTACTTAAGAATGAGACTCCCTTTGTCACAAGTTAGAGCTGTTGGTTTTTTCAAATTTATTGACATTTTTCCCGACAGAAGATACTGCCTGTTTCCTAGATGAGCAAACAGCAACCTTTCTGATACTTCTTTAGCACTTAAAGCCGAAAAATACCAGACCACAGCATTTCAAAAATCCCTTAATTCTTCCTCAAAAGGAAATGAAGCAAAATAACTGTGCTTGAAAATGGAGTAGCTACTGTTGTTTGGTGAAAGCTGGTTAAAGTTGTTTAAAAGAGGTTTAAGAAGTGGTTAAAGCTGTGCAGATGAACCAATACAATTACTTAAGTACTCTGATAAGGAAGGATGGGAAACCATGAATTTTGTTTTTTCCTCGTTTAAAGCAAAACACTAAAACTCAGTGTTGTGACTAATGGAAAGCATTTGTCTTTATAATTTAGTCAACTGAGTACTCTGTACACTGAACTTCAATGTTTTTCCTTATTCCAACTATTTTTTAGCATGCAATGATGCTTCCTGTCCTCACCCACCATGTCCGCTACCATCAGTGTCTGATGCATTTGGACAAATTGATAGGCTACACTTTTCGAGATAGGTGTTTGCTGCAGGTAAGATATTGAAAAACAAACAAACAAACAACTGCTTTATGGTTTATCTTTATAATGTTACTGAATTGATCCTTAACCCTGCCTGCTGTACAGACTTGAGGAATGTGCTGCATTGCCACAGCTTGCATGTACTTGATTATTTCCACTGCAGATTTTTCAAAAGTTTCAGTTTTCCCAAGACACTTCTAAATAGAAATATCTATTGGGCATGCAGATATACACCTTTACTCTCGTGGTAAATCTGGACTTGCTTGTAATGTGTAGAAAGACAAAAAGATGCGTGCTGAAAATACTGTCAAGTACACGTTATTTCCATCTAAGTTATTTTTTTAGATATTTGTGGAAAGTACAGTGTTATTCTGCAGATGAGTGAGTGTATGTGCCCTGCTACTTCTTTTTATAGTCTGTTCCTGCAAAAAAGAATAATTAAAGTGTTGCCTTTTTGGTTTTAATTCATAGGTAGTGAATAGAAATTTGCGAATTTCTGTTCAGCTCTTGATTTCTGCAAGTACATGATGAAATTTTTGCATTAACAAGCAAGAATAGGAACTGGAGAGTTTCATATTTGTTTTAAATGCATCCATGTCACATAGCCAGTCTTTTATGTTAGTGCATATTTGGAGTTGGTCACCTGCAGAAGGCAATGAAACTAAGACGATCCCAGGGGAGGCAAGAAACTGGAACGGTTTATTGGACTTACAGGTTCATTTTTCAAGGGTTTAGGGTTTACATATTCAACAGGGGTTGGAATTATTATAATTTATTACAAATAGGGGTTTATTGGGGATGACATAAGAGGAAAAACGAGGTTAACAAATTTGGGGTCGTAGCAATCCCCTCATGGGGAAAAACTCACTTTATCTTAGGGCATTTTACAGGGGAGTAGGTATTCAGATTTACAGGATGCAGGGATTCAGGGGACACAAAAGGAGAGATAAGGTACAATAGGATTTCTGCAGAAGGTTGATGAAATCAAGGTGTGGACTCTCTGGGCTGAGGCAGAGCAATCAACATCTGATATCTCCGTTGCTTCTCAAACTGAAGTTTTTTCCCTAACTGTTGTAGCCCAAGGCTTTCTGCAAAGTCCACTCAAATCCCTTGCTGCAGATATCATATTTTGGGATCCAACAATCACCTCTCAGGCTGATGCTTGTCATGGTGGCTCCTTTCCTCTTAGACTTTTTCTGAAGTTAGTGAAGACAAATGGGGACTTCCCTTCAGGATTTGTCCTGAAATAAGCATCATCTCTCTCTACTGACTGAACTAAGTTCAAACATGGCAGTTTCTGTATGTACCTAGAGACTTTACTACCAAATTAATTTAAACAGAGGTTTACAGAGATATTTTTTCTTGTAGCTTTTCTGTTTTCTTGAAGTTGTTTCCCAGACTTTTCCTACTGAAAGTTACATCAAACATTGAGCATCTTGTAGGGTTTGGTTGTTGCCAGTCTGATTTTGTTTTAATGTGAAAGATAAAATTGCAGTAAGGGAAACATTCAAAATGTTGAGACCAAACAGAAAAACCAAACAAGCAAATTCCAGTTGTAAAGAGATGAAAGCATAAAAATCAAGTGTATTAGCATTAGTCATGTTTGGTTATAACAAATGGGCTTTTTAATACTTGATCCCCACACAGATATATTTAAAACCTACAAACATTTTCCAGAAGAGAAAGAACTTTAAGAAATTTATATATAGCATCTGTCACCTACTTAAGCATAGGCAATGTTAGTTGTATAATTTTGCATTGATTTTTACCTATTTTATCATAATGTATTCTTTTTAAAGTACAGACAGGAAAAAAAAAGATTACACTAATTTATCTATTCAGAGAAGCTGTAATGTGTCATCCAGTTCAGATGGAGCAGAATTTGAGAATGTGCAATTATGGCAAACTTATTAATATTAACAAGGAATTAAAAAGGACTTGGAGGAAGTTCTTATTGTTGATTAAAATCTAATTTTACTCTTTAAGTCTTACGTTTAGAAAACAACAGAGAATGCTTGAATGAATTACTAAATGTCTTTGGTCACAGTCTGCAGCACCTGTCCTGCAAGTATGTCAGAAGTAACTTTTTGCAGCTTCAATTTGCCAATGTATCGCTTTTTTATGTACAAGTTTTGTGTGCACATACTTTTATACATGCACGGCATTTTGAGCTGTGTACGTGTAAAGAAGGAGAAGAGGTGCGAGTTTGCAGGATCGAGTTCTCAGAGCAAGCTGAAGTTCCATTTACTGCTGCCATTTTTGTAGTGGTGGTGTCAGCAGCAGAGTATGCTTTCTATAATACCAGGTGGTACAAATGTAAAACAGAATCCTGCCGTTGCTCTTTACTTCCAGCTGAATAGTGAGCCATGTATAGTCATGAGGGAAAGAGTTTTTCTGTGAATTACTGTGCCAGGAGTAATATACTTGTTAGTTGTTGTTTGATTTTGTTTGAACTAGGAAAGCTTTATAGATACTTTAATAATGCAAATGTGGATGGTTGAGAAGCTCCTTTAATTGCTTGTATTTTTGATATGAATATTTATACTTCAATGTTAGAGTGAATATATGTTTAAATAAGCAAATATATTGAAATCAGGTCAGCAAAGCTGGTAAGCAAAAGTCTTTGGGCAAATTGACAGTTCATGCTTGTTCTCTTCTAAACTAATTTTTCTTTAAAGAAAAAAAATGTTGAAAGTTAATTAGTTAAACTGATGATTGGGTAGAAATGTTGCTTCTTTCTGACATCTGAAATAGTACATCCTGCATTTAAATTGCTGGAACCAAGCTACTGATTGACTACATCACTCCGTAACCTTTCTTCAAACTGAAGAATAACAATTAGTAGCTGTTGTTCTTAGATAAAGTTTTTCTTCCATTTGCAAAAATACATCTAAGACTTTTTTTTTTCCTGTATGTGTTACACTATAGCTTGCCATGACTCATCCAAGCCATCACTTAAATTTTGGAATGAATCCAGATCATGCCAGAAATTCCTTATCCAACTGTGGGATTCGACAGCCAAAGTATGGAGATAGAAAAGTTCACCATATACACATGAGAAAAAAAGGTATGCTGTTACACTACTAGCATTTTTCATTTACTTCACACTTAATCAGTATGAACGTCCTTTGTCCATTATCATTTTGTTAGCCATTGTTCTTCTGAGACATCCCTTCAGTGAAGGATTTCAATGGTTATACACAGACATCAGTGAGATCTTTCTAAAAGACTGGATTTTGCAAATAATTCAGCAGATAAAGAGCTGAGAAAAATAAATGGGAGGATGTATTTTCTTTGATTTTTGGCAAGTATTGTTTTCCTAATTTGTTGATCAACATGGTGAGCAAACTGGAGGATATTTTGTAAAAATGTCTTATTAATGTAAACATGTGGTCTGTCTGCTACAGAATATTCCTCACCCCTTAAAAGTATATTCAGTTATAATGAAGTAAATTGTTCATTGTTTATCTAATATTTGGAATGTCTTTTTCATTCAAAGGTGGTATTTTTATTTGGCTCTCTGAATGCAGAAATACAATAGTGTTGTAATGGGACTGTGGTCACTTAGGCAGAAAGCATCTGTAAGGATTATATTTGCTGTAATAAACCCTGTGAATAACAAGATGGTCTTCTGTACAGCAATTACAAAATAACATTTTGAGTAATTATTTTCTATGTGTATTCAAATTGAATTAGTGGCTGTTTATTTAATGGTGCATTGTTTATATTTCTAGGGATAAACACCCTGATAAATATTATGTCCCGTTTGGGACAGGATGATCCAGCTCCTTCCAGGTAATGAACATAGTTGTTTGCAGGTAGGAAAGCAGTTGCAGAGATAGATATTTAATAGAAACAACCAACTTACTGTCAGCAACAGCTTTGGCAAATTGTAGAAATGAAAAGTAATTTTGAATTGACTTTTATATTATGAAGATATGCTGAACCTCCATTAGCAGTGACATACTAAATGTTTGGTCATGCCTGCAGAAAACTCCTGAGGAAGGTTTTAACAGATAATGTTATCATTTTTGTTGATCCCTGAAATGAGGAGGACTAAAAGGCTACCTTAGTGCTTTCTGCAGAATAAAAAATAAGATTTGTTGTTGTTGTCATTGCTATAAATTGGATTCTCCATCATGTTTTCTCAGAGTAGTACCTTCCTGGCCCGGCACCTTGTTAACACGAGTGTGATGCTGAACATGGGCTTCACTGATTTGCTGGTCTAATTTTGACAGATGCAAAAATCATTAATGTTAAAATGCAATAATCCTTAAATGACCAATAAGAATTCTGTGCATATTAATAATATTTAAGATGTGGTTTATAGCCACAGGCCCTGTATTAAGATAAAGTTGAATAAACCAAACCCACAGGGCTAATGTAAGAAACAGTTGCATGTGAAATCTCCTAAATGCATGAATTCGATGACTGAGTGTGTTTTAGTTAATTAGTGCTGTGCCTTTTAAGAGTCATAATTTTAAGAGAATCCTTGAAATAAGAGAAGTTGAATTTTGCATAAATAGTAGTTGCATTGTTCCCCAAATGCTGTTTCAGCTCGACCATGCCCTTTCTTTTCAAGCTTATTTAAACCCTCATAGCATAACATGAGATACGGCTAAATTGCGTTAATTCTTGTGAAATAACCCACAAATATAAAGTTCCACTTCTGAGTGATCTGTGTTTTCTCCTATGGTACTACATAGAGGAATTGTAGATTTGCTCACGCATTGTTTTACCCTGCACAGGTACTTGAATTCTTTCAGCCCATAACAAAAGCCTGCTATTTCAGAAATTACACTAACTCTAAAATTGTTGGGGGAGTGCAAATTACAATAAATGCTGCCAAACACTTGAGAAGGATCTTCTGGATTAAAAAATAAATAAATACATTCCTGTGGCAATGGCCTTGATTCTGTTACAATCACACATCAAGTCAGAAATGGTGCTACTTACGTGCTTTGATGTATAGATCAGAAATTTGTATATATTCAAACATAGACTTGCATTCTTTCTTAGCTGCTGTGTCCTTGTTAGTCCTTTGTTATATAAGCAGGCAAAGAGCTTGGAGGAAATGAAAGTTTATGCAAGACAAAAGCAAATCAGGAGCAACGATAGAAGAGAACATGGGAAATAAAAAGATTGTAATAGCTTTTAATGGCGTCTTTGGGTGCATCTTCTTGTGCAGCCATTTTTTCTTTTGAGCTTACAGGAAACAAGGCATTTAAAGGTGCTATGAAAACTGAAAGTACCTATTCCCTCATAGGTCTACCATACCAATGATCTGTTGCAGTCATCCCAACCTGCAGGTGTTGATGTTTATTAGGTACAGCTGCCTAGTTGCATCCACAAGGTTGAGGACAGGGTGTTTGTTTCAATCCCCTGGTGCCCTCTGATGGACAAAGAAACCCGACCTCAGGGACAGTCAGTGGTACTATTTCTTTCTCCATTTGCGAAGATCTGACAATAGCTCAGAATGAAACATAAGGAAATTTCAAAGGTGGTGGTGTCATTCCTGAGTTTCATGATTCATGCAGTTGTTACTCTGTTTTGCAAAGGACTGTAACCTGGAGATGGTGGGGGAGGCTGCCAGAATGACTGTCATGGCTAATGAGCAATCAACTCTTGATTTTTTCTATTTTAATTGTATTGTGTAAATAATCAGCATATGTTACTTAGCTGATAGTAAACCATAAAATGTCTTTTTCAGGATTAACCACAATGAGCGTTTAGAATTTCTGGGAGATGCTGTGGTGGAGTTCTTAACAAGGTAAATGGGGAATTCTTCAACAGTTCTCACCTCTGTATGGTATTATCATACTGTTGGGTTTATTAAGCTTTTCAGTGTCTACTTTATGACTCTGTATGTTTGCAGTCCTGCCTCATATTTAGACCTGCACATCTGCACACAACTCTCTTGAAAATTCCTTCAGTGCTGATGATAAAACAAGAAAGATTAGAAAATTAAAAGCTAGACTTCATGTTTCATGGAGTGCAATTTTAAGTTGATTTGGGTTAGAGATTTTTCAGCTACAGACAAGTTGAACTTTGTACCCTTTTTAAAAAAGAGATGTTTTTCTTAGCATACCATTTTGTTTCTGTGGATCCTTTATCTCTAGTTGCAAGGGAGAAACATTTAGTGGTAATACTGAATGTGTTGCAGTTCTATTATTTCTAGTTATTAGGGCTGTAGCTTCCATAAAATCTGTGTGTAAATAAAGTAGTTGAGCACAAATGTCATTTATTTAGCAGTAATGAAAAAAAGCCAGGGTTCATCAGAAGATGCTTCAGTTCTGATCTGAGTATTCTGAAACCAGTTAACAATACAGGGATATTAACAGTTACCTCGATTGGTCTGTTTTACATGAGTAGCAGAGGCAGGCAGGTAGGTTGCACCAAATAAGGATTATAATCCATTTTCAACTGCTTTGTTCTACTGTTTTTAATAGAGGAGTAGTCTTGTTTACTGGTGAACTGCTCTTTTAGCCAGGTTGTTATTTGAACAACAAAACTGCCTTTGTTGCCTCTGTTCTCTGCTAGCCTCTACTAGCCATTAGCTACGTGATATTAAAAACTATTAGCCTATAAAGGTCTTTACTGCCCTTAAAACTCATGGCCTTTTCTCTCTTACAACGGTACAGGCTGATAAGATGGAAGACTTGCTGATTAAAATGTCTTGCATTTTTCATTGTCATTGTTCATCAACCATCAGTTCACTTTCTGAGCTAACTTTTGTCTCTATTCAGAAAAAAAATGATCTCCATTTCTGTTCAATAGAGCATGTAAGCACCTATTTAAGTCTGATTTTTTTTTCTACCTCTCTTGACTTCAGGTGTCTGCTGTTGTGAATTATGATGCTTGATTAGGTTGCCTCCTAAGTTTTATAGCAGTTTTTGTCCTTAAATAATCTTTCATCCATCTGCATTTTTCTCCCGGTGTACCAGGTTAATAAAATATTGTAATAATTAGTGCCATACACTGTTTCAGTTGTGCGATGTTGAAAGCCCTCTATGTGTTAACTTTTTGTCAACATGAGTTAGATAGTTTTATATGAGGATGTTCAAAATAATTGATTCATTGTTCAGATCTTGATTGGATCACTGAATTACTTGTTTTGTTTCAGTTCTATGAAGTATCTTACTTGCTTGATGAGAAATACCATTAAAGGTTGCTGAAAGTCTGTGATTTTTACTCATTTTTCTTCTGTGGCATTAATGACTTCGCACATTTGATAAATATGAGTTGTTGAGTTCTGTTCTTTGTCTCCATTAGCATCTCTTAAAAGAAACTTAACTGTTGGTCTGGCCTGAACTAGCAGCATCACTGAAAGCACTGACCTGTAGCATGGAATTTCTCAAGGCTGAGGGTTTCCCTTGTGCTTAATTCCTCGGCATTCTCTAGGTGTCAACCTTGCTGAACCCACCACTGCTGATAGATAGAAACCTCAGATGAGGGAACTGGAGGTCATGGCAGGGATTTAGATATTAATTATTTTGCCCAGTAGAGAAATAGCACTCTTCCTCCCCTCCTGGCAGTGCTAACCTGTCAAATAGCATTGGGCATTGTTTCTTCACCTTACTTCAGGGTGAGTTTCCACCTCGGGAAGGGACCTCGTTTTATCAGTTAGTGTCTGAGTGACAGGCACAGTTATCCAGAGGTATTTGTGGTCCATCTTTAATCATATGCTGACAGCATCTGGTGTGTTTTTTGTTTGTTTTGTTTTGCCAGTGTCCACTTATACTACCTGTTTCCCACTCTGGAGGAAGGAGGATTAGCTACATACCGCACTGCCATCGTACAGAACCAACACCTGGCCATGCTGGCGAAGGTACAGTTTTAAGTGTCTCTGTACTTGACACTCGTGTGTAGAATACTATCGGTGTGTGGATTGCTTCTCGAGGGATCTGCCTGCTTTGAACATCGGTTTCTTTACTGTGCTTTGAGTACAAGATTTGGGATACAGGAACTCTTTCCAGTTGGAAAGTAGATTTTAAAGATAAAGTAGGATTTAGTGTTTCTCCAAAGCGTGCTTTTGGGAATAGGAATTTTTGCAGGCAGAAGGATAAGGTTTTAGCTTATGTTGAAGGTATGTCTATATTTACCTTTAATTTGCATAAGTAGTGAAGCTGATAGTAGAAATTTTATGAAGAGAAAGAAACAAACTCAATGTTTATTAAAGGACTTTCTGATAGAATATGTAGGGAATACATAGCAGCAGGTGGTAGAGAAATGGGGGGGAAAATCATTGTATCTGCTCCATAACCTATGCAGTCATTTTCAGATTCATTATGAACTGTCAAAGAGGAATATGTTAGAAATGCTTCTGGAGAAGGGTTCTGTTATCTCATGGGAAAAGTTCAGATGCCTCAGAATTTTATTTCATTTAATCCTGTGAATGACAAAACTTCTTATATTTCTATATGATACCGAGGTGTGGTACTATTGTATAGAAGGTCTCTATTCATAGATAGGTGTTCCCTTATTCATTCTTCGATTTTGTAGCTTTTTTTTTAAACAGACTTACTGATGTAATTGGTTAAGCTACACATGCGCACGCGCATCCACTTTGTACCACTGATAGTTTTCAAGTTGCTCTTTTAATCTTCCCTGTCTGTAATCACACAGTAACTTAAACAAGCATATCAGGTATTGAGATTTTGCCAGAAACAAAGTATGATTTCTAACGTTGTCTTTTTGCTCAGCTCTCAGGAAAGACATAGGCTAGGGAGAGAACACTGTAATTTTTCTCCAAAGCTTTCTTTACTGATTTGGATAAGCACTGAATCATTTCAAATCAGGGTTTTGTTTACAAATGTGGTATTGAGGTGCCTGACATTTGAATTCATGATACTGTTTTTAAACCTGCATCAGGAAAGCTGATATGTTCTTACCATCTATTCACAGCCTTTACCATTGTACATGGACAATTTTTGAAAATTTTTATTGCAACGTTATAAAATTGTAATTATATTAGATACAACTGTAAATATTAGATATCTGTATATACCAGATTTTCCAACTTACCCTTTGTTCATCTTGTGTGTCTTGTATGATGTTCCTGGTTTCATCTCCCTGCAGTGTCATGTTGCATTTGGTTTACTTAATATTCTCAGCTTCTCAACTTCTCTTGAGCTTGTGGAATGCTGTTTTAATTGAGGATCAAACAAAGAATTTCTGTAGCTTTTAAGGGACATTGTAGCAGAAGTTTTAAAAAGAATCTGAAATGTGTTGTGGTCAAAAAGGAGAAGTGAAAACCTATGCAAAAATTGCTGAATGCAAGATCTGAAAATGGATGTAAGCCATTGGAGGTGGGGAGACACACCAACACACAAACAATACCTGTCAACATGAACAAATTATATAAGAAGTTTAAATTTTATATAAAACAATTATTACTCTATTCTTATGTTGACTTTATGGAACACTCACCATACATTATGAAGTGTGATGGAACATTGTAAGGGGTAATTCACTGTGTTCTGGAGCAGTGAATAGTGGAAAACTCTTTTTTCCATCTGAAACACATCTACACAGTGTACCTCCAACAACTTAGTCTCCAGCTTTACCCCTTAAATATAATCCAGGAGGATGAAGTTGAAAGTTAATGAGAAATTAATCAGTAGAAACTTACAGCCAGCTGGGAAGAACCTATTCTCATACAAACTTTGCAAGATGCGCAAATCTCTGTATAACTCCCAATAATGGTTTTGTGTCAAAAAGATAAATATGGAAAGAGAATCTAGTAGCTCTTGCTTGCATTTCTATAGCAGAATTATCATATATTATAGAAGGTATCTGACTCACTACCTGAGATTCTGACTGGCAAGCAGAACTATAGTTCAGGCAACAGATGAATATTAATGATGCACATTTGAAAGGAAGAAGGAAGCTAGGTGGCACTGTGGATTATAATATCAACCTTCTGCTTGCAGTGCCCAGAGGCTTTTGTTACTACCACCTGTTGTCAGTGTTAGAGGAAAAAACCATATGTTCAATGGATCGTGTCTACCAGATTTCCTATTCCTCACTGTTCTTGTAGGGAAAATATTTTTCCTCAGTGTTAACTCCTCTCCCTTTGAATTTACCTTTGACATTTCTGAAGGCTAATCATACGAGGGCAAACTACCAGCAAGAAGCACAGCGTATTGCACCATTCCAGCAATTTTTTCCATCAGGCTATTTTTCTGTCACACCCTCAGCCCTTCTCTTGAACTCATTCCTAAAACTTACCAGTAACATGTTTTGATCTGGCTTTCTTTGACAGTTTGATTTGATAATTCATAGTTTTTCTGTGGTATCACACTGTAGTTGCTTGCCTTTAATAAAATAATAAGAAGTTTTCTAATGTGAGCCTATGTTTGAACTGAAACTATGGAGAAAAGGTCCATAGTTCCCTCACAGTTCAAACCTAGTTGCTGCATAACAGTATAATTGAGCTCTAGTGGTTTTAACTATTTTCACATATTCTGCAGAAACTGGAACTAGAACGATTTATGCTTTATGCTCATGGTCCAGACCTTTGCAGGGAATCGGATCTCCGTCATGCCATGGCCAACTGCTTTGAGGCCCTAATAGGTAAAGTGTTTGTGTGAGCAGACAGTCATGTTTTATGTGTGTCTACATGCTGTGTTGACTGTGATGGAGGAGATGTGAGTCTGTTGAGTAGTGCTTAGTACAAGTAAGCAGTAGTAAAGCTTCTTGTGTTCTTTGTCTCTTCACGTCTCCTACTTTTATCCACGTTTATAACACGAGTGTGTAGTATTACAATGAAAATCTCACCTTCCATATCCTGCCTCCCACGTACTGAAGATGGAGCTGCTTCATACTGTTCTGGCCCAGCACTTCTGTCTGTCGCTGCTGAACTTTACCTCTCATGCCCACCATGGCCTGCCACCTGCCCTGGTCTGAGGGGAGCAGTTCAGTCACCGTGGCCTGGCAGAAGAAGGGCAGGTTCACTGCTTCCAAAAAATATTTGAACAGACCTGCAACCTCAGCCCTGAATTTTGAACTGCAGCTTGCTTTCTGAATGCAGAAGGCACTCCCAACCAAGTCACCAACCTACTTCCTCTGTACCCTCCTAGCCTTCCATGAATTAAATGTAAAGTTTGCCAAGTAAATATTTTTTAGTCTTTACATTTTCCTTACAAATAAAAAGCATGGCAATATGCCATGGCTGGTGTAATAAAGCTACAAAAACCCTCTAGCTGAGGGTGAAGGACAGTTGTGTCAAATTTGCAGTTGGACACTAAGATGCTGATGAGTGACTGGCTGCACTAGTCAATAGATTTATGTTGGAGAAGAAATCAGGACCTGACCACAGTTACTGAATTAACAAGCAGTAAGGCAGAAATCTCACTGGCTACATCTACACAAACTCTATTTTGAATAGCATATTTTTATGAACTTCAGTATACAAAGCAAGCTAAATCTCACTGGTTTGACTTCATATTCATCCAGTGTACTGTACAGGATATTAGCTATGGACATGGTTTAACCCTGATCCAGGTCTTTATATACTACACAAGCTCCTAAAGCATTTTGTCCTGCTTTGAAAAATAGATCATAGTTGGCTTAGAAGTCAGCAGTTCTGTGCATTCTGCCTTGGGCCAGATTGTGTTTCCTCTTATCAAGAAATAAGAGTTTTCTTTTTAACTCTATTTTGTTTTCCATGAACACTTTGATCTTTAATTTAAAAATAAAAAACAAACAGAAGAGGAACACAAGATATGTGTCTGTGTCTTTGTTCATAGGCTTCAGCTTGTCTAGGATGTAGTGATGAGAATTATTTGGCAAGCTCTGAGATGTGCTGAGGGAGCAGGCTTGCTGTTTAACCTCCAATACAAAGTTATTCGGAAAGGTAATTGAGCAATAACGTTTTGTCAGGGCTATAGCTAAAATCTGGGAGCTTGTTAAGGGATTGTAAAAGTATATGTGGGGTCTGGAGCTCCTACTTGAGACTCTTTTACAAAGTCTGGTGCTTATTCCCTGTGACAAAAATAAAAATGAGAAGTATAAGCAGGCTACCTAGGAGATGTTTGAAATTCTGTGCTCTCATAATATACCTCTGCAAGATAGTCTTGTAAACCCCAAACTCTTCTCCAAAGCGTCCAAAGAAAGTAGTTGACCTAGTGAGGAATTTAAAGGAAAGCAAGAGGGAAAGACAGCAAGGCAGTCTTCCTGTGTGTGGAAACATGGACTCCCTTTTTCTGCATACTTGAGATAGCTGTGTATTCCATTTGCTTTTATGCATATGTGCTTACAGGAAGGAGTTGGAGATTTTCAGAAACTCTCTTGTAAAGAGTATCGAAGGACAAAATGTTGACACTGAATTTATGAAGTGCTTGTGCAGATATAGGGTGCATAGAGTACACCCAGAAATATAACATGCTAGCTACAAGTTTTGCAGAGCTTGTTAGTGGCAGGCATGTGGAGGGGACTAGTGAGGTTTGTCTGGGAAGTTTAAAACAAACAAACAAACAAATAAATAAATAAATACCATAATCTCCAAAATCTGAGAGATTTTGCAAAGGTGCAGTTTTCAATGTATTGTTGTATCACAATGTATTGTGATACTGGGAAGACCTTGAGGTTTGTAATGTTCCTGATACATCATTTATATGCAGAATATATTGTTGTTGGAGGAACAGAATAAACTGCAATTATTTGCTAGCTATTGAAACTTATTTCATTGGTTTCCCCATCTGCATGTATTGTATAGTTAGCTGTTTACTGGAAAGTACTTCTAGAAATGTATTGCTTCTGGGCTAGTTTGTTTAAACTCTGCTCTTTGGATATATCATTTTCTATCACTGATAAAATTATTTCAGGTTTTTCTGTGCATTTTATGGGGATTTATGTTGTTGTTTAATGTGCTTTAAACTTCTCCAAAGTAGGTATTGCTGCAGAAAGCATGCTTTTAAAAATAAATGTGTTGGAGATAAAGAAGGCAAAGATCTTTTACTTTCCTGTGCTTAGTAATTTTCTAGATACTAATTGCATTATTGACCTTTTGGCATGTTGGTCCCCTCATGTAGGAGCTGTTTATCTAGAGGGGAGCCTAGAAGAAGCAAAACAATTATTTGGACGTTTGCTCTTCAATGAAAAGGTATTTATATGATTTGATTTCCATTTTAAAAATAACTTTAAACATGCTTTCTTTTCATTCTTTTACTTGAGGATCACAAACGAACAGGGATACTACATGTGTTGTGCGTAGTTCCTGGAGATTGAATGTAATATAATGTGTTTAGGGCAGGAAACCGTACTGGTTAATGCAAAAAAGTTATGGTGTTTCCTCTGGTATGCTGCAAGTTGAGTGGCTGAAATAGGGAAGGGTGACTGGCATGGGAATGCAGGCTTCAATTCAAAGGGCTACTGTAGCAACAGAAATGGGTGCTGTGGATCCAAGTGGCAGAGCAACTATTCCTGTTTCATCAGTTACATCATCCCACCCTTAAAAGCTTGGAGAAAAAAAAAAAAGGAGGGTGTTTCATGCAGCATCTACCCAATTGCATAATTCAAGCCCGATCTCTTCTTGCATACTGTATCTTAGATGATTTTTAGTTCAAATATAGACCATATAATGGTGAAGGAAAATACATCCTGCTGAGGACAACATGTGGTAGTGGTGAGGGGATGAACCATACAGAATTCTCCTTCCTCTGAGTCTGTGAAATGACAAAGCTTATTAGAAATAGAATCATTTTGAAGCTTATTGTAACTGAGTGTTTATTTGCTGCTGAGAGGCTGTAGCAAAGGAAGCCTATATGAAATAGAAAATAAGTGAGGGTTTTTTTCTTTGTCAGTCCTTGCCTTTGTTGAAATCAAACTTGATACTGAGGAGCACTTGCAAATAAAGTTAGTCCTGAGGCTTAAACAAATCTTTTTCTTCCTTTAACCACTTTTTATTTGTTTCAAGGATTTTTCCACCTCTTT
This sequence comes from Myiozetetes cayanensis, assembly GCF_022539395.1. Classification (NCBI taxonomy): domain Eukaryota; kingdom Metazoa; phylum Chordata; class Aves; order Passeriformes; family Tyrannidae; genus Myiozetetes; species Myiozetetes cayanensis. Next base: position 80,611,874 of record NW_026086604.1, on the reverse strand, counting down.
GTCACAAACTAATTGGGAGAACTACAGGCAGTTTGAACAGCAAATACACGATTTTAAAAATTAGTTTGCCAGCACTATTGAATTTGCAATAAGCAGAGTCAGCATCTGAAATAGTTCAGTATTTCAAGTAATGACATTTTATTTAGTACTGTGGAATTTGTTAAATGACTCCCTTGAGCATTAAAGGCATCTCTCAATGTTTGCAGGACCTGCGGGATGTATGGCTTAATTATCCACTACACCCACTTCAAGTAAGTGTATCCCTTTCTATAATAAATTTCATAGCTCTCTTTTATTTTCAGGGATGCTTTTCCGTAGGTTTCAATTGTGATGACATCTCAGAAATTGTGCTAAAAAGGAATATATATATGTGTTTGCCTTTGTGTTTGGTTTGAGATATGGGAGGTTTTGTGTTTTTTTTTTTTTAATAAATTAATTTCTATCTCTGAGGATTAATCATTCACGTTTCCTGGACTTGTGTTTGTTATATAACTGTGCCTATAAAATAAATCCAGTGAGAGGTAACATTTTGGCAGCTTCTTGTCCCATCTTCTCTAAGTTGGGGAAAAAGGGTGCAAACGCAGTCTATGTACATATTCTCTTAACCTGAAATTAAGACTGAAACCTTAATAGTAGGAAGACACAATTGTTGAATGGAGTAAGAGTTTTGATTTTATTCTGTTTTGATATGTGTGTATGTGTATGCGTGTGTGTGCAGTGGTACAGGTTGTTTCAGTGATGCTAGTAACTTTAATACCAAGTAAGCACTAAAATTGTGAAGGTGTCTGAATGCTAACTTATTCTCCATGTATCGAAGGATACAGCTTCACAAGTTGTCAGTTTATGAAGCTGGAAATTGGGAGAATGGTTTCCTAGTCCTTTCTCCAGAACTGAATTTTGGGGCAGACCTAGAGCGAGTCTCAGAACCTCTTTGCACTGTAGCTCCTTGTCTTCACTGGAAACAGGAGTGTGCAGGCGTGCTGCAAGAACAGCAATGGGTGCATAGCCAAAATCTTCAGCAACAAATCAGCAACAAATGTGATTTTTAGAACCATCTCTTTCTGAGTATAAATAGAAAAAACTCTTAATAGGAAGATAAACTTGAGATTCAGAACCAGCTGTCCTGCATTGTGGCACAAACTCCCAAGATTTTTCTTACTGTGAATTTCTTTCTTTTCTCTTACTTTATTTTAACCTTTTTGTCTCTGCTTTCACAAAGACTTAGAGACTGGAGACAGTCAGTGTATGAAGCTTGTAATTTCTCACTACTGCCTTAAGTTGTGTGATGAAAATTTTCTTCCACGTCCCAGAAACCATCCTGGGTGATTTTGCCAGTAAGTGAAACACAGGCTGCTCAGGTTGGCCTTTGGGCACAGCTAGCCTGAAAAATGGCATTTTAAAAGTACACCAAGTGAGATCCCAGTTAAAAAAAAAAAAAAGCTCTGAGTAAGATACACACAACTGAAGATCTGTAACCGAAGATCTTTGTTTGGCAGTAGCCAGGTCTGTAGAAATGGTAATGAGAAAATAGTTAGTGGTCACCTGGATATATATGGACTCTTTCTAAAGAGTTAACGTATGAAGTCCTGCCTCCAAATGAATAGAAGACAAAAAAGCATGTAAAATGCAGATGATAATGTCTGCTGGGTTTACTAAGAGGCTGTTGGAAAGACACTCAGGAAAGGCTTTTACAAATTTTTCTTTTTAAAAGCAATGAAAAACACCACCCCAGTGAATACTGTCAGTCCTTACAAGATTTAAAGAAATGACTGAAACATAAGAAATGGAGAACAGGAATGAAATGACCGCATCTTATAAGGGGTGGTGATCACTGGCAGATTTCCCTAGAGATCTTTGCTCGAGTACAGGCTGTTCGCATTGACAGCTTGGGGAAGAGGATGAGCAGTGAGGTGGCAGTTCGTTGACAATACCAAATTCTTCAGGGTAGCAGGGACAACAGCAGACTGAAGAATTTCAGTCTGATTGTGGGAATGCAAGAGTGACTAACTGTGGAGTTAAAAGAGCAGAAAAAATTCTGTGTAGGTAAATAGAAAGGGCTGTGCATGAGGAAGAAAAAAGCAGTTTCAGCTCCACATGCAACTGAATTCTGAAGTGACCACTATCATCCAAGTGTGAGATTTTCATGCAAGGATATGTAGTTCTATGAAAACGTGAACCGAAAGCTCAGTACTGTTTAAGAACAAAGACAATTTGAATTGTAATCAATTAATAGAAAATGGACAGACAACAAACCAAAAATTATGTGAATGCCACTTTAAAAAGGTGTGGCTATTCTTACTTTTCTTTTAGGCATCATCTTCTGGATGATTCCTGCTCTAAGGCATTACTATACAAAAGAGATGCCCAGAGTGGCTGGAGGAAATGCTTAAGCCATGTCCCAGCTCCACAAAGGCATTTAACACTGTCAGCACATCTCAAGGACATCAGACAAGAAAGTGATAAGAAAAGATACTGACCCAAAGCAATAATTTTAATTTTGTTGTTACTGTGCCCTTTTGAATTTCCTATACAAAGTACTTATTCTTGATTTTTGATACTAAAGGAAAGTGGGAGAACTTGATTTGGGTATTGTCTCCCTTGAAAAGCTGTCAGTCTACCAGCCCTATTTTAATAATTTTTGAATCTGTTGCTCAGTTACAAACAATATGATAATACTGCAAAATGCAGACATGTGCAATTGTACGTGTTTTGTGAAACTAAGTGTTCCATGCTATCCACATATAGAGACATGTAAGTGGTGTGTTTACATGCCTCAATTGTTAAAAAAGCATACATCAGAGCTCACATCATCTTTGAGTGGTAGTTAACCAAGACCAAAAAGCAGAGGAAACCTGGTTTTCTTGGCTCAGCTGTCCATAGAACAACTTGTCCATTGTATTCTTTGCCCTTGATTTACAGAAGGCTTGCTTTTCTCTGAAAAATTCTGCAGCAGCGTCAGTTTGTCATTACTCGCACTTCATTTTTCTTGCAGCTGCAGGAGTCCAATACTGACAGGCAACTCATTGAGACCTCTCCAGTTCTTCAAAAGCTTACAGAGTTTGAAGAGGCAATTGGAGTCATCTTCACTCACGTTCGGCTTCTAGCACGTGCGTTCACTCTGAGGACAGTAGGCTTTAACCATCTGACTCTGTGAGTACATAGCAAGAGTCCTCACATGGCTCTGTTGTCACTTCTTTTATATAGCCCAGAGTGCCTTATTTGTAAACAAACTATGTTATACCTGTTTTCTGGAAGAGAATAGAGCAACTATGTTCACAAACCTCCCTGGCTCAGTATTCCATCTCTGACAGTAGACAGTAGTGGATACCTTGGGAAAGACTACAGAAGATGTTGGAGACCTATCCTGGTGTTTATCTTGAGTTTTCTGCATCACTGATATTTGCACATTACTGGTCCTAGTGCAACCCTATTCTGTTGTAAGCAAAGATCCTGTTTCAAGGAAACGGTATCATAGAATCATACAATATTCTGAGTTGAAAGGGACCCATCAGGATCATCAAGTCCAACTCCTAGCTCTGCACAGGACACCCCAAAAATCACATCATGTACCCGAGAGCGTTGTTCAAATGCTTCTTGAACTCAGACAGGCTTGGTGCTGTGACCACTTTGCTGGGGATCGTTTTCCAGTGCTCAATCACCCTCTGGGTGAAAAACCTGTCCTGATCCAAACTAAACTTCCTCTGACTCAGCTTCATGCTGTTTCCTTGAGTCCTGTCACTGGTCACAAGAATGAAGAGATCAGTACCTGCCCATCTGCTTCCCCACTTGAGGATGCTGTGGACCAGAATGAGGTCTCCCTTCAGTCTCCTCCTCAGACTGAACAGACCAAGTCACCTCAGGAGCTCCTCATACAGCTTCCCCTCCAGACCCTTCACTTGCTATTGTATTGTGCAAAAAACTGCACACAATATTTAAGGTGAGGTGGCCTCAGTGCAGAGCAGAGCAGGACAATCGCCTCCCTTGACTGGCTGGCGATGCTTTGCCTGATTCCTCCCAGGACACAGAGGGCAGCCTGATGCCCTCCTGACTGCCAGGGCACTGCTGACTCCTATTCAACCAGGCTGCTCAGAGGCCTCATTCTCTAGTCTATAGACATAACCAGGCTTGCCCTGTCAAGTGCAGAATCTAGCACTTGCCCTTGTTAAACTTCATATCAGTGGTTACCCACTCCAGGATCTTGTATGAGTTGAAACTCTGATTCTTTTCTTTCTTGTGAATGTTCAGACCTTTTCCTCTTTGAAGTTGTTGCCTTCATTAGTTCACTTTCTTACCAGAAGTTTCAGATAGAAACCTTATCCTGTTACAAATTTGATGTCAACTGCTCTTCTCCTTGAATTAGTCCCATATCTGTGATCTAATGATTGTGTTTGTATGTATCTATCCTCATCTGCTTTTTGCTTGAAAGTTGGTGTTACAACAGTAATGAACTGGGTTTTCATCTCACACGATTAACACTGGAAAATTGTCTTAAATGTGTTCAGAAATGAGCAAGGCTCACTTTCAGATCGCTCTTTATTTTAATTTGTGTGTGCATGCTGGTTTTGGTTTTTTCCTCCCTGAGTGCTTATTGATTTTTCTGCATTGATGTCTCATTTTTCAGAGGCCACAACCAGAGGATGGAATTCCTGGGTGACTCCATAATGCAGCTGGTAGCCACAGAGTATTTATTCATACATTTCCCTGATCATCATGAAGGGCACTTAACGGTGAGATGGCCATCAATCATGCTCTCCATAAGAGCAAGAGGGGGATGGAGACTGAAATTATGGGAACAACTAGTGAATTATTCTGAGTTTGATTAATAAAAGAAGCCTCAGCAACCGCTGCTCTTAATAAGGCTATGTTAATTTTAAGTCATGAGCACTGCAATGAATAAGAAATGGTGATTTATGAGGCCAGTGCAATAATTTCAGTAATTTCTGTTCAGTCTGTGAAATGGATCAATAATTTTAATGATGTCAGCAATGAAATTGGGACATAAGACTAGTTCTTGTGTGAAGATGGGTATCTTAAACCATTTATTTAAATAGGTGTATCACATGACTTTTTTTTATTCATAACTTTTGGTCTGTTGAACTTGCAACCAGGCAGGTTATACTTCCTGATAAAAAGTTTATACAATCTATTTTAGTCTGATTTTCTTGTTGTCTTCGATCTGGAGCTCCTGTGGTAGCTTTTGAATTTTATGTTACTATTTCTGTACTCATCTGTTGTTGATTGCTGTAGTCTTTTAGTCTCTCTAATCTGGGCTCTGAAAACTCAATTCGGGGATATTTCAACAATTTACAGTACTTTAAACATAGCATAATAGTATATGTAGTTTTTTTCCTGATTGATTCATTTAGGACTGTAACTGAACAAGTGGCTTTGTTTGCAAGTAAGAAATTTTCTTGGACTTACTAAATGTTTTCTTCATTTAAAAGTCTTAATTAGAACAAAAAAAGCAATACATGTGTCAGGAGTGTAAGTCAAGTTTTCTAGTTAAAATAGGAAGTAGCCAAATTTTAGAGTGGTTTCCTCAGATCAATAGAGAGATGGCAATGCTAGGTGTCTAGCAGGCAATGTGTTATCAAGAATATGTTTCTTGGGTCTTTGGGGCTAAAGATGTTTACAAGAAAGAAAATAAATACATGCTCTCACTAAAAGTAACTTCAATTTTTCTTCACCACTTCATAAGTTTCACTTATATATGTATGCATTCAGGAGACAGTGGATATAAAGCCTGGTGGGATTTTTTTGCTTTGTACATGACTTTAAAGAGTGTAGACATTAGCAGTGTTATAGTAAGATAAATCTTGCAAGAACTATTTGGACAGAAGGATATGATGGACAGATGGACTGTTTCGACAGAAGGAAATGCTGCTATTACATGTCTGTAAATTAACTATGTTTAAGAAAAAGGAAGGAGAACATAGTCTTATCTTCATACTTTGAGAACCAAATAATATGCCAAAAAAAAGTTAACATTTTATTGGATGTTGGAAGATACAGCTTCCCCACTATGGGTTCTTCTGGTACAGTCACAGGTAGTAGTATGCTATGTGAAGATGAAAGAATTAAAACTTTTTTTAAAAATTGCTTTGTAATTACAGTTAAGCTTCAGCTGAGCATCTGTCACATGTTACAGCATCTGCAGTGATGCAGGCTGTTTGTTGCCAGAGTGGAGACTAGCTCTAAGAAAGCTGCTGGAAAGGCAGCTTTCTTGTACTGTGTCTTCTCTGTACTGTGTCTTCTCCGTACCATTAAGGGGAATTGAGTTTCTTGCTGGATCTCACTTGTGGAGGAGGCAAATGCTGATACAGAGCAAGTTAATAACCACAGTGCTAAAAGGATAACTGGGTGTTTTTTTCCATCTCTAATTCACTATGTAGTGTATATGTTGCTCTTTGTTTTATGATACTACTAATCATGATTATGGATCCCATCAAAATAAATAGTCTGTTAACACAACAAAAGAAATCCTGTTACAAGAAACAGATTGTTGTCACAGGGCACTGCACTTCTGTCTTTTGGGTTACATATGGTACTTAGGAATTTTGGAAAGAAACAAGTAGAAAACAAGTTTAAGCAGAGGTTAGAGAGGCAGGTGATAATCCTATCTACAGTCTGCCTAAGTTATGAAGATCAGGTTGTGGGTACTTGCTTCATATATCATTGCCAAACAAATTATGAACATACTGTTCTTTATTTATCTGTTGTGAGAGATGAAGTATCAAGTACAGCAAATAAATCTTGATTTTTCATAAGCTCAGTTGACAGGCTGGAGCCAGGTAGAATATAAGTTGAATCTAATAAGATGAGCAAATGTGATATGGAAGACAAAGAGAGAAAAAATGTGTATGCAGAGTCTCAACTCTAGATTACACATAAACAGTGGAAAAGAAAGACATTCTTTACTTCTCACCCCCCCTCCTGTAATACCTCTAACTTCTTAAATTAATGTTGTTTCATTTAAAGCAAAGAAGCAAACAAACAGGAAAAAAAGCTCACCTTGTCAGGGGTTCAGAAAACTGTATAAACCCCTAAAATTCCAAAATACTCCTTTTAGCTGCACGGGATTATATCTTTGGCAGAGCTTTATGTTTAAGCAATTTACCTAGAGCCAACGTTAAGCATTTTGGGGCACCCTGCTAGAGATCCAGGCATCCTTGACATTTTTACACATTGAAAATGTTACAGGCGATCCTTGTGAGGGATGCATTGGCTCAGCTGTACTGCCTTCTGGTAGAGCAAATAGTACATGCAGGCTGTCCAAGTATGTATTTTTACTCAGGCCAAAGGAATGGAGAAGCTTCATCATCTGCTTGACCTGAAACAGTGCACTGTCTTGCTTCAATGTGTATTTGTTTTAATTGCTGCCTATTTATTTCTTATTTGGTGGACACTGGGGACTGCTCCATAGACTCCAGAATATTGTTTACCTACACTTAATGTGGAAAAATATATATAACTCTGTATTACTTAAACTAGAAAACTGCACATTTGCTGAAAATGTACAGGACTCCTGAAGAGATGGTATATAACTGTAAAGAAGCTCACAAACAGGCATTTTAAATGCAAGACATATATACAGAAGTAATGTGTTCATATAATAAATAAAGATTGGTGAGAAGAATTGAAACAGAAGGAAAAATCAGCCGTAGAAGGAATGACTCTGTGTGTTTATGTAAATCACTTGAGGTGCCGTGAAACAAAATGTCACTAAACTGAGAAAAGTGAGTGACTGTAAGGATAAAAGTAACTTTTTCTCCTCCGCTCTCCCACCTTTCATAGTTTACTATTTGTAATTGTTACCATTGAATGAAACTTCTTTCTGTTCCAGCTGTTGAGAAGTTCTTTGGTGAACAACAGGACGCAGGCCAAGGTGGCAGAAGAGCTGGGTATGCAAGAATTTGCCATCACTAATGACAAGACAAAAAGACCTGTAACTCTTCGAACTAAGACTTTGGCTGATCTCTTGGAATGTGAGTTAATTTGGTCATAACACCTTAGTGACTTCCTTTTCCTTGGGGCTTGTTTAAGAAAACCATTAGAAATCACCCAAACCACTATTAAAAATGTATGTTCATGTTTTCATGTGAATTATGCCTATACCTCTGAAAGCCATATATTTGAAAACTAGCATAGTTTTGTGAAATCTGTATGAAAGCATGAAAGAGGCATAATTGCAGATAGAAAGCTGAAGACTTAGAAATTGAGGGGTCACAGTGACCAGGTCAAAAGTATGTCTTGGAAATTAAAGTTTGTAATCTGAGCTGAACTATTTAACAGCAGTTTCATTGTTTAATTAATATTTTCTTGTCACAAAATAGTTCCTTCAGGAGGTGAATATTGCTGTGATTCATTTGTCTGCGTTTTGGGAGGTTTTAAAACAATTATTCCACAAGGGGGAAGGCTATGTGGAAATAAAATTCGGTTTAGTCCATTTTTGGAAGTTTGTGCTACCTTCTTTCCAAAGAAAGTGGAAACAGTGATAAATATTCTGCTAAGAAAGTTAATCCTTATCTGGTATATTTTGATATATTTTGTGATGCATTCAGACCACTTGGCTTTTGCCAAATCCTCTAAGCAAATGGAAATAGCACAAAAACAGGAGTGATTTATATCTAGATTTTTTAATGGTACCCAATAGAGATTTGTTTGTAAGTATCCATGGTCTGCTGGTTAAAATGTGAGATTAGGAGCTGAGTGTTGTTTCTAGCACTTTAAATGACTGGGTGGATTTGGGTAAATCACTTAATCTCTTGGTCAACTTGATTTTTCCTGAGTATGCAGGATAATACCCTCATCGGATCACTGCTGTGAAACATAATTGAATGTGGCTTTAAAGTACTCAGAGATACTTTTTTCTGAAAGTGCAAGCAACTAATGTTCTCCTTAGATGAGTGACAGTACCTTTTCTCCCCCCAGCCTTTATTGCTGCCCTGTACATTGATAAAGATTTGGAATATGTTCACACTTTCATGAATGTATGCTTTTTTCCACGGCTAAAGGTAAGATCAGTCAGGTTCCTACTTTTCTACCACTATGTTTTAACACATTATTGCATTTGAGACTCTTACCACAATCTCTCAATCGTAAAATGTCCCTGTGAACTTCTTACAGGAGTTTATTTTAAATCAAGATTGGAATGATCCTAAATCTCAGCTTCAACAGTGCTGCTTGACTCTCAGGACAGAAGGAAAAGAGCCAGACATTCCTCTTTACAAGTAAGAGCAGGCATCTTATGGATACCAGCTAATTATAAGTCTCGTATATGGAGGAAGATGTGATCAGTCACCCTACATTTTTCCCACAGTTTGCTTTTATTGTAGTTATCCAAGCCCTCTAGTCTCTGTCTGAAGATGGAATTGTTGAACCAGTGTTTTCTAGGCTTTAGGTGTTTTAAACCATTACAAGGAAGAATTAGTAAGCATTTTACTTTGTACAGTTTCTAATCCATGCTCATGCACTGAAGCGCAACACAGGTTTTGGACGTTTTTTGCTGTGCAATTCATCCCTCATATGTTCTCCTGTTCAGTGGTAGAGCTCAGGGCAGTGAACCTTTTAACTTGTACGTCTCAGTTTGATAACTGAAGCTGGATGGGATGGATCTCCATCCTCTCTTTCAGTTGTAAAACAGTGTAATAGCTGCTTCAAAGAGACAATAATAAACCCAAAACTGTATATGGTGTCCATATCCATTCAATTAATGTAGAATGGGTGCAATGTTAGCCCCCAAAAGAAGAGATAAAGGCTGTTTATAAATGTCAAGGTTTGTGTTGTTGTGATTATTATATTGATAAGATAGGAAGAATGATAGTCTTAAGTACATTTGTCACATTTACTGAAGTAAGGTTTTTAGTGAAATGTAGCAGTTCAGTTATAGTGACAAACAGTGCACTTCAGAAGCGCTGTTGCTTTAATACTGCAAGCATTGTCCTTGCAGATCTGACTCCTCAGTGTCTCTGTATGAGGGTTCTTTGAGTGAGGGGCATGAATGCAATAAAAGCAACCCCTGATTTTTGTAAAAACCACTTAGTATCAAGTACCAAATCTCTGTTTTGTTTTGCTGTGATGATAAATTGATTTTTATAGTACAGCTTAGACCTAGTAATACGCTGTTATCTTCCTATTATCTTGTTAAATTCCTTTTCTTCTTATCTGTTTCACTGTAGTCAGTACTATTGCTTTTAAATTCAGGGTGGGTTTTATTTGCTCTTGTCACAGTGCACAGAAAATAGAGTACTTTATTTAGATACTTTAAAAACTGTTATGAAATTCATGCTCCTTCTAAAGAGAAACAAGGTAGTAGTCAGAACTCGATCTGAGAGTGGAGAGACATTTTGGACAGCAGGAAGAAACTGCAAAAACAGCAATTCATTGCATGTCTAGGGGATTATTTTTTCCTCTTTAGATGGTTGTTGATGCATGTTCTAGACTTCAGCTCAAATGGAAAGTTTGTTTTGTGACTAACTTTTCAAAGCTGATTGAAAATTTCTTTGTACTGTGGTAATTCAGTGTGTAGAGAGCTATCATATCCAATATGAAGGCCTTGTGAAAACTTGCTAGCTGCAAAACTCTAAGGAACTAAAATTTTAGTGCACACAGAATCATATCTGTGTGTTTATTTGCAGTTGCACAGCTACACATAATTTATTGCTTTATTACAAGTCTTTTCACTGTGTTTAAACACATCATGTTATAAGTTTGCATTTTTGCTTATAGGTTAAATTAAGTTTTAATTTTCATATGGTGGTCCTTATTCCAGGGAGGAATAAATGTGATAAACACCATTCTGGTAATATATACAGGCATCCTTCAACCCTTGCTCTACAGTTTGCACTAATTGAACTATATGGATTGACCATACTGAAAGTTTGATGATGTATGTGCCACAAACAGATTACAGTTTTTAATACTTCCTGCTTTAATAAAATATTTCTTCTTTCAGGACTTTGCAGACAGTGGGACCTTCTCATGCCAGGACATACACAGTAGCTGTGTACTTCAAAGGGGAAAGAATAGGATGTGGTAAAGGTCCAAGGTACAGTGAAAAATTAACCACATGGTATTAGATTGTGGTGATGTACAAAATGACTAGCCATGGAGATGACAAGTGTGTGGTTTGCCTTAGAAAAGGAAAGCTGTAGAGCCTTAGAGCCTCCTTCAAACTGTTCTGCTTCAGGAATACCTGAGGGGTTCAATGTCTGTATAATTTTGAGTCTTTAGCTTTTTTTTTTTTTTTTTCCAGGGAAATTGCCTTCAAGGTGGCTAGCAATGCTAACCTATTTGTGGCTCTCAGACTAGACACTGCAGAACAGCTTCCAGGAAACAGTGGCTACCTTTGGATTTGCTACTGGATTACTTTGCAGTTTATGCTAGCAAGCTAGGTGCAACACTATCCTGGATTTTTTTTGTTTATGTTATTACTTCTAGGCATTTTGGAATGGTTCTAAGTATACAAAGACTTCAACCATGAACCTGGAAGACCTCACGTTATTTTCTGCTACCGAATCTGGTGGTGGTTGATATAAAAATATCATTGACTTTTTAGCACTCACACATCTGTGATTTTATTTTTTTTTCCCTGAATTATAAAAGTAAATGTTTTCTTAGTGAAGAATGGACTACAATATTTTGTTAGTGTTATTGATCTAAGTTTAAAAAATATTCTAACTGGATTGTAGCACTATTTCTCACATATTTATGGAAAGGCTGATATACACTCTGGGAATTACTAGCTCCTGGTTATCCACTGAGTTTCATTACAAGAGTAGCTAGTGTTCTACCTTGTCAGAAACTTTAGTTAATTCTGTACAGCTTAGATCTCATGTAACATGTTTTTGTTTGGCTTTTACAGTATTCAGCAAGCAGAAATGGGAGCTGCAATGGATGCACTTGAAAAATGTAAGATATTTGGACAGCAAAGAAAATAATTTATAATTTACTTTGTCATTCTTTAGTGAGGCAAGGTGCAGGTTTTGTGGGGGATAAGTTTTGAACAGAACACATTTGCTAAATGCTGACAGCTTCTAAGCAGCGGGTTTCCCTTTTAGTACTTTCAAGACAGTTAAAGTTAATATGATACCAACAGGTACTTGTTAAAGAGAGTTGTTCAGCTACAGAAGACAAAGAGAGTTGATCAACTCTAGAGGATGCAACTTTGAGGGAGCCCTGTGCAGTGAAGATTCATTGAGATTTTCCATCCTTAAGTATGCAGCGGGAAAAGACTGCATAGTCCCAAACACTGTGGTTGTCTCACTCTTTAATTTAGGGGAGGAGGAAAATACTACTTCAGAAAAAAACCTTAATCTCAGATTATCAGTTGACTAGGTTAAAATATAACAGGGAGATTCCCAACCAGTTTAAATCGATATTTATCCATGAAGAAGGGGTAATATCATCTGAAAATCCAGGGATCTGTGTATACATCTCTCTAAATTATGCTCTGAATAGCCAGCATGGGAGCAGTCCTTCATTGAAATGGAGTCTCAGATATGAATGAGTGTATGCAAACTTCTTATATGAATTACCTTTGGTCATTTGGGTTAAAGTGCTGGGTGTGGATGTGCTGTAAGGGTATAGATTACAAGCATTTTGTGCAGCAGAATCTCTCTATTGATAAGAACATGGGGGTGCCATTTTTTGCATTTGATTCAAAGGAAAGACATGCAGTTCCTCAGATGCCAGAGGCTTTTAATCTGTTATTTCTGCATCTGGAAATTCAAGGGCTTAAAAATTTCAGAAGACAATGAATCTATGTAATTTAGAGATGTTTTAATATACATCTACTGGCATATACTTCTCAGCACCAGTAAATTTGACAATTAGAAAAATATAACTTCCCTTCTCTGCTGAATATTTGCAAGATGTTACTAGTTTTCTTTGAGTGAATTTTCTTTTGACAGTAACACCACACAAAGACCTGTGAGCTTCATGGCCTATCAGTCCAAGGACTTCACAGCTCTCTTCTGACATATATATTTGTTTAAATGCCATAAATCTCTAGAGGCCTATGCTCCAGCTACCCCTCAAAACAGAGCCAACTTTCAAGTAGTTTCTCAGTGCCTTGCCAGTCAAGTTTTGACTGTCTTTAGCCGTGGCGGTTATGCAACCTTTAAGGGCACCTGTTCTATTATGTATATGTTTGTGGAATGGAGTTTTTCTGTTTGATTTGATTTGTTTGTTGGGTTTTGTAAATCATAAGTAGTTAACTTTGAGTAAAAGTAGTTTTCATATACCTTTTTTTATATATGATAGCTATGATGAATTTATTATATGAACTTCCTTCTTACCATCCTAAACAGATTAGAAAAACAGGTTGCTACCGAGCTGAGTTCTTCAGAGTTCTTAAAGAATCACGTTAGAGGCACAGTGATAAAATCTGATTTTCATTTTATGGTGCACGTGAGCAAGAAAATATCCCAGAACTCCATTAAACAAAGCACTAGTATTTTTAAAGCAACACCAATTTAAAAATAATTTTGTTTATATTGCTTTCCGGTTTAAATAAATATACCCTCCTATGCCCTAGTTGTAAATAACTGATGAATAAACCTTTTATTACTGTAGTATATATAATAAAAGGTACAAATTTCACTGGCCAATAAAACAAAGCAGTAGAAAGTTATTCTGCTCTACAGCTCTTCTTCTGCAGTTCATGTGGCTTCTACACCATATTCTCCAGCTGAACAAATCTGTGCTGCCTGGGACCCCCCAAAAAAAGGGAAAGAACCTTGGTGCCAGGATACTCTTCCTTGAGGAGCCTCAGCTGAATTCTTTCTCAGTAACCAACTAGAGAGAGAGCAGTCCTTTGCCAGTACATCTGCCAAATTTGTTTATGGCTTTAAAGGCCAGTGTAGCAACCTTTTGCATTTGTCTCAGACATAGATAGGTGGCCAGTGCTGATCCCAGAACTCTGTGTGATCCCAGCAGGATTTACCATCTACTACAGCCTGTCACGTCCTGTGCCACCTCTCTGCTTTCTGACTAGCTGAAGAGTACAGGTCTCTGCAGCACAGACACATATGAGTGTCAGCACTCTGGTCATGCAGAAAACATCATATTCTGTGAGCAGTGCACTAAATTGAGAGAATTCTGTTCACTTACATAAGCTGTTTTTACAGTCCTAGTTCTAACATGTACATACATAGCAACCAATAGACAAATGTCTGAAAGCAGAAGCATCCAGCTATTTCTCTATCACCTCAGCCTTGTCCAGTCTGTTTTAGTCAGTCTTCACTCATCCGTGCTCTTCAACTATGCTAAGGCTGTCTTCTGGTACATAGCCATACCTTAATTTTTTCAGGAACAGATTTTACTGCATTCAATCTTGCTGCACTATTACTTTCCCATTAGGATCCCTGCCATAATGTGGGACATCAGGTCGATTCAGTGTGGTCTAAAATAATAATAAAAATAATGGAAACATCTGTACAATGCTTGGAACCGGTGGCTCGTACTTTTTGGAGAGAGAACAAGACAAAAAACCCTGACAGCATTGACAGTAGTTTCACATTTGTTTTTCAGTATTGACCACCTGTTGCTAAGGGAACAGAATGTAAAATCCAGGTAATACCTGGCTGTGTTGCTATACCAGGATTTTATATTTTATTTTTGTGAGTGTATTAGATTTGGCAGTGCTTTGTAGCAGGGGAAACAGATGTAAAGAAATCATAAAGAAACCAAAGTCCTATAATAAAGTCTTGGTTTACTACGTATTATTAGAAATAAATGAGTGAAAATGGTAGTAACATTATTCTCCCCTACCTCTAATCTCATCAAAGTTAAAAAAGAAAAAGACCTGAGACTTTCTGTGTTACCAGTTTGTTTATTAATGTAAAATATTTCTCCTTGTGTCAGATAACTTTCCCCAGATGGCCCATCAGAAACGGTTCATTGAACGGAAGTACAGACAAGAGTTGAAAGAATTGAGGTGGGAAAGAGAGCATCAAGAGAGAGAGCCAGAGGAGACTGAAGAAGCAAGGAAATAAAAGGAGGGCACAGAAGCAGTGGCATATTTACTTACTTAATAACTCTGACTGTGGCCTATGGAGACCTAACCTACTTTCTTGCAGATGGTGAATGAAGAGTGCCTGTTGATATCAAAAAGAAAATTGTAATCTCTTCTTCAAAAGTGTGTGCACATATAGTATCTCTTTAGTTTGGTTTTAAGTTTGCCTTTTTAATAAGATTTGGGTTTAAATCTTTTTAATTTTTATGAAAAGTTGTTGGATTATTTTTATTATTTTTACTGTGTTGTATGAAGTAATAAAGTATTAATTTAAAAATCTTATAGGAGGAAAAGCTGTTTAACAGTTGTCTCCTGTGTCCAAATGCTGTTTTGTCAGTAACCAACAAAGTTATTGCATGATTTCTGCTGTGTAGGAGGAATGAGAAACTAATTCAGCTGAGCACTTAAGCATGTACGTAACTTAAGTTTTGCGGCTAAATTTACTGCTTGATTCTACTAAATCAGACTTGTAAACTTCAGGTCCTTTTAGAGAAAATGTTATAGTAATTTAAGCAAAGGAGACAGTTTTACTTTAAACAGTGGATTCCACATCTGGAATCCACTGGAATGTGACACAGGTGTGTGTGGAAGCATGAGGGTTTTTGGTTTTAAATCAGTGTCATAAAACTTGAAGAAAAAGATAATTATGAAGCAAGAGAATGGCAAATTTTTTTACAGAGAATGTACTGAGTTTACATTTACACGTTTAATTTTTTTCTTGGCTTCTTGCTCTATGAGGCTGCTGTCTAATGGATTTATTTGTTGAGAAGATAGCAGTGTGACCATAACTGTGAAATGGTGTATTAGAAACTCTTTATGGGTGCTGTTCCAGATAGGTTCATTGAAAATGGTTTTTATTAAAAGGAGGACAGAATTTGTCCCCAAAGTGTAGTACAAAGGTAGTGTACAGTTTTAAGTCACACAGTTTCCTTGAAATTTTGGTGTCTGTGGCTTGTATTAGACAGACAGATGTTTGTTCTATAAAAGCTGAGTGGCACCAGAAATGAAAATCCATTGTCTGTTGGTGGTTTTTCCCACTGGTTACCAGCTTCACTGTAGCTGTTTGTGCGTTGTTTTTACTTTAAATGTGCCTGCTTCAAGCCCTTCATTTCCATTATGCTGGGTTCCCAGTTAAAACAGTCCCTTAGTACATACTGTGTAGTCATTTTTTATCTTTCTCTTCTGGTAACTGAAACAGTTACAACCCTTATTTTCCTTAATGGTGTGTTTTCTTCCTGCTTCAGATCCTTTTTGGCGAGTGAGTTATGCATCTTATCTGGTGTAACATAGAAGTACATGTTAAGATACCGGGCAGCTTTGTGAGCATGGATGCACAAGCCTGGCCCAAAGAATTCAAAGGGATTCATGAAAGAAGACTTTTGCCCAAGGTCCACACTACGCCAAGCAACTAATTTGGCGATTGTCTGAAGCACCTTTCTGTAGGTGTGTGGTGGGCATCCATAAAAGCACTTTGTTGTGGATGCCCAAGTAGACACAAACAGAGCTGAAAAATTCAGCCTATCCTAATGTCTTCCCAAAGTTTCATTTCTGAGCTAATCAGTGTGTATTAATTACACACATTTTTGTACACATGCAATGTGAGATGCACTTAAATGTGGAGGGGAGTTTAAAACCTGGGCCCACAGCACTACCTCACTTCTCCCAACTTCTATGATTGCCTTTTCTTAATGGATTGGTGCTCTAAATCCATTTCAGAGGATGAGAGAGAAGAAAAAAACAAATACATTCTATAATTTAGAGAGTGATAATAAACCATTAAAACATAAAGGAGATAAAAACAATGAGATAAAGGCAAAGAACTGCTCTCTGCTGAATGCTGCTGCCATTTGACTTTTGAGAAGTGATTGTAACTTCTTATAGCTTCAGTCTGTTAATAAAAAGCTGAAATGCCTCTCCCTAGTAGCAAGCTGAAAAGCAGCAGCAACTCCCCTGTCCTCAAGTCTTTTGTATTTCAAATGCTTTTGTAAAATCACACATCTGCTTCTAGCAGTTGAAATGGTGTGGTGGTGAGGGTTAAGTGTAACTGTGTACACCATTATTATATTTTTACTTCTTAACTGTGACCGGTTTTATGTATTTAACAAGCAGAAAGTGCAGTGACTTCATTTTCAGGTGTATGGTTGCTTAGCAAATGCCTCTCAGCATATCTGATATCACCAAAGTACCCCAGTGGAATTCTCAGCTCATAGTTTAACATTACTTTCATTTGTCCTATACACCATTTCACTTTTCACTTGTAAGAAGACTGTAAGCTTATTCATAAACATTTTCATAAAAATAGATTGAATTTATCAGATGGGCTTTTTGGGGGGAGGAACCCAGAACTTCTTTTTTCTTCTTTGACCCAGAAATTGCTTGAAAAAACTGAACTTCTAAACAATATCTGCATTCCAGATACTGCAGTTAATGAATTTTCGGACTTCTTCAAAAGGCAGATGATAACTGTATTTTCACATGCGGGCTGTCTTCCCTTTATTCATTGTATAAGCATGGGCTAGAAAAATTGCCCAAAGCAATTTTGTTTTCCTTGTCTTGAGGACAGAAAACACAAGGTAAAAAAATTCATGTTCCTTTTGTTTGTGTTAAAACTGCAGTGTATTTCTGTGTGTGGAGTCTAAAAACAGTGGCTGTGAATGTTTCTGTGAATTTCAGGAGATGCATAGACTGTGTTAACATGAGCACAGTCCTTTATAACAGACACCAAGGAAAGGAAAACCTTTAAGTTGCCTTTAATAAAAATTATTATTTTTCTCATGCTAATCAGTGGAACAGCTGTAGCTTTTAACTAAGGCAGCTTGGGCTCTTTTTTGCAAATGTGAAGGGGTCTCTGGTTTACTGATAAAGTCAGGTCCTTTTTTGTTTGCTCCAGAGCCTGATCTGTTCTGATCTAGAGGTTCTCATGGCAGATCCATTGACTCGATTTGGGTACAAGTAGATGAATGGAGAACAAGACTGAGAGCTGCATGAATCCAACAGATACAGTGTGAAAGCACTTTTTTTTTCTATTTTATTTTTAATATAAATATGTACAGAGCATTTATTAGAATTGTAGCTGATTTGATTAGGGATTTTAATTGAATTTACATAAAATTCATGATTGTTATTTGTAGACCCTAAGTTTGCTTTGTAAGATTTCAGTTTCTGGAGGATTATTTAACAGCGATACTAAGAGAACCTTGGTCTCTAAGATTGTTGTAAACATCGTTGCTAATAAAGTTTCCCAGAAAAGACTTCAGGCATAGTTGTTACTTGCTAAAACAATTTGGAAAGATCAAAAGGCAAATCCTGATCATCTGTCTCCCTACTTCAAAGACTCTGATTATACAGGCTGCATATTTAAATGAAGTAAGCGGTTCACTTGTGAAAAGTTTGTTTGGTGGAAGTTTGTAAAGCTTGTAAGAGCTTAGGGAATTGATCATCTATATCATTTACCGTTGCATTGTCTTTGATGAGGATGGCATTGCAACAGAAATTTCTGTGACCCATAAATCCCACTCTACTTCTCCCCCTTCCTATCCAACCCGAAGATTAAATAGGTTACATACTCCAGCCATGCATATTTCCCTATCCATCAGGGAGCAGGTTTACCTTAGAGGCCCTTTTCTTCACCTGCCTGCTGGAGGTAACAAACGGAGCACCAACTTACACCCAAAATCTTGCTAACTAGGTATATTTCTCCTTTTTTCTAAATCCTCACTGCATTTCTCAAAAGGATTTCCAAGTCTTTCATGAGTAAGGATATATCTACCTGTGACTTACAGTACATTCATACCTGGATGCCTCAAGCTCTTCACACCACCTTTGTGGAGGGAATAAGGGACTGTTTATTCTATTGCTCAGGGATGAAAACTAGGATGAAATTGTCCCTTGGGTCCAGGCATCGGGGTGTCTGTAGTAGGACAATGATGATTCATCCAATGGATACCTTAGTCTGTGTCTTTAGTATCTTCTTTGCAAGTCTGCTACATTTCTCTTGCCATGCCTTAGAGGGTCTGTGAGGGAGAAAAAAAGAACTGGGCCACTGTCACCCTCATCCCCTTGTGCTGTGAAGGATTCGAAAACAATGATCAGCGTCTCTAGAACTGGTGACTCTCCTATGAGAAGCCAGAGCCCAAACAGTGGGTTGCTTGTACACCTTTTTAGAAAAAGTAAATAAATAAATAGAACCTTCCAGTTAGAGCAGACATTTCAAAAGTAATCCATTAGCAAAGGGCAGAGTCTTGAGCTGACAAATTGTGAACTTTCACTGGAGGCAGAAGCAGCTCATACATCAGTAGTCCAGAAGTGATGCAGCAGTGATGGGTAAGTGTTTGTCACTGGAGGTAGCTTGTTACTTAATTTAAGGATGGAGATGGTGGTCATGGGAGCCCATGGGACCCCACTGATGCAAGCTCAGCCAACATTTCCGAAAAAAATAAAGTTACTTCCCTACAGATTTCCTCCTGTCATTGCTTCAGTTATTTACTGTGTCAGAACAGTTTTGACATGGTGACCATTTTTTGCTGCCAACTAGAATTACAATTCAAATATTGCAGCCTTGTTTCCAGAGGGATACTTGAACTGGCAAACAAAAGGCAGTGATTTCTCAATCCAGCATCATTTGAAAATGCTAGTGTTATTCAATATCCAATTATAAATTTCTTCTTTATTAAAAAAAAAAAAAACCACAACTATTTAAAATTCTGTAAGATAAGCATTTTCAGTGACCTCATTGGACAAGTCAACCAAAATTGCTGCTCTTACCTTCTGTTCTTGTGATGAAAATCATTATCGAATACATGAGTCTCTTAACTTGGTCATTATTAAGAAAAATCATACCATCCAAAGGAAAATATCATACCATCCAAAGGAAAAAAATTAAACATTTTTTCCTTGTCTTTGTTGTTCAAATTCCCTGTCATTCAATGCTGTTGTCTTCTTCCTTCTTCCAAAAACCAAATAAAATGTTTTAAATGTGTTCCACCTGTCATAATGTGTCAGATATTGCAACCAATATCCCATTTCAAGTGGTGTCTCTATATTAACAATCAATCTATATGTTACTGCTTACTGGTTTTTGAACCAGAGCTTGACCAGACATCTAAAATAGTGGGCAGTGCCGACCTTCTAAGCCCTCAAAACTTTCAGAAACAGGTTGTTAAGACTTCCCATTCCTTTTGTTCCCAGTGGTATTATTATCATTACTACTACTACTATTACTGTTATTGTTTAATGTTTTCATTGCTTGTTTATTTAGTTTTAATGTGGTCTGTAGCACTACTGCCTCCTATTTCAAGGTTCCCTGATCCTCACTTTTGCTTAGCAGATATAGCATCAATTGCTTGCTCACTGTGAGACTAGAAAATAAATGACCTTGAACTCTTTGCCCTTGCAAACCATACCTCAACACTTATATCAGAAATCAAGTGCCCACAGCAAGAGCGAAAGCCTCACTGCACACCCGTAAAAGTAAAGTACTGAATTTTTCCAGTACAGTTTTGGGAGATTCTGTCAGACATTTTAAGAGAGACTCTGAATTCTTCAGGCATGTAGTGATGTACTTTTTCCAGCTTATGTTGTGAATTTATGCAATTGGATTAAATTTGGCATCTATTTCAGCTGACAGCTTATAAATGGACATTTATACATGTAAGCAAGGAGAAAAAGGTTAGAAAAGGCAAAATAGATGCCTGAAACACTAGAAAAAGGCTTATTTCAGCAGTGACTGCTGAGAAACAGATTGATTTGGATAGAAAAATGTTAAATACTTTCAAATGCAGACTGAAAAATATGGGGTTTCATTGTAACATAAATACAAGTCTGTGCCAGATGCTTGGGATAATGATGGATTTAAAAAAATAATTCAAAGTTGAGTTTTATGCAAAGCTAGAAAATAAATCTTAAAGGTAAGACATAACAAATCTATACTTATTAAAAGTGAGGCAATAAAACTTGCGTATCTTAGAGATACAGAGGTGGGAAGTAATCTAGCAAAGCTGTGATTTCTAGATTTTAATTAGGAACATATTTGAATATGTGTGTTTCATGTAAATGCAGATATGTATGCATGTATTTACTTATGAAATATTGGAAGTCTTCCCTCTGTGTTCATTGTTTAACAGGTATTTAGAGATTGTTCATATTGAAGTAGTGTCCAGAGATCTTCCCTAGGACAGGATCTTTCATACCAGCCACTACAAACACAAAATAATAGGCAGTTTCTGACCCAGAAAGAAATAGAAAGTAAGCAACGACTTACTCAAAGTCACCGAGCAGGTCAAGGGTAGAAATAAGAACAAAACCTGAATCTGTCAAGTCCCAGCTGAGATTTGTCCTCTCTTAATACTGCATAGCTACTTATTTACAGCATTTACCTTTAGATGTTGTAGTTGGTTTATTTCTGCATTAATGTGAGTATTTTAAATTTCATGCACAGCAGCCTAGAATGGGAGTTTACCTAATGTCTTTCATAGTGAAAGCTTATAAAAGTGATTTTTAAAAAAAATGAAAGAAAATCCAAGTGGCTGGCCCTGCATGGTGTGAGCCTCCAGGTTTGCGTTTGCTTGCCTTTGCTGTTGAATTCCTCCTGTGGCCGCTCGAGCTTGTATCTCCAAGGTCCACTGCTCAGCATGTCTCAACAGTGTGTGTGACAAGCGTCACTCAGGTAGTAACAAGCAGCACTGTCATACTGCGTTGGGGCTGAGCTTGGCCTGGTTACACACATGCAGGAGAAGGCAGGTTTCTCTTCTGGATTCACAGCTGGGTGTTAATGGCTGTTGTTTTTTTTTGAGCCTGATTGTATCCTCACCAAATCCTTAAGAGGTTAATATGACTCTAAGCACATATGATATACTTCCAGCATGGTGACAAAAGGGAATAAGCAAATGAACAGCTGTGCTCTCTGTTTATGAAAAGTACTTGGCTTTGAAGTGCCTAAGCTATTTCCTTGGTCCCCTGAAAAGAAAGAAAACCTTCCAGAAATGGCCACAGATTGGTAGAGGGGTCCATGAGTTAACATCTCAGAAAGAAAAGAGCACCCCCTCTTCTTAGTCTTGTGCTGCCATGCGTGCTTGTTGCTGCAGGAGGGTTAGTGGCTGCCAGCCCCCATGGCAGTAATGGGAAGATGGAGATGGGGGCTTTAATACTATCCTGGTCTGGGGGCAATGTGTGCTGCTGCCGAGGCAGGCTCGTGGGAACACATCCAGTGCGTTTTCAGCTGATAAGAAGGCAGGCAGAGGGTTGAGCATGGGGTTTAGCCCAGCCTTGACTAGCAGAAACTGTTGAGATGGTAGTGAGAACTAAAAGTACATACAGGTCCTTCACTTCACAAGCTGTGGTTAACCTCTGACCAAAACATTATTTCCTGCAAAGCAGTGAGGAGTAAGAGGAAGTCCAGAGGACAGTACATGTGCGGAAAAGCTCAGTTCCACCAGCTACTGCTTCCATACTGTTTAGTAATGGCTTATCTTGTGGATTCACATGTTTGGAGGGATTTTTGCTTGGTCCCGCACATGCACACATTGTACAGGCATATGTAGGCATGCGTGTCTATGGAATTAAACAGCGAAGATCGTGTGTGTGTGTGTACAAAGAAGTTTGGGACTGTGCAAATGTGGGACTAAAGGAGGGCCAGAGAGACAACTGTATCAGCTGCATGACTCCTTTGCCTCCTAGGCATATCTGTCATTTCTGGCTATAGGATTGGTTTGTTATTCTGTTTAATGATGCTGACCTTTGTGTTGAATAGGTTGGCCTGTTGCAAAGCTAGGATTTGTGGCCTTTTGGGACTTTAGTTGTTTGGAAGACTGAGGATATTTTTTACTACTTTGGGTCCAAAGAGAATGACTTCTGATGACCAAACTGCCCTTATAACTCATTTGCCCTTTATCTTTTGACAGACAAAGTGACTTCAGACTTAGTCATATGTTAGAGGCTGTCTAAACTTGAAGAATATTCTTGAAATAAATGATGTCCTATGGCAAAGAAAAATTCAAAGTTGTTTTGAAAGTTCCTATTTTTATTAAGTGTTGCATGTACTTTCTTGGGAGAAACTAATCTTGAATTTGCAGTATGAAGTTTTATAAAGGACTTATCTTGAAAAGCAGAAAAAAAAAAATTTGGGTACATTTTGGGAAGGAGTCTTGCTTCAAACTGTATTGTCTTCCACAAGAGATCTTATGTCTCTGAATGAACAGTCAGTTTCTTAAGAAATTGTCCCCAGATCTTATTTGATTCTGGGCACCCCAATTTGATTCCACAATCTATTTTAGCTAAGCAAATCCCTCAGGATTAGCACAGAAGTGTTCAAACCTGAGATGTTTTACAGCACATAAACAAACAGCTACATTTGGTTTCCAGTCCCTAGAATCTTAATGGCCATTGTCCTGCAATTCTTATGCCCAAGGTTAATCTTAAATTTGTGACTGTCTCTGTTGAGTTGAGTACATCAGCTGGAAGTGGAAAATCGGATTGTCTTGACTTGCATGTTATCAGTGGCAGCAGCTTTGCAAGGTCTGCTGGTAGCTGCAGCCTTCTGCTGTCTGCAGCAGGAGGGTCACTCTGGTCACAGCCCAGAGACCCACAAGCTGCCCAAGTGGCCCTAGAGTTCAGTTGATAGTCACATAAATACGAAAGCCAAAAGTCCTGTTGTGGTTTGTGTGCTGTGTCCCCCCCCCACACCACATTGCACTGGCCCTGTAGGGTGAAAAGCAGGGAAGGGAAAAGGGAGATTTTAATACTATTTATTGTAAGTTAAACAACACTCTTTCTGACTTCACACAGGAAAGGGATCTGCTGAGTAAGAAAGTGCTAATTTCACATCATTGTTTTTCGCAGTAGAGCTACGTTGTAAGTACCAAGCCCGAGAGGAATGAGAGCATAGTCAAATTAATGAAAAATAGGTTATGATGATAAATTATTCAAGTGGATAAAATTACTTTGGATTTGGAAGACACTGAACCTTAAGGGCCAAATCCTTTTGTGGTGTAAAAAGATTCAACTTCATCACTTTCAGGGAAACAGAGGGAACTTATATCATTCAGTTCAGAATCTGACTATGACTGGCAGCATAAGCAGTCATTTAAAACTCAGTGGCACATATTTCATCTACTTTGGGTGACAGCCATAAGGTGAATATTTTAAATTCTGACACGGCAAAGCCTTTCTTTTGAGATCTGTGGTGCAGTTTTAAAGGAGATGAGATAAAAGCCATGCCTCTCCAAAGGCACATTTTCTCTGATGTTAAAGGAAACAATGTAAAAATATGCCCACTAAATAAATCATCAGGGATTTTCAGAATAGATCACATCCTTATGTCTTAAAACTTGTAATACAACTCAAGTTGTTCACCTTAACTCGGTTTCTTTTGTTCATCAATTTTTCTCTACAAGGTGGCATGTGAAGGGAAGGCAAGTCTGGAGGAAACACCCCATCAGAAGAGGTTCCAGTGAGCAAAGATAAAGAGGGTCCTCTTTTGACTTCTGGTATGGCACTTTCAGAGTTTAGTCCTCAGTAATACCTCTCACATTTCCAAGAGAGGAACAGGCTATGCCACTGAAGGTGAATAACAGCGACCTATGAATGTACTTGGCTCTGTAGAATAGCCTCTGATTTTTCAAGTACCTTAACCAACAAAGGGGTGGGGGAAGTGTGCTGATTGGACTTCTGCTGCTCTAGGATGAATTTTCAGTAACATTTTCCTTTACCTTGCATGCATGTAAGCATACAGAGTTGTGGAGGGAAGCACAGGCTGGTACAAGCAGCTTTTAAGGACCATGATTGAAGTTAGAACTTGCAGTCAGTTGCACCTATAGAAAAAGAAAATACCCCAAAATCAGGCAAGTTCATTTATCATACTAAACTCTAACGCTGAAATGTGTTCTACCAAGTAGCAGACACTGAAGTCATAGCTGTGGCCCCCTCTAGCTCCCTGCTGTGATAAGTGGGGAGAGAAAGCCACATCTCCAGAGACTAGTTCATGGCTTAGGCAGGATGAATCACCCCTCTTGTCTGAGAACCAAAGGGTGACACCTCTTTCATCTTTCTGAACAGTCTAATGCCCATAGTTAAATGAGTTGAATCTAGGCTTTAAACATTTGTGTCATATAGCTATAATAAAGCTCAAGTGCTCACATTAAACCAGCATGGCATGGCCTCCTTAACACTTCACATAGCCATTGCTGTGAGGAGAACACTTTCTTATCCCCAGATGACTCTTTCAACCATCCCCCTATGTGCAGATGTGAGGAGGAGTGACAGTTTCTCCAAAGTGAGAGTATTTTCAAATGTCAAGAAGCTTTATTTTTTAATGTGTTAAACCATATAAAATCCCCAGATAATATGCCTCATAAATGAAATGAGACTAATTAGTAGGAAAGTAATGAGGGAGCATTTACAGAGGTTACATCCCGAGGTCTGGTCACAGCTATGGAAAATGTGGGAGAGGGGTAAAAACTGCAATCTACTTTGTTCCTCTAGCACTGGCATTCATAGTTGATAATTATCCCCAGGAAGGGCAACTTTAGAATGGCAAAATGAGGAGAAAAATGTTAAGGGACTGTGAACTTTGTCTTTTCTTTCTTTCCCCTTTGTCTTCTGTCAGTGTCCCTGGGCAGGCACAAGCTCCTTACTGCTGAGGCAAACTGCCCTTGTATCCATAGTAGTGCTCCGTCTCTACCCAGCTTTCTCTTTTGTTACAACCAACCACTAGGAAACTTGGGTTCAAGTGCTTTTTCCAGGAAAAACTGAAGAGCTACTGGATCGTTTTGGTAGTGGTCACCAAGGTTGTGCAGGTGCCCAACTCCTTTTTAAATGAGAGTCAGTTGTCCATCTGCAAAAGTTGAAAATAGCACTTCTTGACATTGTAGTACTGGAAGGTTAAGTCTGTTACGGGCTTTTGAGCACTTGCATACAAAGGTATGGAGAGTTGTGTGAGGACTTAAAACAGACTGTGGCATTGGAATGCCATCTGTGATGGCAAAATTGGAGGCTATTTTACTGGCTGCATGGTGAAGGATCCAAGTGGGAAATTTACATCCAGGGTTACTTAAGCCTGAGTAGAAGTATAAGGTCTCATTCTAAACTCATCTGAGTCAGTCTTTCCCTTGACTTTAATAAGCGTCTATATTGAGCTGAAAGTTGAACCTTGAAATGAAACCTTGGCATGCAAGTAACTGAGACTTTAAAAGCATGAATTTACAGTTTGTCAAAATATCAAGGAGATACTGCTGATGAAACAGCATCTATGCTGCGTCTTAATCATAATGTACTTAGTGAAACAGAGATGTCTTTTGAAGGAAAAGGCCTATAGGAAACCTGCCCCATGCTGAAAAAGGGTCACCCATTTGCATAGCTTTTTACAGTCACCTACACCTGAACAGCTGGAGGCTCTCTTGGAACATGACAGAATTCAAAATGCTTGAGGCAAATGCAACTGAAGGAGCATACAGTCAAATTAGTACTCACTGCAAAAGCAATGTGTCTATATAGTTATTAGAGGAGCTGGAGGGAAAGGGAACAAAATGATGAGATGAGGACACGGTGGCTGAAGTAAACTGATGAGATGTCAAATAAGATAAAAAGAATTGTCGTGGTTTTGCCCACCATCCCATCCCTGGGGCTGAGGATGGTTTTGTCCAGGTGATTTCCGGACAAAAAACCAATCAAAAAGTTCAGTGACGCCTTTGCTAATTACATCTTTAAGAAAACGGAAGAGAAGGTTGTGGCGCAGTTGAAATTAAGAACAGCAGCCATGTAGGAGGGTAGCAGGCCCGAGGAGGGCTAAGGCCTCCTCCTCTCGGCTTGGGCCGGGGGGCAGGTGTAGTACTGAAGCCTCTCTTCTCTCTTGTGAGAGAGTGAAGAAAAAAAAAAGTTTAAAAGACGAACTGCTTAGACGAGAAACCGCTGCAGAAGAATTCCAGCCATGAGATAACAGAATTTTCAAGGTCAAAGCTGCAGTCGCAGAAGAGAGAAGAAAAGTTCGAAGGGGGAGAGCTGCTTTTTCTCCCTTTCGCTCTCCCTCCCTTCAGCAGGGTAAAGACTGAAAAATAAAACCCTGCCACCTGTAGGAGTTTGTTGGGGTGAAGAGACCCCCATGCGGCTCACAGAGGAGCTTGAGGATGCACCAGAGATTTGTGACTTTAACAGAGAAAGCCTTATGCTGGAATAAAAGCGGCTCAGATGAGGCAGAGTCCTGTTAAAGACTTTGTGACCCTCGAAGGGATCGATGCTTATGCTGGAGCGAGACGGCTCAGATAAGCTTGGGATCTCAGTGAGAGATCCATGCTGCTGCTGTTGAAGATTTATGACCCTGACGGGTATTAGAACCTACGCTGGAACACAAAACGGTTCAGGTAGGGATGTTGGGATCCATGTGTGGGATCCGTGCTGCTGGTGCTGGAGATTTGTGATCATGAGAGAACCTACGCTGGAGCAGAAAATGGCTCAGGTGGGATATTGGGATCCGAGTAAAGGATCCAGACTGGACCCATGCCGAGAAGTCAATCAAGGACTGTTCTCCCATGGGGAGGGACCTCCGTAGGGAAACAGGGGTGAACTCTTAAACCATTATCCCCTGTAACCCTGTGGAAGAAGATCCATAGTAAGCAAGTGTCCCCTTGCAAGTCTATGGAAGGAGACCCTTCAGGACCTGAGTAACCCTCAACCTTCGGTTTTAACCCAGGAGGGGGGTAGGCCCAGCCCTGGAGGCCAACACAGAATAAGAGAGAGATAAAGAAGTTCCAACTGCGACAAAAGTGCTGCAGAGTTACCAGAGAGAGAGAGAGAGAGCTGGAATTCTGAGAACAGAAAAGGACTGCTTCTCCTCCTTGGACTGATATAAAGGGAAGTGAAGGGGGGAGAAGTATCTTTTGTAAATACATAGTACCTTTTACTCAAGTAGAATTGTTATAAATATAATTCTTTAGTTTTAGTTTGTTAATAATAAATACTCATACTTTTTTTTAATTCAGTCTCTTTTTGTCTGCATAAACCTTCTCTCAACTAGTAGTAATTGTATGTGGGGGTATAAAAGTAAATTGAGCCAGGGCAAAACCACGACAAGAATAAAGAATAGGATTGATGTCAGCTGTCACAAAAGAAAACAACTATGAACAAGCAGGTGTAATGAGAAAACAGGTATGTTGCAACTAACACAATTCGAACAGAGTGCCAATCTGAAGTTGATCAGATCATTGTGGAGAAAAATTGCATATGGAGTGCCATATGAAAGACTTTCTTCTTTGTTTCCTCTCAAAACTTAAATTTTACAGATTTATTCTCTTCATCATTTCATTTTTGGTCCAGTGTCCTTGAATATGTGCATTATTTGCACCTCAACTATCTTTAACTTTTTCACTAGCCTCATTAGTCTTAGTTTTTTGCTCATGTTTAACCTAAACTTTTTCTTTCTTTGCTTATGGCCATTACTTCTCTATTTTCTTCTGAGACTTACTGTAATTTCCTGCTTTCATTTACATTGTTACCTTGAAGATATTTACAGGGTATGTTCATTTTCTTCCTGAGGTTTCTTTTTTCCCCTGTGTCGATCTTTTCAGTTCCTCTGTTTTTGCTTCACTCTCCCTAATTTGTATGCTCCCCATCTCTTACTACCAGTACAGCTAACATTTTGACTAATTTTTCATGTGGGTTTTTTTCTCATATATTTAAGATTAATAGTTAAGTAGCAGAACTGACCTTAAAAAGCTGTGAGGGACATTTCCATAAAAATACTGCCTAATACCTTTTTCACAGTACTTCATGCCTTTAATGTCCATCAGCAGAAAACTTGTATCGCTAAGCCAGCTGCGATTAAGTCTCCACGGTTACACACGCACACACACACACAAATAAGTATCTCTAGCCTTCATTTTTTCAAGTAGGACTTTATATTCCCATTTTTAATATCTCCCTGGTGCATATGTTATTTTCAGACTGTCCAGACTTGCACAGTTTCTGCATAACTTGTGGTAAATAAGTGAGACTGCTGTGTACATTTGAACAAACAGGCAGAGTTTGTTCTTAACTAAGAAACACAGGAATGGCATTCAGCCGGCATGTCCTGCTTCAGATGCTTTTTGGATGCCTGTCCAGGTTTACAGATACATTTAAGTACGTTGACCTGTATGTAGTTGTCTAAAAGGATTTTCAGAAGTGACTAGGCAGGCTGAGTTCTTAATTTCCTGATTTTACTGGTTTACACGTAAATTCTTTCAGATATTTTCTGCCTATTCTATGAAAGTTTGCTGCCATGGGAATTTTCTCCTTGCAGTACTGAGAGCAGCAGAGCCCTGCTCTGACAAGTTCCTCAGCAGCACAAACCTGACAGTGCTAGAACAAAACCAGAGCAATACCAAGGGTACGTGCAGTGGAAATTAATATGAAGTAGAAGGAGCCAAGCAAAAAGACACCATGCAATTGGTTCATCTGATAATGAGAGCAATGAGGATCAGAAATATCTTGGCAATACAAGAAGAGGCATTGTGTTTCTGTTCTTTGCAAGTAGACTGATCAAAAATACTCCCAAATAAAGAAAGAGGTTGGATGTATAAAGAGTACAAGAATGTACCTTTTCTTGCACTCTCTGGCCTCACACTTGTTTATAAAATAGACAGCTGCAGTCTGAGAATGTGTCTGTGCAGGTAATATGATGCCAGGGAATGGGAATCTCAAGTCTGTCAGAGAAAGAAATGTGTTTAACAACCCACAAGCTCAAGAAGATACAGTTCCTTCGCCCTGAACCCCCTGTTGTCACTGGCTGCTGTCAACCAGAGGGTTTGATTTCAATGTTGTGAGAAACCTTAGGCAATCTCACACAGTGCAAGTGAGAAAATGACAGCCCTCTGATGATGCAGCCAGTTTTCCTGATCAGCGTGATTGTATGAGAGCGCTGTACTTAGTTATATCGATTTGTCTCTGAGAGCTCTTTCTGCCACATAAATCTCATTGAAAATCTTTAAAGATTTTGCCCCAGAAGGCTACTGTGTTTTCTTTCTCAGTAAAAAGAAGCAGAGCTAGGAATTAATTTCTCAAAGTTTTAACTAGAACGGTCCATTTATGAGGAAGATCTGAATTCATCTGTTTTACATTTTGAAACATTTAAAAACAGCACCACACTTTATGATTAACCTTTACATCTAAGCATTACTACAAAGAGCTGTATCTATCTCCTCTCCTTTTCTTTCTTGGTTCAAGAGGCTTGAATAAAGAAAATCACCTTTCTTTTAGATGGGGGAATTGGAAGGAGTATTGTGCCTATTGTAGCTCAAGCCTTAAGTACAATAGGCACCACATTATAAAGTTATTATTTGTGCCACTCTAGTTAAAAAGACTCCTAGTGCTTCCCTGATGAAATTTTTCTTTTAGAGTGTCTAAAATGATTTAAAAAATAAATAACCACTTTAAATTAAGAATCTAGTCTTTCAATTCAACCAGAGATAAGGAAGCTCAAAATACAAATTCACATTAAGTCTCCATAGAATTATCAACAAATCTGAGTCACAGAGTATGTCTTTATGCCTGGCAGACTCATTTTTTTCTAGCATATATAGAAGTAAATATGAGGAAACACAAGAAGTTTGGCCTTTTTTTCCTTGACAAAAACTTTTTTTTTTTTTTAAAGTGACTATTGAATTAACTGTAACACAGAAAGAACCTCAACACCTATATATGTGTGTTTTAGGCTGTTCAGGTGCAGAATAGCTCATATGATGGGGCTATAAATTTTTCAGTAACACTAAATATTTGGTAACATCAGTATTTCTTCCTCTTTGATAGCATAGCAAATTATTCCTTGGCTTGCTCTGTCACTCTTCACAGATGCAGTGATCTCTGCACTCACTGTAAGAGCAGACTGAGGAGTTAATTTCCTTTTCCGCTTTTCCTCTAAACAAACTAATTCCAAGACCTTTTACAACCATTATATGCCAAAGTGTCATTTATTCATTTAAACTGTGCAGCCTGGCGCAACTTAAATATAATTACCGTACAACAGAACAAAGCTAACATCATAAAAGCATGACATGGCAACTAATATCTGATTAGACAAGCATTCTCATACAGGTGCAGAACCACTGGCAACAAAGAAGGGTATTGCATTAATCCAGAACATAATAGGAAATTAGGCAGAACATAATTTTGTCATTTATTGCAGAGAAATACACTAGTACACTTGTATGGAGCTGATTTCAAAGGAGTGAGCACTATAGCCATCCCCTCCAGTGCAGCACGTTTTTGAATATGGGTTCATTAACACAATTAATGCCTAGAGTATATTCCTGGTTTTGAGTTCTCTCCAAACCTTCTAAGTATTCTTGTTCTGACTTTATAGTAAATTACTTAAAGTTACTACAGGAAACAGATGAGAACTCTAATGCAGTAAAGCAGCAGGGTTTTTGAGGACTGGGATAGATAATGCTTAACAGTACCTTTGATAATTTTGTCACAATATGAACTCTCATACCTGAAGCATATCAGCATATCTTCACAATTGTGGAATCATAGAATCATAGAATTAACTGGGTTGGAAGAGACCTCCGAGATCATCAAGTGCAACCCTTGACCCAACCCCACTGTGATTACTAGCTCATGGCACTCAGTGCCACATCCAGCCTC
Organism: Myiozetetes cayanensis; assembly: GCF_022539395.1. Taxonomy (NCBI): domain Eukaryota; kingdom Metazoa; phylum Chordata; class Aves; order Passeriformes; family Tyrannidae; genus Myiozetetes; species Myiozetetes cayanensis. Next base: position 80,580,250 of record NW_026086604.1, on the reverse strand, counting down.
ATCTTAAAAATGTCCAGGGATGGTGAATCCACCACCTCTCTGGGCAGGCCATTCCAATGCCTGATCACTCTCTCTGTAAAAGAACTTCTTTCTAATATACAACCTAAACCTCCCTTGGCAGAGCTTAAGCCCGTGCCCTCTTATCCTGCTGCTGATTGCCTGGGAGAAGAGACCGACCCCCACCTGGCTACAACCTCATCTCAGGGAGTTGTAGGGAGTGATGAGGTCACCCCTGAGCCTCCTCTTCTCCAGGCTAAACAACCCCAGCTCCCTCAGCCTCTCCTCATGGGACTTGTGCTCAAGTCCCTTCACCAGCCTCGTTGCTCTCCACTGGACCCGCTCCAGCACCTCAATGTCCTTCCTGAACTGAGGGGCCCAGAACTGAACACAATACTCAAGGTGTGGAAGTGTTTTATTCAAATGACAGTTCAGACTGATTAGAGTTTGAATCCTTGTCCAAGACTTGAATAAACAGGGCACGAATCTTGCCTAGATTTATGTATATTTTTCATTTTTTGCACCAGGACTAGTGCCTTTAGTTTCACTGAACTCACAGAATAAATAATCATATGTAAAAAAGATAAAAGCCCATTTCTGAGCCCCCCTCAGGTTCTAGAAGCCAACTCCATGGTTTTTTTTGGAGCAGTCTTTGGATTTCTGAGCTCTCTTTGATTCCCCTTGTCCACAGTATTAATGGTTCAGATTTATGGCAGAGATGTAAATGGCCACTAATGTTTTATGACAGTCCAAGTTATATTTCCATCAGGAACAATGTTTCTCTAGATGACCCTCAGCATTCCTTTACATTTCCTTCAGTGTTAACCCCTTTTGTCCTTAGGTGAGACAAACACAGGCTTCTGTCTCCCTCCTCCATGGCTGATAGTAAGGAGATGGAGGGGTAGGAAGAGAGCACTAGCTGGCCATTGTTTTCATAGGAAGAAGGTCTTCCTAAAGTTACATTTTGGGTCTTCCTTTCAGTGTTGGAGGGATGATATTTGTGTCTCTCTTCCCTAAACTCAACAACCCTCACACCAAATAAAAAAAAGTTCCTTATTTGATAAGGAGCCTAGAAAGAGTTCTGGTGGTCTCTTACTCACTGTTGTCCCAAAGAGATTGGGCAGTGAGAAGGCAGTCTGAGTGGAAAGTGTTTTCCCTTGAGTAATCAAAATATTTTCCAGAGTTTGTAATTTCTCACTTTATCACCATATTAGCTCCAGCAATAACAACACTAACTTACGTTAACAGTACTACACATATAGAAAAACTTTTTTAGAATTTACCAGTGATTGAAAGGTACCTAGTGAGTGCCCAGAACTATCTACATCACTGAAATGCAAATAGTCCAATCACACTTGCTGGGTAAATCAGAGCATAGGCTAAGTACTCATCAGGGTTTCAAAAGACAAGAAAGAGTAAGATGATAAGACTGAGTAATCATCATCATAACAGCTTCATATATATATATAAAATAGTTAGTATAGAACGTAAATGTTTATGAATGTATGTAGGTTACCCAAAGGATAAAAGAAAGGAGATGCAAGAACAAGAGCTGAATGAAATAAAGTTTGCAGTTCAGCTTTGGTCCAGTTGGTCTAGAGGCTGGATATGCAGGAGGGGTTGCCAGAGCCAGAAAAAACCAAGCACTGCCTGCAGGAGGGACATGACCTTCCAGTGGAGAGGAACGGAGGGAGAGAAGGCAGAGAGCTGACAGGTTTTAATGATTTCTCAGCTGACATACAATGAAGGTTTTGTTTCAGTTTTGCAAGGTAATTTTTAATGGGCAATAACATGAAATGCTGAATGTTTGGCACAATGTTTTATATGTTATGGTCTTCCTGCCAGAGATCTTTGTTTCAATGTTTTTTTTTTTATTTCATAGTCCACAAGAGCAACATCTATAATCTGAGTCCCTTTGTCCTCTGCTGCACTTCATACTGGTCACCAAACAGTTAACCTGTGTTGTTTTTTAGGAGTCCCATCTCCCTTCTGCCAGGATCAATGATAAAATTCTGACTGCAAAAGTGAACAAGCCTGTGGGCCAGATGGATATTTGGTAGCAAAACATTTGAAAGGCTCTTACTGCAATAAAGAGCTGTATGAAGTATTTGCTCTAAACACAAGTACCCATCTCTTGTCTCCAGGGTATTTGTAATCAATATTATATTACAGGTTGATTAAATACCAAGATATTGGAGCAGTGAATCTCAAAGTGTAGGTTTGAGTTTTCTTTGTTTCTCAAAAACAACTGTATAAATTGTTTAGAGAAATGTTGACAATACCAGAAAACAACAAAATCCAAATAGCATCATAATCGATATTTCTGAACATGCGATCTTGGCAAGGGGGAAATATTCGTCATTGGATCAGTACCTGGCAAATGCTGTAGGTGGGCAAGAATATTACAACTTTGTAAATTAAATATTTGGCCCATATCTCCTGTGCTGTGTGCAAGTATATAGTACAACATCTGGAATAGTTTCTATACATAGCTTCTTAGACTAGCATCCAGTGTGTGCATAAAAGGTGGATGTCTCTCAAAAAGCTGATAACATCCATGGGAAGCCAGATAGAATGCTCGAAATCTATTTTTCTTCACAGATATGTGATAAAGGATATGCATGGTGTGGAAAATTGAATTTGGTGCATTTGACACTGTAACAAAAAATGTGTAAGCAAAAGAATGATGTCCATGTGAAGAAGTACAGCTAACTGAGCCACAATTCATAGCAGCAGCGGGTGGTTTGGCCCTCTTGTCACTGGATTCCTTTTATCTCTTTAGGCTTTTTGTCTTTGGCAATAGTTATTAGATTCATGTCTATTTGAACGTGAGTGTTAAAGTCTGGGGCCAGTGTGAGAAGAAGGACGAAGAAAGAACCTGGCTCCAACTATAAAAAAAAGTTGGGCCATCAATATTCTCAGCAGTGGCAAAGCATAGGTGCATCTGTCTCTGTTTTTTAGTTTTGACAGGGACACCTTGGTATGTGAGGGGAGAAACGTACATGAAATGAGTAAAAGCTGAAGAGTGCTCCCTCTGTGAGCTGCCAGCAAAACAAAATTACAGGAATGCTGTGTCAGAGACCAAGCCAATCGGACACACACTGTCTCCTTGCATCCCTACACCAGCTTCCTCGTTCTTTCATTTACCGGAGCTCTTTTATTCAGTCCTCTTTTTAATGTCTTATTACCAAAGTTTAGGTTTGTTCTTTGGGGATGGTTTGTTTTTTTTATTTCATTAAAGAAGGTTTGAGAATTTGTTTGTTCTAATAAGCTGGAGCTGTAATTTGGAAATGGGTTAAGCTTGCTTCCAATTAAGGAAGTTAACGTGAAATAATTGCATTCGGAGAGAGAGAGAGAGAGAGAGAAATCAGTTCCCCAGCTGAGCTGTAGAAGAGCACAGCTTTGTCTAACAATGAAGGTAGAAGCAGATGTTTAGAAAAACATGTAAAAGCAATCAGAGGGGGATTTATACATTTGGTTATTAATTAAGATGTATGCATCTTAAGTTTGCTTCTCTTGTACTTAAATAAAGCATACATGATAAGGTCCTATAAGGCCATGAGTATGTCCACAGCTAGTAAAAATATACATGGTTTTGTGCACTCTCTGTTTTGTCAAGGTTAAAAAACGTGTAATGAGTAGCAGAGTGATTAGAAATAGTGAGTGACTGAGGACTTCTAACAATGCTCATGTTTGCTTTTTAATTTGTGGGGAATAAGGGAAGTGGAATCAGCCTTTCTGATTGGAGGGACAGATGTGCTTCAAGATCTGAGGTGGGGACGGACAGCTGTTGAGAAACCATTAGTTGTTGCAGTCAGTTTAGAGAAAAGAAAGAGCAGAGGGTGGGTATTTGCTAGATAACTGTCTGTGCTATAATCAGGCAAAGATGTACTAGTGTGGGTAAGAAAGAGTAAAGGCTTCAAAACTTTGGATAAGAATATGTACCTTTTTTAAAAAAATATATGTGCCTTATCCAATAAACTCAAATTTCATTTACAGCATAAAAAGTAACATTATCTGAGACTAAAATTCGAAGAACCAACACTGAACTCACTTGGCTGTTCCCGTAAGTGATCATTCCTGCAATTTTTATGCAAGTATTAAAGTACTAGTTAAATGGTTTCTCTTTTCTTTGTTCCCTTGTTTGAGCTGTCCTTGAAATTCATAGAACCATAGAATCATTTGGACTGGAAGGGACCTTGAAAATCGTCTAATTTCAACATCCCTGCCATGGTTAGGGACACCTTCCACTGGACCAGGCTACTCAGGGCCCCATCCAACCTGCCCTTGAACACTTTCAAAACATTTCTGCATCCACAACTCTACAATTTCTCTGGGCAACCTGTTCCACTGCCTTGCTAACCTCACAATAAAGAATTTCTTTCTAATATCCAATATAAACCTACTCTTTTTCAGTTTGAAGCCATTCTCCCTTGTCCTTTCACATGCCCCTGTAAAAGGTCCCTCTCCATCTTTCTTTCAGGCTACCATCAGGTACTGGAAGGCAGCAATTAGTTTATGCTAAAGCCTTCTCTTCTCCAGGCTGAACAAGTTCAGCTCTTTCAGCCTTTCTTCACAGGAGAGGAGCTCCATCCCTCTAATAATCTTGGTGTCTGTCCTCTGAACTCACTCCAACAGGCCAACGTCCTTCCTGTGCTGGAGACCCCAGAACTGAATGCAGTACTCCAGGTGGGGTCTCACGAGAGCGGAGCAGAGGAGCAGACAAATTCAACATGAACTTTAAAAAAGTAACAGACTGTTGGCTTTTATGGATTTTCTACCTGACTTGTTTCTGAGGTAACTTTGATAGTATTAATGAAAGATGAATACTGGCAGGGGTTGTGATTGGTGTGTTGCTTGTTGTGAGGAGGCGTTATTTTACACAGATAAACCTTGTAAATTAATGTCTGAGAATCAAATACATTTTCTGGCTGAAATGTTACCCTTAAGTTGACTTTTCTTTGTGATTAAAGTGCTCTTTGATATAGTAAATCAAATAAGAAGTAATATGATGGATTCGTCTTTCACGTAAATCAAAAGTGGTTCTGCTCCTGGAGCCTCAGTACGCCTGGAGGGCTGCAGAGTCTGGATCCCCTTTCAGCAAGTGGACAATCAGGCTTGCTGCTGCTGCTGCTACTGTTTTTATTTAGAAGATGAAAAGCTCAAGCTGATGTTCTGTGAAATCTTGTAGGGCTGCTCTGATGCGCGAAGTAACAGAGCTGAGAGACGGGGTAACTGCAGCCTGCCTCTGCTTGCATCTGCCAGCCTGTGTGTGCTTGTGTGTCCTTACTGGAGGGCGTGGAGGGAAAGTAGATACACCTTCCATGTACAGGGCGGTGCTTAGTTTCTGTGATTTGGTGTTCAAATAATGAGATCATTAAAAATAAACACCTTTAATTACTATTTAGACTTACGTATTTATAGCCTTGTGACCTACTAGTTTTTTTAAAAGCTGGGTTGTTTTGGCTATTCATACAGAGGCTTTCTTCTGGAGGTTCACCAAAGATTGCAGGTGGATGTTTGGGCTCATTTCTCCTTGGTAACAAAAGTTACTCAGTTGTGTCATAAACCATATGTGGGTTTCAGTGTTAAACTGTTTGCTTTTTGTGGTTCATTCTAATGCTTTTGATGAAGTACCACTTTGCTGTGACCTTTTCCACTATTTTCTTTGTCCTTGTCCTTTAAACGTGATGGAATTTCTGGAGATAGAGACAGGTCTTTTATTAAGGAAGTGTTAAAATGAAGAATTTTCTCTGGAGGTTGCCCTCTTTATGTAAAAGGATATTGCAAATGACATTTGGACTTTCCATAACTGAACTGAGACTTTAAATCTTTTCTGAACCTCATACGATGAAAGACAAATAACTGAACACTGCTATTATAAATTATGCGAACTTCATATGCTTCAAGAAAGGCATTCTACATGCCTTACTTTGACAAAGCTTCTGCCGCCTTCCTGGGAAACCTCGGCAAGTCAAAATTTGGCTTGTGATCATAGGCTAATCCTCTTCATAGTAAGCATCACTAAATGCTGCCTTCTGAAATTATATCACTCTTGGGAGGCCTCACTGATCACTGAACAGTGATCCTACTGTGCTTATAGCATGTTGCGAGCCAGACACTTACGAATGGCATTTCAAAGACTGAGTTAATTTAACCCTTTTTCTTTAAGTGATCAGAGAATCTTTTCAAAGGGTTATCTTTATGATAGTGTTGTAAATAAATAACATAGCTTAAGAGAATTAGGAAAAAAAAAACAAGTTAGAAAAAACAATTTATTAAGTAGTATCATATAAATAACTCGTTACAAAAATCAATTTGCAAAAAGGCAAGTTCGCTCTGTCTGTGAGAAATTGTTGTTCAAACTGGTTTCTCATCAAATCTTTAAATTTCATTTCCCCTGCCCCCCAACCCCCCAAAAAGAAGCCAGTACAATGAACAGGAAATGTAAGAGAGAGAGTGCACACTTTCCGTCTGACCATAACAAATTGCCCATTCACACTGCAGAAGAGATAATCATTCCAGCATGGGTCCCTTTGCAAAACAGGTAAGTTCCTAAGTGTAAATCTCTTGGGCGACAAAAATATTATCGCCCACAAGTCCCTCTCTGCTGAGCATTGACCAGATCCATCCAATGCTGAGGCTCCCTTGGCACAACTAGGGGATGACATCATGAGAGACTAAGTGGCTGGAGCATGCCAGCAAGTAAATCTTCCCAGGTGGAGGCATTGGTTTCAATTTATGCTTGGAAGTATTTTTAATTAAAAAAAATCAATACCAAAAAGCATTTATTTTAAAGGGTTTAAAAAATCACAAATCTCAATAGGAGTTTGCCAGATTGATTTTGCTTAGTAACACAGTTCAGATGCACATAGCATTTATTATAAGGCCTTTCTTTTAAGTTTAATTTTTCAAAGCAATGAAAGTAATCACAGAATTAAAACAGTACAGTGATTTTAAAGTTTTTTATGTGTCAAAATCCAGAACAATTTTGTGTTTGCTGTGTTGTTTCTTTGTTGTGTTCACCTGAATGCTTAATAATTCTATACATTTATATCTCTAATATACACTAAAGTGGTAGATCATAGAAAACTAAAAGCTTATAGAAAGTGTCTCCAAGTATATTTACATAAATAGTGCAGTCTCATAGGAAAGGTCAAAAGCCCATGGGAGTAGAAAGGATTTCTCTATATGCTGGACTTATGCCTTATCTATCAAATTGACTTTGGGGACGGAGAAATTTAAAGATAGCAGCTCCTTTTTTGGCTTTTTTTCCCCCCTTTTTTTTCCCCTTCTTTCTTTTTTTTTGTAATTTATTTTTAAAGAAAGCAAAAGATACATGCAGAAAAAAATGTCCCTAAGGACAGGTTCTGTAAAAAACTCCTTTGAAATCCAGTAACTCTATCCGTGATAGCTTTGTGGCTTTAAGTGCCACGGCCTGCCTTGCATATGACTAATTACCTCCCCCCACCCTCCTATGCAATTCACTTTCTGTTCTTCTTCCTCAAACTCCCAAGTTCTCTGACACTTGTGCTCCCTGTAATCCCAGCCATAGCTTTTGGATACCTACCAATGAATTTCATGAACAGTTCAGGAAAGTGTTTAGTGTATGACAAACAGAGTTTTGGGTTCGAAAGTGTAATATTGCAAAATGATGGGCAGGATCAAGATTGTTTCAGCTGGCTTAAATAAAACAACTGAGAGGAGAGACTGGTATTAAAGCATTGCGTTGGCTGTTGTGTTTTTTTCTTTCTTTCTGGATCAATGCATGAGTCTGTAGACATTAAATATGCTTTTGTTCCTCTTAAAGTACAGAAAGAATATCTGAGAAAAAGTCTTTCTGAAGACTAAACTGAAAACAAAAAAAACAAACGTATTGTGGTTTTGACATTTATTGAAGGAGGCTGCTGTTTCACAGGTCTGAAGGGCTGGAAGAAAACCTGCCTTTCACAGCTTATGTCATAGTTCATATTCATTGGAAGTAGTGTAATGACTGTTAATTTGTCAACTCTCATTTGACAAGGGAGCTCAGACTGCAGAGTTAATTGAAATGCAAATGGACAGGGGATGGCAGCATCCAATTGGGACAATGGTTCTTCTGAAAAATTTTAATACTACTTATAGCCAAAGAAAACATGGAGAGGATTCTAACAGATGGTGGCAAGTAGAGCTAACACAGTGCAAAAAGTTACTGCTTAGAATGACTGTCAGTAATTCACCCTGCATCAAGCTAGTTCTGCTGCAGAAATGTAACATGTTACTTTCTTTCCTAAAGATCTGCATAGAAATGGCTTGGATTTAATTTGCTTGGTCTGCAAAAGTTGATGTCTTTCTTCCTACCCATGCAAATCTCCCTCTGGCTGCAGTAGGAAACCTGAAAGTGTTAAAAGTGACTGTGTAGTGTTGGTTCTGCTCAACATGGATAATTCTAATTCTGAAACATGGGCAGCTTCCAATGTTATTTCCCTTCTTTTTAATCATACTGTACATGTGTAGACATATATTTCTAAAGCAATTTCTTTCTGCTCTACTTCTTTATGACTGTTCTGGTTTTTTATGGTACTGCAGATATTCAGTTACTTGGTTTTGTGGGATTTTTGTGATGTTATGTATCCTGCTACTTCCAAAAGTGGATTGATTATTTGAAGGTTGCCTCTCCCATTCACATTTAACAGCTAAGAAATACCTGTCTTTAGAATGAATTAAGACCAGAAAAATATATCTTTTGCTTAGGAAAAATTTAGAAAATATTGGTGTCGGTACAGGTGAAGTGTTCTTTTTCTACTAGGTACCTTAGCCAGCAATTTTTTTACTAGAAATAACTGAAAAATAGAGACAACTTTTTCTCACAGTTAGACACAACTCTATCTATGTCAGTTTTGGGAATACATCCCAGTCCTGTGATCCTGTTGGTAGAGCCCTGTAGAAACACACAAATTCCCTTGTGCAGAGCTTTCTGCAAGTGTCTGCCTCATCTTCCACGCACTTGTCTACAGAGAGAGGTCCTGGTACAACTGTATTGGAGTCATGGGCTGCTGTGTCTTCCCATACCAGTGCTGTTGTAGGATATAACTGGATTTAACCTGAAATAATCATTTTACTGGAGTAAAAAAACCCCAAACAAACACAAAACAAAAACACCACGTGTCCCTCCCCCCCCCCCATTTTCTGAGATAAAGTGACTCTTCTGGAAGATGGCATGAAATAGCTATAGTAGAAACATTATTCCAAATGTAGAGATACTACTGTTCTGCAGTAGCACAGCTGGAATAGTCCCCCCGGTCCCTGTTTCATCTTGACTCCACTGAATTCCTTGGCATCTTTTTAATAGGTCTCCTGCTGTTAGGTCAGATGCTTTTCCAAATTAAAAGCCAACTGTGTTGCTATCTCTCTACCTGGCTTAGCTGAACTTCCTAATAATATTACTTCTTCTTAAATAGGCATGGTTGTAAGAAGAGCAGGCTTAAAACAGCCTTGAAACCCACTTCATAGCCCGTAGTCCAACACTTGTTTATCTGTAAATGACAACTGTAGCACTGTGTGAAAGCATTGTTAAATACTTATTTCTATCATCTAGCACGCTGCCATGCAATAAAGTGCAAAGAAATACTACTGAAAAGTTTTGTATTCACTGTAATATGGCACTTTCAATGTTTAATATGCAGTACTGATTTTATAAATTGCACTTTGTGGTACTGCCAAGCAAGAAGAAAAGGAAGAATTGAACTCTTCTTGCTGTGTGAGAGATGCTAAATTTGTGTAATTTGCAGGAAAAAATAGACCTTAAAACCTAGATGCATAAATGATAATCTGGATGTAAGTTTGCCTCAAATTTTCTTAGAAGAATGCATTTTCTATTCAGGCACCATATTTGTGGTGACATAACATAATTTTATATATATAATATATTTACATAACAGGCACGAGTAGCCACTCTCTATTATTTACTGTGTCACTCAATGGACAAGAAAAAAACAGCTTTGAGTTAAAAGGAAAGAAATCAAACCAATCCAAAACTTGTGCTTGGACTGCTACTAACAATCACGAAATCAGACAAAATCACTGTACAAACATAGGAAAGTAGTTACAAGTTACCCTCCTGTCTCATTATCCCACCCCAAGAAGCGACCAATGCAGGCTGACCCACAGGGTGGTCCAGCCCCTTCAGGGTGCAGGGTCTGGCTTCAGTAAAGTGCCAGTGATTCCCTCTTCCCAGTGAGCTGGGGGTGTCTCACAGGGCAGTTTCACAGCCACCTCTGCCATCCCCTCCACACATAAATCTGTTTCCTCAGGGCTTAAGGAGAGGAAAGGACAGTTCACTGGCTCGCTTTGAGCATCCAGCTGCAATCTGAGCTTGAGGTTATTCGCTGGAGGCAACCCCATAGTGAAGGATGAGAGAGGCGCAGGTTTAGGAACCCCTGGAGGGATAGATTGGCCCCAGTGACTGTACGAGGGGAGCAGCCAGAAGTGAGGGACTTGTGGCAGGTGGTGCTGAGCATCTGCTGCTCCTCCGCATATCTGAAATCCAGATGGTCTCTCCTGTCTGCCAGAGCCAGCTTTTGGACAGATTGCTTCCTAGAAGCTCTGATTTCAAGGAAACCATGAAGGGCTAGGCTTTCAAAGGCTTTTATCATCTTAAATTACTTAGGGGCCCTCAGGAGGACATAATAAGCATCTAGCTGTGCTGCACCCATCATGATGGGTGCAATGGGCTCAGGCCCTCTAAGTGATGGAGTTGGGAACTGTGCTCTGCTGACCTTAAAACAGTGTGAGAGGCTGCCCCAGGGAGGCTGGGGGCTCAGGACCCTTGGAAACTCTGGACTCCTCTGCTCTGTAAACCCACACAGTCGATCATGCTGGGCATCTGAAAACCATTACCTACTCTGCCCTACACCTATAGGTGTGCAGTGCTCCCCACTGAAAAGGAGTCCCAGCCAGGCATCGCGGCATGGCCAGCTCATCCTCTTCCATGTGAGCTGGCTTGCAAAACCTGAAATTATGTCATTGTGGTTGTAAAAGTCTAATGCTTGGGACTCTTAACTGCTCTCTTCAACTCACTTGGAGTAATGAATCCCAGGGATTAATTTTTAATCCCTCTTAATTTTCTGTTTATTAACTTTTTTTCCTCATCTCTCTTTATTTCTGGAGTAAATTGGAGCTGTTTAGTTTTCCGACTGATTCACTTAAGGTCTGGGGAAGGGGGAATAGGTCCATTCCTACAATTATGGTATTAAATACTGTTTCAAAATGAAACAAATGAGAATAGTTATGTATGAGGTACATTAAAAAAAAATTAATTCCTTCTTTCCTTGACATAGAGCCATGGGTTGGTTCCTACTTTGGGACTCAGGATGGCTTTTAGCTCCTGGAAATTGGATATGCCCCATGGCAGCCCCTCAGGATTTTCTCCAGACAGTCTCTTCTAGATGGCTGAATTTGAAGAGCAGCCATTACACATTTGACAAACCTACTGAAATACTGAGTGGTGCTCAAACTATAATGAAAAACAGTTTTGGCCCAAAATTATGGTGTCTCCTCCCACCCCACCCCTGGACAAAGATTACTTAGCTTGGCAAAGTAGATAAACACACACACCGAGACTTGTGGTAAGGTGATACATAAGGTCACACAAAAGAAGGAAAAAAACCTTCCTATAGATTCCTGGAAAACTCCGGCACCAGGGGAGACATTCCCAGAAACTGATAAAAGGAATAAAATGAAGAAAGGAGTGTTAAGGAGATAACACTGCCTTTTTTTGGGACATCCTGGCTTACTGGGAACTGAGGAAGTGGACCCTTGGGCCTATTTCATCTATCACCCCAAAATTAGTTTACTGACTATAACCACTCAAACTTCCAAAAGAAATAAGGTATAAAAAAAGACTGGACCCAAGCAAAAATTGGGGAGAAGTTCCATCAACTCTGAGGAGGTAACCTATGGGCTACCTTTTCTTCCTCCACCTTCTTGTGACACCTTGGGGTCAGCGATTGCTTTATACATATATACTAATTTTACTTTTGCTCCATAGTAATTTAAATTTTTCCTTATTATTTTGTTGTATGTTGCTTTTGCTTTATAGTGTGTACTTAAGTTTTTTGCTTTACTTAGTCTTTGTAAGTTGTCTTACTTAGTTGTACGTAAGTTGCTTTTACTTTAGTGTGTGTGCCTCATGCTTTGTATTATTATTATTACTACATAGTTTAAGTGTGGTTTTTTGCAGTATGACCCTATTCCAGACACAGCGAACCCCATAAATTGTCACAAATTTGCATTAAGAAATGTGTTATTTCATGAACTGTTAGAGTGAGTCCGTTCTTAGATGCTGACAGTTTCATCAATGGTGAAATAACTCATAGGGGAAACCTGCTGAGAGGGTTTTCTGCCGCTATTAAGTGCAGTGCCTATTTATGAAAGGTATCAAATGTCCTGTCCATCTCAGCAAATCTATTAGTGAAGGTTTTCATTAGATGAGACACTACCAGGCTGTTTTGGACATTAAAAGGCTTTGATCTCCTGGAGGAGGGACACTGATTGGCAAAAAATAAATTACTACAGGTTGGAGAGAAAATTCTTCTTCTTTGCCCCTCTTAACATGACAGAAAATGATACCAAGAAAGGGTGTCATGAACATTCTTCTGCAAAAATGCATATTTACCTCTTCCCAAGTGGAGGAAGAGTGCACTGAAATGTTTAGAAAAGCTAAAGGAAAAGTTCTGAAATGCATGGACCACCTTAAAACCCTGCTCGCAAACCACAAAGAGAAACAACTGCTGGAAAAACAAACTCCTGTTGGAGTCAAACAGCCCCAAAAGTCAGTAACTCATCCAGATATGGGAATCTGGAAAGGAGATATCTGCTATGATAAAACCACAGAAAACTGTAATTCTAACGAAAACAAATGTACTGTTTTGCAAAACGATTCCTGCTCTCCAATAGAGGTGGCAAAAGTGCAGGAAAATATAGAGAAACTGGAATTACAATTCAAACAACAAAGTGTGTTTCGTGCACAAGAAAAATATAAAAATTTACCCGCTTCCAAACAGATTAGTGATGCTGAATATGTGGTTTTGAAATCAGAAAATAAAGTATTAAAGTTATTTATCCTATAAGAGGGGAAAGAGAAGAACAATTGAAAACTCCAGTTTCTGAACTTGTTGCTAAAAACAAGTTGTTTAGAACTGAAGCAAACAACCTTAAATTTTCACTTACTACAGCACGCTTCGAACAAAAAGAGCTGCAGGTAAAAGAGGTGTTATATGCTAAAAAGAAAAAAAATTGCCATCAAAACTACTTGCTGTTAAACGCAATCAAAAAGAACTGTGGAATGTGCATACATTAAAGAAAAGCTACAAAGTGTTGAACTCACTAAAGTTAGTGTTTGCCAAGCTACTAAAATCCACTGAAATAAACAGTTGTTTGCTGCTAGCCTTGCGATTAAAAACTCTGGCATCTGCAGGGTGAAAGAGAATTTTAGTAGTTGATACTAACTCAGAAAACCAATTAATATTAACTCTTTATTATAGGCACTTGTATGCCAACACATTTCTACTAGCATCTGCTGTGCTTAATATCGTGAACTGAACAACTAAAGTACACCAAGCCTACTTAGGTATTCACAGGGTAGTAACTATCAAAAAAAAAAAAAAAGTTATCACTCAGGCTTTGTTAATTTTCCTGTCTGTCCAGGGAAAACTGTAAAGAGAAAATTGTGCATTATCTTTTGCTGCAAAAGATTACATACTAATTTTTGACTGCTATTAAACTATCAAAATCTGACCATAAATCAAGCAGGATTGAAATACAGTCAATACTAACGCAGTGGGATGCTAAGAAGCTGCATCCACTTTCTAGACAGCATCCAGCCACTGGAGTAAACGGAATGAGTGTTACCTATTGAACGGATAAGTTAACTCATGGCTCCAGAGCGAGAGGCAGAAGCTTGCAAAAAACCCTAAAAGAAATCCAGCTCAAATAGTGACTCTTGTCAAATTTTTATAAGCAGTCTCACTTGCTCTGATCAAAGAGGAGATCCACCCCTAAACTTGGAGACAAACTGTAAAAACTAAGTGGCAAATACTTTGTGAAGCAGAAGTTGAAATCTTTTTTGAATCTTAAACACCTCTCTCTAATCAGCCTCTCTAGTTCAAGAGTGAACAAGCATATTTCTTTTTTTTGCTTGTTTCACAGGAATACGCATAAAAAGAAGAAAGCGTACTTGAGCAAAAATGATGTGATCTTACACTTCCTCTTTGTTTCTCTTACCTAGCTGGTTTATCGTAAACAATTAAATATCAGTGCTTGACTTTTAACCACTGTGTTAAACAACTTGACTCACTAAGTGATAACCTGTAAGAGAAAGGCCTTAGGGACTTTTGTGGGTTTTTTTTTGTTTTCCTCTTTCTCTAGGAATGCAGCACACACAGAAGAGACTGCCATCAAACTTCTCTTAAATTCTTTTAACTTTTGTAATACACAGAAGCTAAGTCAACACTTGATGAATTATTCCTTTGGTTTTTTTATTTTTATGATTAATTTATAGTAGGTTGAATTTTCACCTTATCTTTTTATAGGAACAAGATACGAGTGAATCAGAACTGCCTGAGACCGATGAAACTTTTAAAAATTACTTAGATTATTAGTTTATCAATTCTTGTAATTTGTTTGTGTTTTCATCAAGAACTATTTGTTGGAAGACCAACTATTAACCAAGTTATATAAACCAAACCATTTTATGTATTGTTAGTTTAAAATTTAATTAGTTCACTTTGCCTCTTCTTTTCCCTTTACTAAATAAGAGAATAGGGTGGAAAAAACTTTTACCTTATGAATATATAACTTTATTTCAATTAAAAAAAAATTTAAAAATTCAACCAATTCAACTTGGAAGTAGATACCAGGATTTATGCATATCTGAAATTATATAAATATGTATTAACTTTCCAATTCTTCCGCAGGAGACTTTAGATTTATTAAAATGATTTAACTAATTTCTTTTTCCTGTCTAAAAGGAAAGAGAACTCTAGAATGCAAACAAGACCTGCAAATAAAATAAAATTTAAAAATACCTATAACCATTTTTTAAGAAATACTTATATTCTCCTAAGTACTTTTTACTTTATTGTACTTCTCTTTTTTATGCTAATCAATTATTGTTAAAAGAATGTGATAAGAGCGATTTACTCACTGAAATAAAAAAAAGGGGGAAAACAATTTTACTTTAACACAACCTATGCTTGCATCTTATTTATAACAGAAACATGGTATAAAATTATCATTTAATTTTATAAAATATATGTGTGACGGGGTGGTCATAAATAAAAAATGTGTACTTCTACATATACTTTTGCTTAAACTACTTTTTATAAACAGAAATGGACCATCACAAAGAAGAATGGAAATGAACACTTTCTAAAAGGAATTAACAAAAACATCATCTCAATAGGACGCTAAATTAAAAATAATGCTCTAAATGCATGACAACAATGTTAGACATTGTTGTAAACTATACTAAAAAAAAAAAAAAGATATTCCTGCTTTTTAAAGCATGAATACTAACATAACTTTAAAATATACCTTTAAACAGACCCCAACTCTCAAGAGAGCTTGGCCTTTCAATTCTTAAATGAGCCAAGCTGTTGATACAAAATAATATTTCTGCAATTACACTATCCCTGACAACCTTATATGTGGAATGCAATTAATATAACAAGATTGAAAGTTCTAATAACATGAGCTTTCAAATATTAATATATTAATTAATAAACTGGTTACAGTTACCGCTGACCTAAGTAAATCAAAACAACCATCTACAACTTTTCCCTTTTAGCTTTGGGAACTAATCAATGGCCTTTAACAAACTTGTTATCTCAATGAGAGGGAATTGATAAAAAAAAAAAAGAAAAAAAATCATCAATTGATCACAGATGCATTTAGCGTCTTCCAAACCAATGTCTCTTTGACTCTCAGATGTATCCAGACACACCGATGGATACAATCAATAGCAACTACCATCACAAAAGAAAGGTGAAGGGAAAACATCTTGCCTATTAAAATTCAACACATGACTCGGAATAATACAATTAATTTAAAAAATATATATTAAAAAAAAAAATTGAAATCCTGATGGTATCTAGTCAATTTTACCTATGATCCTTCTGGCAACACAATTACAGCTTTTTTGCTGACAATCCTTTAAAACTAAATCACCACAGAACTATTCTGTACCCTCTAAAGCATAGAGTACAAATCTGAAAACATGAAAATTCTTCCTTTCTGACCATTTTAACATGACACTTATGATTAAAATTTTACCTTTTGGTGAAGTCTTTAACAAACCTGGCTGTGTAGTTTATTTTAAAAAAATGAGTTATAGTTATAAACCCTACTTTTTCAGGCCACTGGAATGACAATTAATTCTCACTTATTTGTGCATTCAGGGCTTGAATCTGGAAGGAAGAAAAAAAACCACAATCCAAACCCATGACAATTTACTTCCTTCAGTAGAATGCCAACTGTAGAATGTTTTCCATTTCTAAAGCATTTTCCAAATGACTTACTTAGTTCTTGCAACATCCTGATGAGGTAGGAATTATTTCCCCATTTTATAGATAGCGAAACTGGGCAGAGAGTCAAGTCAGGAATCCACCCTGGACATCCAGGTAGAGAAGGTGAGGACAAAAAAAGCAGTGTGTCCTCCTCTGCAATTGCTCCGTTTGCCCCAGTGGGTGGCAGAGTCACCTTGAGGCCACTCCTCCCCACCTGCACATGACAACAGGCAGAAGTAGCTGGACATGAACATCCTGACTCTACCCTCCCCAGTGCAGTGACCGTCACTGAACTGATGTGCAGGTGGAGGCCAACTGAAGAAGTCCAAACAAAAGCACAGTAATGATCTGTTCCTTTGTCCAAGTCATGACCTAATCTGGGGCTGGATTTGATGATTTTCCCTGTATTTCAAAGCAGGTCTGGGTTAGAACTGGGAATTCATCTAAGAAGTAGATATTGGGGCAACTGACCACACACGCGTGCAACACACACACATCTCTCCAGCAATGCTAGGTCAGAAGAATATATACAGAGAAGTCAATGAACTATATATATGTGTGTGTCAGTGTGATTCAGTGCATTGGGGACATGGCAAGTTCTAGAGAAACACTTAGGTTTAAATGACCATTAAGCCTTTTTTACCATCTCCATGAGTAAAATGCATGTTTGATGTTTTTTCTCAGCTTACTCTACTTGTATAATAAACCTTCATTCCATCACCACTACTTTTAACTATAATACATAGGGTAAACTAGGGTACCTCATTACATTGGGATGTGCAATACACAATCGACAGAGCAATTGTCTGAGCTGAATAGTCTAAATATAAGTAAAAAAGCAAGTGAGCTTAAACAGTAATATACTCCAATTTACAATATAAGCAGAACAAGTAAAAATATTGCCCCTTATCTGATTCTTTCTTTCCCCTCCACTACTGCTGTGCCTGTAAGACTAGCCTGGTAAACTGGATGCACTAAAAAATAAGGATTTTGCCTCTTGGAAGCTCATAAAATGATACTAGAAAAAGTTTTCTGATGGCTAACCCACACAGATTTCTGTCATTAGACAATTCAAACGGGTAGAATAGAGAACCCTTTTCACACAGCTGTGGAGAAATAGAAAGAAATAGCCACTTCACATATCCCAACGCTGTTTCTGAAAATGAGGACAGGAAACAAAAAGAAAAAAAAAAAAAAAAGGCAACATATTAGGAGTCTTTGTCACTGTCCATTGAGCCATACATATCTGCCAGCTTTTTAAACCGAGGTCCCCAGTCACTGAGGTAATCGTAGTCCTGATCTCCATCTGTAGTCACTGACTCCAAGGAGCTGAGGGACTCGGCCACAGAACCATTACCTTCGTATGCGTAGGTTGCTAACGAGTCATACGGGGGGGCTGTTGGATCTGTATCATTTTCCTTTAACCTTTGGTTAATGAAATCTCTGACATCCGTGTTATCCCGCGCTGTTGCAGTCCGCCGTGGTATAAAAAGTGTTTCGGGCACAATGTCTCTGCGCAATTTATTATCATCTATAGCTTCAGGATTTCTCAGCGTGCCAATATCAAATGCCTGGGTGTCTTCCTCTCCACCACCTTCATCATTATAACTGACAATGTTGTCTCTGATGTCTTCTTTGGAAATAATCAAAGGCTCTTTTTTCCGCTGCCGTCTCAGTGCTGCAAACAGCACCACTGTAACTAGGAACAAAAACAACAGTGAAAGAAGGTTAATCCCCAACTCCATTAAAGCCCAGAAGAAATGCTGCACCTCCACTCAAATTTAAAGTTTTAGAAAATGTTTTGCAAAACTGAAAACGTGTGTGGCAGGTTTTCAGGCTGTGCTTGCTCTGCCTGTGAGTTCCTTGGGAGATGAAATGGCATGGATGTGCACTAGAAAAAAGGCAACGTCAAGCTTTAAAGAAGCCAAGTGGAGTGTCATTTTGTCAGGGACACTTTTTGTTACCCAGAGTCATAATAGTAATTTTGAAATACCTTGAGAACAGAACTAGTTTCATAACAGTTGGAAGAAACCCTTTTTTCAAAATAAGTAACATCAGATGTTATTTACCTTGAACCTCTGGGACAATATGCAACTTCTGCTATGGACAAGGCTGGAATCCACTGAGTTTAGCTAAGCTGAATTTCAAGATAAGTAAACCTATCCTCCTCTGGAAAAAAAAGCCTGGAATATGGAGTGGATTTTGAGACAGCATAAAGTCTGAGTTTATTAACTTCCATGGAATGTTTTTACAATGTACATCACCTTAAAAAAGTACATGACTTAAATCTTAGACCGATGATACATGATAAAGTTATTTTTTAATCTGCCAAAGGCAGATTTCTGAAACACATTTTACGTTCTTCATTTTAAAGTGTGCGTATATGCATACATATATTTTTCATTTATTTCGAGGGAAGGAACTCTTTCAATGACCCTTGTCCAAATTTTAATATTTTGCTCAATAATGATTCTCAGAACTGTTGGAGAAGGGGACACTGAGGATGGAAAGGAATATGGTAAATACTTTTGTATAGAAGCTAATTTCAGATTTATTAGCTGGATTATGCATTAAGGTGGTAAATGGCTGAATACTGACAAATGAACAGCAGCAAGAAGCAGGGTTATTTCTACTATCAGTATTGCTTTGGCAGTTTGAGTTCTACATTGCCCAGTATTTCACCTCTGCTGTGCAAACTCCAAGGGAAGACACATCTTGCTGTTTTTATAGTTCTTTCATAGCAAAGGAAAGCAGAAATGCCTAAACTCATTGATATGAGATGATAAGGTGGATCACAATTATCTTTCATGTCAACTGTGTTTCTAAAATGGTATGTGAGTCAAAGTACAGTAACTTTTAAGGACTTTTTTGTAACCTTTTAAAGGGCAATGGCGAGTCCCCAGCCCAAAACTTTAGCCCATTGAAACTTCTCATTCTTAGCTTCCTTTGACAGACAAAAAGCTGGTTTGTTGGGGTTTTTGGGGTTTTTTTTGCGGGGGACTGGGGTGGTGTGGTGTTGGTTTCATTGGTTTTAGGGGATTTTTGTGGGGGATTTTGTTTGTTTGTTTGTTTTTAAATTATGAGCTCCCCTGCAGGATTGCTTAGAGCAAGATACTATCCATAGGTGTGCCCAACCATGTTGTGGAAGATGTGTTTTTCCTCTCCATTAACTATGGAAGGATACCAAGAAGACAGGATAAAGTAGGAAAATGCTGTGTCTTATTGTGGGAATACTGGGAATAAGGAAGAACATCTTTCAATATGAGCTGAAAGGAAATAAGTGAGGTGGTGAAACTAAAGGAATTAGGAGAGATGGTTCAAATGGTGGCAATTCAGGCTTTCAGCCTAACGATGAGAATTCACATGTGGTGTCACAAAAGGGTCCTAATCTGAGCGATGCCTCTTTGTGCCGCTGTGCAAAAACGCAGTAAGAGATAATTCTCTTCCTCGAGAGCATAAAGCTGTGACACTCCGTGGGAGGACTGGGGAAAGGTATACGTGACAGAACAGAGATAGCTAGAGAATATTCTGGAGAACTTGAAAAACAATGTCAATTTTGAATGAGCTTCTGGAATAGCGACTGGTAGAATGGTCTGAGAAAGCGCAGGAATGACAGATTTTACATCGAAGGGTTGCTGAAGTAGCTCATCACAAGAAAGGTGTTACACAAAACACGCAAGAATGAAACTTTGATAATTATGTCACATGTCTGATATGTGTATTTTATTATTTTGTGCTGAACTTGCAGGCCAAAAAGCCCATTAGAAGTTACATGATAAAGTACATCACCTTTATTTGCATGTCAGTGTTTAGCAGTATCTGAGGCCTCTTGATAAGCTGCTAGACTTACTTAAACTCCAAATAAACCTAGCAATTTACAGTCACTTTTAGTTGCTGCTAAATTTTGAGTTGTGGTTCAGGTCTGCCCAGAGTATTGTTTTTCACTCAGTAGTGGTTGCACATTCAAACTCTGCAACCAACCTGAAAATGGAAAATTATATAGCTGAGTTAATTGAAAATCTGCTTATGGTGCTTGGTGGCGTGAGCAGTAATTGACATAAAGTGCTGCTTAGCACACAGAATCAATTATTTTCGATTGACATAAAACAGGAAATCGTTTAATGTCAGATTGATATTAATGAGCACAGTTGTACTAACGAGTGCGAGACTACCTGCAGCATTACATTTCTTTTTCTGGTAAGGAACTTAACACAAAGTGAGCTCAACCCTTAGGGGCAATGATACAATGTTTTGAGAAATGAATTTAAAAGTGAATTAAAGACAAGATGCTATTGTGGGAATCTTTGCTGAAAATGGGATAGTGCTTATTTGAACAAGCCATACTATATTGTTAACCTGAGAATCACAATGTGGCCTTTGACTCATTACTGGAGAGGGAAATTTTGTTAATAGTGAAGGTCAGGATGATTCTGCAGTGGTGCTGAGTATGTCCAAGGAAGATATTAGTATGGTAAAAAAAAGTAGAATCACTGAGGAAAAATTTTCTGCCCTGATTGTCCCTACTGATATAAAAATGGTTTGACTCCTCTCTTTCCTGACCAACAACATTTCCCAGAGAACAGCCTGTGTTGTATTGCACAGTTCTCCCCAGACAGACAGACTTTGGCTAATGGTCATATCTCTCTTTGCAGTACGAGAGGGGTAGAACCTCAGAGGAATGTGGGAGATGTTTCAAACTGTCCTTATATATATATGTATATATATATATCTCCTTTTATATATATATATATATATACATATAAAATGTTGACACCTGTAAATGTGAGCTCTGTACATCTTCCACACCCAGGATCCAACCTCTTCCTATTCACAGGTGCCTGAAATGGAGGACCCTGCAGCCTCTGAGAGGGTTCTTTAGAAGCTTTCAGCATACTTTTCCAACAGAACAGAAGCACTGAGACTTTTTTCTCCTCAGTTTAGACATGGGAAGTTAATTCTTTAAACCTACGTTATCTGGCCTCCTTCTACAGTCAACGTAAAGGGATGGACACCTGCAGAGGGTGATGAGTCTGGTCCTCCTCAGATACCAATAAGGAATGGGAGTAATGTCTCTCTATAGCTGTCTCTTTCCATCAACCAAGGGGTGGAACCAAACTGTCTCCTCTTGCTTGTACATTGGATAGGTTGTATTCTATACACTCTATCTGTAGCAGCCCTCAGAAGAGAAAATAGAATAATATATATGCAGGATAAGACAAAATGTCTTTACTCTGCCTTTGTCCTAGTCTTGCAATAATCATGATAGCAATGCAAAATAACCACGAAAGCAACAAAATGTACCTGAACTACTTACCAAGTAATATAATGATACAGAGAAGAATGGCAATAAGAGCCCCAGTGCTAAGACCAGTAGGATGAATCAAGGCTTCTGCATTGCAGGACAGCATCTTGCCTCGATGGTCACAAGCACATACTCGAATAGTCACTGTTTCAGTGCTGCTCTGGATAGGGTAATCATTGTCTGATATTACCACTGGTAAGAAGTAGGTACTTGTTTCATGCCGGTTATATCTGGTTTTTCGGGTGAAAATCCCTGCTGTGTTATCTGGAAATACACAAAGCATGCATTAAATCTTCATCTGAAGATTGAAAGCAAGGAAGAGATAATAAAGAAAAGTCTTCCCAGAAATTCACCTCTGTTGTCCTGTAGTGTGAAGTTTGAGCTGCTGGCTGCCTCAGGAGCTAAGGAAAATGAAAACTGATGTCCATTGTAAGAGTCGTCTTTATCAACAGCACTTAATGTTTGTATCAGCTGAAACAATAAGAACAGAATTATTTTGAAAGTCAGTGGACTTCATGTTTATTTATGTAATTTGTAAAGTAAATTGTAAAGTAATTTTATTTATTTTTTTTCTTCTGTTTTAAGGTAGATAATGTTGCTATAGGGAGCATAACAAAAGTGATGCTGTTTAGGATTACAATACTTATGTATCCTATACCATCAGCCAGTAGCATAATGAATTTGCAAGTTGGCAGGAAAATCATATTGAATTCTACAGAAGGCTTGGGTTGATGCCACTCCAGATGGGTAGGAAACCTTTGCAAGTGGCAAGCAATAGAGACAAAAGGTGAGACAGTCCTCAAAGCTCACTATTTATTTATCTGCCCAAATCTCATGTCACAGAATTAGTTTGGCTGAATTTTCCAAATTATCTACTACTTTGAACTACCCAACAATAGGACAGGTTGAGTGAGAGTTATCTGGCAGTAAATAGTTGTATCACAGACAGGACCTGTAACAGTTACAGCCCTGAAACTGTTTTTGAAGGAGACAGTGGAGGTGCCTGAATAAAGGAGAGAATCACAGAATGAAAATGAATCAGGGATAACAAGGTGCAGTACAGAAAATAACAGTCTAAAACATACCGTCGTGCTAGCTGCAAGAATACTAAGTGAAATCAGATACTGTGCAACCACTGTTTAATTTTGCAATTAAGTTTGATGCAATGCAAAGTACACCCTCCTGATGAGGTGATGCAAGAGTAGTAGCAAAACTGATTTAATTTGGAATATTTTCTAAGTACAAGGAGACAACACACCTGTTCTGCTTTTGCATTTTCACAGACGAAGGTTTCATAAAACATGGCAAACTCTGGAGCGTTGTCATTTACATCCAAAACCTTAATGAACACTGGAACACGGCTGCTTTGTTTTGGGTTGTCTGAAATGATAAACCCAGAATGAACAGAGATTTTATTTAGCCCAGCTTCCAGCTCAGTGCAGTAGAGGAAAAGGACAGACTTGTAGGCTCCTTGCCTTAATTCTCACTCACAGCACTCCACTTATATTCTGTTGATTTCTGGTGAATGCATTATGGGATGAATATAGTGTCATTACTCTAATTCTGTGTAAACTACATAGTTAAGACTACATAGGAGTCCAGGATTTACAAATTCCTTTGAACATTCCAAGTATGATTATGAATTTATTTGTGATATATATAATACTGGACCTAAATTAAATCTATTTATTAGCCCACAGACAGAGTTTGGTGGCAACAAAGTCTCTAGAACAGATCCCATTCCTTAGCTCTGAAACAGGATATTGAAGAGTCATGAAGATAGAACTGAGTGGGTTTTTTTCCTCTCTACTTGTTAAATATAATGTTCTGTCCCCACAAATCTTGTGACACAGTTCCTTAAGCTACCATGATTATCATTATGTTATAGAAATAGCAACTGCAGCTGTGATCACAGATGTTTTCTAATCTGCTATGAATTGGTTTGGTTGGTGTTCTAGAGTAAAACTAAAATGTATTGGCTGAAGAACATAAGCCCTATATAGAATCTGCAGATCCCCATATGTAAACAATTTTTTTTTCCTGTAAGAACTGTATTGTGAGACTGAATTTCACAAGGATATTCCTGAGTATAAAATACTGATGAAAATATTGTCATCTTTCTAGATAAAAATGAAAACATCTGGAAATGCACCATATGTCTATGAGGGAAAGAGTGTGATTAAAATTAGTTTCATTTAAAATAAATACCTTCTCCCTCTCTTACATGAGGGCTCACACTGAATTTTGTTATGTTGATTTCCTACCCACGTTAAAATAGTTTATTGATGCATTTTAACCTATGATTCAATGAAAAAATTCCACAATAAAACATAGCAGATCTAAGACTCTATATGCTTCTACAAGCATTCATTAAAGTAGCTTGTTGACTTTATTATTATATTTATTCATTATAGTAGCTTGTTGGCTTTTAATAAAAGTCCTATAACTGTGTTTATCATAGTTTTATAAATTTGAAAATGCTTTCTCCAAAATTGGCACTGTGTATTTCTATTACAGAGCTCAGTCACTGGGACAAAATAATGCTCCACAGTCCTACTGAAGTTAGTATGATTCCATTAGGCATAAACCACTTTCTAACATGAACCACTGGGCTAAATTCATTCAATGTATAAAATAACAGCTTATGTATAATATAGACTAGGCTGAATTCTATGCTAAAATACATCAATAGAAATAGTGATCTTTTTGTGATAGACAGAAATCAAAGGTATTCATTTGAAGTCACAGGACTATTGGCAAGACTATTTCATAAGGGCATACTTTTCTAACAAATACGTTCAAATGTATTGGCCAATGTGTTTCTTCTCCTCTCAAGAGATACAATTGTTTTCTCTCCTGCTTTTTGAACCATGAACTACATATTTTCATTTTATTTCTAGGTCTTAAGGTTATCACAATTTAAAACGATACTGGAATAAATAGGAGCTTCATAAAAACTCTATGCTCTATGAACATCAGCTTTCTTTTCTGATTTAAAGGAAATGTCAGTTTAAAGATGTCTTCAAGTCTTTTTTCATTTTTCTTTTTGTCATCATCTTTCAAATTATTTGTGCAGGTTAATTGATGTAGGTTAATTTGTTTGCATTATCCTTTAATTACTTCTGGGCTCCATCTCCAAAAAAAACTCCATAGACTCCACAAACTGCTTAAATCTATTTCTCTTTATAGAGATATGATTTCTGTTGAGCCAGCAACCAAACTGTTAAAGTGGGTTTTTTCAGAATACAGCCTCAAAATCCTGCCAATGTTTGATTTACCCTTAAATGTTAAGTAATGAATATTTAAAAATACTCTGGGAATTCTCTCTGGTAGATCAGCTGTAATTCTGCAGCTGTGACTCAGTAGACATGTGTACTGAGTTTTAATGCCAATTTGCCTTCTGACTATGGCAGATGTACTGACCCGGTGCTTCACCAACTATTTGTTTGCAGCAGTCGCAGCACGACTGATTCTCTGGGCTGCTGAGCAATTGCAGCTCATACTGGTGAAAAAGAATATTTAGAAATGGAGCAGTCTGCACTTACTGACAACTTTAGACCAAGGAAAAACAATTTCTGTATCTTTTTTTTTTTAACCATAAAATGAAATCAAAAACAGTCATCGCTGAAAGGTGTTTCTCCTTATGACTTTATAATTTATTTTTTTCCCCCAGATCCAAGGGAGTATCTACCCATCTGAATGTGCATCCTGCCTGCAACTTGACTAGATTTTTTTTTTTTTTTAATTACTTCACTGAAATATACCTGAAGTTTAACATGATAATATGCCACTGAGGCTAATCAGTGATTCTATGGAATTTAGTGGGATGGGACTTCAGGTAACCTTGCTAGAAATTACTGGATTTAGCTAGCTTAGGAACAATAAGCAGTGGTACTTTCAAGTCTAGTCTATTAAGACTAAAATTAGTCCTGGATCAGAAAAGCGGCTGCATTTCAACCAGCATAATTGTCTTTGGAAGACATCTACCCTAGTTTTGCCCAGTTTGATCCAGGCTTAGTAAAGCACACCCTAGGAAATATTGCAGCCTGGAATGATTCAGACTAAAGAGAAATGGGAATTAAGACAGAAGCCAGTGTCAGACACAGGATGTTTAATTGAGAGTGTTTGGCCCAGTTTGTTTGTGCTCAGGGGAGAAAGCAAGGAACTAAGTGAGATTTTGTATGGATGTTAAGTTGGTTTTCAGATACTATACAATTTTCTATACTGTAGACTATTTCAGCCCTGTTGGGATCAGTGCAAGTGTGCTTCCTAATTATTGTTATTCTTTCCTTTTTCGGTGTTTGATTTTTCCCCTCTTCCTCTACCCAGGGGCTGCCTGTCGTGTACGACTCTTGACCCTGGATCACTCCTTCAAGGACATAATAGAAACACAAACACCTGACTAACAGTCAGCATTTGGTGTGCTGAAACCCCATACCTAGAACTAAAAGGCACTAAATCCTAAACTAAGTGACAGACTGATTTGTAACCACAGCTTGTAATTTCAAAAGGATGCACAAGAAGTCAAAAGTAGAAATCCTTAAAACTGATTAAGATCTGGGCACCTAGCTCAGCCCAGCCACCTTAGCCTTACTTGAAAACATCCAGTCTGGATGAGACTGAATTTAGCAAAGGAATGTAGTATGGCTTTAAACCATCTTGTATGCTACATGCCAGTTTTTGATTTCAACAACCATTCTCAAAAATGGCTATTAATGATTAGAAAACACAGAACTGTCTTCTTTCTTTCCTGCTCAGCTAAGTTACCTCTTCGTGAACTGTGTCCCTAGTAAACATAAAACTGCCGACAAGCTCTTGCAGAGATTCTGCTTCTTCATTAGTATTGAGTGGAGTATCCATATAACCTGACATCTGTCCAACTGTGCTTTCCACACACTCAGCGAGAAGGCTAAATTCATTACATCAGGGACAGGAGTTGTATTTAGGTTTAACTTACTGATCTCTGCTGCTATTACTGTAATATTGTGCCACAGCAGTGTTTCCCGGTCAAGAGGTTTTGAAGTGAATATCGAACCATTTCCTGAATTGATGTTGAATATTCTGTCCATATCAGTGTGGCGATCTACAGAGTATCTGCAAATACAGAGACAGGGGTTAGGGGAATGCTTTCCTTTTAATTTCTATGCTCTTAAACCATTTTCTAAGACTAGACATCAAACATCTAGTAAATGGGGTTTCCTTTTGTTTTCAGCATAGGCTTCAGAGTCTTTATGTATTCACACAAAGAGCTAATTCTGAGCTACTGGATAATGACACATTGGAGGTTTGATTTAGAAGGTGGAGTATCGTCAGTGAATAAATGAATTGCTGCAGAATTTACATACCTCTGAGAATCATCAAAGCTTTGTTTTTAGTGAGAAATGTGAAGTCTGTGTCCTGAAAGATATGAAGTTTATTTTAAGGCTGAGTTTGCTTTCCCTTTATAAAACTCTCTTTTTATGGTTTGATATCTCAACTGTTCCCAATTATTTCTGATATAAAATTTGACGTCTGGGGTGCATTTCTGCCTTTCACTTCCCAGCATTTAAAAAGGCTGCTCCCCCCAACCAAGTCAGCATGGAATAGAGATTCATTATTCCACAGTACATATCACACAAAGGTTTGCTGTAACTCATTAAAACTAACATTCTCAGCCATGCTTGATGGTATCTAGATGTGAAAATGAATGCTAACAAGCTCTGGGGGAGCTCAGAGTCTAAATACAGATTCAAATTTTCAATCTGATCTTTTGCTTTTTCTGCTGAACTGAACGAATCCAAGTTTAAAAGCTGAACTCTCCAGTTCCCAGGAGAGGGTGCTACCACCTTGATCCAAATGCGGTGACTTGGTTTCATCTCTCATGAAGGGAAAATTCTTGCATAAATTATGTTTTAACAGAAATATGTCTCTGATGCTGCCAAAGCAAGAATGCAATTGCATTATTCTGCTCTTGTTTTAAGCCCAATTGTGTGCTCATGTACAATCCAGGACAGAGCCTTAGGACACCCAGTGTGTACCCTTGGTCTCCTTGCAGGCCATGTCAATGGAGACAAAGGCAGCTACTGCTGTCCCTTGTGCCCAGACTAGGATAATGATAATGGCTGAGCTGGTAAGTCAGATGAAAACTGGGCCAGGAAAATGACTGGCAGAGTGTACTGCCACTACAGAACTGAGGGGAATGCAGAAGCTGAAGAAAAATTTTTGTTCCCTCTCTGCCCTAGGAGCAGCTACAAGACATGTCCTTTATTCTGCACGGATTTCCTACTGCCTGTACAGTGTCCCTTAAATTCTGAGAAAGACCTTGCATGGACAAGGGAGGGAATAGAAGAATCTAGTTGAGACATGATTCTGACAGAAGTTTAAAATTAACTGACTGGCTAATTATCTTGTAACTGAATTTTTTTTTCTTCCTTGCACATAAAAAAATGGGATATAATGTCCACAGTAGATTAGACAAGCCTTACTCCAAAATAAGAATTTAAGTGTAGCCTACCTTGCTAGACAAAACAATAGAAAATATTAACTATTTGCACTAAACTGTTTTTCCATATTAAATTCCTATGGAATGAACCAAATGACATTTAAAGGTACTAGGACTAGTAAGCTAACTTTTTTTGGTAGAACTTGCACAAGCACATCTTGCTAGTGTTTCAGGAGTTCAGATTTAATTTTCATTCACTGCTGTCACTCTACTGACAATATTGCAATTTTGGCTGCATGAAGTCAGCTGTGGTGTCACTAACCTAGTTTCTTTATGCAGCACTGTAATGCTGCATACCTCAGCTTGAAAAGTGTTGCTTTGTCCAAATCTAAATAGCAGATGTGAATGTGTTGACTTGGCTGAAATGTTTGATGGAAACACATTTATACAAACTTGTCTGGCTAGTTTATATTTTTACAAAGTAAGTATTTGATATGGTAAACATTTCATTTTAACTTTCATTCACTCAGGCTTTGTATGATATTATGTTGGTATTTCATGAATTCAATTATTTTTCAGATATTCTGTAGCTCATTTCCATATCTTTCAGCTGAAATACTTTCTTATTTCCATTTTGCAGTAAATCTACATTTTCCATTCTTCTTCGAAATGAGGTATCAGGATTTTCCATAGATTAGCTTTCCACTCAACTGTAATAGTATGTTTCAGGCTCTTATTCAGCAAGATATTTAAATAAGCAACTAGCTTTAGGCATGAGTTGTCCACTCACTGGGGTTTTTTTCTTCAATTTTACTTTCACTCCTGCTTTATATTTTGAATGAACTTGAAATATCTTACTGTCTTAGCACATTTTAATGTCTTAGTGTATTGTGATCACTATCTTCCCTTTGTAGGATTTCCCAAATTCTAGGATTACCAGAGCTGTAACACTGAGGACTTCTTTTTCAAGATATTAAGAATTTTAAAATGTAAGTATTTGTAAAGCCATACGTATATTCAGTCATTTCTACAGTGGAAACTTAAAACTCATAAAAAAAAAAAAACTCACCGGAGAACAGTTTCTTAATGAAATGTTAATTTTATTTCTTCATATCCCAAAGAAAATACATACAAGGTCAATGCAGTTAAAGTATATTCCAATTATACCATTAAATCTGGTCTAGAAGGATGATTTTAATAAGCTAGACTGTCACTTCTGTTTCTCAGTTTGCATAATCCAGTCTCTTTTGATCAAGACTCTTAATTATGTTGAATTGGTGGGGATTCTGACTTATGGATCATAACCTAGTAAGAATTAAGAAGATAACATCAAACTCATTTTTACATTTATTTAATGAAATTACTCATGTGTATTTGTCAGATTCCAGGATTTCATCTCTTTCAAACTTTGAGGAATTGACAAGCTAGGAAGTTAAAAGGTATCTATGCAGATTACAGTCTCTCCTTTTACATAACAGGAAGAAGGTAAGGGCGAAAGAGAGAATCTAACACATGCAAATATGTTGTCAGTAAAATACACAAACAAAATTAAGCCTTACATTTGTTTGCAGATCATTTTCATCTGGGATACTTTAGTAAATCAAATCACAGCAGGAAGACAGTTCCAGTGACTGATGAACTTCATTATGCCTCTGAGGAGTTACTATAGCAAAAAAACTCAACTAGCAATTTAAAAAGATCTGATGTACAATATTGCAGTGCCAGTTTCAGCATTTTTTTTTCAGTATGCAGTGGTTTATATTATTTCTGTGTAGATAAAACAGAAGCAGAATGCAACCCTTTTTTTTTTATAACACATCTGGACAGTGGAGTGTTACTCAGGACTGTGTTAGTGGCACTACACATAGATGCATATTCAAATATAGCTGATGTATTTTTGTATTTTCTCAACTTTTTTTTTTTCCACATTTTCACAGCAAAACTTAATTTATAAGAGATAGACTGATGAAATTTAGCTCTACCAATATAGAGGTCAGGAATGATTATGCAGTCTTAGAACCAGGGCAGATACCTGCTTCATATTTTGCTATTGCTTCATTGTCTTCTGATGTTCAGCAGCTTGCTGTCTAATGTAACCACAAGTCAGAAAGATTTGTGGGTCAGGAAGGGATGTGTGTGTGAATTTTTCATAATGCATTTTCATAATGATATTGTGAAGGTTTCCTTTAATGGAAGATCAAAGGGGCTTTCATCTAACAGAGTTAGGGCTCAGTTTGTTTAGGAAGAGAAATCTTCACTTGAGTAGAGGAGAAAATGGAAGGTTTTCATTGTAATATCAAGTGTCTAAAGATTTTATTTTTAACCGTCACGAAAAATTGACAAGCAAGTGACAAGACATATATATACAGTCTAATTGCATCTCACCCGAAGCTCAGAGTGAAAATTGGATTTAGTATCTCTATTGCATGATAGAAAAAAAAAATTACCTTGTCAAAAAGATGCAGATGCAACCCATGCCCCTAAATTCTAGTAGATACCCAAGATATTAGCACCATAAAATTACATTTATTGCAAGTTAACATCTCTCAGGCTACTGCTCTCTTCTGATTTCCTTCCCCTCTTACTGATTTTCATGTTTCTTCTTTCTGTGTTTATTTCTATCACTCTAACCTCTTCCATAATTTTTATTTTACTTTTCCTTGCACTTTACTGTTGCATGCTATTGAAGAAAAAAGAAAACAAGATTTCTGCTGCACTGCATCAGTTTTGACACTTTTGCTAAATTTTGCTCAATAACCGTCTGATACTTTAATATGCAAAGTATTATATATACTGTATTAAAGAACTGCCCTTTGAAAGTTAGATAAGTTTTAGTACACACATTCAATTAATAGCAAAAAGCTGGTAGGCAGTACTCAACAATGAACAGCATAATCCCTATCCACTGTAAATCACTTATAATTAGGAGCTGGCACTGGTGTGAAATGCAAATGGTTGTAGTTATCACCACAGGGAAGCAGGGGAGCACTCCCCTTACTCTCCAGTGCCATTACATATAAAAAAGCAGGTTCCTATGAAGTCTGCAAGGGGCCTAGGTGTCACCCCAAACAATTTTTCATCTTCATGCTAGCATGCCCATGAAAACATGCTATAGAAGTTGTTTATTCTGTCCCTGGGCTTCACCAAAGTCTGCAAAACATTATGCTACTCTGTAAGCGACTATGCTCTGCTGGCCCAGAACACCATATCATTGTTGCATGTCACGATATAAATGAAAGAAAGCCTTAATTAAACTTAGAAGGCTTAGTCTTGAGCAAGAATTCATGTGTAGGGCATGCCATGCAAACTGAAGATAATGAGAGTTTCTGCAGAAACATTTTAGATTTAGCTCCTCCATCTAGGAAATTAAGATTATAATATTTACCCCCTCACAAGATGAGCTAAGAGCTTAAAATGTACTCATGCCTCTTAAGTATAGTAAGATATCTTGATGAAAGATAGTTGTTTGCAGAAGTGGACTGGATTTTTATTAAACCTGCATTGTTCTATTTTGATCTAAAGATGACTATTGCATTTCCAAGGTGCCCAACCAGAGACATGATGAAAATTGACCTGAATTTAATATTGCTGTACTACTACTCATTTCCTCCTCTCACTGCCTTGTCAGTAGCAATGAACATTAAATAAAGCACACATTTATTTAAAAGTTCTTTTATACTCTATCCAATATGAACTTAAGTATTCCAGCATATACTGAAACAATGTACCACTTAATTTATGAAAAAATTAAGGCTTAGGTTTAGCTACTCCAGTCTCAACATTTCCTCCACCACCTTTAAGACTAGTTTATTGATTCATGGCAAGTGTGATTTACAAAGTTCATGAGACTGACTCTTTATCTCATTAGCCTTACACTGATACAGGTGAGATCAGAGCCTTTGTGTGCACATGAACTGACTTTGAGGCATTTCTACTTGCAGTTTAGAGGAGATAGCTGACCTCTGCTAAGCAGGTCTGGATAGACGGAAGAAGAAAAGGCTGCTGAATCACCCCCCTGTCACATAGCCAAGAGGATGCACTGCACTGCACTGGAAAAAGTTAGTGCTCTTTTTTGCAGTAAATTCTTTCATGGTAGAAATAAAGACAGACATTAGTTACTGAAGAGATCAGGATGTAATTCCAGATGCAAAGGCCATGCAAACACAATCACACATAACGACATATGCTCAAGCGTGAGAGATTATTTACCATCTACAACACTCCATATTTAAGCATGCCCTACAATTCACATTGTTAGAAGTTATTTTTTTCTTTGTGTGTGCTGACATGATAGATGCAAAATTAACACTGTAAAAAATTTATGGACAAGCTGAAATTGGATATGCTTACTTCACAGGGTTCCTGGCAGCATCTGGATCCTGAGCAGTTACTGTTCCTATTACACTGTTTATTGGAACGTCTTCTTTCACTTCCATTATGTATGCTGGTCTGCTGAACACAGGGGGTTCATCTACATCCTCCACCTGAATTCTGACTGTAGCTGAGTCCTTGAATGGTCCCAAGTACAGGAATCGAGGGTCCACGTGAGTATTGGCAGCTTCCACTTTGAGAATATACAAGTTTTTATTTTCAAAATCCAATGCCTTGCAAGGAAAAAAAAAAAAAGGTGTAAGAAGTCTGTGGGGATTGCTGTGGCTTGCAGCCAGATGAGCCAAATGAATGGTGGGAAGTCATGGAGAGGCTTGAGCTAGAAAACAAGAGCCTGAACTGGAATTAAAATGTCAGCAGAAATGAAAAAGAAAGGGCTCTATGCCACTGATGATATACTAAGAAAAAACCACTTTTTCAAGGAATTCTAGGCCTGGAACTCCTAAACACCAATTAGTCTTTTCTTCTCAAATAGCATTAACTTGCCTGTTATTCTGTCATTTTTGGCATTTTGATGATTTCTTGTCTATTCCTTGCCTATAAGCACCACACACTAAAGGAGGGAAGATTTTCTAGGTATTGCTTGTTTAGATATTGGCATTCCATCACTGAAATGAAACTGTGACATCTAGTGTCTGGATATCCAGGACCACCCATCAAGTCAAACATGATTTATGATCGGCTATGACTATATCACACTGTTAAATGTATGAAGCAGCAGCATTTAGCAACTCTTTGCCACTGTACTTGGAAAAATGTGGAGAGGGAGCAGTCACCCCTATCCACTGTAAAAATGCCCATGTAAAAATGTAAAAAATTTTTCCATTGCATTGTAGAGGATTCACAGCTTCTGTCAGCAACAGACAGAAATGCAAATGGAGTTAGACTGATATCATAATCAGACCCTGGAAGGCATCTCCTAAAAAACAAGTAATGACAGGTGTCGTACTGATATCAACAAGCAAGTGCATCTTTGGAAAATCTACACAATGTCTATCTAGTGATGACTGAACCTGAACTGATGAAGGATGATATCTGTAACCTTATCAAGTTTGCCTGATAACCCACTGTAAACAATATTTCTCAAACCTTTTCTGACAGCCAGTGTGCAATCTAGTAGATGATGTCCACTATGATCTAGCAAGGCACTGTGATTTTTTTTTCTAAAGCAGGCTGATAGATTTATTAATTACATTTGTACAAAATGTGAGTCAAAAGAAACTTGTCTGTGTACTGTAATATATTATAGGTACACAATTCAAATCCTCTGATAATGCAAATAGGCAATGTGATATTGATTCTTTCTGTGTTCTTAACACAGCACCTTCTGCTAAGTGAGCAAATCCTGTAAGCATCACAGGGAGAAAATCACAGCTGGATGGTGGTGCTTCCTTGAATTTTTCTGTGGATACGTTCTGGCTGTATAATTTTTTTCTCAGTCCCACCTGACTCCTTAGCTTATTTACTCTCTCAGCTCCTTCAAAGTATGTGCACTGGGGATTAGTCAAGGAAACATAACAGGAAGGATACCAATTGCTCTTATAAAAGAAACTTTACATTGGTAATGTAGACATTCCTAACAGACAGCATTCAAATTAAACAAAAATCACGTTTGCACTAAAAATGAAAAATGAGTATCTGCTAGAAAAAGTTTTGACTGGTATTTCAGAGGCTGGGATAAAGTGTGTAAAGATATTTACCTTTTTCACAGTTATAATTCCTTCCTGTGTGTCCTTGTCTGTGGTAATTCCAAACATGTCATATCCGTCCCCCTCAGTGATGCTGTATTCAATCTCTGCATTTTCATCCACGTCAGCATCATTGGCTTTTATCCTGCCAACTGGTGAGTCTAATGGCATAGACTCGGGAACTCTGAATTGATATGTGCCTACAGCAGACAGAGCAGGAAATTTTGTTAGTCAGTCTCATGGTACTTTGGACACCATCTCTCAGCCCTCTGTCCATGCTGGGCATGCACAGGTGAGTTAGTGAGTCATTGTGTCTTCAGGCCTTCCTGGGGCAAAAGCCTTCACCTTTTGCCATACTTTCATGTGGATAAAACTAACTTCTTTCTCTATCTGTTTTCTAATATGGAGGATGGGCATTTTGCTTTGCTAGAAACATGTAACTTAAGCAACATATGTCCCTTTCATGACATTCTCATGGTCTCTGTGGGCCATATCAGAACTGTAAATGAAAAATGTCCTGAGGCCAAAGGACAAATATTAAGAACTGTCAGAGGCCAATGCAGTTTAGTAACAGTAAAGCTGAATTCAGCTCAAATGCCTATTAAAATGTGCTATGTTGAATTTTCGTCTGAAAAAAAAAGTCTACTTGTGGAATGTCAGCATTATGAAGCTGTATCTTTGGGTTTTATATTGAAGACATTTATGTCCAGAGAGGTATAATTAACTTACTGGGGTTAGAGTGCTATATTTCTTCTTAAGTTGCTCTAATTTAAATGGAAACTCTTTGCCCACAGCTAAGAACAGAGTATGAACTTAAATGACAAGTTGCTTCCAATAACTTTCCCAGTGACTTAACTGCCAAAGCTTGCTGATTTGTCTGATAGGATCTGCAATTATTTTCTGTAACAGCTGCTCTTGACTTTGACACACACTGACACTGTGATACACACACATCATACAGAGAGCAGTGGTTAGAAAGTGCAAAACAAGAAGAAAGAGAGAGAAAAAAGGAAGGAAATAAAAACAGGGAAAGAGAAGTGGATGAAAGCTGAATCACTTTGAATTACTTATGGCCATGAATGGTCATTAACAGAAATTACTTTCTGGAAGAGCTTGCTCAACTGATTCCCATAAATATCACACAGATAAGTACCAAAGTATTTAAGATAGGGGAAGTAAAATAGGCAGAAATACCTGGTATATTTAGGTACATGCTTTTGTTTCCGTATGCAAAGAATATAAGAAAATCCATTGAAGCAAATGCTTTCTGGTTGTGAATATTTTTTACAGAATTGCTTTTAGGATATTTTTGCATAATTAAATAAACATGTTTCAAAACTTAAATATATTAGATTACAAGAGAAATCTTAAAATGTGATCAACCACAAGGTCCAAAAGAAATAATGGTGAACAAGAAATACAGATTATGTTGATCACAGCTCTTTAACAGGTAGAAAAAACGGAAGTTGTTTCTGCACAATAATTCACCTCTCAAACTCCCAACTGCAGCTGAAGTAAAAATATTAAATATCTGTTTCCCAGTTATTGCAATTGATCTTAGCATGCTGCTATTGCTTACTTATGCGCTCTTTTTTGCCTTCCTAAAGAAAGTTTGATATTCAGTAAATCCACAATAGAAGAAACAATATCTAAGGTGAACAAAAACCAAAACAAGAACAATTTTTGTCCATGTTAATATTACAGCACAGAATGTAAATTTTCCATACTCTGGGGGAAGCGAGGTGGGTTGTCGTTTACATCAGTCAATGTGATGTTCACGGTGGTGGTTCCCGACAATCCGCCCATCTGGCCTCCCATGTCTTTAGCCTGGATGACCACTTGGTATTGCTCTCTATTTTCACGGTCCATGTTTAGCAAAGCAGTTTTAATAATGCCTGAAAATATAAAAATTAAAGAGTAGGGATTCACACATAAGGTACTGACTTTGATGGAAATTCTTATTAAAAAGCCCTACATCTAAAAAACAAAACAATCTCTTCATAATAAGTAAACTTTGCCCAGTACAAATATTTACTGTTATGAGATGGTTCATTAAATTACAGACTTGTCATGTCACATCTTAGGCTACTGCCTACGTGACAGACATAGTATTAGTGGCATCCCCAGAAAGATGTTCCACTTATTTGTGAGCCATTTATTTTACATAAATATTTACCCTCTTTCAGTTCCATGCTAGAGTCTCTCACTAAAGTGGAAAAAGACTCTTTATTCATTATAATGTGCTCCATCATTTCCCTCCAGTTTTTTATTTTGACAGATGTGGTTAAAAAAAAAAAATCTAATTTTAATAAGATACCATTAAAGAGTGCAACAACATTAAATGGAAGAAGAGAAATTAATTAAGAAAATTATGAGCATAAAAACATGCCTGTGTATATATTTTTATTTATACATGGATTAGAATGATTTGCCAGTCACTTCCTTCTTCAAAGGCACAAATATCAGTTATGAGGGTAATTCCTACTGAAATTCAATCATTCAGATTTACCATGAAGCAAAATGTTTGCTTTGTCACTGGATCTCTTAAGGTAAGAACTGACTCCTTTGTAAGCAAAAGGAGTGAAATTCAAGTACTGCAATCCATGACAAAACTCACAGTGACTTTGACAGAGACTTATTTCACTCTAGGAGTTCTGCAATTGATTTTCATGGCAGCAAGATCAAGACTGTGGTTTGCTTCGCTTCCCTTGCCCCATGCAAACCTTGTGCTAAAAGATTACTACTGGTGAACTCCCAGCTACCTTAATCTTCTTTTAACTCTACAAGAGCACATAGTGTACTGTCCAAGTCAGAATGAGTGCACCAGTGCAAAATCCTGGCTTGTATTATTAAAACCTTACGCTTGAAGAAAAGCTCCCTTTGATCTTGGCTCTCACTCCTTTCAGAATTGTGTACACTTTTTCACCTCAGATTTCAGTTTGAGACATACATAATCTCTCTCTCCTTTTCCCTGACTGAGTCTCTACAATTTATTTAAGATAGGAACCAATGCTAAAACGTGATTAATTGTCTGGGATGATCAATTGCTTTCCTGTAAGGATGCCGAGGAGAGTTGATTTCTCTAGCTTCCAGATACCTAACACAATGGATATTCCCAGTGAAGGAATTTTTGAGATCTCGTTTCTCTCTGGAAAATTTTGTTATAAGGCTTGTGAAGAGACCAGCTATGTAGTCAGAGAGTCAGTGGTACTGTAGATCCAGCCAGCTAGAATGCATGCACAGATTCTAAAGATGTTATTCAGACCATTAAAAATTCTAGTCACTGTCTGTAATTTAAACATCTTCCAAAAACAGAACTCAGAACTTTGGGATTCTATTTGTGATCCTCTAGTTTAGCGCAACAGTCAATTTTACCTCTTCTATCATTATTCTTAATTAAGATTTCTTTCATAAAATTAGCATTAAAGTGATATGTTGCAGATGTACAGAAATTATAATTACTTTAAACAAGTTTTGAAGAAGCAGAAGGACAAAAAAAACTCACCTGAACAAATCTTCAGTCTTAATTTAGCCATTATGAAGATCTATGAGGAATAAGCACTTTTTTCCACACCCACCTGTTCCTCGTTTTCATCTAAAAGCCAAGCTATTTGGTTTAATTTAAACATCTACAGCAGCCTCTGTACCCACTGCTTGTTAAAAATGATTGAAAACTGGTTCACATCCAGTACTAATTGTATTTATTAGACTTTGCTGGTAAGATTAAAATAACGTAGGTGTCATGTTTACAGATGTATCGCTCTATTAAGTTTGTCAGATTTTGCACTAAGATGTAATCTCTTTGAGTTTGGTTTTTTTTTCCTATTATATCCTAGCTTGGCTTAGCATGTCAGTTTGAATTACAGACATTGTCACAGTATGACAGATAAGGTCCCCTGACCTGTCTCAGATTCGACAGAGAAATATGGTTGTCCCTGGAGAATGCTGTAGACAACTTTAGCACTGTTCCCATATGTAGGATCATCAGCATCAGTGGCAGTGACCTGCACAACAAAGGTACCTGTAACGAAAAATTTAAGAAAATAAAAATTAATAGGGTTTTTTTTCATGGCTAAGACACTTATGACATAGAAAAAAAAACACAGTTGGGTCAGATTTGTGGAAGAAGGTGGAGATATTCTTATTTTACAGATACAGTCCCAAAATGATAGTTGTCTTATTCTCAACTCATTAAAACACACAGGTATTGACTGCATATATAGATCCTTCCTGGTGTTTCTTATGAAGGAAGCAGAAACGCACCCTTCTCCAGATACTTAAAGCATTCAGAATTTGAATCTAGGTCAAGAATATACTTTTGCAAATTTACTAACACTTGTAAGGTATTTGACATAGGAATGTAAATCTCTTTTTTCATGTGCCTTTGAGAGAAAGAAATGGTGTTGAATCCTAGGCAAAGTGTTACGAAACATAAAAATTTAGCTTAGATTTTGGCATTTAAAACCATTTGTGAATAAAGTATTCACTTCCCAATTTAAAATGTGAATACTAGGTTCTTGCTTCATCAGTTGTGGTTTCATCCATGTGACAAGTCCCATGAATGAGAGGAGAGAGTATGTCCCAAAGTCTTTATTTTCATATTGCCTGAGCTTTATTTTAAACTCATTCTTGATCATGAGTAATTAATGCTTCTCTCCCTGGACATTATTCCCAATTAGAAATGTGCTTCTTGCAATTCAACCATCCATTGCTCCTTGACAAAGAAATCAAACTGCCCTCCCTAAGAATCAGAGACAAAGAATCAAAACCTGTCAACTTCTCAGAAAAAGATCCCATCTTAAAATCATATTTCAAGGAAGTTATTTTCTTGATTGATTCTTACAGCTCAGTACATTTTAAATCAATAGAAAGATTTCAGTGGACTTTGAAAGAGTCTGGAGCTCTTTTCTTTTGCATGAAAAGAGCAACAAAGGTCATAGGAAATAATTGGCATATCTCAGAATCAGTGATGAGTTGACTTGAGTTACCGTTTTCACTCCTGAAATGTGTACAACACCTTCTGTACCTGCTCTTTTCCATTTTGTTTACTTTCCTAACTAAAGAAGGATTGCTGAACGAATCTAGGAGTGGTATTGACACAGGTGACCACGGATTACCATATTATTACACTGTTACTAAATCACGTTAACAAATCTTATTAAACTCTAAGGGTGTCATGTAACACAGCTCTCTTTAACTGAAGCTAAAGCAGAGGGTATTAACTTGCATTTTTTTGTAGTGCAACAGAGGGAGCATGTTTCACTCAGCTGACATCTCTGATACCAGCAAACCGGTGTCACTATCTTCCTGGAGTTAGATTTTTTTTTAAATGTCTAAGGTGCTTTTAACTCCAGACTCAAACAGCAGATGTCCATATTCAGTGCCTGTAAACTTTGGGCCCTTCATTAACTCCACAGAAAGAACCCAGACCAGACACTGAAATCAGTTATTAGTTAGCACCTACCAACATCTGACATTTCAGGAATGCTGGCATTGTAAACGTCCTTTGTAAACATTGGCTCATTGTCATTGATATCATGGATCTTAATGATGAACTCAGATTCGGGTTCCACTGGTCTTCCAGTCCTTCTGTTTACAGCCTGGGCACGGAGTATGTATACAGGCTTTTCTTCCCTGTCTAGTCTCTTTGTAGCCTGGATGTCACCAGTGTTTTCGTTGATAATGAAGAGGTCTCCTGCTCCATCTCCAGAAAGGATGTATTTAAGTGATCCATCTCCTTTATCCTGGTCTGAATGCAGCTGGTGGTGAAATGGGAATAAATAAAAAGAAAGTAAAATAAATAACTGGGACACAATTCCAGATACTTTAACTGATATCATGATATATGCTTTACTATTATTAATACTCAGCCAAAAGTCTGTACACTGCTTTTGGGAAAAGAGTTGATATCACAGTAGAAGCAGTGAAAAGACAGAGTTGTATCTTGATGTCAGAATTGAAACGGTCTGCAATATTATAAGAAACTGCCGTAGGTGAACCATGAACTCAAGCTGCAGACCACTTTCCCAATCTAAATATATATCAGTTAACTCTAAATGCTAGTAGCCTAGGTGAAATCCTAGAAATATGTAGAGCAATGAGATCCTACAGTGGAAACCCAATGGATTCAGGAATTGCAGTAAGAAAAAATTAGAAAGTGACCAGTCAAGCCACTTCTTCAGTTTAAATTTTGGATGCTTGGCTCTTACATGCCATGGACATTATGTAATTTACCACACAATGCACAATAAAATAACATACTAAATGCCTACACAAACAGTAGATAAATACATGCATTCACAGATCTGGCTAACTAAGGGCAGAGGCAGGCAGGCAGGCATACTAGAGCATTACAGTACTGGAAGGGAAGAGATCAGTAGCTTTACCCAAAGGGACATGGACCAAGCTGAAACTTAGTGGGGGAAAGGGAAAGAGAAAGAAGAGAATGGTAATTAGCATACAAAGCATGAACTGCCCAAACCATCATCTTCTTTTCCCAGAAGATTTCCACATCTCTTGAAATGCTGTTTAGCATACACAAAAGGTGTAACTGACTAAATCGTACCCCCATGGGTATTCCTTTGATAAAGGCTTATTTATTCCCCCTTAAATCAAGGCTAGCTACATTAGAGGAAATAAAAATTTAGAAAATGGAATACTATAATGGTTTCTAAAATCAGAGCATAAGTGATAAAATCAATGGGGAAAAAATCTGTTAGGTAGCAAGATTCCTGGAATTTTTTCTCTCATAGTGAAGGCACTTTTATGAGTTAGAAGAGCTGGACTTTCTCAACCGTATCTTTGCTTCTCTTTCCCTGAATAAAAGTTAGGAAAAAAAAACCCTAGTTGACTCTGTGGCAAAGTACTTAGCATTGTTAGATAGCATGCTTTGTAGAAGAGAAAGATTTGTAGATTGAAAGAATGTTGGCATAGACTTCACTGATGCCTGGTTATGCCCCTACCATGCTGGAAGGGCAGCCTCCAGCATTACCTTATGGTCAATGTTTTGGGTTTCCTACAACTTTCTGCCCAGATCAGAAACTTACTGCCAACCCCCTCGAGGGCACTGTGCTCCACTCTGTGTACATATGCCTATGATCCCTAGAGAAATCTCGCTTCATGCAACAAGTTTGCCTTTAACAGCAAAACTCTCTGTCACCACACATACCAAAACTGTCCAATAATACAAAATATCATAACTGTAGCGTGGTTAATCATTAGCAGACATGCTGAAGCACTCTTCGTAATTTCCTTCAGGAAGAAAATGGGCATTCTGTGTAATTTTGCACGGAGACCTTTTTCTTGATAATAAGAATACCAATAAGTAGCTTTTATGCAGCCTTTTTCATAAGCAGATTTAACAACCCTTCACAAAACCAGTCAATACCATTTGCTCTGCTTTTTGGGTAACAAAGCAAAGTTTCCCAGAAGGCTAGTCTTGAAACTTGGAATAGAGTTTAGGTCTCCTGAGTCCTATTCAGTTGGCCAATTCCCTTGGCCATGAGGCCTAGACGAGTTATTTATTAGACATAACCTCAGACTCTAAAAAACGTTTATCAGCTTGTTAAGAAGTTAGACTAGAAGTCTACTGCAGGAGATAATTTCAATAGATTATTTGATTAGAGTTTTTCTCAAAGGCAACCTGCAACAGAAAGGCATGAAAATAATTTTGTCTTTAAAACTGTGTATTTTTATGATTGTTTCACATCAAAAACTCAACTTTTGTTTGCCTTGAAAGCCTCTTTAACTTTGTATCATACTGGGAAAAAAAACAGCCCTCAGTAACAGACTATCATTAATTCATATGAATCATGGAAGAGTGCTGTTTTGAGACTTGGTACAGGCTGAACTCCCAAGCTCATTTTTATAATCATTTTAATTAAACTTAGTTTCAATGAACAAAGTAGCAAAAAAAAGGTTAACATAGAAAAGGTGTTGGAACCACTGGAATAGTCCTCCATAATATTCTTTACCTAGCCCAGACCACCTGAAGAGCTAAAAATAGAAAATTGTAGGATTTTTTCACATCAATTGTTTATGAAATTTCCACTCCTCCTCCACAATTAATTCACCTGTGTAAGACCCATTATGACTCTGGACATCAAGACATTTCTTGGTGTCATCAATACTGAGAATGAGGATCTGGTCTTCATCTAAGGTTCAATCTCTAGACCTCCAACTAAACCACTAACTTTTGAAAATAAACATTCCCTCTGACAAGATCCTTTCCAACTTCTATATCTTTAGTTTTGCAACCTTCCTAAAACATGACAGATACAGTATAGCACACAGAGCTAAGGTTGGCTGAATGCCTGTTCTTCAAACCAACAGCAAACTTACAGCATGTCACTATGAGTGGCCTTGGGAACATGGTTCACAAAGGGTCTAAAAATGTATGACTAAAATCTATTTGATGTCAGTAAAGGACAAGAAAGGATAGGATAGTTGTCACTCTAAGGGGATAGACTTATATCACACCATGATCAGCTTCAATTGCTTAATTGCTGGGGCAAAATAGTTTGGATTTTGTTCCCTTTTATTCAGAAAGAAGTTTTTATAGTTTTTATATATTAGAAAAAAGCCAAATAGATCTCTGGAAAAGTTTCTTATAAATTTGCAGCATTCACTTATGAGGAAAATATATTTAAAAAAAAATACTATTTTAGATTACAGTATTTATCCTTGACTGTTTGCTTGGTAGAAAAGTTTTATTCAGGCAAAGACAATCTTCTGTTTTATTTTTTTCTTAAGTGTCAGTTTATTTTGGAAGCAATGTTTTGTTTGTGAAATCTATATGAAGAAGGAAATAGCTACTG
The DNA here is from genome assembly GCF_022539395.1 of Myiozetetes cayanensis. Classification (NCBI taxonomy): domain Eukaryota; kingdom Metazoa; phylum Chordata; class Aves; order Passeriformes; family Tyrannidae; genus Myiozetetes; species Myiozetetes cayanensis. Next base: position 80,537,093 of record NW_026086604.1, on the reverse strand, counting down.
TAACCAGGTTAAAAAGAAATAAATTGGGAATAAAACTAAAGGACAAAAATAATGGTGCAAGTTGAGGCCAGAAGGAAGGCCTGGAGGCAAGATATGCTTAAAAATACAGGGGATTTGTATATAAAATCACCACTGCGAGGTTATGAGGATAAAATGAATGGTAATAACAACCCCATTTTCCTTTAAGTTGAAGTTATTTTTCACTACCCAGACAACTCATTGCAAAGAAAGTGACAAGGTATGCTCATAAATTATACTGCAGATGCTTTTAGCAGGGCTGATGCTAGCCAATACATGATATTATAGCTTCACTCTGTGCTATAACCTGTGTTGCAGAAGAGGGTCCATTATCCTATGCATAAAGTTAGTCAAATAAAAGGGCCATGGCAGATAGTCATGGGATAGAATAAAATGTTTGGGACACAGAGCTCACGTCATATAGGCTGTATCATATTACCATTCCTCAAGACAAAGTTACTTCAGCCAAAGATTTTAGGATTCCACATTAAGACAGATTTTTTTACTTCCACAGGAATTCAGTGTTACTCAATACCATTCATTTCAATCAATGGCTGAACTGAGCAATACCCCAAAGGTAAGCAAAATTGGGAAGAACTAAGTCTATGCAATAAAAAGTAAATGCATCACCAATTGCACTGTATTAATATTATAGTAAATTGATTCATTCAGAACCTAATATGAACACTCCTGTGACATTATCCATCAATCACTGGCGAAGTCTGAGGATGAATTCAAGATTTTACTATGCCCTAGGCATACTTTTACTCAGTTTAATACCACTGTTAAGTGAACCATCTGGCTTGCTTTTAATGACTTACAGTCAGATAAAAACTCTACAGCCTTTGTCTTTCTTCTGCCCCTCCCAAATGTTCTGGCTCAAACCATTCAAATATATCTGCCTGGACATGGGGAAGGTTTCATTCCTCCTGAAGGAAGAGGCGTTTAAAGACCATGCAGGGCTGTAGCATTAGCTGCTTGTATTAGACATTCTGCTTGTTGTCATATACTTAATTACTTTAAAATGAAAGTTGGTTGTTTTTTGGTTTTGGTTTTTTTGTTTTGTTTTGTTTTGTTTTGTTTGTTTGTTTGTTTTTTTCAATTTAACCACAATCTGGAGTAGCCTTGTTCCCTGCAGTATCTCTGGCAGAACCCTCCAAAGTCTCCAATGGTGGTAGCAATGGGGTGTCTTCAGCACGACAACAAGGAAAAGGCAAGTGGTATCTATGCTCAAAAGTATTTGTACACAATTTTTTTAAATTTATTTCTGGAGTGCATACATCAATAGCATGTGTGTTCATTGCTTTATTTTAAAGTAATATTCCAGAAAAATTTTACCAGGGCTTTAAAAATTAATTTGGACCCATTCTACACACTCAGGAATTACTTCAGCAGACAATTCAAGCAGGAAGAATTTAAGGGCATGTTTCATGTGCTTTTGCAATAAGACTGTAAACTGACATAGTGTGGGGGATAGCGTCTGCCCAGGTGGGTGATGGAAGGGTCTGTCCCATGGCCTGTCCACTGCCCCAGACAGGAGCAGGGCACCCCCAGGTGACTGAGCCAGCCCCAGCCCTGGGTATTGGGCACCTCCTGGGAATGGTGATGGCTGGGCAGGGCTGTTGGGAGCTGGAGACTGGCCCTGTTGTGGTGTTTCTGGGGCAGGGGCTGCTGACCCCATTGGGCTGACATGGGGTCCTGGACTGTGGGCAGATGGACAGGAACAGTCAGGGCTGGGTGGTGCCCTCAGGACCCTTCTCTAACCATGGTAAATTCAACTTGAGATGAAACTGTATGAAATAGCAGTGCAAACTGTATGATCAAAGTGAGACCCCACATTTTTTAATAGGTTAAGACTAACCATAAACTTTTTTTTCCTGTTTAAATGAAATACACTAGAGATAGGTGGCTTTCTAGCATGGATATTCATAACAAGGTTGTACTGAAAATGTAGTTTTGCAGCTGTGGTAATTAAATTCCAAAAAATTGAAATTGCAGGCTGTGGATATTCTCTCCAGAATTAAATAACACTCCTTCTCTACCACACTCTGTAACACTGATTTAAACAGCAGTTAATGTCATTTAGGAAGTGGCTTTAGGTTATGAAAGACAGTTGTAAATTGCAGTTTAGCTCCCACTAATGTCATATTGCTGGTTACGATACCTTGCAATTTGGTGGGTAAAATGGTTTTTCATTCACCCTTCCGACCAAGTTTTCTTTCCTTTTGTGAATATTACACACTAGTCGCTGAATTTCAGAGCAGTTACTGAACCTCTGCAAAGACCAAAGTCAATTGACCTTGGGATGTACACATTGAAGCATCAACCTACAATTATCCACAAATAAACTGTCTGTTGCATCTTATTTGTTTGTATTTATAAGAGGGACTTGATGTTCTGGGGTTGCTGTGGTCACATTTTCGTCTCCTAACACAATAATGAAATAGACACCAATTACTAAAATAGTAAGCAAGCAGTTGGTACGAAGCTAACAAAGAGAATCATGGTTTTACTCTTGGCAGTATTCATAGCACATGATTTTGCTCCAAATTTAATATATTAAACACTGGAATCCTGTCTAGTAATGAACAGATTCAACCACATTTACTCCTTGAGGTTACACAGTGCAGTGCTAAAGCGTTCAGAAAAGACAAAGCACTCAAAATGAGACTGCTGATACTGTAATAGTAAGAGTAATAACAACCTTGTACTCTTCATTGGCTCTCCTGCCGGTCTGTACCCCGACAGCACCAACCAACCCCTCAACTACTATAACAATCAGCACCATTAATACCATCAAATAATTAGCACTAAACTTTTCATTCTACTTGGTAACTCTGTGTTAAAAGAAAAATGTCACTGGTTTGGTATATTAAGTAATAAGTATTTATATGTATTTTGCTTGAGTTTAAATACAGGCTTCTTTCTAATGCACAAAAAATACTGCCAAAACATTATATATGTGTTCCATATACTACATATACGCACAATATTTCATGCATCATCAGGGCAAGTACCTATACAAATAATTTATTTCAAGACATAAAAGAGTCTTTCTTCCAAAAAGATATTCTACAAGGTCCACATAGGGATCCAGCATCACCAGAAGCAACAGATTTCGCAGGGACGTGTGCGCCATGTTCTTTTGGCCTCAGTTACGCTATGCTCTAGATCCTTTGGTACACCACATAGCCTCCCTATCTAACTCACCCCTAAGCCAAAGCCTCCAGCTCTTCCTCACATCCCTTACCTCGCTGTGTGGTGCTGTTTACTTTCTGTTCCAGCCCTTTTCCTCAAATCCTCTACACTGCAAAATGGTGGTACTTCTTATGTTTCCTACATACTGTCTGGAGAAGAAATAGCATGGGCTGCATTTGGCGGTTTATGTGCCTATTTATGGAACAGCCAGCTGACCAAATAGTCAAGGCACAATGTAGGTTTATTTGCCTGATGCAGCTACTGTTCTTTAAACTGTAGATGAAATTTATGATTTTGACACCATTATTCCTCTGTAAAATTTAAGTGAAGTAAGTTAATGGACTTTAGAACTATTTAGAAGAGAGGACTATTTATCTCTACAGGGATGGAGGCTAGACCCCTGAAGCTAGTTATGGAAGGTTAGATGCTAAAAAATAATTTGGAAGACAATAGGAGAAAGATGCTACAGTGATTCCAAATCTTGATGGTGTTTACAGAAACTGGAACAGATGATTCCTTTTCATTCTTATGTAAAACAATTTGAAGATTAAATGAAGATTGATACTCTATAGCCTCCAAAATGGGGACACAGAGTTGAAAGTAAGATTCAAACACTGGCATTTTCAAAGAATATAAAACAAAAAAAAATATATTCGACAAGATTAAAAAGAAATGCAAACAGACCCAGCATTACCAGATCACATCACCATGATTCCTGATGAACAGCTGTCAGAAACAGCACTCTCACCTAGAGCTCTGTATTTAAATTATTCCAACAGGCGCTTAAAGGAGATTCCCACTTTTTTTAATCTCCTAACTAACCCAAGATCTTCTGTCTTAAGCAATCAGCAGTCTCCATTTTTCATCACCTTCTTGATGTAACAGATGTCATGGTTTACAGAATAATTAAGCTGGATAACTATAGTAAGTGATCAGTTTACTATAGTAAGTGTAGTTCTTACACTGTAGTTAATACAATAAACCTGAATATGGCTCAGTGTGACTGATTCCTGAGTGTTTGAGTCTGTTAATGTTGTTTTAACTTGCTTGTCTCTCACCATGCCTAGTGATGAAAAAGGTACACAGCTCCTATTTCAAGAAATAGCTGCTCTGGTGACTAGAAAAACACCTGTTTCCCAAAATAGATGTGCTGTTCTTGCATTATTTTTCTGTTTTAAGAACCTCCTCCCACATACCTACATTCTTCCTCATCCTGCATTTATAGATAATAATTCCATATACTCTTGTTATCTTTCTTGCTAGGCTACAGTCTTTGCTTGCAAAATAGGCACCTCTGAGTCCTCAGCTGGAATTCTGTTTACAACCCCAGTCTCTTGTTTTCAAGTCAAGTGGATTCCAAAAAGAGCCAGTGAAGAAAAGGCCAGATGTGAAGGGCTAATGCTCCTAGCTGATTTTCTGTAACTGCTGCATTTCAATTGGCCTTCCTTCTGTACAAATGTACTTGGGTCTTAGGACAACAATGTTAATATTTTCCTATCTCAGGAAATGAGTCTTATAAATGAGTAAAAACATTTGCCATTTTCACTGCTTTATCTAACTAGTTCTTCCTGACCAAAATACACAGGTGTTTTTTTCTCCTTCTCCTGCTCCTTCTCCTTCCATTTTATGATCATGCATTGTCTATTAGATTCTTTCCTTAATAACTCCTATTTCATGAATATTGCATTTTTTCCTGTTTCTATTCCTTCCATTTCTACTATCACCCTTTTCTTACTGTAGTATATTCTTATCAGCAATAAAAGATAAGATTCAGGACTGAAATCAAGAATCATCGAATACGCAGAGTTGGAAGGGACCCATTAAGGTCATTGAGTCCAAGTCCTGAATGAAAATATTAAATCTGTAAAAAACCAATGAAACAGAGCACTGAAGAATTACTGAGGTTACAGAAGATTTCTGCATTTTGCAGTGTTGGTTTCTTTGGAGTTACTGAAAAATATACTATGTCTGTCTGATTGTGCTTACTTTCTTGGTCCTCAAGAGTTAGTATAGCAAAACCAGGAATACTTTAATACCTGGCTTATTCAGCTGTGGAATTCCATTAATACAATAATACATAAAAGCCTGTGTTTTTATAGAAAGAAAATATCCGCAAGATACTTCATTTAAGAAAACTGTATCAGCCATGGTTGCATGCAAACTGGCAGATTAGCAGAAAAACTCAGTAAATACTGAACTAATAAAAAAATAATAAAAGATTTAGGAATCCACTACTTGGACTATTAAAATATACATCAAATGCTTTATTAATACAACAACCTCTGTGTATAACAATACCCTCTATGGGCCCCCTTTAACCTAAGTACTGTCTTTTACACAAACACAGCACCCAGTGCAAACAGGGAAAAGCTATATGTCAGATAGAAGTGTTCAGTAGCAGGAGTATCATCTACAAAAAATATTGTCCTGATATCAAGAACTACAGGAGAAATTACAAAAAAAATCTAGAGAGAAACATCAGGGTGATGCTATCTTTCTGTTTCTTGAGAGTATAAAAATGTCAGTGAACTTTCTCATTCATTCTCAAAAGCAGCAGTGCCAAGCCGTTCCCTGTAAATGAATGACTCTAAGAGAGGCTAAAACCAGTTTTGTGCTGATGAACAATTTCAGAAAATGAATGGACCAAAAGGCACTAAGCATATTTCAAGATTCAGAAGCAACCTGGTACTCAAAAGGCAAACTGAGTATAAAAAAAGTTATTAGCATTTGATTTCAAAACAAACAAACAGAACATAGAAAAGATATAGGGTGCTGAAGAGAAAAAAAAAGACTGAGAAATAAAGTATAAAGGACAATGGAATAAGAGTTTGTCATTAGATCAGGGTTAAGAGCCAACTTGTTCTCTCACTGCAGAACCCCAGGCTCACACCCCTCATGCAGGTTGGAAGGCTCCTTTTATTCTCATTTAGTGCCGGGTCATATGTTAGGCCACATGTCCCGAGACAGACAGGGACAACAGTCTGGCTGATGTTGGGATCCTTGGTTTATAGAATAGGCTGCCCAAGCAGTAGTTGGGAAGCTGCTTTAAATATATGAAGCTAAGAATAAACATTCATACTCTGGTGACTCTCACCGTTATTACACATCCTTCAAAATCACAAATAGGCTTTCTAACCTGAAGTGCAAACGTAGCCACAGCTAATCAGCTTTGCAAAAAATCAACTGGAACCTGTCAATCCTTTCAACATCACCTCAGGCCTCTCAACTCTTTCCCCTCTTTGGTTCCCCAGCTGCTTCTGCTCTTCACTATGATTAAACAGGGACAATGGCACAAGTTTTTGTCCTGCACTGCAGTACACCAAAATAGGTAGGTACCCTATTCTGATGGCCCTTCTCTCTAGGGGCAAATTATCAGATCTTAATGGATATTTGGCAAAGCCGCAAACTAGGTAAAGGTACCTCATGTTCTCCTGAACTGAGTGCTACTTAGCACTTCTGTAGTAATGCCCTTTTATTTGTTCCTTTTCCTATTATCTCTAAGCCCAATTATAGCAGGAATTTACAAAGTTTGCCTTTACAAAGACAAACAGGTCTTTAATTTATAAGGCAAGAGACTGTGGTGTCAAGTCTGATTTCTATACATATGGGTTCTTGAGTTTCATGTTCTTTTATCAAATTTCTTGCTTTTCTTTGAACTACTGTATAACACTAAGAAAGACAGTTTTCCTTTCAGACTTTAAGAAGCCCAAAACAATTCTGACTCTGAGTAATAACTGACCTCTTACTTAAAAAAAAAAAAAATCCACAGCTGTATACTGAATTTTCCCAGTTATACTTAGAGCAGTTGGGTTTCATTATGCCTTTGAAAGATCAAAGAGCTCTCTCCAGCTAAACAGCAGTGATGTTAACAATAGAGAATTGTACAGACTTCTGCAATTACCTTCACAAAAGCATGGAGATCTGGTTCTTCTCTGATGGAAAGCCAAGGCAGTTTAAACACCCTGTTTTATGCTTTTGGTCCATCTATTTAAGCATTTGGCATTTCTTTGTCATAACAACCATCGTTTCTTTTTGCCAGTGTTTTGAAACTGTGTGATAGAAACAACACCTGGCAGACATGAGAATTTGGTTTTGTGGAGACACTAGCATTCACCTACTAAAAAACATAAAGGACTTGGCCAATACCACACTTGTCACATGCTAGCTCAGGTACTAAAACCTCTCTTACATGAATAGCTAAGCAGAAGATTAGAATAGATTAAAAATTTATTTTTATTTTCCTGTCTCGTGTATACATTTTAGTGATTAGGAATGAAAATTCAAGCCTTTAAATTCTTGAAGGAGCCATACAAGTCATTTTGGTTTAGGAGACAGACTTCCCATCACTGCAAATCTTTCACCTTAACTGAAAAGTCAGTCATTGAATTCAAGTGTACACCTGAAAGGCTAAATGGAAAACTTAGTTTCACCAGTGATGATTTTCTTGGTATACAGAAAAAAATACAAACAAGGAGTGAAGCACCTTTAAGAGTATCTCTGACAAAACCACAAGATATGCAAGGGAAAGACAGGCTTGTAGCTGCAAATACAGGACTGGCAAGTTTTAATATTGTATTTGTCACAGTCTTCCTGTCTGATCTTAGATCACTATTTGATGCTTCTACATTCTCCCTGCAGTAAAATGTGGGCTGTTAACTATGTCCAGTTCTGTACATAATGATTATAACATGATTTGAGAGCCTTGGGTGTAATTTGTTCTGTGGTAGTTTGTGGAAAGACTGAGGACCATTTAACTGGAATCAAGATTAGCAGTACTGTGGCTTTGCCGCTGCCTGCTGCATTTAAAGGTCTGGGAGATGGTCTAGTCTTAATGCAGCTGCAAAACTAGAACATCTAATTGTTCTCAGGTTTTTGTTATTATCCACCAGTAAAGGTTACTGTCACCACAGGTTTGGGTGGGGTAGATAGGGGAGTTTCTGCACTCTGGGGCTGGCTGTATTAGCTCAAGTAACATTCTGAGGTATCTTAAAAAATCCATGAAAAGGAATATATGTGCTTTCATATGTGGGGTTAAGGAAAATTAGGTGCCTGACTTGCAATGATGTTCAGTGGGAACAAAATGAGTCCCTAAAGGGATGCATGCCTAAACCCCCATTTTTCATTTAGAATTGTGCCTGCAATCCAAAAGCAACAACTTTCTTTATGGCTTTTTTTCCAACTCAGAGGGAAATTAATTCCAATATTCTGATATCCTTCAATTGACTATAACAGGACTTCTATCCTGTACTGCATCAGTCAATTAAAAAAGGAAACTCCCATAGTAGAAGATGACAGTAGGTATTCTGCTGAGATTAGGAGAAAATATTTTTTTCAGAAAAGAGTGCATTCAGCAAACATGCACTTCTACGATTAATAATTTGGATTAGTCTATGTGCCTTAGTCTCAAAATTATGTGAGGCTTATGCTTACTGGAATCATTTGGTATTATATGTTTGTCTTTCATTTCTCTGTGAATTTACCAAGGGACAGTCGATTACTCTTTATCAGTGGTCAGAATTATCTATTTAATCACTGACAAAATGTTTTCTTTGAAGTACTGAACTTTAAAAAATGCCTCTTAATTAAATAGTAAGCAAATACAGCACCTTATTTAGGGATATGAGCATGTACTTTTCTAAATCAGTGAAAACCTCTATTCTCCTATGGGGGTAGAGGAGAATCTCTCTTAACGATGAACTAGAAAACAAAACAAAACAAAAAACCCCTTGGCCTAATATCCAGAAATGTTTTTACTGGGATACAGTTGAATAAAACATCAGGCTTCTTCGACAAGTAACAGCTTCTGACTACTCCCTGATGGATGCGCTTGAAAGAAAACGCTCATCCTTTGCTTACTGACAAAGGTGACCCTTTGATATTCTGAGTGCTTGATGCTGACAATCAAACCCTGAAATGTGTGTATGAATTTTATATGCTATGTAAGTGTGTGTGTGCCAGGGAGGAAAGCAGGGGGATGGAGAAGGGAGGATACAGACAAACACTAAAACAAATGAGAACCAGCATTCAGATTTAAATGAAGACTCAAACAAAAAGAAGATTAATCCACATCCACAGGTTTAGTTGAGTCTTTAATCTATTTGTATGGCCCTATCATCTAGTTCTACAATTCAGAAGCTGGAGAAAGGAAAAATATCTCCATTCTCTCATGTTCCCAGACTTTGTTTCTAAACAAAAGTTTCCATCATGTAAACAGATAATCAAGGATTTGTGAGACAGTGGATGCAATCTAAAAGCCCATACATTTAACTTTCAACAGGACCCTCTTGAGGAAGACTGCTCAACTAGGAAAATGTTTATAGTAAACTTTAGTCAAGTCTGGCATTGAACAGATTCTTCTTTCAAATAAGTATTTCTTGAAGTGCATTAGTGAGGGGACATCTCACATCACTTGAATGCTGCAGCAGAAGGATAGGCCTTTTATAAAGGTCAGGTCAGGAAGGCAAGGAGGTAGATTAGCAAACCATTAGCTTATGTGGATGGAGCTTTGCTTTGGAACAGATGACAAATCAGTTGAGATCTTGTGGGTAAGAGGACAGGTCAACACAAGACATCTCCTCTGCCACAGACTGTCTGCTCAAAGAGATGAAGTAGATGAAGCCTTCTTTAGATAGATGGAGGAAACCCTGTGATTGCAGGTCATAATACTCATGGGGGACTTTAATCATTCTGATGTTTGCTGGAAGGGCAATATGCCTGTGTGTGAGCAACCCAGGTTTTCTGCAGAATGTCCTAAGACAACTTCTTCACCATGGTGATCGATTAGTCGACCAGAAGATGTGTTATGTTGGACCCATTCGTCATGAAAAAAGAAGAACTGCTTAGGGATATGGAACTGCAATTTGCCCACAGGCCCCAAAGTGCCTTAAGCCCAGCAGAAAATTCTGGTAAAGTAAAGCATTATCCACAGCAGATACAACACAATAAATCAGGTGCCTTTTAAGTAAATTGGACACACTCAGTTCCATAAGAAAACACTGGATGCATCTAAAGACGGTGACAGTGATGAAATGTTTCTTCCTATAATGTCTGTAAATTCACAGTCTTTGGGAAGGTTCTTCCATTCTGAAAATAGGTAAAGTCACACCAGTGAAGAAGGACCTAGGAACTCGAGAGTGGACAGCTGTATCTCAGTTCCAGCATGGGTTATAAAGCAAATCTGCTTGAAAGCTATATTCAGGTACATGAAGGAAAAGGTGATTTGGAAAACCCAACATAGATTTAGTAGTGGAAAAATCATGCTTCACTAACCTGCTTGCCTTTCATGACAACATGGATGGCACAGTGGACGAGTGCAGTGAATACTGCATGACTTTACCAAGGCCTTTGGCCCAGTCTCCCATAGTATCCTGACAGATAAATCAGTGAGATATGGACAGGAAAGATGTCCGGTGATAAGGAGGGTGGAAAATTCTCTGGATAGCCAAGTTCAAAGGGGACATGAAGACTAACCGGTGTGACACATTACTAGTGATGTTCCTCAGAAGGTGACACTGGGAGTCAGTGCTGCTTAATGACTCAAATTATGGAATGCATCCTCAGCGGTTTGCAAATCATAAAGAAGTGGAGCCTGGTTGGGTGAAGCACTCTGAATATTGAGAAGATAGAGCTGTTATCTGAAGGGATCTCAACAACCTGGAGAAAGTCCTGCATCTAGGCTGGAATAATCCCTTGAAGCAGTGAAGTATCTGGGCATTTTATTCAGTATATTTTTATATATATATATTTATATATTTATTCATGTCCAATTTATTCAGTAAACAATAAATTGGACATGAATCAGCAATGTGTCCTTGCTGAGAAGAAAGCTAAGTGGTTTGCTTTAGCAAAAGTACAGCCTGTTTATTTGAGGGCCTTTATCACTATTCTCCATTCAAAGTTTTTGAAAACTTAGCTGGAATGCTGCATCTAGTTTTGCCCTTCCTCTACAAGAAAGATATTAACATATTGCAGCGAATTTATAGAACGGTTACTAAGAAGGTATAGGGAGCTGGAGCATATGATGTACAAGGAGAGAAGAGAGATATGGTTTTGTTTAGAATTACGACAAGAAGGTTTACTGTTGTTTACAGTTACCTTAAGGGAGGGTGTAGGCAAGGCAGAGCTAGAGAAGGCAGTGATAGGAGAGGCAATAGACACAAGTTGCAATGAGGGAAATTCTGATTAGATATTAACAGATTTAAAAAAAAAAAAAAGAAAAAAAAAAGAAAAAAAGAGAGATGCATAAGCATTGAGAGAAGTGCCCAAAGAAGCTGTGAAATCTCTATCCTTGTAAATACACAAAACTTGGCCAGACGCTGTCCTGAGCAACTGGTTCTAATTGGACCTGCTTTGAGGAAGGGGTTAGACCAGGCAGCCTCTAGGGGTTTCTTCCAGCCTTAAATATTCTCTGATACTATCAGGCAGGAGTGATACTCAGTCCCAGACTTCAGGTTTAAGATCCAACATAGCTGTTACATGCAGGTTCATTCTGAGCGGAGAACCTGGAATTCCTTCAGCGAGAATATTCATGTTTATGCTCTCCCATTTATATAGTATCTAGTATTCATGAAAGAAAAGCATTCTGTCAGAAGCACATATAATTGGTATAACACTATCAGTCTAAAAATTCTAAAGGAAATGGTACATAAAATATTTCTGTAGGTAAAATAAGGTATTTATCAGGTGAATGGTGTAGATCCTGACAGGCTTTACTACCTGGAAGTAGCATGAGGCTCAAGCTCACACCAGTTTACTATTACCATGAATACACATGTAAGAGTCTTCATCCACAGGCATTAACTCTTTGCCCACAACCCCCTTGGCAGTTGCTATTCCCTAGCTGTACGGGACATTCTGTGAGTAATTTTAGCAGCTGTAAGCAGCATTAACAGTGCTTCAAGCAACTGACCTGAAATGTGTAAAACTACATGAAGTGGAAAGGAACTGTGAATGAATGCTCTGACACCTCTGTTTGCATGCCCTTTAAATCCTCTGCCAGTGTCATGATCAGCTTGATTGCAAGGGCTGCTAGGTAGGAGGAAGTATGTCACAGAGCCAAAAGCACAGTTATGTTGTTTGGTTCTGTCTTTTAGGAAGAACTTGACCTTCCATTAATGACAACATGATGCTAAAAATGTAAGTTATACAAATTTCTTGACTGAACTTGATGTTGCCTTCCAACATGTAGATAGGGAATGGGCAAAGATGACAAACATTCTAAAGATGACTGAATGATCATTATGTGAGCCTATGCAGGACATTAAAGTCATCTTCTTCCAACAGGCATCTAATGGTGAAACTTGATGTTTCACAGAAAGACAAAGTAAGAAACAGTGCCATAGAGACAGTAGTCCTGTCTCCAGGTCAGTAGAGAAGCCATTTCAGCTGAGCTCCCCAGGAGCCCTGCCCTGTACCGCATGGCATATGCAAGTTGGGGATAGAAGAACTGCAGTCTTCATTAAGTGATATGACTCCAAATAAACAACTCTCTAAAGAACACCGTGTTCTAACACAAACATTTGCTGATCTGTTTCCCCCTTCTCCTTTAAGTTTTTAATTCCCAGCTCACATGGTATTTTATTTCTTTACATCCTTAAGTTTTCTTTTTGTTTTTGTTTTGGGTTTTTTGGTGGGCTTTTTCTGTGCTTTGTTGTTGTTGTTGTTGTTTTGGTACAATCAGGAGAAAAGAGAGAAAGGATTGATACTTTTTCCTTCTCCTTTCTTTCCAGAGGGCAATTCTTTCCCTTCTTTCATCTGCCACCTCAGACTTTCATGATAACTACAAGCTTCACTGAATTCTGAAGTACTTGCAAGTGCATGCTGAGTTTGTTTCACCCCATTAATGGTGAAAGCAAGCCACAGTCTGCATTAGCGCATGTGGATCAACAGAAGGTGTTCACATCACAACACATTTTCAGTTTGTGTTTTGAAATGTTACACTGGCTGGCCACAGCTCCCAATCCGCTGCTGCCCCACTGTGAACCTGTGTTCACCAGTGAGGGAAATGGCAGCAAAAGAAAAGGGAGTCACCAACAATATGTTTAATTTAATAAAGAGATTTCTTTAGCTTTATGGTTTACTATTTTCAGTAAACAACAAATGGTGGAGTTAACAATGGTTGTCTAAGGCCTGAAAGACAGATTTTTTTTTTCAGCTGTCTCCAGCCTTCAAGATCTATATTTGTGATGTTGCAGTTTCATAGTGAGAACTTTACTGTTCCATACAAACAAATAAGAAAACGGTAATCGCAGCCCCAAAAAAACAGTGATCTAAGTAACCCATATTAAAGCATGAACTTTACATACAATGTCTCCTTGGAGAGGAAGATTAATATGTTCAACTGTTTTTCTATAGCTAGAAGCCTAGGGGCACACAATTCAGGATGATGTGCAGATTGCTAAAACGAGTAGAACAGGATAATCTGTGAAAAGATGTGACCCAAAATGTGAGTGGGTCACTAGCTGTGGAAAACAAAATCGTTTCATTTGGGACACAAAAATGAAAAATAAGAATTAACAGAAATATTGCCTTGAGGGTCGTAGGATTTGCTTGCTTCTCTAGGTGGAATGGGAAGAACGGGAAAGAGGTTATGTGTTGTTACACTGTAAGTACCATCATATGCCTTTATGTAGGTAATGTGGTATGTTTGAAACAGATGGTTGTAAGGCTCTTATACTGTGTAATATATTTGGATACAAGGATGATGCCAAGTAGATTCACAATTATGATGATCGTAAACATTAACCATGCTATATTTCCTGTCTTTTCATTTTCTGAATAACATCCTTGCCCACCCCACCCGTTGTTCATTATCGCCTTTCTTAGCTTCCATATGATGGTTTAAAATCTGCAAGCTGTTTTTGGATTGTTGTCCTGGGCCTCTAACCTCCCAACTGTCCCTCATTACAGAGTTATCTCCATTCCGCAGAGACTGACAGTACAGAGAACTTCTATCAGTGCCAGTAAATCTTTCAAAGAGGAATTTAAGACAAGTGTGTGTATGTGTGTGCAATTCAATACAGAAATGAAGGGCACTTGGGAAAGTCAAGTGGTGGAACATAAAATTTGACTGATGGATGAAGAATAAAGGAAGTGCAGATGCGCCACAGCATTTGTTCTACCTTTTAAGAGAATGACAAGTATTCAGCCTATTGAAGTGGGAGGCAAGTGACCTAATCATATAAACTGAGGGGGGGGGGGAAAAAGGGGGGGAGGGAAAGGAAGGAGAATTCTGATTTTTTTTTTCCAATCTCAGTTTAGAAATTTCTGACTTTTAGCTGCGCAGAAGGTCATTAACCTCCCTGTACATCAGTTTTGTCATGTGTAAAAGGCTGGTCTTAATGCTTCTTTTATCACAGTTAAACATACCACTATAATTAACTCATATTGTTACACATAAAGGACTCTGTAACTTTCTTGTCAGTGGCATGAGTAAGAGTGCCATAAATGGCCCACAAAAGCCCTATGTCCTGCTAAGAGGGAAGTTCCCCTGCAGAGTGGTGCAGATGGCAATTAGTGCTCCCCAGGGACCACAGCACCCTCACACAGATGAAGTGCAGGAGGGAGCCCAGATCTTGAAAGGTGCAAAACTTTACTCTTCATCCTTCTGTGTAGGAAAGAGTGTGGAGGTCCTCTGAGAAGCACAATGTAAACTCAAATTTCACATCTTGAGCTGTGGAAAAAGACTGTTGAGGACCTGCCAGAGATAGGGATATAGCCCAGAGCTTTATGTACACTGTGGGTAGTGCCACAACCCACAGACAAGCTCAGATTGACTGATGCAACATTGGGCTGACTGATAGTTGACTGCAGTTTTGTTGTGAGCCACTGCAAGCTCAGGAATTGTTCAGGACTGAGAGGTCATTTCGAAACTGGCTCTTGAGCTGCCAGTTCTGAATGTAGAATGCAGAATCTAGACCCTGAGACAGGATATTCTGAGAATCAAACGCAAATTGAAAATTGCTTTGAATATGCTCCCTGAATAAATATAAGTTAAAAGGATAACTTTTAATTTTAGTCCTCATAAAGGTAACAAATAGTCACTGTGTTTGGAAAAGGAAACTGAAGGCATCAGGCTTATATCATAGTGCAAGCTGCAAGGCACGGAAAACAAATACTGAGCAAGTTTCTTCCAACTGAACTGCATAAAGGATGTTAAAAGTGCAGATGGGGAGTCATTTTAGTTTGACTTTCCATGTCTTGCATTTTTTGGGGAACAAAAATTTTGAAGGTAAGTACAGAATACTAGCATACTAAAGATCTGAGAGAAAGTGAAGATTTTTCTTGATAGTTATCATATCATCCAATTAAGATATGATACCTTTTAACTGCTGGAGTAATGTGACCCATTACTATCTCAAGTGCTGAAAAGATATGGAATATACTACATGGACTGTACTACATGGACTGTATTACACGTCAATTAATTTCTTTGTTTAAATAGCCCATTGTGTGTGCTCAGAGCCAGATACTTTTAACTCAGTATGTTGCTTACTACCTTTACTTGCAACTAGCTCGGAGAGATTCTGTCTTTTGTTTGATTTGCTTCTCGTGAAATACACTGCTCTGCTTGCCTTCAGAATAGTTGTGGCCAGAAGTAAAATCAGATAAAAAAAAAAGAAATACAGTCCTGAAACTATACTATGGTAACATTTAGTTGATCCCCTCCTCCTCCAAAACAGTATCTTAAACCATTCCTGATGGAGGGGAATTTATCTTTGCCAGTAGTTCCTTCAACACCAAACAAAAGGATTGTGGGTTTGCCTACAGTAACACAGTATCCTTTTTGCTTTGCCAAGCCACATACCAGCACGACCTGGACTTTATCTTCCTTGAAAAATGGAGTTGTCAGCAGAGGCTGATTATTTATGATGGTTTGTACAGGTAGTAACATCAGATAGCTTCCAGGCGAGCATAATGCTTGAACTATATGAACATCAATAAGACACAGCAAAAATGAAAAGTACGTCTGAAAGTTTCCTTTTAGTGCCAGACAGAGAGAGTGTTACAAAACTGTTCCACAGTTGTGCCTGTTGTTACCAGGAAAGCAAGTTGGTCATTTCCATTGCAGGACGCCAGAAGCTGTGATTACAGAGTAAGATTTAAGACTTGTTCGGATCTTTCCTCAGTCCTAAAGAAAGTGGCATCCTGGTCCTTTATATAACAATGATTTCTAGGTTTGTGCTCTAACCTCAATGGTGGATGCCAGTTCATGGATTTTATGTAGCCAATGGGACAGCCATGAAAAGCTGTCAAGTGCATACAAATGATAACGATACTTTTGAGTATAATCTTGGAACAGGGCAGATTTTTTCACTTTTTTTTTTTTCCCCGGCATATCTGAAGATCTCTAGGGAATGCTGCATATATTTCTAGATACAGCTGCACTACCACTTCATTGTTTACCTGTGATTTAAAGATGCATTCACCCCACCTCTATAAAATTGTACTAAGTAGCCACCGGTACAACTAGATCACTTTTAGAACCCAATTCAAATGCTGCAAATTTTGGCAAGGTAGTAGTGCTAGATGCTGCTCTACTTTGATGCTCATGTAATTCTTTTGTTCTATTTTAGGATTGAGTCCCTGCCAAGTGCCATAATTTCTGAACCGGAAGAAAAGATATCTTCAGGTTAAAATGTCACTGTGCCCATCAGTCACACTTCAATGCATAGCTGTAGTTCACAAGTTATTCAGCAGTGCAATGAATAATTCCAGTCTAAAACTTTTCTTCAAGTTCCTCATTATTATGTCTGAGGCTACAGTGACTGGAGGCATGAATTTTGACTCTTTTTAAAAGTGTTTATTTCACAAATATATAGGAATGAAATTCAGGAGTACAAGAATGGATAATAAAACAATGGATCTGGTGTCAGAGCTACAGCATACAATCAACTTGCATTTATAACACTGCGAGCTTCTTGTTGGCAGCCACTTATCCTTGTCCAGTGCGATACAGCTGCATACTTGGGCTGACAGTAAAGTGTGTAGCATAAAAAACAGGGCAGAACTTTTTAACAGCTGACAGTACCCACTGGTACCAAAAAGATAGCTAGTTTGGTTCATATGTGCTTGGGCAATTAACTCCTAAAGGATGGAAAGCTTTGGGTTCAATGGATAAAGAGTATATCAGGTATGGAGCACAATAGTACCCTGGTCCATGACTTGGATTCAGCATCGTCTTCAGTACTGCCTTGAGCTCTGTCTTCAGAGAGATTACCTTTCTTTTTCATTATTTCAAATGGTTTACTGTTCTTTTTCTTCTCTCTTAATCTACTATGATGTAAATGTGTTTTTTGTAGTATAACCAGTTACAGGATTTTACAACTGTAATTTGGGCAGTTCATAGAAATAATGCTGTTTGTTAGAATCTTTCACAACGGACTTCTTATATCTCAAATTTTTACATAGATATTTGGATTAAACAGATGTTTAAAAAAATGAAAAGCAAAAGAGTAAAACCAGCCCAAGAAAAAGATTTTTTTTGCAGCTTATATGGAATATTTTTTTTAATGATGTTGACACCCACCATCTTTAACCACTAAACACAAAAACTTCAGAAGATCCAGGTCTGACTGCTTACACACTAAGACATAAACACAAGTCCCCTTTACATACATATATTGTTGTTGTTTTAAGATATTTTGATGTTCACATTTCTTCTTTATATTCCTACTATTTTAAAGTCCATATTTAAGGTTAACATTTAGTCCTCTGAGAAAAAAAAAAGCTTCATAAAAACGTTCATTATCCTCATTTACCCACACCAATCAAGTTTAATTGCTCAGTTAAATTGACTGGTTACCTCAATTTGGAGAAATTCAGCTGTTTCTATCATTTATCTTCACACCAATACCCAACTTTAAAAAAAAAAAAGGCTGCTTTTCCATGCCTTGTGGCTAATTGTTCAGTTACAAGGGTGTGAGCAGTTCTGGCATTTGAAAGATGTGTGAAAGGCCACATACGAATCTCTAAGGAACACAGAATCAATGACATTTATACATTATGTGTTGTTTCTATGCTTTGAAACAGTAAATGTATTTAAGTACAAATAGGTGGAAGAACAACTTTTAAAAAATAAGATCTACATTTTTTTCTATGTCTCCTGTTCAAACTTTCTTGGCTTTTTGGTCCAAGTAGACCATTTTAAAACTGTCTCTCAGCAAAATCATCCTGCAGGAATATTCCCTCCCCCATCAGTCCATCTGAAATCAATAGCTCTACTCTAATTCTGCAGTGGAGAGAAGTGGGGCTGAGCAGGCTTTAATGTCAGAATTCACAGGGAAAATGACAGACTTCAGGACTTGGCCGAGGACCACCTGCTTTATCTTTGGAGAAAAAGATCCTCATTACCCTGACAATCCCCTCAGTAGACTAAGAAACAGGAGAGTGTGGAGGACTACTGTCTTTCCCTTGGTTTTTCTTTCCCCTTGACTCAAAGTTTCTTACCTATTGGTTTTTTTTTTCCCCTTCAATGTCTCACCTTCTGTTTTTGTTTTTGTTCTCTTTGGGTAAACTTTTTCTCCTATCCTCTACCTGCCATTTGATCTCATTTTTCCTTCCTTTCCATCTTGATTCCTCTTTGTAAAGTTCTCCATTCTTTCCACCTCTGTATTTCTAGTTCTTTCCTCTCACTCTCTTCTGGCTTTTTTTCTTATCCTCTTATCTTCCTTCTCTACTTCTCCTCTCTGAGGACTCTCTGCCTTTGGCCTTTTCCTGTAGATTGGGCTCAATGGTACCCTTCATGAATGCTGATTATCCTGGTTGGAGCTCTATGAGTATTACACCAGCTGAGTAGCTCTTCATTTGAATCATGCCTTGCAGCCATTTAGGAGGAAAGGAGTGTCACATCCAACTTTGATTGACAGTTGACTGGCAGGCAAGAAAAGCAGCCACCATCTCTCATGGGAATGCTCAGAAGCTTGCAGAGGGAGATAAAATGTCAAACCACTGTGATCTGCAGCCTTTGCTAAGAGGCTTGAGAGATCAAACTAGATCAGACACAACCCCATTTTAGTTTGGAAAACCAAGCTGTATTGTTTCTGCTTTGAATGTCATCATCAATAGCATAATTTTTGCACTATGCAAGACAGACTCCTATAGAGTATGTATGGCACCTTTGGTAGTATAGACTCTCTCTAGTCTCTTACCACAGGTGTACTAGCTCTGAAGCTCACATAAAGACCTACACGGGGTCTGCTGCTCAGGGAGGTGGAGATTCTCAGAGTTAGGCTGTGATTTTTCTTTTTTAAATAATGTTTTACACACCCTTTTCTAACTGTCAGCATGCTTTGAGATTAGAAATTTTCAGCTGCCTGTTGCTTCATAGTGTTTACACACGGCGTGCTTCAACCGTGGCTTGTAATAGCATGGCTTGTGGTATGAAGGTCATGTCACAGAGTCCTTAGTGAAACCACGAAACCTCATCAGAAAATGTCTGCAGCACTGTTGTGTGGAGTGGGGAATAAAAAGAGAAACAAACTTGACTTTGCCGGGTAGAGAGAATCCTCACCAAAAATGTAGGTATTGTGAATCCTAACTTAGACCAAAACCTCTTCTTGTTTATATATTTTGACTCTAGCAAAATTATTGAGCATAAGGGAGAATATATATTGCATTTTAAAGCTAAAAATCTGGCCTATAATTGAGGTGCATTATTTCCAGACAAAAAAATAAAAAGGAAAATCTTTAATAGAATTGTGCATGATTTGCCATGGGACTTCCTGGTTAAATGAGGAATGTCTTCTTGTTGATTATAATATGAAGCTGAAGCATACTAACCTTTCTGCTGAAAGGTAACCAGCAGAAGCTGGGCACAGCAAAGAGAACCAGAAGTTGTAGCAGGCTTTGTTCTTACCTACTTTTTATTGCTGGCTTTCCAGCATTTCTAAAATCAAAACTTGGATGTGTAGGAAAGAAGCTTACCTTGCCAACGTATTGGTAGTCCGTTCCTGTGTATTCCTCCAATAAAAAGAACTGATTCCACATCCAGCTCCTTTTGGAACGATGGAGGTCTTGCCTGCTGTTTCCAGACAATACCAAAACCTTTTCCTTTTCTGGAAAGCCACTAGTCCTTTTGGATAACGGAGTTAAGAAGCTTTGGTGGGGCTGACTAGCCCAAAACAGCAGCCAGAAGCAATGGTAAGTTCTCATCATGGCAACACAAGAAGGTCTAAATAATGACTTTTTGTCTTGTCCTCAAACTAACCTACTTTACTGCACTGAATCCAATCTCATGCCGTCTTCCTTCTTTAAACAGTCTTTGTAGTCTCAAAGGAGCTCTGAAAAGAAAAATAACAACTTTGTTAGCATTTCCAAAGGTACTTAACTGTCATGACTGCACATAGATGAGTAATAATGATTGCTGAACAGCTGGGTTGTTTCTGATTCAAAACATTGCAAATGGTCCTTCAAATAATCTGAGTGACTCCATACTGAGTAGGAGGAAGGAGTCATGATGTTTGGATGTGTGTGTGGGGGCACCCTCCTTTTGCTTCTCTTCGTCAACAAAGGTAAATCAGGCATTTCTCTTTTTACTGCCTGAGTTTTGGGATATAACTGATAACTTTTTGATTGTGGATCTTGATCAGGTTACCTTATTACATCAAAGAAGTGCGAGCAAAAGTGCACACTGTTTTCCCAGGAGGCATTATGTTGCTATAGTTGTGGGCTGAAGAGACTGGACTTAGATAACTCAAGGATTTTTCCCTCACATTTAAGGTCTTTTGCCTTTGACCGAATTTAGAAAGTGCTAGCTAAACAGGTTGGTGAAATAAATGTCATATTTGTCAATATCTCACACATACTAGACCTGTTTGTTACTGCACAGGAAGTGGGCACTGCTTTTCTCATTATCTACTGCCAGAGTATTGTACCAAGTTTTGGATCTTTAAATACACATTTACATATGTAAATGTTTTCACTAATAACTTCTAAAAATATAAAAAAACCCCATCTGATCATTGCTACCTACGGGTTTTTACTAGCTACTGCTTCCTATTATTAGTGCACCTACAAAATAATTACAAAATTATCTCTGAGGACCTCATAATTTTCAACATACAAAAAGCTATACATACAGTACCCTAGTATAGCATGGAATGTTCTTCTATTTTTTTAAAAAAGCTGGAACCCTCTATTCAGGAGGAAGAAATTATACTATGTGTCTCAGATAACCAGTCATGCAAAATGCCTAACTAACAGCTGTGGAACATTTTATAATGTGAAGAAATCAGAATTAGCTGACAGAAACATTCCACAACATATATTTTTTTCATAAACATGCTGATAAATTTTTAGTCCAAACAGATCCATGCTCTGAGAGAGAAAGGATCATTTGATTATTTTCATTTCTTTTCTCACTGATGTTCTTTGAAGAAGTTTTGGGTTTTTTTCAGTTTTCTGATCAAAACCCAATAAATCATACTAAAACCAGCTCAAAATTCAGTACAGTACCTCTCAGTTTTAGTAAATAAAGATTGTGGAATGGTAATCTGACTACACCAAATTGCAAAGAAAATTTTTGTTTGATTTTGTAAGCATTTAATGCAACCTACTTGGATCATACACTATCAAAGACCATTTTTCCCCCTATATGTTTGGGTTTTTTAAAGGTGTATATTAGACAGAATTTAGCCTTTGAGCTACACTGACAGAGTTAAATTGCCTGCAATGCCTCCAGTTAGCTGCTCTTCTGGTTGTTGTTGTTGTTAGTAATAAATTGTATGAAATAACCTCAAGTCTCTTACAGTTCACGTTAGTAAATAATTTTTATAAGGAAATACCACTTATCTTTTATATGAATAGTAGGTAATGGAACAGGACTGTTCAAACAATATTGCTTTATTGGTTTACAAGGTAAAAGAGGTTAAGAGGTAACTTCTGGGTGAGAAGGAGTAAGTTTTTCAGCATTAAGAGGAAAATGGAAAAGGCACAATTAATTCTGAAGCAGTGTACTTTCCTCTGGAGAAAAGGGATGGTTTCTAGTTAGATCTTGTGAGCCAGTGAGCTTCCTGTGGGTAAAAACAACTCAGTCCTGTAGGTCATGGGAGGTGTGTCCACATACAGCTTTGAGTGTTGTGAGAGAGACACAAACACATGGGTGTACACATATACACGTAAACATGTACACACAGAACAGCAGGAACAGAGCTGCTGACCAGTACAAGATCTTCCCAGAGGATGAACAGAAAAAGCCAGCATGACTAAGCTTTACAATGTGTTCAACAATTGCCTTCAGTGCAATTGATGGAGCAGTGCCAAACTAGTGTGCAGGTCACTGGAGGGGGACACGAGCAGCAGATTCAAGCACCAGGCTAGGGAGAGCTGAGGTGGCCTTGACTCTCCCTTTGTCTATAGTCTCTCTTATCATCCTCCTGTACCCTTCTGACCTGCATAGGATCTTGTCCTTTACAACTGTGCCAACATCCACTCAAACCTTGGCTCTGAGTGGACTGTATTCTGATTGACATCTTCCTTCATGTGATATGAAAGAAGAAAATGTGTCTCACACCATGTTTTTTATCTCCATTTTCTTGCCAGGTTGCTTTGCAGGGAGGTTGGGGCCTGCCCAGGTGAGTTAAATAGTGCCCTAAGCAGTGGCAGACGCCATGAGCTGCCACGTATCAGCACACATGTATCATCAGGATGATCTGTGTTGGAGGGCAGATGGAAAATGATGGATTAGACGGTAGCTCTGGCACTGCACATGTGACTTGCCTTACTGGGGAGGCAGAGTCTGAGGTAGGGAGCACAGCACATGAGCAAACCTATTATTTTGCTATTAGTGAAAGTCTGCATGGACTGCTGAGGCATAAGGAGTGAAAACCATCACCTGACAGACTCTCCCAGTGCTCGTTCCATTACCCCTATGGCCAAATCCCATGGTGGGGCTCCATACCTGCACATAGCATTTCCTGAGAAGTGCTGCCTGGAGCAGCATTACCTAGACAGGATTTGTGCCAGCCTTTTAAAAAATCAGTCCTTCAAATGCCAATTGCCAGGAAACAATTATTCCTGCAGGGGAATTTTCTGCACTTGAAGTCAGCTATATTTCACAACTCTGATGTCATGGGAAAGGTTTTATAGTGGCTCATGTTGAAATATAGCTTACAAGAATGATATCATAGCTGTGAAATACAGCCTTTTACTCTTCCCTGCAGAGATGTGTCCAAAATGCTGAAAAATAAGGGCATGATCCCATAATCTCCTTCTTGACTGCACAGTCTTCATGCTGCAGCAGAGCAGCTAAGCCCCGGCAGCTTCCCTATGAGTGGCAAGAGAGGAGACACACCTTTACAGACCTCGGCTTAAGCATGCAACTGGGGTAAGTACCACCTGAATCCAGGGTGTCTTTGCCCTGTAGGTGCTCATAACTGTTTTATGGGTCATAGTGATAAATTCAGTTGAGTGAATAAAAAGGATAGGAGCACTATACTGTGAGCTGAGCCATTAGTACAGTGAGCTCTTGTGGCTCTTAAGTGCCATTTTGTCCTCCAGTCCCAACATCTTATGCTCCAGAGAGATCTCTGCAATGTAACAGTTCTCTTGTGCAATCTCCCTTCTTCATTCTGAAAACATTTCATTCACCAGGGATATTTTTTTTTTTTTTTAAGTGCAGATGTGCAAATATAACTGATGGGACCTTGGGATTAGGGCTAATTTTTTTTTCCTTCACATTGCACAAAGACAAGTAAAAAGAAGCACTTTACACATGCCATTTCTCTCAACCTTCAGTTGGTCAGCTGGCTGCGGAACTTGCTGTGTTAACCAGCTGTCAAGAGTGAAAAACAACTTTAGTGTACAACAGCCTCAGACAACTGGCTTAGCTCTGTCATCTCAAATATATAGCAAATCTAGCTTTTTTATGAGAAAAGAAGAAATCTGCACATCCAAGCTTAAAAATGATCGCAGTCTAACTTTAGCTGTGATCATTGTTAACATAAAAGTAATGTCACTTGCAGCCACAGAACTTTCTTCAGTGTGACAAGTTGCAGATTTAAAGTTTATGTTCATTCCTCTTTGAAGGATCAAAACCTCAGAGAATTGCTTAATCACTATAAATATCGACTTCAAAATTATTTCCCCCAGGTGAGATAGTCATAGCCTTTCTATTCACCCTCTTCCCCAAGACTTCATTAATGTAAGTAACGTTTTAATGTGAGAATTCAGTGCAAATTTACGCCCTTCCACAGAAATACTTAAGTATTTCAGCTATATATCAAAGAGGAAATGCATCCATTGGAGTCACTCCTATAAATCTAGGAGCTCTGCTCCGGAGATGTCATTCTGGCACAGTGACAGGCATCAGGTACAGATCTTTGGCATAAGGAACCCCAAAGAGTTTCCACCTCCACTCCTACCCAGCACTCCCAGCTGGTTGTTAAATAAACCAGACTAGAAAAGAGCCTTCCCATGAGAGGCATTAGCAAGGAGGGGAAAACCAGTTTTTCCTCATTCTTTTCTGTTCAGCTCCATTGTATTCACTCCATCAACAGACTCTCAAAAGGAATATGCTTTAAAAAGCATCCTAGACTCTGAACGTGAGCATAATTTCTTTCTTCATTCAATTATGTTTCTGTATGAATTTATACATCTTGGATGTTATGGGTTGCTGATTATTAGATTTTAAATAGCTTCTAAATAGACTAACAACCATTGGAGTCTCTAAAGTTTCTGGCATAACCTTTATTCAAACAGAAGTACCAGTATAATAGATCCTTTATTCCCTAGTCAGATAGGTACAGTTTCATTGTTTGAGTGTTAGATACAAAGCTTCACACATTTGATTAAGGTCCATTAGTACACTGGAATGAACATTAATTGTGTTTTCAAGAAATGATAATGTACTGCTATTCTCACACAGAGATTGAATGAGAAGGTGAAAGTTAATAGATGCTTTAGCACAGTAATTTAGGAAAATGAGCATGGGAAATGTTTTAGGGTTTGGGGCTTGTTTATTTATTTATTTATTTCTGTAACACAATATACTGTATCAATCCTTATGAAATTTGCTTAGGTTCTTGGAGAAAAATGCACAAGTGCAGAGAATAGACCCTACTCTCTCATTCTACAATAAAGTATGAATAGATTAAACTACGAATGCACAAGTATAGATGCCTTTACTGCCTCCAAAGTAGGTCTGATTTATGTCTGTTCCTGGAAAGATGCAGACTAGTCCCTGGCTTCATCATTAAATGAAGTGTTTGCCACCAGTGGCCTTTAAAAGAAAAAGAGAGCTCTGCCCTGGAAGCTTTAATTTATATTTAATTTTGTAGAAGATTTGGGGATGCACTAAAAGTATTCTGACATAATTTTCTATATGCTTACCCAGCCAGCACCACTTGAGTCTGTCAGGCAAACTGAGCTTGCCACAGTATCTGGACTGCAGGCTTTGCCTTCACAGTTTCCCTGTACAGCAGAGTCAGTTTCTAGTCCCTCAGCGAGACCATGCAGTGCGAGAAACTCTCTGTACTCATGCAGTCTTGCTGGAAGGACTCTCCCTTGCATCAAATATCAGGTGCAAGTGTTAAACCTTTCAAGCCTGAGAGAGGGGAAGACATCAACATCACATTGTTAAAGCCTGAGGAATGGAACGTGGGAAAGCATTAATGGGAGAGGAGGAAAACTGCTTAGCAGTGACTCCTGTGTTTGCTGTGTCAGGTGTGACAGTCTTTCCCCCTCCTTATTGCAAAACCAAGCCTAAGGAGCAATTTCCAAGTCCCTAAGAGAATTTAAATGACCCAGAGGAGCCAGGACCATAGGCTGTCCTTGAGGCTGTCCTCTCTAATGTGAAGTATGTGATTCTGCTAGCCCACAGGCAAGACTGCAAAGAAATGATTAAGGCTTTAAGGAAAGTCTGCAGAAAAATTGCTTTCTCACCATGGAGGGGGAAAGGTTAAAGTGGCATTAGTTGTAAAAAGAAAAGCAAGTATTCCAGCTAACTTCAAAAAATAGAAGCTTCCAAATTTATCGTATTCACTTCTTTTCAGTGTCATATTAATATATTTTAATATATTATATATTAGTACATTTTCATATATAGAAAAGAATTTCATTATATTTTCAGTAATAGCTAAGTTTCATAAGCTGTAACACTGTAACACATAATTGACTTGGACTTAAAAAGCAGTTGTTGAGCTTGAGCTTACTTTACAATAATGTCTCTCTTATGACCATTCAAATTTGAAAGTCTTCATCTAATAATTTTCTCAAGTGTGAGTAAGCCTTTACAGCACTGAAACCCAAATGCCTTTTTTTTTTCTTTATTGTCCATGAGGTTTTCCTTTGTAAATATCAGCCATAAATGGAACAAAATGTCATTTTTCCAGTATAAAGAGAGCTGATGAAATTTTAATCTTCTGATCACTTTTTTTATGTCTTTGTTATATAAACCCATATACTCTAGTGATCATTCCTGCAAATACACCTCTGAAATAACAAAACAGAACAGAGCCAAGAGAGAATTCAGACTGAAAGATTTGTGGGTTTAAACTAGAAGTACTTTATGAAGACATCAAGTACACAATGTAATTGCAGCCAGCAGCAGTTGATTATAGTGTCTTTCCAAGTCATTTTTTTATTCAATTCTCTCAGCAGGAAAAAAAGGTCCAGAACCATAAAAATAACGAAATGCAGCAGAAATGCTAAGATAACTATTACCTCCATCCTGCACTGGAACTCTTAACATGGTGGTTTTGCACAATGCAACTGATTTAATCCTAGTGGACCCTCAATGCTCACAAGCACCAGCCCTCACAAAAGCACGCACCGACAAAAGAGGGAAAGTGAGCAGTGTATCTCCTGCTTTGATTCATGAATGGCTGTGGCAAAAGATGACTGTATGACTTTATTCAGCAGCTGGTGAGCTAACTGATGATGTTGTTTGTCTGCTCTCAGATATTTTGATTTTTTTTTTCCATCTGGCATTTGAAAAGAGCCTTAGTGTCATCTTGCTTCAGAGATGCCCACTCATTCTCTGTAGATAGCCACATTGGGCTTTTATCCACTGTGCATAAACAGTCTCAACAAAGAAGACAGAGGAATGGCACAGAAAAAGAAATCTTGTTTCCACCCTGTGGCTGCACTGAGTGATATTTCTGTGGCAGGGCTGGAACTGAACTTAGATTCCTGAGGCTTACAGCAGCATTTTAATCACAAGATTATTACTCTTCCTTTCTGAAGGAAGTCCAAGACATCATACCTGTGCTTTAAGCACCACGTGCACCTTTGCTGCAACCTACCGGCTGGATGTTGGTGTATGCTGGAGGGTGTGTGGACACTGTAGCTGGAGCATCCAGAAGGGCATCTGACATTCCCTGGGTGTGAAGGCAAGAGCAATAACTGCTGCAAGAATGACAACCAGGTATCACAGGCTGGTCACCTCTGCAAGCAGTGATATTGAACGGGAAGGGCAGACACAGCTCTAGCTGATCCTACTCTTTGAGAGCTACCTCTCCGTGGCACTAACAGGAAGCAGGGGCTGGTCCTGGGAAAGGTTTTTAGCTTCTTCTGCCTTTTGCAGGTGATGTGGGGACAGGCCTCCACAGTATTTCAATGTCCCCCTGCTAATGCTGCCTTCTAATCTAAAGCAGGTGACAGGTATGTGACTAGCAGGTAATACAAACTAATACTGTAAATTATACTAAGTTGTTCCCTGATGGAGAGAAGACTATAATAGTCAAGCAATCAACTATATTTAGTAGGAGAACAAATCAGTAATGCTCCTACTGCTGTGCATATCTGGTATATGGGTCTTTTATTCCTAATCAATATCTTAATGGTAGAGAGCAGCAGATGTGCATGGAACCATAGCCAAAGAGTTTTCAGCAGTACCCAAAGTAAGCTTGAAGCCATGAAAATGCTGCAGGAAAACCTTATTCCTTGTTGCAGTACTTGATGGAAGCCTGTAATGTTGTCATCCTGTTGTGCAAGTTACTGTTGTTCTGAGACATGCAATATCATGTAACTTGCAATTTCTTTTATAAAGTTGGGGTTTTCCCTAACCCTATTTATTTATTTAAGAATAGGGAACTAGCAGGCTCTTCAAAGCAAGAGTGTCATCAAAAAGAAATTAATGTCTGAAAAGGAGCCTAGCCTCCCTACTCACATAATAGAAAGTGAAAGGCTCTTGGGTGACTTGAAGTGCCTAAGTATTTTGTCTCCCCACTGAAAAAGCTACATGGTATGGATACCTGTTCTTCTGTTTCTGTTTCGACACTGAAAATGGGAAGTCTCCTAGACAGGCTCTTGATCAATAACATTTTAGGCTTTTCATTGTGAAGAAAAATAGAGCTGTTTTAAACAAGACTCCAGTCTGAGAAAGGTATGGGATGCCACCACTGTGGTAAGAGAACTATTAAAAATCTTTGACACATTAAAGAAAAACCTGGCCAGCTTCTCCCTGAAATCTGTTTTTCTTATGGTAGGGGAGATACCCTGTTTTCCTTTATTACATGCACACTCAGCCTACCATTTATTAGCTATCTAACTCCATGCCATCTGAAGAAAATTATCCACAAGCTCCCATAAATAAGATAGAACCAAAGGCAGCAAATCCTTTCTGGGCTGATCAGTAATTATTCAAAGCCAAAGATACTCTTTAAAAACAAGACGAAAATCTGGGCTTGCAGATGCTTTAGTGGCATTCAGTGGCAAGCACTGCAGTGTGATAATCAAGGCAGAGACTATACTACCACATGCATAATCAAGAATAAAAGAAAGGAGGAGGTAAGGTTTCTTTTTCAGTAGGCACCAGGATATCTTCCTATCAAAGACTATTTTTGACAGTAGTAATTAGGCAGTTCAATGACACAAGTAAAAGAAAATTCTTTGACAAGAGTGTTTTGGATGTGCTTTGGGCAGTGTATACTGTTGTCAAACATGATATTAATTACTAAAATCCTGCTTTATTTTCTACAGAAGAAACCCACATACTGTGATAACAGAAACATTATAGCAAGTGATACAGCTGAGGGAAAACAGGTAAGCAAAGCTCCTATGATTCTAATTTAGGCATGTTAGAGCTTATGTATTTTTCTTATGTACAAAAGTGATAGTTCTTTCCTATTTTTTATTTACAACTGTCTGTAACTTCACATTTCCAGGATAGCCACAGTCCCAAATGGCATGGCTACCGCCTCTTTTTTTTTTTTTTTTTTAGTGACCTGAATCTTTTCTGCCTACCTTTGGCAGTTCCCTGCTATACAGACTCTCCTGGCTACTCCTGTTCCCAGTGTGTCCCATTTTGTCTGTGGTAGAGCAAAGCAGTTGTCTTTCTTAAGCAGTTTTCCATTCACCAGCTGCTGTTTGCTGCATCTTCTCTGCTAGAGGCTCAGTGCTCACTACATTTTTCTTGACTTCTTGACAGAAACATATGCTAATTTCCCATTCCAAAGTTAGGTGAAAGCAAACATGAGGTGGGACATAAGGTCCTGGACCTGGGGAGTATATTAGAAATAGCTAAACTTTGGCTTTGTATTTGATTGTAGAAGGCTTTATTATTTCTCATGGACTTTCATGGCCATTTACCAGTGTAAAATGGATGCAGAGTGCTACCAAATCAGAAATACCTGCAATGCTCAGTTTATCGTGGACAAGTGAACTCCATTTGTGCAAATACGCTCCAACAGGAGAAATCAACTGGAAAATAAAGAGATGCCCATTAAGACTAATTTCATTACGAATGTGCTATTAAAAGAAGTCTGTATTGGTAGGTCATGTCTCTTTTTTTGATGAAAGAGTCTGTTATTTCTTTGATCATGATAGTAACTGGCTACATTAAAATGCTATAGCTTCTTTAAAAGCCTCTTAATATTACCTCTGTTAACTACACAGTTTAAGAAGCTGTAGCGAAAGAGAGGAGAGCTAATGCACATGGACTGGCCTCCCTTCTTAGATCTTTCGATCCTACTTGGGATCCTGTTAAGGATCTAGATCTTCCCAAGCAGGGCTAGACTAAACAGCAGAGTGGAAATAGCCCTGAGGACAGACGAGGAGGACTAGCATGAGAATTAAGCTGCAGCAACAAGAGGGACTGACCATTTCTGCGTGACTTCAGAGCTCCTAGGACTGGATGAGTATTAAAGTGGGAATAAGGCATGCTTTATTCACCCTCATTCAGGGTGAATAAATACCGCTCCATGCTGACAGGAATGTTCTAGCAGTTTGACTAGTAGGACATTCTGGTTCCAGCAGGATGATATTTATTCGTTGTACAACTGCATGCCAGAAGCATCTACACTCTGCCTGTGACTTCAGATGAGGCAATAAACTTCAACACTTCAGTGTATATTTCCAGCTACGATGACTCATTACTTAACTGAGGTTTTGTGAACAGTGAGTGATGTTTCTGAAACTCTTGAAGTTTCTTGAATAGGAAACATGCATACATGCTTTTCAAATCATTAATCTGAGAGGTGGCTTTCTTCCTTGAAAAGGGCCTTTTAATATGGTTTTGCTAGTAATTTTATGTTTCTCAGAATATGAAAATGTATAAAAGAATAATGTCACTTGTGACTGAATAGGTTCTGAAGTATTTAATAATGCCACTTATGTCACTAGTTCTTTGAAAAACCTTAATGAGTTGTTTAATTAGGAATATTGAGGAAATTTGAGTCACACAATTTTTCTTCTCTCTTGGTTTATACAGCTCTCATCTTGGTTTATACATACACTGTGAACATCAAATACTGCACCAGTGACTAACCCCTTTGCTTGTATTATTAAAGCATACTCCTCTGGGCATCGAAACCAATAAGATGTATATGATCAGGTCCCTGTAAAAATGTTGCTTCTTAGGAATGGGGGAAAAAACAACAACAAAAGCAGGAAAGAACTGTGATCTGACTTAAAACAATTGGTGTTTCTAGTGTCATTGAATTCTTTGCAATTACATGCGGAATCTCTTTGGGATATACACAAAAGTTACATTTTTGCAAGTGGAGTCTATAATGGAATTGCTGAAATCTTCCCCTTGAGTAATGGAGACTTGAATATGGTGCTTTATTTTTAAAATCTGTTCCAGACAGACTCTTTTCTACTGTTTTCCACATAAGGGAGCTGGAGCCATGCTGCAACTCTTAACTATATTGTTAATGCTAAATAACTATGTGATGATCATAGGCAGCAAATTGGGGATTAGAAGCTTCTAGGACAGCTCTGCTTTTATGTTTTAGACAACTGAAGGAGCTAATCATAAAAATACAAAATGTGTGATTCAAGTGGTTGTTCTTGGTCCAGGATTCAGCGGAACATTGCTCTGTGAAAGCCAATGAAGACAGTAAAATTGACCTTCTTTGCTCACTGGAGTTTTGGTTTGGCTTCTGAATTAATTCCATGGAGTTGCCAGGATTGATAATCAAGATCAAAAACACTGGAGTAGTAATTTGGGAGGAGCAGAATTATAAAAAACCATATCTGCATAATTTCAGCTTTCATGCCTGTAAACAGATGTCTCTGTTTAAAAAAACAAAGAGATACTAATCTGGACAAGAGTGACTTACTTCTATTTCAGAAAATCCTTTTCATCAGGTATTCCCCTGAGCAGTTAATGCTCAAGAAAATTATTTCCAGTAAAAACCCAAACATGATCAACTGAGTACAATCTTTGACAGTACCCTTCACAACAGAGAGGGGTAAATCAGCTACTCTTCCATTCGGGGAAAGACTACTCCATACACCTTAAGTATCTTCTTGAGCCAAAACTAAACTTCTCTGATGCTCTTACAGAAAGCAGTAAACACAACCAACCAGCCTCAGTTTTGTTGAAACTTTTGAGAATTTTGTATCATTAGAGCCAGCATGTAACTCCTAATTTTTTTAAATGTTTCTTAGTTCTACTATTGCTTTTTTCAATTGTTGCTACTTTTTTCTTATTGCCAACATTTCTGTTAGCCTGATTTTAATGACTAGAGCTGAAATGACTGGAGCTTGCTACCACTTGTAGCGACCAAATGTTTACTGACTATACCTAGGGAAATCCATGCTTTTGCAACAAAAGGTGCAATTAAATCTCAAACATTTCTAAAAATTGCACTTATTTGCACTCCTCATACATTCCACCTCAGTATCTTAAATATTACATGCACTTCTAGTGCACTGTGACTGTCGTCAGCTTAGGCTGCTTCGTTCTGGAGAGATAAAAGCCTCCTTCCTGTCAAGGTCACTTAGCTTTGATCCTAAAGTCCTCCCAGTTCCTGCTTTCCTGTTTCCTTCTCACCTCTAATTATGGGCAAACCGATGTAAGCTGAAAATTGTCAAATTGTCCTGAAAGCAAACATGAGTGTTTATTCACCTGAGGTATCCACATAGTCCCAAAATTCAAGGAGTTTGATCACTTGGTAATCTTTACTGTATTTAACCTCAGAGTAATTTTGGGAGAATTGCAAAGCTACCATTTCTGAACACAGAAAGTGCTTGTAAAGACCAGATCTTCAAAGGCATTTAGAAACCTAACTCCTACTACAATAAGGTCAGTGGCACTTAAGCCTATTATTCCTTGACATTTTAGCACTAATTTAGAAACAGAAGACTATATGGACACCAAAAAATTTGAGAAGACGTTACAGAATGAAATGGATAAACTCAAATACATACATGTGTTTCCTTCTTATTACTCTGTACGATTTAATGTTTTTCTACTCCAGTCTTGACAACTGTGTTTTTAATGATCTTTTCTCAAGTGTTATTTATATATTCCTCACATGCTGGACGAAGACAAGTTTAAAAACAAAATCAAGATTACACCAGCAGTTTATTAGCTTTATCTACACATTATCTGTTGAATTGTCTTATGATTAAATGTGGGTTTTTTTCTTCAGTTATATAACAAATCTCTAATTTATCTGTTTTAAACCAGAAATTAGATTCTTTTCCTATTTAAAGCCCTTGCAATTTAGCAACCATTCAGGTATTAGGTACACACAGGTAATATGAGAAGTCTGCCCCACAGTTATCTGCTCTGTTCCCTTCCCATAATTTCTAACCAATACACCTTTCTTCTGATATACTGCAAACTGGTTTAGACTGTAGGTGGTAAGAGGACTTTTTATCAAGTAGGGGCACTTATAAAGCACTAGGGATTACCCAAGATTCAGGCTGTCTAGGGAAAACATGGTATTTCATTAAATGAGCAATCTAAGATTTATGATTTTAAATTTTCTTTCCTTTTTGTTTAAAAGTGCCTGAAGTTTCTTGGAAATGTAACATATTGCCACTTAGTACCATATTCCAAGTGTTGAGCTTACATGTGTATATATAATATTTAAAAAATATATATATATTTAAGCCTGCATCTGTGTGCTGTACACTACTACCTATACTAATAATGGCTATTCTAATGCTACTATTGTTGGTGGGAATTGAACTTTGATTTCAGTGCTGAATAGATAAAGTGTTTCTTTGATGTTAGTATCCAGAATAGGACGGAGGCTTAAAACCACAAGGCACTGTTCCTCAAAATGAAAGTGCCACTCTATCAGATGTGAATAGAGTTGAGCGATTTCAGCTTGAAAGAAAACCTCAGTGTTTGGGGTAATACCATGGAACACTTTGACTGCAGATCATTTGGCTGTAACTGGAAAAAGAACAGGTAAGAAGAGTTTTACTGACGTAAGCATTGATATACTTGGTATGTACAAGACTGCATCAGCAGTACCACTGTGACACAGCTTTTGTAGCCCTGCACCTCAGGAAATAAGATGTTGCCATTGCTACCAAACCTATGTTGTTTTACCTTAACACAGGCCACTTCAGGTCTTGCCTGGTCCTGAGCTTTCGTTAGCTTGTTTTAGCTGAATCAGCAACTGCCCCACAGGTGGCTAACGTCCAACTTATTTTTGGTGATGGCTTCACTCTGTAAAATTGCCTGGTTTTACCCTAAAGAAATTATGCCATGTATGTTGTTCCAACAACTCTTAAGTGAATAATCTGTAACTAAAGTTGAGAACCAACTAAAAAAGTGATATTAACAGACTGTGTGAAAACCCCAAGCAGACCAAGGACTAAAGTGATCAACAGCATAGTCCTCCCAGTGAGGAATTTAGGGTACTAATTATTTGCTGTTGCTACTCATAAGAAAGGTGAGTGTGATATGAAAAAAAGAGGCAGATACCAGGAAGATGGTGACTAAAGAACTGGGTTGTCATATTAATGGGAATTAGCAATAATTAGATAATATGGACCATAAATGTTAGCATCATTGTAGCTGGACTTAGAATAATTGATTAATTTTGGTTTTACTGTTGTAACATTAATTAGACTAACAATAAACTCTAATTGTTATCTCTGCATATAAGGTGTGTGTCCCTGTGCCCATAATAAGATTTTGACTGTAATACTCTTTGTCAGATGGACAATTTTTATGCAGCAGAAGTGTGGAAAAAGGGAAAATAGTAAGTAGCAGCAAGGAGAAAGAGGAGTGGCAGCAAAGAGGCTTCTAGCTTGGCAGCACTTCAGAGCTGGGACACAGCTGGTTATCCAGCTGTGAGCTTGGGATGCAGCCAGACAAGGAAGACTCAGGGCACATCCCCCCAGATGTACCCTTTCACTACATTTATATTAAGCTCATGCCAGCAGCACTCTGACATATCGGCCATCAATGCAAGGGTTGGGTTCCAGCCCGGTAAGGAATTTGAGTGGGTGTCTCTCCCCTGTGCTGTCTGCTCAGAGTAGCATTGGAGGCAGGGCACTGTGTACAGTCACGAGGGCTGTGATTGCTCTCTTGACCACAGATAATTTTTGCTCCTGAAGCAGCTCTCTGTTCTCAGTAGTTTTGCACTGCAGGGACAAGCCCCACGCCAAAACAGGCAGCATCAATTCATTAGTCAAGGCTGACTGAAATTCAGAGTCACATCTCAGAGGTGCAACCCGTATGGAGGTCTGAGGGAAACATGGAGGAGGGTGACTTTAGGCAGCCTTGTTTTCTGCCATCTTCTGGGGCCTGAAGTGGTCCCTGACAAAGCCTAGGAAGTCCTGAGGAGCTCTGTAGTCACTACAATAGCCTGTGCTTTGCTGTTTAGCCTCTACATGCCCAAATCCAAGATCATCCTTAGATATGCTCCGTGGGTTGATAATATACTTGAGCAGAGCTGCAAAATTCAGTTCCTATGCAAACTATGACGTTTGAGGGAACATGTCCCTCCTGGAAGTGTCTGGTGCTTTTAAGGTTTCTTTATTAGCTCCTTAAATAGATCCTTTAGTAAGCACAGGGAATCTGGGAGAGTGATGGATGGGTCTGTATTCATATCCAATTGCAACACAAGGTATGACAGACAATTTGGTTTCCTCAATCATAAAAAAAGAAAAGAAACAACATGCCTCACTGCTCCTGAAAGCTAAACAGGGAAAGAGAGCATTTCACTTCAAAGAGTTGCATACCCATTGAACTGACATGGTTGTGGAAAGGGCCAGGATGCAGTTCCTGTGGGGGCTCCCAGTTAAAAGGCACTCAAGTCATGTGTCCTGAATAAGCATATGAAGGAAAATAAGCTGTCTACAAGGAAAAAATTGCAATATTTGGTCTGTCTTGCCATTCCTTCTCAAATGGGGAAGTACAGCCCTGCCTTAACTCTGCATATTCTGTTAAGCCTAACATTTGGATTTATTAATAGTACAACGTCCCTCCTCCATTCCCTGAGGATAAGAATTCAATCTTTTTTTCCTAGAAGCTGCACTTTTATGCATACTTATGGGCAGACAAGGTTTGCAGAAGGTGACTCCCTACAGAAAATGTGTGGCCTCCTTAATGTCAATTTGTTTCTGCATTTGCTGGAGGACCCTGTAGTAATCTGGTTGAATACTTCTTGTAACAAGACATGATGTCCTAGAAAGTATATGTTAGCATAAAACACGAGGGAAAAAGAATCCTCATTCCATTTTAAATTAGCAAAGTTGTTACAAAATGGAGATTTCCCTTTGTGTTCTGAAGTAATTTATATGGTGGGGTTTTTTATTACAGCTGTTTGGTGAGTGGGATGGGAAAGAGACACGTAATTGATGAATGTGCTTTTTATGAAGTGAGGGGATGTAAGCACAGCTTCTGGCTGGGGGATACACGAAGATTAATTGTCAAAATTTTGACAAAATTCTATAGTGTGGAAGCTACACCTTTTAAGTGTCCTTTTCTTTCCCTGAGTATATGTGAACATAATACTTGTAGTTCTAGGTTTGGCAGGAATTTTTATGTGAAAATGCAAAACTGCAGGAAAAAAATCAGAAGTAGAATGGGTCACCATCTTACTTCTGATCATTTCAGAGCCCAGGAGGGATGGGAAAGGAGTAGCAGACGACTTTGGATTGGTCAAATAGAACTTCCCCTTGGGTTTAAAAGAGAGTATGTGCTGCCATTGCATCTCTTTCAGCCACTGTGAGGAGATAGTACCCCATGAATATCAACCCTATTCCTTACCCTTTTGGTTGAGAAACATCAACCTAGTGGCTGTGAGTCCTCTTCTGCCTTTTGCCTGCAGCTGCACTTGTTTTAGTCATGATTAGTTTTTTATCCTGAATTGCTTCTAATTGAACTTTAAAGCTGTTTTATCCTACTTTATTTTCATCCTTATAGCAGAAGGGTAAAATCTATAAATTCTATTTTAGACAAAGAAAAAAAGCTTTGAACAATTTTTTAAACTCTTTTTGTACTTACTGTTAATTATAGGCTTGATCTCCAACCCCATGCCCTAGCTCACCTCTGTACCAAACCACATTAAGCCTTAACAATAAAATCTTTAGGGTGAGATCATAATAAATAAATAGCTGTTTACCCAAGAGTCCTTTCTATCGTTTTTCTTTTTTGTGTGTGTGTTGTAGTATTTCTGTGTTTTGATAGGATCAAAGTAGTCTGGCTTTTGTATTCTCATAGCTGGTCACAGGCTACACGAATTTTTCAAATTCAACCTTCCACCCAGGACATGTACTAGCTCCCAAGGAAGCATAAAGGAAACATCCCAATCCAATGACTGCTGCAGATGTGTTCAATAAAAGAAGAGCTGTAACTACACAAATTACCTTTGCTAAACTGCAGGGTGCTGCAGAACTGCAGGAATGAGTTTCTCCCTGCCACACTTTTCATTCTCTCTGCTGCTTGGGAATGAATACAAATTAAGAAGAAATCCCTGAAAGAGGTTATAGGTCTATACAAATATCTTACAAGAGAACTGGGCTGCTCATGCAGGTTG
Organism: Myiozetetes cayanensis; assembly: GCF_022539395.1. Classification (NCBI taxonomy): domain Eukaryota; kingdom Metazoa; phylum Chordata; class Aves; order Passeriformes; family Tyrannidae; genus Myiozetetes; species Myiozetetes cayanensis. The sequence goes on along the minus strand of NW_026086604.1, from coordinate 80,499,705 downwards.
TTTTTTGCATTGCAGAAAGTTTTAGGAAGAAAGGGATGCTAACTTAGAAGCCTGAGTAGGGCAGGAACGTGAGATCTTCAGCACAGCTGACTGGCAATTTCACTACAAGTCTTGCAATAATTGTATGTGAATTAAAGCCCCAGTTCCTGCAGACTAGTGATTCCCAGAGAATCTCCATTTTCTTTTAGGAAAGTATGTTTCTACTCTGATGTTTGCCAAATAATATTTGGAACTGTAACCTGTGTCCTAGCCTCCTAGCAACACCTGGGCTCGAATGCAATGAAAGCTGATCTGTATGTACAACACTTTTTCATTGTTTGAGACAAAGCACCTCCTGAGTGGAAAGCCAATCTAATATACGTTGGGGCTGGACCCTAGACTTTTAAACGTGGCATGGTTAATCCTGGGTGTTTAAATTCAAGACCTTAAACATGCTGAGATTGAGAACAACAGATGGAAGAGGCTGCCAGCAGCCTATCGTAGGGAGGCGAATGGGGGCTGTGTGGTGTGTGCAAAATACCTGTAGGGACCAGGAGGAACAGAACAGTCATAGCAAACTCGATCTGCTAAGCACATCCCCAGGAGGAAGAAAAGCGTGCTCTCTGCAAGGGATTGAAAAGCTATCAGAGAAAATTGCTTTGTTACCTTCTATTGAGGAAATCAGTTTCTTACAGAGATTGATTTACTTGATCTTTTGGCTTCAAAATGCCATTAAACAGAGTATTCAAAACTGTATGAAAAAAAACCCCTATGCCCTGGTTTCAGTCCATAGATAAGCCATATTCTCTTCAGACCTCTATACCTGGTTAAGGCTCAGGTAGGTTTTTTCAGCAATGGCACCCTCAGCTCTGCAGTTTTTTAAAAAATCCACCTGTTTCTCCTTGTCTGAGCGTGGTGAAGAGAGGAACTGGTTGTATTTTGGCTTTGTAGGTGTAAAAGCAGGATTTTAACCATTCTTCCTTACTTACAGGACTGTTTTATTTCTCCTAGCAACTACTTTGTAGAGTTTCTCCTGCTGCAGAACCCTGGGAAACAAGACCAGGAATTTACCTACATGAGAGATATATGCTGCCATAGTTTTTATTGGTCTTTTTTTTTTTACTTCTTGTGAATTTGCTATGCACAATCAATTTCAAAAAAGCCAACATGAAAGAAATTCAAAACCCTTAGTGGAGTGTTGCCTTTAAAAATAACAACATTTTGGCTTCAGGCCAACCATGCTGAGAACAAATGGATGAAAAATTCTCTTAAAATATTTAATGTTGCACAGTGGATTATATTGGATTACAAATAATCAAACGTGTATGTTTATTTTTAAAAAGACATTCACGTCAAGTGCAGTTCTGCAGCTTTCATGTTTGTTTGTTACTGCTGAATAATATTTTTACAAAAGCCTCTTACTGGCCAGAATATAATACTTTGTCATTGGGTTTTGCCTTTTTCTTATGTCTACTCAAATTCACACAATTTCTTACACGGACTTCAAGAGCAGTAGGATGGAATCTATTTTCAATTAGCAAAAGGTACCTTCTTCCTTCCCTGTCTCATGAAACCTGCCACTTCATAAACACTTGGAGGATGGTCATGGAGTGCACTGAATCATTGGTGTAAATATGCCAGTTTTACATGCTATCTGCTCTAGTATTAGGTAATTTGATGTCTTTTTTCTCCCAAAAATGGCTGATAACAGTCTCCACTTATATAATTGGCAGAGTTTTGGGAACAAGCTTTATTAATTTGCCTGCTTTTAAAAGGATGATTACATCATGAAGAAAAAAAAATGGGAGAAAAGAATGGAGTAAGAGTGGTTATTATGTAGGATTTTTAATGGATTAGTGACATTTGAGGAACAAAGTGGGTTCCTCAAAGTGCAAAAGCAACTTTCTGATTACAGAAGTGGTATCTGTCCAACCACTGAAATAAAATACTCAATATGATCAGTGCTCCTGGACAGAGAACTTGGACCCTGAAGCTCAGAATTTAGAGCCTTTGAACCTCTTGTCAGCTGCCAGCTGACCCTGGTGGTGCCAGAATTCCCCAGGCACTTGTGCTTCTGTCATCAAAGCCCTCCAGGTGCGTGCACTTCTGCTATTCAGAAAGGGCAAAATTATGGAAATCTGATGCAGGCAGGCAACGTGGCAGCTAAACACTTGGCACGATTCACAAGCTTCACCCTCCTTTTCCCATTTCCCCTCAGGAGCCTCAGCTGGGACATCAAGATGTGTCTACCAAATTGGAACGGCATTCAAGTCCATTTCCCACCTCCAGCCACTGTGCTCTGGTGGGGTTTTCTGAGTGAAATCCTTTTCAATTGGTTGTGCTAAAGCTGAGTACCTTATTCTAATATTTATAGCACCCAGACTGTCCATCTGCACTAACGACCACATTTGGGACCCTTCCCCAGCCTTTCTTTGGCATGATAGCAAAGGGAAAGTTTTGGCTCAAGCTCCTTCTCCTGTCTGATTGTTTTCCCTGCTCCTGCCTAAAGGGATAGAGCATAAACTGCACTGCAGCTCTACCTTACACAACCAAATGGGCTCAGATGGAGGAGCAAAGTCTTGTCCACATGTTCTCTTTCAGCTGCAGCTGTGTTGGCTTAAGAGCGTTTTTGTCACCAAGTGCTCATCTGTACACTCTCCCAGGAGAAGGTTGTTGGCTGTACTATGCCTTAACCCATCTCAGTTGAAATAAACTCATTGTAGCTTGCAGATCTCAAGCAAACCTACACAGTCTTGACACAAAGGAGATGGGGAGGGTCCCCCGGAATTGGTCTGGGTGAATAGCCCTGGGAAGGTGGCCTGCAGGTGGAGGACTGATGTCTCCTTCATCAGCACAGAGCAGCCAGAAGAGGATTTAGGAACAAGATTAAAGCCACATCGATGCAGCTTCCATGGAGAACAGATGATGGGGCTGAATTGTGTCTAAACTCCTGTGCTTGCTTGGATATTTTGGCCTGGTGTTCAAGATGCCAATTTAGCTATTAAGGATTAATAACAAAATGGAAAGCTTAATTATGAAAAATGAAATATTGCATTAGGGCTCAATAAAATTGTCTGATAAACAAATCTGTTGTTGTACTTCATCTCCCTGTTAATAAATTACTTGTTTGTCAGTTGTACACTTCTGCCCTTCCCTACTTTCTCTCTGTGTTTTTTGTTTGTAATGAAGTTGCTCATATACTGTCTTTTCTTTGAAGATAGCAAAGTATAACTAAGACTAAGCTACGTTGCTTTAGCTAAAATATCTCCTAAATAATATTTCTATTGCTAAAACTATATCTCCTGCTTCAGTCATGCAGAAATGGATGAAATGGGACTCAGACTAGGGGGATTTAATTGCAGTGCCAAAAGGCCCGGAGAGCCCTGGGGAATCGACACCCTCTTTTAGCTGTATGATGTTGACACTAGGGAAATTTGAGATGAATGTATCTGATAGAACAGAGCTTGCACATGATCTCCATAAAAATCCCCTCTGTTTTCAGTTTCACTGAACACTGTACACTTAGGCAGTTCTGCTAGAGTTGAAAAGTACTTTATAGACACTGAGAAGAGCCTTGTAACACATCTTTATGTTAAGTGCTATCTTTATTTAAAAGATTGAAGGGGGAAGGAGAAGAGGGAAGGGAAGCCAAGAGGGACTAGTGCCAAGAGAGACCTACAAAAATACTTGTGCAGGCTTAACTTAATGGGAATTAGACACTCATCTGACTTCCATGCATCCCGTGAAGGAATCTAACTCCCATGGATGAACTCCCTCAGGGGCTTTTGTAAGTGTCTTGAAGTAACATTAAATCTTTGTAAATCTCATATAGAAGTGTGTGTCAAGCTGGAGCCAACTGTGATTAGGGCTGAATGTTTCTACCTCTCATTGAAGTAAATGGAAGTTATGCCTATACAAGAGGTCAGCCTACACAAGTCTAAGGGGATGACAATCAGCCTGGATAATCCAGGAGCCTGCCATGCTAGTCAGCCAAGTGTGCTCAGACACGAAAGACTCCACGTGCTCTGGCTGTGCATCCAGGACCAGTATTTATTTGGAACTAAGGGTGGCCCTCAGTAGACCCCAAAAACATCTCTGGGGTGACTTGTATATGCCACTTTGTAATGGAGCAAGAAGTACAATCTAGGTCATCTTACATCAGCAATGAAGATGCACTTTTTGGTGTAGTTAGTGGCAGGGTAAAGGAGCCACTGAGGTTGTAGAGACTACAATGAAGCAAGCTGCTTCCTCTAAAGCCTTGAGATACCTGGCAGCTCTTTTGTGTCCGAGTTCAGAAATGGTCAACATTTGTGATGCTAAGTTTTTTTCTGCTTCTGATCTCTACGATTACAAACAGCCTCTACAAGCCTTTCAAATTAGATGATATGTTTTAAAATCTCATTGTCTTTTCAAAAACCAAACAGCATCTCCTTCCCCCAAGATCTCAGCAAGACAACCGACAAATCCACACTTATAGGCAAAAAGTATAGAAAACATATAAAGTACATGGACAACAAAAAAATAAGTTAGGAATTCAATTATATGTAGCGTATTACACTTCTTGAGTACAACCATAATGCTAACTCAGTATAGATAACACACTGTCAGAGCTTTTGAAAACTCTTCATCCATTTTACAGTGTGCTGCAAAACTAGCAGGCTTGGCCCCAGTGCTTCTGTGATCACAAAGCAAAGAGAAAAGCAGTAGCAGAAATGAGAGCTATGTCTGCTGATACAGTGAATGCTATATAACCTGCTGGAGCACTGCTGCTGCACGTAGGTGTGTGTGTTTGCTCAGGTGTGAATATATGTATTACTTCCCTTTGTTTACATGGATGCTTTGCTTTCCTGTGTTTATACAAGCTTGTTTTAAAGGCTGGCACATCTCATGTTTGAAGCTGTGAATCCTGCAAATTCCATCCAAGCACACTGCCAGCAATCCACAGCTGCACACAGCAAGAGCAAGTGAATAAACCAAGTGTGACTGGAAGGAAAGCAATGCTGCTTTGCTCTTGTGTGAGCTCTCTCTTTAGTCCTGTGAAAGACCCAATTTAGCAGAGCACTTTGCTTTCAAACTGTATGCTTTTACTGAAGACTGCTAGAGGACCTAAAGATGTACCTGAATGCTTTGCTAAATAGAGGCCTAAAAAGGAGAGCATAACAGAGAAAATGTTGATCATTATCTAAGAAATGATGGGCTGGCATCACGCTGATAGAAGTACTTTTTCAGTGCACATAAAACAGTAGGGATTTACAGGTGAGGAATGGATTTCTGCATCTTATCTCTCGCTCATGGAAACAAATAGTTTTATGTTTCCAGCAACTTTATTTAACTTATTCTTTCCAAGCAGGCCTTTTTTGTTTGAGCCAGGTAGGAACAAAGGTGAATGAATACCTCTGATTGTCCTGCAAGTTCAGGGCAGCCTTAGTTTTTCTCTAGTGACACATTTTGTTTTATGTGTTGGCAAACCAAGAGTGAGGTGTCTGTTTATCCTCTACACTGGAGACCACCACACCTAGCCATTTGAAAAGTACAGTAGCATTCCTGAAACTAGAAAAAGCTAACAGTGGTCTGGGAACATAAATGTCTTTCCTGAGTTAACAATTTCCCTTACAGAGAAAGAGAAGGGAGAAGGGAATTTGAATTTGAATGTGCCCCCCCTCCACACACACTCCATATACACCTCCTGCCAAAAGATGCATCTGGTTCTATAAAAATCCCAGATCCTCTTGCATAAATGCAATCTAAAGTCACAGGTTTGCATAAGAACCAAATCCTCAGCCAGAGGGCTGTGAAGGATCTGTTAGCTTGTCAGCTGGATACATACAGAGAGAGATATTTAGAGCTGTTGTTGCTGCTTGGAAGACAGGGACTTGGTTATCTTTTTTATTTCTGTGCACCTGTGGCCTATCTTACTTCATAATGCTTCTGCTAGCTCTTACCTCACCTTTGAGCTAAGGGCAACTTCAAAGCAACTGGCTAATATTTGGGTGCTATAACCCCTGCACATGGCAAACCTACCCAGAGACAGTGAGGCAGCGTGATGCTGAGGTGCTGTCCTGTGAGATGGGGAGGGAGGGCCTTACATGTAAGGAGACACGTACATGGAAGGAGAGCCCGATGAGCATCACGGAGAGAGGCAGTCAGCAAAGCCAGTGGGAGTGCATCTGTACCATCTGATCTACAGGGAGGCAGCTTGGGAAAGGTCTGTTCTTATGAAGGAAGCAACTTGCAGTACAAAAAACGCCATATTAAATAATATTAGGCAAAATTCACTAGAATCTCCTACCCTTGGCTCAAGTCAGGTACGGTTTGCTTTAATTTCTGGTTCAAACAAACTACAGGCTTTGAACAAAAAGTCAGCCAAAACTATGCAGGCTAAGCAAACAGGCTTTCAGAAATAGTGCATCATTGACCATAACATCCTGCAAATAACCACCTTTGTAACAGAGGGCAATAACACCACTGACTCTCTATCCTTTTAAAAAATAAAAGGAAAAAAATTAAATATGCTTTTGGTCCCATTGTCTCAGCAGGGCAGCAACAGCTCTCTACAGACTATCAGGCTGTTACTCAGAGGAGACACTACAATGCCTGTAATGCTGGTGCCATCAGAATCTCTTTCCACAATCAGATGCTGATCAGCAAACTTGAAATTAAATCACACTGTGACGTTCTTTTCCCTATTCTACCAAAACAAATGGGGTAGTGGTTCACTGCTGACTCCTTCTCAAAGTATGGTCTGTGACAGTGATCTTGGAAACAGCTCTGTGAGGCAAGCTCTCCCGTTCCTGCTCGGAAGTGCTCTAGCAGATTAAAAACAGTAGGATAGAGGAGGAGAGGTTGCTGAGCAGTTAATGACACTAGAATGGAGAGACTGCATGTTGTGATGAACATTGCCAAAGTTTGTGACCTTGCCTGGTGCATGTGGTGCTGATTATACCAAAGGATCAAGCGGATGTGAGGGAAAATTGAGTTTCATCTCCTCCCAGCTATCACAGGCTCTCTTTGGTAAGCGGAGGACGGACTATGATACTTTAGGAAAATAACGTATGTATCTGTGTGTGGCTGTAATAATGATGGATGTTTTCCCCCAACACAAGGAACTGTGATTGATGCAGCTGGCTGCAACCTATAAAGAACACTAAGGTTAATTGGAAACAAGGGCACAGCAGTCCTTAAATAGCATTATTCTGTGGTGTGCTCGTGTGCTGTCATTAATTTTCCTATTTGTTTGACTTTACAAAAAGGCATAGCAAAAAAATCTGAAAAGAATAGAAATAAAAGCTCAACTATACCTCTTACCAAGTAAGTACTGAGGATGGGGAGGGGTTGAATTACCCAAGTGCTTGATGACATTACGCTTTTGTACAGCCTAACGCCTCCAGATAACTGGGGAGCACACTGTGCAGTGGCATTTGCTACATCTGTGCTCTTCTGTCTCTTCTAGCTCGTTGGTTAAAAGATTGGGCATCATAAGACTTCTAGGCCACAGCTGTTTTATTACAACTGAGTTCAACCTGAGTCATAATTTGAACTCCTGAAGCACTGAAAACATATATGGAATGTTGCAGTGTGCGAGAATGAACACATGGCATATTGAGTCTGGTGTCTCTTCTCTGAAGGTGGCCAGAATCTGGTGGATGGTCAGCCTTTAGAGAAATGGTCAAAGATCCCAGTAACAGGCTAGTATGGGGATAATCTGCTTTTCATGTGGGGATCTTCATCTGGTAGAGTTAGAGACTTCTTTCAACTCCAAAAATCTGAGGTATTATGGACTTTCCAAAAGCAGTCGTGGGGACCCTGGAGCATTCTCATTCACAGTCTGCTGTTTGTCCACACACATGCCTGTTTGGACACTAGCAAAGCTGAGTTTAGCAGGATTATGTGTTGCAGATATTCCTGCAGTATATATTCCTGTTATATGAAAAACCCGCGTTTCTCAGACTCTGCATTTATATGTTTAGGGATGGAGCTATAAAGCAAAGCTTAGAGCAGTGGAGAGTTCTGCAAAGCAGCCATAAGAGTGGAATGCAGCAGGAATTACAAAAATACCATAAATGAGAACCATTAAAACATAGTTACCTGACAAACAATATTCGTCTCTGCTGATCCCACAGCACTGCACAAACATGCAAGGTAAGTCAAGCCCATACAACATGTCAAACATGCGTACTTGTGAGAACACTCCAAACAAAAACCTACCAGCCTACTCCCTCCCCTTCCAACAAATAATGTAGCATAAGACCTTTTGCTTTATAATAAATTCAACAATCAGAAACTATTCATATTCTTATACAAAACTGTTTTTTACAAGGTTTTATTTGAATGAATGGTGACTGGCAGCATATGGTTATATCAGGATGTGTGTAAGGATGGCTTTCAGTGTAAAGTAAATTCAGATTACAGGGAAAATTAGGCCCAGATGATCCACCAGAAGTAAGAACATAACTTTTAATACCTTTGTGAGATTTCAGGGCAAAAAATAACGTCAGATGCAAAACCTACTGGCAAATTAAATCCATTATAATGGCCAAATTATGATGTTTGGCCATCAAAATTAAATACATACACCAAGAAAAATGACAAGTGTCTCTGTACTGCCTACGAGTAACTCCATTTGTGCCCTTTTTCACACTTGCACACTTACAACATATTGCAAGTGCACGAGGGAGAGAAGGAAATGGGAGCGGGGGCAGGATTCCTGCATGTTACAGATACTGCTAACGGGTTTTTTTTTAGTCTTTCCCTAAGACCTTCTGGTTGCTGTATCTCATACATGAGAAAATTTCAAGATCCTTCCCTTGTTATCACTGATTCTAACAGCTATCTGTGCCCTGATGAGACTATTTTCTTGGGCATATTCTTATTAGAGCTCTTAAACATGTCTTCTGATTTGCCTCCTTTGGCTCAACTGCAGCACAGAGCTGTAGGCATACCATTAAATAAGGACATAAACTTTTCCACACTTCTGCAAATAGCTAGACTTCTGAAGAAGATAAACAGTTATTGCTTTTGGACTACTCCTTTCTCAGGAAAAATGCAGCTCTGCCACTGTGTCCAGTATTGCATATTAGTTTACTGGGTGAGCAATAACACGCCATTGTCAGTCTAACTAATAAGCAATGGAAAAGCTGGTAAGTAAAATTCAAGCTCCTGAAAATAATTTCTGAACATATTTCACGTTCATATATTTAATTATTCATTAAAAGAAACTGACAGAATCACAATCCTTCTCAGTGGGCCCTAAAGAGTATTCAAGACAGTAACTATGCCTGTGGTAGCGTTTTTAGTGGAAATGCAGCAAGAAAGTAGGAAAAGCATAGGTACAGTTTGAGGGATTGCATTCATAACTCATTACTGTCATGAATTACAAAGACTGTAGAACAATGTTCATGTGTCATGTGAGCCTGTATTTCAGAAGGGGAATATCTTGACAGGGACATAAGACTTGGGGCAGTACATCACCAGAGTGAGCAAGATCTTGCTTTTGGCCAGTATCAAACAAACCTATTTTATCATGCATTTTTCAGCTCATCAGTATAACATTACATGATCCAGCAGAAACCATATGGTACAAACTCCTACACACTTGTGAAAGACTTCTGTCTTTAAAACCAGTCCCACAAATCTTTTTGTCAATGCTATGGACTTCTAGAAAGGATTACAAAGTTAGCACTGAACAAAAGCAGCATAGGGGAGCCTGACTCATGCCCAGCTGTGGCTTAAGACCCACTTGGGAAGCAAAGGTAAGGATAAAGGTGGCTTTAAGACATCCTTATATACTACTAGTTCTCCATCAGTTTCTGCCAGGTCATACCCTTAATCTCTTGCTTTCCTTTACTGCAATGTTTTGCCATTTTTAAGCTGCTTCTGCATCTTATACTTCAGGTCTTGGGTCAGTTACAGGGCGTAGTGAAGGGTGAAGTGTGCTGTGTGCTCCCACAGATTGGTGTCTATTATGTGGAGATGTGATTATGGGAAAGCTGGATTTGGTGTCTCAAAAGATTCCTTCTAGAGCTATGGGAACATGGCACTAGAAAGTACACTAGAAATTCAGCAATATTTAGAGTAGCCTGAAGGCTATTTTAAGTTGTGCCAGCTGCTAAACACAGCAGGGATTCAACGGGGTGATAAAGGACATTTTAGACCAAGTCCTGACTTATACTCTCTGCAGGGAGGGTAATACAAAATTTGCTAGGAAAACTCTGCTCAGTTTGCGAATTCACCTATTTTAGGATAAGCTTTCCAGGGCTGAGTGAGGACAGATTTATACTAGAGGAATGGTGCCAATCTACACTAATGCAAACATGGTCTGAATACGGAAAGGGAATAACAATAGAAGAATCATTTAAAGCCAAAGATTGATATTTGAGACCTAGCTGGCTGGAGGCTGGGCTTTTTTTGGTATTTGATTTTTCATTCATTAAACCGTTAACTTAACCAATTTTCGCCCCCATTAGTGCAACTCAATTGCATCAGTACTTTACCAAGCTGTTAAAGGAGCCATCTTATATAAACGAATGGGCAAAATTGTGTCTAAGTTACTGCACTTTGAACACAGACATAACGCACTGAGCATGATACAGTGCTCCTTCAGTGCTCTCACTGGGGCTAGTAAAAAATAAAGAAATCTGGGATGTTTGAGGGGAAATCTCTAAGCTCTTCACTCTGTGATTCAAAAACAGGATTTTGAAAGGACACTAGCTGGTTGTAAATTGAAGCTGCAAGAGGCAGCACTGTGTCCCAGTAAAACTATGCTGCTTTGTCCTATGTATTGAAAGAAGAATACTGAAAAACTTGAGGAAGAGTTGATGCTATCAGCCCTTGTGACCACTCATGCTTGTTGACTTTTTGTGCTTGACCAAAAAAAAAAAAAAAAATTCATCTTCCACGGCCTGCATGTTGCTAATATAAGTGGTGAAGAGGGGCCAAAAACAACCCCCTTGTTCCTCACGGTGGGCACAGGCTGACCCAATACATAGGTTCTGGAGCTCACCCAGGCAAGGGCTGTAGGAAGATGATGGAGCCATCTCTGCAGGGCTCATACCAGAAGGTCCATTACAGCACCTCAGCTGGGAAGTCTTTCTCCACATACCTCAACACAGAGAGGTCCACACAGGTGCTACTCCGGCACAGTCAGCCCACTTCGTTCACACATCATTGGAGGACTTTTTGCGTAAGCCCAGGAGCTGAACCTAATACTGTGCTCTGTCAATACTAACTGCTGGTAGCAGAATGGCAACATACGGGTAGTGTCAAAAACCTTCTAAGCCATTTCCACTGCACCATTCTGTCCCCTGGCTGAGTGCTTCCCCGCCCACGCTCAGTGGAAAGATGGGTATTTTCAGCCCGTGCTTAACAGCTTGTGCTGTGCTTGTTCTGTCTGCCTGGTGGGACGACACAGCCCTCCTTCACGGAGGCTCCTCTTCTCTTCGGGGACATGACCTGGTCTTACAATTGCCACTGCACCCGATGTCCCCTGGATCACACCAAAGGGCTGCAGCACCCAGGGCCTGGAAACGAGGCACAGACCAAAGGCCACCGAAGTGTGATCATACTCTCTGGGGAATTTGTTCCCCGTTTTTCACTGCTCTAGGACAAAACCTTGCAAAACTAGGCACAGTAGAAACAACGAAAAAAAGTTTTAAAAGTTTAAAAAAAAACACCCTAAAATAAAAACCGATGCTTCAGCGCAGTTTTAACAAAGCATGTTCTCATTTGATGCCGGGGCTGAAATTCTGATGGAACTGTACAAAATTCGCAGGCGGGAGAAGCGTGACCTGTCCCCATTCCCCGTCCCCAGCTCCAGCCGCGGCCGCCACGCGGGGGAGCTCCAGGCCTTGCAGCCGGCCCGGGACTAAACTCTGTCCTCAGGCTCGGTCCACTGATGCTTTACCAAAAAATTAAATCGGTGCTTTCATGGGATAGCGGCAAATAATGTAAAAGGCTAAAGGACCGCCAGTATTAAAACAAACAAACAAACAAACAAACAAGCAAAAACCCCTATCTCCTTCACTGATACACATTTTAAACCAAAAATGCCTAAGCCTTTCACTGTTTCTTAGTAAACTATTTAGCTGTGACAAAAAAGGGTGGGTTTTATTAGCATTTTAAACAGCTCAGCTGGAAGCAGGGAAATTAGCATGAAGTGAAATATTTATGGGAGCGTAATACAGTTAAAAGATTTTTACTTTCCCTGACATAAGACACCAGGGCCAATTAACCATTTCCAATTAAGTAGCCTAAAACGGAATAGCACACAGCAAGAAATAGTGGCCGAACAGGGGTGATCAAACTGTAGAATGAAGAGAGACTGGCCATGGATGGGATGGTAAATAAATTTCTGATACAAAAACATAAAACTACTATAGCATGAAAAGACAACAATTAGATGAAAGAATGCGAAGGGAAAATAATGCTCAGAAGTGGTATTATTAAATACTGTTCTCTCCAAATCCTACCCATTAAATGTGAAGCCTTTTGTTCATCTAGATGTGCACCATACTGCATCACTTAGCTCTGCTACACGAATGTATAGTGGAATGCACTTCCCTTTACTCACCTGCCAAATTCCAAACTTCTGTCATTTTTTGTTGAGATTTCCACAGAGAAGAAAGTTAAATATATACACTGAGAGAAATGTATTTAGTTTTGTCTTTAAATGACAAAAAATAGTCTAATCAGGATGTCACCAGGCTGTGATTATGTGTGTTTTATTACTACAGATTTTTAAAAATTATTATTTTTATGTTTAAAGTTTTTGGCCTCTAAACAGTTGACACTGGAGTTAGCAGTTTGTATGTCCTTGTCTGATTGGGGAAGAGAGTCAAAATTTGTCTGAAATGGATGATGTAATGTTTACAGATTCATAACCAGGCTGTTACTTGTGCTGTTGTTTGCTCTTCAAGGTTGGGTTAACAGTCTAACTGCCATGGTGACTCTCTAGAAACCCAGAAATGCAGAACAGCACTTTAGGAACTATAAAAGACAGAAACCTAACGCTAGCTTACAGTTCTCCTCGTAGCAAGGAGCAAATTTTGGAAGAAATCCTGCAATCCCAGAGGTTGCTTTTATTTTCACATCGATGATTTATGATGACAATTTTCTCACACTTTGTAATGACACCTCAGGTAAACTGTCTTGCTCACAACACAGAGCCTGGCCGCAACGGGGAGAGAAAGTGCACTGCAGCCTCACAGGTAGAACCTGACAGAAATCTTAAGATGCTCTGATACTTTTGGGTGCTAAAAAAGCAAGCTCAGAGTGGTTTTCCAGGTGACAAATGTTTTCCTGCGAGCCTAGGATGAATATATATATCAGCAGTTATTTTTCAACTGTCATTTTTTCACAGTTCAGCCAACTTTGAATTATTTGTGTTGGAACAGTATCTTAAAGAGATGTAAAAAGGTGTGGGTTTAAGCTACATTGTAACAATGATCTTCCTTAAGATCATTGCATGTAATGATTAGATCTTCTGAATGACAAGCAGTTGGCTACACATATAATGGTTCAAGACTATTTGTGTCTCTAAAATTATCTATCTGCAGAAGTATTTGCAAGATTGGGCTCATCTCATCTAAGTTAACTTGTAAATGCCAGAGCTAATTCTCATCTTAGCTAAATCAAATTTTTTTTACACTCATCCGGTACCCTGATAGCTTTGTCTTGCTATTACAAAAAGTAGCAGTGACTTTAATTGCAATGTAGTGTGAGAAGATTTCCAGACTCCAGAGTTGAGACAGATTGGCATCAACCTCACATCCCCATTTCACAGCAGCTGGGGAGCTTGGCCTCATGCATTCCTGTTCTGGTCTGAACCTGGGACAATGTGCTGCCCAGGACCTGCTGCCTGCCATCCTGCAGAGCTGTGCTCTTTGTCTGCAGCACTTGGAAGGGTAAGCCTACAGGGTTGTGCAGCAGAGTGTGATGTGGAGAGCCCCCACGCCTCCCTGCCTCTGTCAGCAGCCCTGCCGTACCAGCACCTCATCCATCCTGCTGACGGGCAGAGTCAACCAGCTCAGCTGCTGCTGTGGGATCTCTGTCTGGCTCTGGACTTGGCCCTTGCACAGGTACCAGCAAGCGCCAGGACCCGCAGCATAGCAATGAACCCCTCCTTAAAGATGATCTTATCACCTCAGTATCAAAATCAACAGTACTGCTATCAAACACTGCCTGGGAGAGACATCTGCTATTTAAATGTGTTCTAGTAGATGAAAGGAATGGAAACATAAAACCCAAACACTTCCCTTTTTTCCTAATGTAATCAGTATTTTTAAGCAGTTTATCTGCTTATTAATAGGAAGGTTTTAAAACATTTTGCTTGAGCTGACATTCTTTAATTATAATATTCACACTGCTGAATTTGCAGTCACACCAGCAGCAGCTCTATTGTGAAGGAATGCGCAGATTCAATCTGTTTCTTTCTCTGAATTTTTCTGACTTGGTCGTATTTTTCCATTCATCATTATTTTTTTGTTTGCTTCTCACATTTCTTTTTAAATGTGTGGGTTTTTTCCTCTTACTCTGTTGTTCCACTTGAAAACACCAGGATTAGCATGCAGATGTTTTTTGATCAGAGATTTTTTTTTTTTAATCATTTTCATTTTCCAGAGTCTATTTGGGTAACTGGGGATTTTTTGTTTGGTGGTTTCATTTTTTTGGGTTGTCTTGGTTTCTCTTTTTTTTTTTTTCTGTTTAATGTATTACCCCAGTCTGAGTGTAAACACCTTCTGTTTGCCATTGTTTTCCTAAAGCAGCATTTTAGAAAGTTAACTTCTTCTAGTTAAATAGATCATAGGCTATGCTACTCTGCCAAAAAATTAATATCTTCCATGTTTGTAGTGCTTTGATAACCATGAAAGCTTAGGTCAAGTATATATTGGTTATAAGGCTTCAGCATGTTTGTTATCTGTGGTAAAATTTTTCTGTAATACCTTTTAGAATTGCTTTTAGAATTCACCTAAGTTATAGGACTTACTGAACATAGAGTAGGCTGATGAGAAAAGTAATCATACTCCTTGCCAATAAGAAAGGACCAAATTTTTATTTTTTAATCAAATAAAAGGAATAATGACCTCTTTAAAGGAGCTCCAGTTGGAATTTTGGCTAAGTTGTTATCTGCAGGCTATCATTCACTGGTACACTTAATTTTTAGAAAGCTGAGAGAAAAAGACATTCAGCTACTTAGCCCAGGGAAACAGCCACTGAATGCTACTTAAGCAATGACCAGCTGAAAGAATACAAATCAAGCTGTTACCACCCATGAAAATGGCAACATCCACCTTCATTAAATCTATATTATAAACACTGAAGTAATTCAGAAATGCCTTATCTCTTGCATTAGAATGAGTAATCTATGGATTTTACAGGGCTGGTATTTCAAGATCAATTTTTAATGTCAAGAAACTAAAGTTGGGGGTGGGTCTTCTTCCATGACCCTGCATACTGCCAGTAACTAGGGTATCCACCACTGCTATTTAGTGGCTCTATATTTCTTTAAGACCATCCATGCCCAGAAGCATCTGTGGATAGGGAAGCTCATCTACACACCATCCCTTACAAGGAAAAGCAAAACTGCCTTCAGTGATGTGTGCTGGGCAAACTCAGAAAAGCCACAAACTTGTTTGGGAGCTTGGCCAAGACAACAGAATGCCCTGCTTGTTTCCAAAGCTTGTTTAATGCTTAAAACTTTGTTGGTTAACAGTTCCCTCTTATCCAGAATGACTTTGGAAGCTGGAGGACAAGGATAACTGTATCACCATGACCTGGAACCCCCAAGGAGCAGCTCCAGGGCAGCCGCACAGAGCCTGGAGAGCAGTCGGTTCAGTAGTGAGAAAGTACAACACACACCATTTAGTTACCTCTTAGAAAGTATCTGCCACCACCTCTTCCATGCAGTGGACTTTATTCCTGGAAAGTGTTATTGGCTGAAGTTAAAAATGACACTGAAATGGGAATTTTCCCTTTAAAGTTAAATGAAAAAAAACATGGATGATGCTTTTTCCTTTGTTTCTAGACAACTCATTAAAAATGGGAAATTTTTTTAAGTACTTAAAAAAAAATATCTCTTTTCCCCACAAGATAAAGCATGAGGTTATCTATTATCTGTGGCTATAATCAGGTTAATACTGCAAATCTGTTTTTTCCGCTGCAATCTTATTTCTTTTTGCTCAAGTAATTAATATTTTGTGACATCACACATTTCAAGGGAAAAAAACCGCAGGATGACTCTGCTACAGCAGAGATGTTTTTTTTCTTGCTCTGCAGCATGTAACTGAAAATGTTTTAGGTTTTAGTCAGCTTTCTTTAAACCTATGGCCGTTTAAAAATGTTTTCACAACCCTTTTCCTGTGTCCTATCACAAATAGACAAAAAGCTCCTGTAGCCCTGCAGCCCCTTTGCACCAATACAGCTGAAGCAAAGACAATGCAGGAAAGGTACAAATCTCTCCTGAGTAGGTGGGTGTTTGTGGGGAAGTCTGGATGTGTGCCATCTCCAGTGAGGAACCTGGGTGCCTAAGGTTACAGAGGGATTACTCTAAAGCTGCTTCCTTCTGTCTTGTAATCTAGCGAATTCCTACCCCAACACAGCAATTTATCACAGTAAGAGCACAGTTTAGCATCTTTCTGCACATACCATTATTACTGAATATATTGTAATTAGTTCCGGCCTGTGAAGCACTTGGACACAGAGGAACATGCAAGTGTTAAGTGTTACAGTCATTATCATTCACCTTTACTTGATACATTTCTGTTTTATTAGGCCACTTGTGACCAAGGCATCTGTGTGTCTTTGGTCAGGCTGCACACAGGTGGGCCAGTGAGACCACAGGAATAGAAACGTGGAGTCCCAAAATCTGCCTTGCTCCAGAAAGCTGAGAGATAAGTTTGCTGGTAATGTAATAAGCAATTTGTTAGCAAGAAAGTAATAATTTACTGCACTTAAATTTACTGTATTGAAAACCCCAAGTCTTCAAAGAAATCGTAAGTTGGACTGACTTAAAAATAGGATTGTTCTTTTATATTTTTTCTTTTGTTAGACTTCATGTTTTCAAGGCTTTCTTTATATGCAAAAGCTACAGATTTTACCTTTTAGTAAAATCCCTGTATAATAACATAGTTACCTTAACAGGTCAGAGCTTTAAGGAAATCAGTGCTAAGAGTGGACAACAAGGAATGACATACATAGTAAGTTTTGAGATCAAACAAACACCACCAAAAAACTAAAATTCAAAATATTAATTGCTTCTAGACACATAAGCTGACAATGATTTTACTAGAATCTAAGTGTAAAATCTCACATTCATAGAAATACACTGAAAATGTCACCAGGATCTCCAGTGGAGAGGGATGACCAATAATCCAATTTAAGTAAGAGTGAATGTAGGCCCTGTAATTTGACCAGTCTAAATAACAGCAAACAGAATCATGTCCTGTTATAAATTTCATTTGGTTTTGCTTTGCTTTTTCCTTGGACGAATACTGATATGTCTGTCTGAAGAACTGAGACTTAAGGCTGAGCTTTAGATCTGACTTGGAATTAAGTGGAAGAAAAAAATGTCTGCATAGGATGAACAGATATATGCATTCTACAAGCACATACATCTATTTTTGTGAGGGCAAAATCAGTTCTACTTAAAATTACATGTCATATGGTCTCTTTTTGCATGCCTGTGCTTCTGTTAAGGTGCATCTCTACAAATTTTGCATACTCAGACAATCTTTGAACCTCAGCATCCAGTACTGCAAACACCTATTCAAGTGAATCACCACTGGCTTAATGAAATAATTTTTCCATTGCAAATTTGCAGGTCATCTGCTCTGGGGTATACCTTAAAAAGTAGTGATTAGATTCACTTCAGGAAAAAAATACGAATTCAGCATGAGTAAATCACTAATGCAAAGAAAGGGAGGGCACTGAGACTTAAACCTTGAGTTACCCAATTACTTTTCAGGATGGGTCATTGCAAAACTAAGTATCTTTTGTGCCCCCTTTCCCATTCCTCCTCTATCACAGGAAATACCAAAGTCAAAGTTTTATGATTTAAAGATGTGGTCTAAAGTGGGTATACACACTGCAAGTCTTTCACTGCATGAGTACAATGTGAGAAAAGTGAATTCCACTCTGAGATAAGAGACTCCCCTATCTGCAGATATGAGGAAACACAGGCCACAGGCTCTGAGTAACTCAGGGTTTCAAAAGTTCAGGGTGTCTTCCCATGCCTGTCTCCCAAGGTAAACCAGCTACCGCAGAATGAGCACTTTTTCCCCCTTTAAATCTCTGTACTGATGCAATGTTTCTGCAGTGTAGGCACTGGCAGCTGCAGAGGCTGAAGGCTTTTATTTGTCTACAGAACAGCAGCAATGAGCGTTTATTCAGCCCACCTCACCAAGGAGCCTAGAGTTCACTTTGCAGTGCCATGCTCCACACCACTTCTGCTACTGGTTAATGGGCCAGTGCCACTGAAGTTCTCAACAGATGATGCTATTAGTACAACCCACTACTACAACCCACTGCTATATATTTTTTTTCTGTATGAAAGGGAATTAAATACTTGTTTTGCTTACACAGTTCTGTGAAGAGCCATTAGGTGGTACTAATGGTGCTTTTGACTGCTGGCATCTGTTCTAGATGGGGTTTGAGTAGGGGCCTTGAAGGTAGAGGGCTTTCAAAATGCCCTTTGCTTGCCAATCCCCTGAGGAATAACAGCTATGTTGGTATCAACATACTGAAAGGTGTGTGATACCAGACAGCAAGCCAGGTGCTCTCAATGGCAGAGTAATAGTTTATTGGAAGAGACAGGCCTGTGAGGATGAGCTGTGAAGTAAAGATACTGAATTTCTTCAGTGAGGCCGTTTAAACATTCTTACTGAACTACCTTGTTCAAGCAGCATTATTTAAAAACTTTTGGCAAGTGTTCTGTTCTGTCCAAAAATATCCTTCCTCCAGAGGCATTTATCAATCCCCCATATTGTGGGAAAAAAGATAAATCCTAAGTCTTTTTCTTTTTGAAAATAGACAGAATTTTAAAAGTAAACCACAATCATATTCTTTACAAATTGTCACCATTCTACATTTCTTGCACTGACAGTCCTGTATTTTTTTCCAGTGCCAGTGGCCTGAATAGCAATGGTGTAGCACAAGCCAGGCTGTCACACACTACTCCTCCTGAATAGGACTCAGGGTAAAATGCTCGTTCCTGTGTCTAAAAGAACTGAGGTTGTAATTTTAATATTTTAATTGTTTTTGTTTTTCTGACAGAGGAAAAAATCCCACAGACAATCAAAATACCCCTTCTGGTGTGAGATGGTCCCAGATCCTTTTCCCTCTTTGCTTATGGCTTTTAAACATATCATTTCTGCAAGGAGCTAGGATTCAGCTTCCTATTTTTGGCACAGTGTCCATGCTTCTGACTTTGCATGGGAAGGGTTAGAGCTGAGAAAGCAAAGCTGTGTATTTATATTACAGGGTATGTGAGCTGTGCATAGAGCCAAGCAGCTAAGAAGTGCAGAAGACTTGCAGTGCATAGGCATACACCCTGTTCTGCACAGTGGACAACAACCAGAAGGCTGCCTCTGTGAAAACGTACTCCCTCCCTTTGGCATGTATTCAGGCATGCAGAAACAATGCATAGCCAAAATGCTGCAAAGCATCCTCTGCTTTGCAGTCATAGAGGCTCGTACATCAGCTGGTAAAGGTGATGACAGTACCTTAAAGTTACTGGAGTTAGACATGGATTTACTCCCAAGTAAAGACTTGGCCGAGATTCCTTTTTTTTTTTTTTTTTGCTTTTTTAATGCATTAACAGATGGCAAATATACACTGAGCACAGACAAACTACTGGTTTTTGAGGGCAATGGTTGCTTGCAATGCTAATTTGGGGCTTTATGTTTATGCAAGCTAACCTGGAGGTACACATTTCAGAGCTGGGCTGAAGCAGCAGAAAGACTCAAGCAGCAAAACGCAGAATACCAGTAACCCATTTAAAGCTGGGGTGTGCAAATGCAGGGTTGGGTGTCTGCTCATTCTGATAAGATTCAGAGAACAAGGCCGGAGCAGATGTTAAGAGATCACAATTTCATGCATTCTCCTCATTCAGTCATGTCAAGATGAGGCCATTTGCACAGCCTTCATCATGGGAAGGTATTTGGCTTTATGGCTTGGATTCAGGGTAGCTGACACTCCACTGCAAGTTGATCTCCACATGTTCACCTGGATGTGACATCCACATGAGAATATTCTAGAGTGGTGTTGTACGGTGGAACTCTACTAGTAACAAACAACCAAAAGCAGAAGTTGACAGATGTTTACAAACCAGGTGTTGACAGACTGTTTTCATCTTTTGATGAATACACCATGTCCATATCTGCAAACTGTGGTAAAATAGCCAAAATTTCCCACAAAACTCTGTTAAAACCTGCTGCAGAATGGAACCTTGGATAACCACAAAACACCTATTGGCCAAGGTTGAACAGTTTATATAGTTCAGACTGTGTAGTCATAAAATAGAAATAAAATGAAAAACAAAGCAAATAACAGGTCATTTTGCTGGCAACAGTCCTACCTATAAATAGACTGGAAAGATTTTGCCCTGAGGGCAAAATTTATCCTGAGGACTACTGAAGTCACATAGTATGGTCTCCCCTGACCGCAAGGAGCTCCCAGAAAGTGTTTTGTACCTCACTTTTTATTTCCTAGTTCTTTCTCTTACTTTCTTTAAAGAATTGTGATATCCTACATTAGGCCTGATACCGTGCTGTTTCTCCACATAAGACAGACTTGTGTGTTACGGTCAGACCTACTGGTTGTTTTTTTTTCCTGTTTCAGATTCATTTAACAGAACCAAGTAGCCATCATTGTGAGTGAAATATCATTTTGACCTCACCTGAAAATTCTGTACACAGAGGACTTTAAAACCATTCCAGTGGCTACAGAATGAATCACAATACAGTAGGCATACAGCTATCTTTTTTAATAAGTATGCTTTAACTGGAGAAAAGCATAGCTGACATGTTTAACTTACACATCCTATTACAGGGTAGAATGCACTTAACCACTCTCGTCTAATATGATTTCCTGTGAAGTTAGCCAGATTTTGGTCAAATAATCTTGCAGCCAAGACTGATTTCTCTGGACATATTTGCCAGCTGGGACCCTATTAGGTTAGAGCAGTGTTTGACGCAATTAGGACCTGTAGACACTAATGTCATCCAAATAAATATATATTTTGTTGTAGAATAGTTTTGATGAATAATTCACCACACAGATTAAGTATGAACTATTCACTTGCACTGTTGGTTGCTGTGTCTCTGGCCAAAGAAGTCCCATGATACCATTCCTGCTCTCTGGCTGCATGGCTGAGGAGTTTTTAATAGGAGAGGGAGGAGAGAGTGGGGAAAGCTGACCACTCTCAGTTCCTGGACATGTCCACTGTTGACAATTTATTCACGCATTTTCTTCTGCTTCCTTGGTCTGGTTTTTCAGCTCATATTTATCATTACAGCTCCCTGGAAGTCAGTAGAATAGTATTCACTTGTCTTCTTTTAACTGAAACTAAGACTACATAAAATTTTAGTCAGAACTAAAGAAAAAGCTAGAAACCTTCAGTCTTGTTAATCCAGCATCTAAGGGCCTTATTCCTCATAGGTACTGCTTCCTGATTCAGCACAACCTTTTGAGCATTTGTTTAAATCCTACTGACAGTAATAACCCACAAGCACATGCCTAATGCAAGCATCACAAGAAAATACTCTGATTGCAGTTCTCAGAGTCCTCCTAACAGCAGATCCTTGAAAGACCAAGACAAAAACTAAGCTATTGATTAAAAGAAAAGCCACGGACATGTTGAGAGTTCAAATAAAGCAATGAAAATGCTTAAATATCAACATTTCTTTAGAGCCTTTTAGTGTCTTACTGACTAGATAAGCTCAAGAAGACCAAAAATAACATCTCCCTTGCTGTGAGCCAGTGGAGCTCGTAGCCCCTAGCTGACAATCTTTTCCCTTAGCTCTACAGGCTATGACCACCACATCCAGCCTTTAGTGAAATGAGTGTTAAATCCACTGAAGAGTATCAGAAATGAAAATACACAAGGGAAAAAAGAAAATACGCCACACAATTTTCTAAAGCAGCTGAACTCAGAGAAGACAGTTAAGGAGGGGGGTATTAGGTCACTCTGAAAATAGATAACAGAACAGACCATTGTTATTATTTTATATTTGAACCCTAAACAAAACAAAACAAAAAAACCCAACCAAACAAAACAATCAAAAACAGCTTTGCCAGAAGTAGAATAAATTCCACTCTGTTCCACTAAGCTGCTCATCTTTGGCCTGATTTTATACACAGGAGAGCGAGCAAAGTTTGGCCAGCAGATTTACTGGTATCTACTCACCACCTCTTTCCCATCTGATAGCATGCTCCTTTCTGGGCTGCCTCAGTAACTATCAAAAGCAACAGCTCCTGCTCTGATGCATCCCAGAACATGGCAGCAGGATCACCCCCTGACCTCTCTCCTAGCAGCAGTGGCCCAGCAGCAACCTCAAAAGCAAGGCTGGGAGGCTTATAGGAAACTGAGACACTGAGAAACTGTTGCTACTAGTTGCACAAAGTAAATGTCAAAAAGGAGAATTCCTCTCTGGGAAGGTATGTCAGGCAAGCCTTGCTCATGTACATCTGAATTTCACTCTCCAAAGTAATGTTAGCTCGACAATGTTCAACTCCTGGTCTGGCAGATCCCAGCCTGACTGCTAAGAGCAGATCACCCTCTGTCGCTATGGACTTCGGGGACAGTAAAGAGCAACTGAACCCAGCATGAGACAAAAGCCATCATTTTTCAGGATCAAGCCCATCACAGGACACAAGAGGCCAGTTTTCCCTCTGACACGAGGCACTAACAGATGAGGTACTAACAGATCAGCACAGCAAACTGGTGCTTGCAATGCTCACGCATAAGCAATATTTCAGAGACAGCAACAGTAACAATAAAAATAATAAATAATGAAAATAGAAACCTGGGTATGGTTCCTCTTAGATGCAAATTAAGATTTAAATATAAAAATGATAGGCTTCTGCTAATCCTTCTTAGGAAGTCATAAATTGTTAATCAGACCTTAGGCAGTGTTGTTTAATACCAACTTTAATAAAATAGCTGCCTGAAGCAGAAAGACAGTTGGGATCCTGACTCTAAAACTTTGGTAACCTCATCCACTTCTTTGTAGCCTGAGGCTCTTAGACTACCATTGATATCAACTCCTTTGAAATATGTTCATTTTTTAGGTTGCTAAATTATTAAACACCTTATTAGTTAAAAGATTAGATGGAAAAAAGTCATCTGTATGAGGGAAAATGGATTGGAAGAGGAAGGAAAAGTTGAGGGAATATTTACATAAAAGATACAGCTCTGTTGATGATATACAGAGGTAATCCATAATCCATAATTCATTTAAGAAACGAACCCTTCAAATTACATCACAACGCATGACAAATTGCTACTGTTGAGCATTCCTACAATAAATTACATGGAATCATTCCTGTCAAGAGTAAATTTTGTTTGAGACTAAAAAAAAAAAGTCACTACAAGGTTATTTTCCCCATTGTTCCATAGGATTTGTCTATCAGAAACCATATCTCACACTTCCATCATGATTGGGGTAGAAAAAGTTCCCTTGTATGGGGTAACTGCAAAGTCTCCCAGATTAACTGCTTTGAAAATTGCAAGAAAAGGAGAAAGGAAGAAAAAGGATAATGGTTCTTCCCCATTATTCCTTAATACTATTTGTCAGTTAGCTGAGCAGATCTTTAGATTAAAAAATAAGAAACAGTCATTTCCTGAAGTGTGATGCCTTCTCAGTGTATGTCCAGAGCAGCTTGTTAGCATGCTAATTGTTTCACTCAATATGCAATACAGAGCATACTTAACACTTTGAAGTGCTTATTCATGATGTCATGGATATTAGTGTATATTTCTTAATTACACAACAGAACAATCTTTCCCCTTTTCAATCTACACTTTCTGCTGCTCTGATTGGTTTCTCTAACTAGCCAGAGTAATCATTTTGCCACACAGAAGCAGAAAAGGAAAAAAAGAAAGTAAACAATTTTAAAAGCCATTTTAATTTAATAACAAATTGGGAGCTGCACTTTGTGTTAAATTAGCACTGCAAGCTTCATATCAATTCAAGGCAAGGTTCCCTGTTCGTTACCACTTAATTAATCCGTCCTGTTTCCATCTAAATGAAAAGTTTTCTCTCTCTTCCCTATCATCTCTAATATCTCATTTCAGGCAGCACATCAAGTTAATCTTGCTTACATTAGCAAGTTATTTCTAATGGCTCAGCTTAGTTATTTACAATAATTCATCCTATCCCAGCTTGCAGCTGAATCCTGCTTGCTCTCTTTGCTTTGTTCAGGCAGTTGGAGTCAATGGTAAAACAGCAAGTGCAGAGCAAGCCCCATAATGCACCATCTGAGGACAAAGACCTACTTTCAGCACACTGAAGTCTACTGAACTTTTGGCTTTCTGATATGCCTTGTCTTCCCAGAGGCAAAATGGCGCCGAGAGACTTTGTTTAGACATGGACTTGACAGTGCTCAGCTAACTGTTGAACTTTATGATCTAGCGGTTCTTTCCAACCTAAAAAATTCCGTGATTCTAACATGCACACAGCTGGGAAAAGGATCATTATCTTACAAAACAACGGAGGAGCATGAAACAGTTCCGTGGAAGATGACAAATTTGTAAGGGAAGGAGAATATGAAAGCTGGGTGGTACCTGAAAACATGTCTTCGTTACCCTTTATACAACACAACCTGTAAACAAATAAAGCTGGGATAACCATGAGTCCTGCACTACCATCAGTAGTGCACATGAAAAATAACAAATATTGCACTGTGTCACCTTTGAAGGAAATGAAGAATGGGACTTGAAGCACCATCTGGTTGAGCATCTCCTTCTTATGCTGAACCTACCATTCCTGCTGGAATTCCAGCTGGAAAGTGTTGCCACTGCCATAATGTCATACTTTCTACCACATTAGCAAAGCCCACTAACTTTGGGACTTAACAAAAGACCTCTGGTGTTTTGGATTGCACCAACCTGGTGCCAGTCAAACACTTACTGAAGCTGCAAGTCCCTGGTATGCTCTAGTCTATGCATTTGGCCTGCTCAGTTCAGTCTCCAAAAGTCAGTTTTCTGGCTGCTCCTGGCACTGGGATGCCTGTCCATGTTAGGATGCCTGTTGTTAACACTGAAACCTCCCCCAGCAGCACCACAGCTCCAGCAGCTCTGTCTGTAGTGACCCACAGCCTCTGAGAATGTAACAGATACTTGCTTGTGTCAGGGCTCGAAACTAAATCTGCACCTGAGGGGCCTGCATCATGTGGAGGCTGGTTTTAATGCCAGTCTGACAAACATAAATACGTATGTAATAAACACAAAACACACTTAACATTAAATGGCTATTCCAAGAGAACAACACCTGTGGTTCTTAAAGAATCCAAGTATTTACTTTTGCTCATCCAGAATTCAGGATGTTATTGAAATAGGAAAGAAGGTTGTGCAGCATATTTTAACCTTCTAGATTTGCAGCAACCAGCTTCTGACCTCACATTTACCATCCTGGTTGAAATTACAACCTGTTGCTAAGGAAAACTCTGTCATACATTAAAGTAACTCTGATATCAAGTAGCTTTGAGATATCTGACAAATGAATTACGGTGGCTTAATGAAGGCTTGCTTCAGAAATCCTGCAAAAGAGACTCTACCATGTTACAATATGGTAATACATTTCATTTAATAACAATATAAATTATATTCTATAAATTATTTGTTGAGAAAAGTGGGAGCCTGTTTTTGTGTTGTTTTGTTGTGGGTTTTTTTTCCAAGAGGAAGAGAAATCCCTCCTATAAGTATGTTTCTAATGGAAAATGGTACTTTGAAAAGCACTGAATTTCAAAGCTGCTTGAGATTACAGGGTCTGCAGAATGGTGCTGATAGCCATAAATATTAAGAATTTTGACACACTGGGCCAGTTTTTTTTCCTCAGATGCTTATGCCCTGCTTCCTCTTAAGTGCAGATGACCTGAAGACACAAGCACCAGAAGGAAGAATCTGAGCTAAGACTTGGTTTTAGAGATACAACACATAGTGACACTTGCACAAAGGAAGGATGCTCCCGCTCTGTTCCAGCAGACCAAGCCAGCAAGTGAAAAATCTCAGTCTGATCCTATGCATCCCCTCTGCAACTGCCCCCAGCTGCTGATGGGAGATGAAGGATAGCAGAGAATCCTTCTCCATGCAGTACAGGGCTATATCACTGAAGGGGATTCAATGGGAAATTATGATTATTCCTTGTGCAGGTTTTTTTTTTCCATTGTCATTTTGCCGAGTCTACTATTCAGGGACACCAACTATACAAATAGTTGGAGGTCATGTTGTGGTCACCATGGAAATAATTGCAAAGCTGTAAATACTTCATTGCAGGATCCTGACATCTTGATCCAGAACAGGATTTGAGTATTGAAACAGCCTTACAAACTTCAGTGCAGTTTACTGGTATGTTTAAAAGCAAACTCCTCTAGGACCAGGTATGATAAGTCAGAGATATAGAAAAACATGCTTTGTTTATAGCAGAAATAACTTGGTAATTATCAGCAGTGAGAAGGGAAATACCATAGCAGGGCATTCATATTATTTAGACTTAAATGGAGTTTAGATGAAACAGAGAGTTTTATAAAACTGGTTGGCACAGCATGAAGTGCTTAAAGGTGGACTTTAAGCATCTTTTTCCCTTTCAACCCTCACAGATAAATTGAGCACCAATTTCACAAAAGAAATTTGCTCCCCGAAAGAGATTCTAACTCTATATATTCCTACGCTGTGATCTGCCAGAGCACTCTTTGCACTGTGCAAGTGAGGAAATAAGTTCTCTTGAATTCTTGCAGTGGTTGATCAATTTGCCAGGCCAGTTCCAAAAGCATTAGGGCACAGTAGGTGACACACAGTTCAGAACCTGGTACTACTTCAACCTAAACCACCCATATAACTTGTAAATTAAATGTGTCTTTTTTTAATGTGCCTTTTTCTACTTCTCCCTCTATTTTATTTACACTAAGACCAATACCTGTGTCAGGGGTATTGGTGTACACCACGTCCTTATTCAAGTTGCTTCCCTTTGGCTCACCTTCATATCTATGTGCTAGGAATACTACTTCTTAGATGTTTACAAAGCAAGGGTGCTTTGAAATGAATTCATATAGGCATGGATGTGAACAAGAGATAGTGTGGTGTAACCTCTGGCTGCCCCAAACCACAGGCAGCAGTGTGCAGAATAGGCAGCCTTTTATAAGACCTTTTTTTTATTCCCTTCTCTCACACAGGCATAAGTAGGTGGAAATGCATGAGGCAGGGAACGGTACAGAAACTCTGTAGCCAGTCCAATTGGGCCAAAGCAGATAGGAAGGTCATCACCACCTTGCTTGGGGCAGCTCAGATTACTTTCTCCCAGGAATAAAATATTCAGTCTTGTCCCAGATGGCTCTGGAGCTACCCAGCCTCCCCCTTCCCCTCCATACAAAAAAAACAAGGCTGAACAAACAAGCAAAAAACAAACAGAAAATCCTTTGGGGAGAGTGTCAAAGCAGCTGCAAGGAGTCCTTGAGAAAAATAATTGGCTTTCTTTTGGATGAAAAAAAGAGACCCAAATCTGACTTCCCCTCCTCCCCCATCAGTTCTTTGATCAGCTCCAACAACTAGAGTGAGCAGGAGAGAGGCAGAAGGGTTAACTGAAAGCCATACTTGCTGTAAGATCCTGGTTCAGCATCCCTGATGTGCTATGGCCTTCTCATGTGACCTTGTGCAAGTCACTCACCTCCGTTGTGATTCGCTTCCCCCTACTGTAAAACAAAGTCAATTATACAGGCCAGTCTTGCAAGTGGGGCTGTGTGGTAAAGATGTGGAATTGTGCTTCTGAGTGAAGGCCCCATGTTGATCAACTATTCTTTGTCCATTCCTTGAAGCAAGATTCCCAAATGTCCACAAAGTGTCTTACAATGACTTTTATTAATTGGATTTTTTTTTTTATTTTTTTTTAGGCTACTATAACTATTTCATTTTCTTTTTGTCCATGAAGATACTTTTGTCAAATAATGATTGCCAGAATAATGACACCCTAAAGTTAAAAACCACCAGGCACTCAAAGAGAATCAATTCAGTAAGGAAACAGATTTCACCTGAATTCTTAGGGTAAAACTAAAAGTAACCGTGCTTTTAATTATTTTTATTACAATATTGGATCTAGGGGGAGGATTAGGGAAGAGGACACACGGATACCTTTCTCAGGGAGAGGGCTTTCCCTTGGGTGAGAGTGTCAGCACAGAGAATGGCCCCCGTGCTGCTCGGTGTCAGCACCCCAGCTGGGACCCACAGTTACATACGGTTCTCCCACCACCCCACAGCCTCTCAAGCAGGTCTGCATGACCATGACCTTCAAGAAAGCTAAGTGGAGTTACCATCAGAGGCGAGTATTTTCTTTGAGTTTGGTGTTACCTGCACAACAAAGCAGAGCTACATGCTAATGATTGTGTTGATTAAGCAGCCTTTGTGCTCACAGAAGCTATTAGCTACCAATTGAAATGCACCAGATAGGGAGTAGGAGGCTCTGTTTTACACCAGACAGGCACGCACCTGCAGTACCTGGGGAAACCTGACTGGTGTTTAATTTCTGTGCTAATTTTCAATTCCTGCTGACCCTTCTCCCAGGTCCTCCTGCTCTGGCTCTGCGATTAGATACAGAAGTGGGAATGCTGGAAAGATACACTACCTATTATCTCCCAGGCAGCTGTAAACACTACAGCAAGATAATGAAATTAGTTGAGCTGGGAGGAATTACCATACCCAGATAGTACAGGACCGATCTCATTCATAAAGAGCTCTCTTCTGTGCATTGCAGTGTGTCACTAGGGAAGAGCTGAGGGGTTATGATGGGTATTTATGTTGCAAATCAAATCTAATAGTCACATTCTGGCTAGAATTAAGTACTTTCTGACTATATATAAATATATATGCATATCCTGACAAGACAGGCTAATTAATCCATAAAATATTTGCCCACAATGCCAAAATAAAGCTATTATTGAACAGGTTACTTAAAACATAGCAAGGCTGGCACCATTCCTGAATGAGACCAGATGGATATGTATATGCACTTTTGTCTATGTGCCTGGCAAAGAGGAGAGTATGGAGAGGGTGTCTTATGGCTGGGTGTGAAGAAAGATAATGCAGTATCACTATCATCTTGGATGTTTCAGCATGGTCCTACTAAGTGCTCTGGCATCATCACAGTTAAGCAATCACTTCTTTGCTTAAAGCTTCTTGTTGGAGGTCCAACACCATAACTCCTGAGGAACACCATGCCAGATGAGCCTTTTCCATCGTGACAGGGCTCACAGGCTCCCCTCAGCAGAAAGAGCTCCCCTTCTCCATCAGCATTGCTCCTCACTGCTGCTACAGGGGTCTTTTCTGGTTTTGTTTTGAAAGAGAAGAATACTCGAGGAGTGAGCAGCTGCCCAAGACTAGACATACCAACCAATAATATTAATTCACACCACTCTATAAACAGTCCTGAACTACAGTTATCCTAGTTTCTTCTGGGAATGCTCTTGTTAACAAACAAACAAAAGCATAAAACCAAATATTTACAGTCTTTGTTTGGGCTTTTCAGTGCCAAGTGCACAAATAAAAATAAAAAAGTGGAAGATAATGGTGGCAACCAGCCACACCTGGAGTAAGTACAGGAGATGGTCATAGGTACAAGGAGGGATAACCCTGCCTGAAATGGGGAGGGGAAGTTGCTGATGGGTGATGAGGATTAGGATACACAGCAGAGCCCTGGAGAAGCTTAAGAACCTGAGCCTGGATGGACTCACTACAGATATCAGCCAGTCATTGGGGAAGAACAAAAAAGCAACTCTTAGAGCATAGAAAGCCCAACTGGATGTGAAGCATTCCAAGTTTAGAAATGCTTTTATCCAGCACTTTCCCCACCTAGTTCCACTGCTACATCACTCACAGTACAATCCAGAGATGATGACTTTTTCTGCTGATGTTTTGCATTAATTATACATTCTTCAAGGGTGTTTTTAAAACTCAGACAGGGAGTAATAATCTGCTCTGTACCTTTTGTTAAGCTATAAAGACAGATAAGAGCTGGGTTTCATCATATTAAACATTCCCTCTACATCTCCTCTCTCCCCACCCCAAAGGAAAGGAGACATACCTCTCCCCTCACACAGCACAGTTTTTCCAGACCCCCTGTAAAGGACTGGCATGACTAAGCAAGAATCATGAGCAAACCAGCTTTTTTATCTCAACCAGAACAAACCTAAACTTAAGAACGCTGTTTTTCCTGCAAGCTGAATCCTGCAGCGAGTGGCACAGAACCCTTCACTTCACGTGCAGGACGAGGGACTCACTTTAAAGCCTTTTTATGTTGAAAAGGTCCTGAATTTGGCCCCACCATGGCAGTCAGGATAATCACAGCTAAGTTTATCAGTCCTGTTTTAAGAGTAGTGAACCCAAGTAATTATTTATATTAAAAAAAAAAAAAAAAAGGAAAAAGAAGCAAACTCCAAATGATGCAAAGACTGAAGAAATCAGAACAGGTATTGCAGCTAACTAGGTTTTCAAGGGGTTAATGAAGAACTCTTCTTAACACGTAGCTTTCAAGGCAAAGCCTTCCCTCACGCTTATGATAATCAAAAGATACTAAAAACCAATTCTACTTTATTCTGGTATAACTGCGGCAGAGCCACTAGAGGAATTGCAACCATTATGTAAGATGAGGCACCATCACAGTGGGGCCTGCTGCTTCCAATGGATTCTAACCACTCTTTTTTATAGATTTCAGCTACCTTTCATTTTAGTAATTAGCCACAATTTCGAAGGAGATCCATAAGCAATTTCCTACACATCTTGAGCCTTAATGCTGCAAGATTGCACTAGAAAGGGAACATAATTTAAAAGTAGTCAACAAAGGGCAGACGACACACAAGAAAGTTCAGTTAAGCAAGAGACAGAGATGACCATTTCATGTAAAAACAGATAATGTTGATGCTCTCTAGATTTGCTTGACCACTACACAGGGCACAGGCATTTGGGAAAACCCAAAAGTGGTTCCCTCCAAACCCCCAAATACTGCACGATTTTATTAACAAGCAGCACATCAGTGCACAGAAAACTTCTTCAGTCAAACTAAAAATGATGTAGCAGACCTGAGATAGTGGTCTGCAGGGAGGATCCTGCCCAGAGGAACCTCGTGTGCCCTTGAGTAGAGGGTTGCTCTCTGAGAGAAGGATCTCAGCTGGTGACAGCACAGGCACATTAGTAACTTCTATTAAGTTCGCATTAGTTTCAAGATCTTCAGCAGAAAGCACGGGAAAAAAAACCCTCATTTTTGAATGTGTGTGTGTTTGGTTTTGAAGGAAGTCTCTCAACTAAATATTATTGAAACAGCAGATGGCAAAATGCAAACTTTATGAAAGGAAAGGCTGCCTTGAGCGGCAGGTTACTGTTTGCATAGAAGAGCTGTGCAAGGGAAGGAGAGAGGGAGGGAGGGAGGGAAGAGTAAGAAGTTGAGATGCGTATTTCTAGCTGAAAAACTTGGTTAGAAAATGATGACCGTGTCTATAAATGTAATCTTTCATGTGCTGGCATGGAGATATGAAAGAGCTGTGAACTGGTGTGAAAACTAAAATACCTAGAGGGACTAATAAGTCCCTACGGGGATCCCAGTTCCTTAAATGCCTGCAAAGGATAATTGCAGAGAACTACAACAGGACTGAATCAATGCCATTTTCCCTGGGAAATTTAAAAAAAAAAAAAAAAATTGCTGCCTCCAATTACATTATTCTGAAGACTGGCTGCTTTCCTCTTCTCTCCCCCACCTCAAAAGTCAACTGCAAACCACTAGAAATATGTCCAGAAAGATTATGGTGCAGCTGAAAGCCAGAAGCATATGAGATTATATATTTACTGGTGCTTTGTCAGATAATATCTGAGGGGAGAGGTAAAAGGGGTTCAGCCTTACAGCCTTTATTAGCATGTTTGGGTTGTTTAAAGGAGCTATCCAATTGTGTCATTGTTGCCAGGTCTTTAAAACTGTATATATCCATGATAAAGGAATCTACTTAATCTTGATCACAAGCCTCCAAGACCTACCAGACTATCCTGTGACATGCAAACTTATTGCCTTTAAACAGGAATTAGAAAAAAAGACATGAATAGGGATGCACCATTACCCATAGCATTATACTGCTCAGGAACAGATGTTAATCAATTTTATGGAATGTTTTAAGTAACATGCAAGCACTTTTGCACAGAACTGTCTGCATAATAGAGATTTCAGTCAAGCAAATACAGGAGATAAGCCTTTATCTTGACTGGAAGAGTTATGTCTATTTTGATTAAAACCAAAGAGGTTACACATTCAAGCGATTTTATTCCCTTGGAATTATGTCATTTCCAGACTGCTATTACATATGGTCCTGTGACAAAAGGGAAGGGAAATAACCTTGCTCTTTATTGTAGTGTTCTCCTTGTGTAAATGTTCATGCACATAACTCATGAAGTACACATGTAGGATGTACATTCCATCCTCACAGATTCCTGAATATACAAGAACTGTACTCTTTATTTCAACTGTGCTAGAAGAATGGTACATTTGGAGAAAGGACTGACCTTACACTCTGTAAGTAATCTGTGCTGCACAATCTCTCATGCAGTACCAACAGAACTTTACCACATCACCCACAAGGCAAAAGGTGCCCCATCTTCTCAATTCATACAAAAGTAGTAGTTGTGCCATTATGCTGGGAGTAATTCTGGTCATTAAACTTCTTCATCCTTGAATGTCAGGAGTTACTTAGGCGACCATCCACTTAAAAAGTACTGCATTTAACTCTCCGTAAAATATGGATTTTATTGCAGCAGTAACAAGACTCCACGGCCACTGACCTCTACTGCTATTGCTTATCTCTTGACTCAACCTTTTGCATGAGAATACACACATGTAGTATGCACAGTGGTTTCCCTGTGTGTGCATATAAGTAGGTGGTACATACATATGAATATATAAATAGGTTAATCTAGCTGACATACAAAATATGTTACCAGCTCCTTAGAAACATTTACTACATAACCAAATTCAGCACTTTCTTTCTGCAATTACAGAACTTCTCCTCTGTAAAAATGCTTGTACGCCTACCTTCTTACTTCCCACCACCTCCACCACTCCCCAACCCCTTCTTTTATCAAATAAAAGACTTCACATTTGTCAATTCCTGTAACGTCCTCAGATCTGCCCGCTCTGCCCCCTTCCTTTCGCTGAGGGAGCGCCTCATTTCAACTGTGCTCTACATTCACTTCTGCACTTTGCCTCGGATTCTGCTCATGATCCAAAGGCTTCTGCCCTGTATTCATGTTATAGCAACTAGGCAGTGTCAAGAAATCTAGACAGACTTTAAAAATTATTATTTTCTAGTTATTCATTGTTCTGTTGTTGTTATTACTCATTATTACAATTATTCTCTTCCAAGCACCCACGACCCTTCTCCCGCTCTCACCACCGCTCCTCGCCCGAAGTGTCTTGCTGGCGATAACAATCCCCAGGAAAACGCCGCATCCCTTCGCCTGACTTACAACGCCAGCAAATGTGGTCCCCACACGCCCCTGAGCGCCGGGTACGCCGCGGAGCTCCGGGTGGGGGGGGTCACCCCGGACAGAGCCTTCCGCAAGACAGCTGCCAACTTTGCAAAATAAGTGTTGTCATCCCCCCCCCCTCCCCCCCCCAATTAATTAGCATTCCCAATAAGCACGGCAAAAAGAAGAAAAAAAAAAAAAAGGAAAAAGAAAGAAAAGAAAAAAGAGAAGAAGGAGGCAACTGGCTGGTGGCAGCTGGAACTTGCCCCTACAGCGGAGCAGAGCATCTACTCACCGGCACGCAGGGACGGCGGGGCCGAGCCTCGCCCGGGTCGGCGGCGCGGCTCCCCGGCCCCTTCTCCCACCGCTCAGCCTCCCCGCCTCGCACTGGGTCTCCCGCTCGGCCAGCAGCACTTTTTAACTCCGGCATGCAGGCAGCCCGAGCCGACGGGGCTCTCTATCTGATTGGTTTCCATTCACTGCTCCTGATTAATAAAAAAAAAAAAAAAAAAAAAAAAAAAAAAAAAAAAAAAGGAGGAGGGGGAGGGAGAAGGGGGAAAAAAAAAAAAAAAAAAAGCCAAACTCCTCCCTCCCCGCTCTCCTCCCTGGCAGGCGCGCACACACACCCGCACACATACGCACAGCAGCGCTGCGGCTGCCGGAGCTGCCGCACTGGGGCCGGGCGGGCGCGGAGCGGGCGCGCAGCGGGCGCAGAGCCGGATCCTCTGGGCGGGAAGAGATTTGCAACTGAATGCGGTGGGAGGGCAGAGGGGGAGGGTTGTGCTAGGGAGCCCCCCGTGCCCCCCTCCCCGAGAGCCGCTCCGTGCTCGAGGTGGAGGGCAGCCAGCTTCTTCCCAGTCGTTTGGTAGTGATAGCTAAAGCAGAATAAAACCGGAGGAGGGGGAATAAAAAGGAGGCATGCTCCTGTGTTGTGAACTGTGTGCTTGTGTTGTGCGGCTTCTCATCCTCCGAGCCGGTCTTAAGTCCTTCTCTCGGCACCTGAGATGCTCCGCTGGTCTTTTCCCACACTTCCCAGGAACTTCTTGGACTTGATGAATCAAGAAATTTCGGTGAATTATTAATGGAGATGATACTTCGTGGGGGTGATCACATGTGGCGGTTTCTATGTGAATGGGAATCAGCGGAGGAGGATTTTCCAGATGCCTGCCTTCGCTTGGTCCCTGTCTTCCCAGAGGTCTCCCCGCTCACGAGGTTATGACTAATCTTAATGCAGAATGAACTGAAATCTCAACGTTTGTTGTGGGACTCATGAAGCCCCTCTGCACACATACAAAACTCCCCCCTCCCCATGGCTCCCCTAAGTCTAACCTGAACTAGGGCTTTAGGTTTTTTTAAT
Source organism: Myiozetetes cayanensis (assembly GCF_022539395.1). Taxonomy (NCBI): domain Eukaryota; kingdom Metazoa; phylum Chordata; class Aves; order Passeriformes; family Tyrannidae; genus Myiozetetes; species Myiozetetes cayanensis. The sequence goes on along the minus strand of NW_026086604.1, from coordinate 80,464,672 downwards.
CTAAATATTAAATGACAAGATGGAAATTGCCTGCCAGTTTATTATTTACCTGACATGAGTACTCCAATTCAGCTGCACAGTGTCCCCTTAAGATTCATGGCAAATGTTGCAAGAAGTGAAGCTTTCAGCCATTTGCCTCTCACATCTCCACAGCCTCAGGTTTGACCTTTATGATTTTTTTTCCCCTGCTAGTCAGTCTAAAGGCATCTTGTTTTTCTTTCTTTCTTTTTCCTTTCCTTTTTCTGCCCTTCCTTCTATCCGCCTTTCATAATTTCTACTTGTTGTATGTCTTAAGGATGGGTTTGTGCTGGCTCTAAGCCACCTCTGTGTCCTGTTTCTGGACAGTTTCAAGGCTTTTAGTATAATTTAGATATCCTAAGCACCAGGAATTCAGGTAGCAATCTTGCTGCTTGTGCTGTAATTTCTACAGTGCTGCAGCACCATCTCCACAGAATAGCTGTTATCCCTGAAACTGGGCTTGTTGCAAAATGTGGAATATGTACAATTTTCTTAAGAAAGGTTAGTCATTAATGTTTGATCTTTGTGTACTTTCAAGCCTAATCGACAAGAAGGGAGATTTAGTCTGTGAAATAGGTAACATGTAAGCTCTGAGTGATGTCCGGGTGTTAGAGAAACAAATTACTTATTGGTAGAATTGTCTTGTTAAGGTTTAGGACTTGACATGCCTCAGTGATCTCAGACCTAGGGGGAGGTTAACAAAGCTTGGGAAGAAGACTGTACCTCTGATAGTGGACACAAAGAATGAAGAACTTGCGGGCCACAAGGACATCTAGCAGAACTCCCAAGACAAGGAAGGAACTATTAAAGCCAACTCAGCAATTGTGCTTGAAATCAGCTCCAACTGGGTAAAAGGTAAGTCCGGCATTGGGAGATTGCAACTACCAACATACGGACCACTGACCCAAGAAACCCATCAGCTTAAGAGAAAGACTGAGCGTGGGACTAATTAGAAGAAGTGAGAGAATCATTAATCAGTTGAAGGTGGAATATTAATTAATAAGAGAACTACGTAACTTGTAGCCGATAAGCACCAATTCCTTTGCTGAAATGTGCAAAAGTTTTGATAGTTGGAATTGTGGATTGGATTGATTGAAGTTTGATTTGTGGGATACCACTGAACACCCAGGCTTGTGCAACTCCAAAATAAATAACATCTCTCTTGAGTGTGTAATTATTGGCTTATTACACACTGGATAATGAATCAGATTTTCATTGGACAACAGACTCCTTAAGGAAGCCTTCAACCTATACCCCTCTGTGTTGGCAGAGTCCTTCTTCAGTCCAACATCAGGCTTTTAAGGAACTCTGTGATACCTACAACAGCCAAAGCAGTGTAAAGAGGCTGGATTCTGCTTTACATATGTTTGTAAACTCCAGCAAATCACCTGGAAAAGCCACTTAGGTACCACTGCCATTATCTGGCCATTTTAGTCTTTCCATGGCACAGTTTTTCCAGATCATTCTGATTGCTCTTCTTTGAACTTCTCCTAGTTCTCTCATTATTTTTTTTTTCCAGCAGTGACAGGTCAGAAGCTCAGTGAGTATTTGCAGAGTATTCCCACAGGAGCTTTCTGGATACAGTCTGTCTCTCCTTTATGACAGACCACATTTGCAGGCTTCCTTGTTCCCTGCCATATTGCATTGTCAATGTCTGATTCACTGCCCACACTGACCCTGAGGTCTCCTTGGGCATTGTTCATTCCTGGATGTGTCACATATTGGTTAGATTTAATAAGGTTGCTTTTATTTATTTTTTTTTATTCTAATTTTTTTATTAATTCCTCAGGCAGGATGGGATTATTTATGTCCAAGAAGGACTTCTGTATTTTTGTCAAAAAGGGAGAGTTAGTGCAGGAACTTATCCAGTGTTATCCAGAGCACATGCATGAGATTTTTATTTTCTAATTAATTATATGAATTCGTGGTTAAAAATTTTAAGTCTAGAGCTGTGTGAAGAAAGCTTCTTTTCATTTTTGAGGGACATTGTCAGGATAGTGCTTTTCGTCCTCAACCCTCTTCTATTGACAGCTATAATGATATTTGAATTCACAGAGTAGGTCACGTCATTAGCCCATGAAGGTTCCTGTACCTCATACATTAGCTGAGTGAAAGGCTCAGCTAGGATTGTGAAAATTGATCAAGATCAGCATTGGTTGAAAACAACTTCCCTGTCATGAGGTGGAGAATTTAAAAAGGCTCAAAGAAGGACTGAATGTTTATGAGTTTAAGACACTCAGACTGGAAAAGAAAATATAAATTGTTTTCAGGTCATGAACAAAACTCATATTTGGAAATCAGGATGAGTACTCCAGGTGAAACATACACCTATCTTGTCCCTCTCCTATCTTTTCTGTGGGTCTTCTCTGAAGCAAGCATTACTACCCGTGGACTGACACCGAATTAGCCAGAATGAAGATCCAAAGAGGCAACTTCTGCCTCTGCAGTCTTTGTGAAATGCCCAAACCCTGCAGACAGTGACTGAAATGTCCATGAATCTCAGTCACCAGCATAGAAACAAAGTACAGCATGAGCTAGGAATATGTGATGGTATTATCTTAGCTATGCAGGAAATCCTGTTTCCAAATAATAAAGGATGTCTGTGTGGGATTTAAAACCTAAAAAGACACCTATGGTACACTACAAGCTGCAGTATCTATGAATGTCTCACTTTGTGACTCCATACTTCAGAGTTTTCCCAGCCCTGCTTATCTTCTAAACGTAAAGAGGGACCTTACTCTAAATTTATAAAGGGGAAACCTCAGTCTAAGAGAATTTCTCTTCACTCTTTCTGCTTTTCCTTTTTTTTTTTCTTTTTTTTCAGGGAGGTGGGGAGCTTTGCTTTCTCAAGCTTAAATGCTATGTCCTCAAAGTCTCTAAGCCCAGTTCTGTAGATCTATGTGCAGTGATCAAGGATTAGCCAGGCGATTGCAGGGGCTGAGATAACGTCACAATTTACCTATCCTCAAGCAAGATGCACTTCTCATAGCACTTAAACAGACCCCTTGTGTTTTCCTAGTCCTAATCTGTTGCAAATACAAAAGAAACAGGGTAGCACAAAACGCTTTTGCATCTTCTCCTCTCTATTCCCTCTGATCTGCTTGACCACTGGAGGAGTGATGGTTTGCTAGCTGGATTCCAGTGATTGCATGCAGGCCTGCATCACATATCTGTTCCCCTTCTACAAATAGTTTTGTTCTTTGTCAATCTCCTTTTTCTGTTCTCCTTCTTGGGAGCCTTTTGAGGTTCTCAAAATTGTAGAAAGAGATTATCTCAACAAGTCTTAATGCCTTGTTCTAATTTGAATTTGTTACATGTTTTAGCCCCTTCTAGAAGTGACGAAGAAAAGCAGGTGATGATTTGATTGGTTGCTTCATAAGCCACACAAGGAACTACTCCATTTTTACCTATTTCATGGATGGTTTAAGGTGGAAGAGATTCCCACTGTGAGATACAAATTAACTAAGAAGAAAAATTTGCATCAGATTTTGCTGATTTTGTGGAGATATTATGCAACCTGCTTGGTTTTTCTTAGTTTGCTGTCTGAACCTCTCAGATACCTCCCAAGTAGAGAACCTGGCACTGCAAATTCTTGCAGTTTCACAGCTTCTTGAATGTCTAGCTTTCCCTGTTTCAGTGGTGAAAGTCAGGTAATGAAGGTAATTAGAAAATAGTAACAATATTTTTGATTTATCCTTGAAATAGTTGTATTTATTCATCAAGAGTGTAGTTCCTCTGTACAAATTAGTGCTTGTGTCTTCTTGTCTAGGCTGAAGATGAAGATGAGAATTTATTTTCAAAAGTAATCTGGAAATTTAGTTTTCCAGTCAACGAACATGTTAGTTATTCCTCTGCTGCTGTGGGTACATCTGAATTGTTTCGAAGAAGCACAATTTTTCTTCAAGGAATAGCAACTAATTCCGAGTTGAATAATCCTGACCATTATGGCTCTTCATGAGTTTTTCTATTGGTGTCTAGTCTATGTCTTTTTTTTTTTTTTTTTTTAACTTAGGTATGGCGGATGGCAAAACCAATCTCATTTTGGATTAAACTCATACTGAAACAGATATTTTCAAAACTGTCATACACCTCTGAATTCTTTACCTCTCCTAATTCCAGTGGTATTAGAATATCACAAGAACAGCTGTTGTTATGTTGCTTGTGGATTCATTACAGAATTGTGCTGTGAAAGTAGTTACAGAATTGTTTTGTGAAAGTAACAAGCAGGGTGGCAGGTAAGTTTCACATATACATCTAGTTTAGGTATGTTCAGCTGACCTGCACTTTCAGGTATTTCACGGTTCACCCCTCAGTCATTGCAAACTACAAGGAAACTCTGCTGTTAAAATTGATAGTAACAGCATCTTTCACCTTTTGCATTACCAATATGTCTGATTGATCATTCCTTACAGAAGCATAAAAATGTCAGCGTATCAAATAAGATGGGCAAATAGCAGTTAATGCTTTGGGAGTTTCATTGCCTCAGCAGGTACATGAAGTTATAATTACTCTAATCAGCACCCCTATAAGAGCTAGCACTTCAACATGCCAAACTTACCATAGAAAAGACATGAAAGGATGGAAATTTTTACCATTCAAAACACCATAGAGATCAACTAAATCTCAACTAGCATGATCTTTAAAACCTAAAGCTTACATCATTAGGATAAGTGAGATGCTAACACACATCTACATGCATGGGATAGCAGCAAATGGAAAATCAGATTCTATCCCTCTAGCTCAATAATCATTATACAATAAAATCAGTTTGTGACCAAATTTCACTGTAAGTCATCCAGCTACGGTTAGACTCTTGATAAATTTCTTGTAACTGATAAGATATGTTATCAGTGATCATCTGATGCTGCTGTTGTAGGAGTTGTTAGTAGCGGACACTAGTCAGAATCTGTACATGTTACCGCTTTCCATATGCAATGTAATTGTAGCAAAATTGGAAGTCAGTGCTATTTTCCTAGCTTTGTCAAAGTTTTGGGTGCTTTGGGAATATTTTACAAGATACACATAAACATTTTTCAAGAAATTATTTCATTTTCTGAAAAAAACAAAACAAAACAAAGCAAAATATCCTTTTAATTTATTGTGGAACCTGCAGAACTTTTCTACAAGATTGCATTTGTTGTTATAAAGCTCCACTTTGGACATGAAATCTATTATTTATTTGTGTGAAGCTAACATTCTTACCAGTCCCCTGTCTGTTTGTATCCATCGATTCTCTCTTCTCTAAGGGCGCAGACTTCCTCTGTAAGTTACCATGGTTTAACCAGTTATTCCTCACTGCCTGAGCCACAGTGACTGTCTCTGTGTATTCTCAGATGGTAGAGAACACCATGTAATTTGATTTAGTCAATCCCTTTTCACTATGGACTAGGCTAAAAAGAATTATCTTGCATTTGTTCCTGGCTAAGAGTGCCTATATGAACAGGTACTATGCTTCAGCTGATGTAGGCCACTCACTGTGCAGTAATAACTTGCTTGTGAGTCTGACATGAACATACTTTGTATTTTAATAACCTCTGGAGAATTGACTGTCTTTTCTACCTCTGCTTGCACAGCACCTAGTACAATGGGAGGAAAGGCACTATAAAAGTCATGCAAATAATTAATACATCAGAATCACAGTGTATTTTTCAGTAGTTCACACACAGGCACATCCATTCGCAGATTTCCTGGCCCAAAGGATTTGTCACCTAAATCCAGCAGAAAGGCAGACACTAAAGAGGAAAATGAAGAGATGAAGTGAGTTAAGATTCACACAGCAGGTCAGTTTAGATCTGGGGATAAAATCCAGACCTGATTCCTACTCCACTCAAGCTCACACCAGTGTTTTATCCTCTTATTCACAGTGCCTGTCATGGTTGGTTCCTACCAAAGGTTTCAATCCAGGCATATCTTTCTCATTTCTCAGATAAGTATTGCTGAGAACCACAGGTCAGTCCTTCCCCCCAGCTGATCAGTGCCTCCTTCTCAGGATTAGGATTTAGTCCAAATCTTCATCTTTCCTGATAACGGTGTTGACATATACACTTGTCTGTTAGGTTAGACCATCTACACGATGAAAAGCAGATAATTTTTGAGTAGTTTTCGAAAAAGTGGTGCTTTGCTTTCCCCTACTTTTTGATTCATATAGTCCCAAGTATGTTCCTTGCATGGCTGCAATGACCTATGGGGTTACAGCAGGGCTGAATTCTGCAACACAGACACACACACAGACACACACATGCCTTACACTAACATTGCAAATGTACACTGCATTTCTCTTACTAAAGCAGTTTAAGTCATTTCCCCCTCCTCTGCCTGTGAGCTAGTCACTCCTGCCTCTGCTCCATCTCACCTCTCTCCAGAGTTTTGTCATCAAAACCGCCTGGTCACAGACACAATATGGTTAAAAATTACTCTTTACAAGGTTAGTTTTGTTACTCAGACCATTTGAGTCACCTGTTGTATTGGAAAATCTGAGGGAATGATGAACTACTGCACCTCTGTGTATGTGCAGGAGAATGGTGTTTGGGGAGAACTTCTTAAATGACTATGTCATTTGAAAAAATGTAGCATCACATCACACATTAAGAGATACATCCTCTTTTCAGGACAAATTCTGTAGCAACATAGTAATTAAAATGATGAAAAATCCTTAGGACAGTTGTGAAAAATAGTGTTCTAGCTATATACAGAACTTGAAGCAAGCTTTGTAGTAGCATTTACTTGGCAACTATTTATGCCATCCCAGAAGAGACAAACACCCTTTGCACTACAGTTTTTTGTGTGCTACTTGCTGTATCTAAGAACATAATTTGCTGTTCCTGATGTTTAGCTGAAGGCAGGGGCCTAGAAAAGTTCTTCATTAAGTGTCACATGGGCTATTTTATTCTACCATATAATATGTATGGTTTGGATTTTGTGTGTGTGTGTGTGTGTGTTTTTTGTGTGTATGGTTTTTTGTTGTTGTTTTTGTTTGTTTGCTTGTTTGTTTTTTACCATCCTTGTTCTTTTTATCTGAAGTTTGGAAATTACAAGTCCTTGTGTCTTTCTTTGAAGCCACCAAGTGAACTAGTCATTAGAGACCTCTTTGTGATCCCCGTTTTTGGAGTCCAGTGACCACAACGTTTTCATAACTTTCTTATCCCTACCTACTGTGGATGTAAAACTTTTGTTACTGCAGGAGAGTGACACTAATCTCAGTCTGCATCTTAAGAGAGCAGGGGTATTTTGAATTTAAGTGGATGTCTAAATTTCGAATGAAGGTGTGATTGCAGCTGAAAATCTAGAAATGCCTATGCAGTGTCTGTAAATACATATACTTTGCCTAGGAGACTGTAACATTTTAAATATTTCTAGCTCATCTGCTTCCATACTGGTTACTTGTAACCCCTTATCCTTCAGGGTTACTTATGTGGTTACCTGGTCATCCTCCATCCTGCACCCCTAAGCCCTGGCAGTTTCAGGGAACTTGTAGAAACCAGGAGCCAAACTCTTGGTAGAATTTTTTATTACTCCTTTCAAATGGAATTGCACAGCTACCCTATGGGCAACATGAGAAGTAAAGTCCCTAAGGATGAGGCATCTCACTACAGGTTACCATGAAATGCAAAGGAAATATTAAAACTGCATAATGCAGCTGGCTACTCAGCCTGATATTAATGTAATTTTGGGTCATTTTTCCTTAAATGAAGAGAAATATTCTCTCCTCTGTAAAAGATTTCCAGACAGAAAGAGAAGCAGCAACCTTTTATTTTGCATTTAATGAGAATAGCCTCCACCTGAAAAGAACATATTGTCAGGACCTTTTTTATTTACTTTCTCAATTAGTAGCAAACTGTGATAGTAATTCACAAGAGAATTAACACACTGCCTTCTGCATTTCATTGTCTCCTTTTCCTGTAGCTATTTTGGGAACTGCAACGCTGTGGGATACACCTAGTTCCCGTTAATAAGTACTGTACTGAAAAGGAAAAAGCTAAACATCCTCTACTCAATCCTCTTTCTAATCTCTTATTCAGCCTTCTAGTAGGGTGGGAAACATTTTAACAGGAATTAGAGGTAGGGTTTTGTAGGAAAAGACCATCTTGTAGTTGAATGAAAATGAGTATACTAGCGAGCACCCATGATAATGCACCCATAATACAGGGGAAGACAGTAGTCGCTTTGGAATTCCTGTTGGAAATATTAGTTTATTGACCCAGGTTTTAGCTCTGCTGGTTAATTAGAAACAGACTGAACCTTGGGCACCTGAGTAGTCCACTCAAGTCTGGAGTCTTAGATCTTTGTTGAATCAGGGCTTGAGGTATTATGAGATATAGCACCTACAGTAAGCCCCATTGCAGACGAAAAAGAGTTAAAAAACCTGTTTACATGTTCTCCTTGAGTTGAATGGAGAAATGTTTCCTGAACCCACAGGCTTTGTTTCACACTTGAAGTACTGTATAGCCTATTTGAATATTTTTGTAGTGCTTAACATTAACATCTCTCACACAGTTTACATTACTTTGACTTATGGAGGTTCCACTGTGGAGGATTGGGAAAAACTAAAGTTCTGTATTAGTAAACCCATGACAGAAAAAGGAGGCAATTATCTCTTACTTTAAAAGCTTCGAAGTGTAATTCTTGCAATTAATTCCTACAAGGTTCAGAGAATCTACGCTGGATTTGGTTTATGGTAGATATTTACATTCTCTTTGGATCAGCTGTATATTTATATATGAGAACAGTGATTTCAATAATAATCTTCTACTTAAACTTGCAAATCGAATAGACCCTATGTTGCATTTGATGTAAATTAGTGAACTGTTGTTAAAGGTCCAGTTGAGTATCTGGTGCTATGGATAAAAATAGTTGTCTTGGCATGTCTTTGCCCCTCCCCCCACCCCCCCAAAAAAAAAACTTTATAAGGCTCTTTCTTGCTCTTCCATTTTCTTCCATATGTCTAGCTATGTATTAGCTAAACACCACAGTAGGGAAAATGCCCAACAACTATTTGGAGGCATAAAAACAACCTGATGTAGCACACACATCCAGTAGGAACATAATCCATAGGAGCGGTTGGGGTGGGGCCTTAGGAAAGAGCCATAATTTATAATTGGCCACTGTTCATCTGATAAAAAAGAGTGAAACTGTGAGTTGAAAAGGGACTTCAAAATGTGAACCTGTCAAAGCTCATGCATTGTATTTGCTTTGGATAGTGCATTAACATCTCTAGCAAAGCTTATGCTATTTTGAGTGATGGAGGTCCTACTGTGTAGGGCTGAGGAAAAAAAAATCATGTTCTGTATTAGTAAGCATGTGACTGGGAAAAAAGGCAATTATCTCTTTCTTTGAGAGCTACAAAGTACAGTGGTGGTAGCTTCTGACAAGAGTAAACTAGAAGTGCACAGCTTAAAGGCAAACTGAGGACATGAAGATGAAAGGTTCAACCCTCTCTTCCTTTCCCCCTCCTTTTTTACCCACCCTTGTGATCTCTTTGTTACAGTTTGAGAGAAAATCTGGGGCACTTCTTTCTTTTATTTCTTCCAGATTGTTATTTTATCCTCATTTTTGGTAGAGTGGGTAATGATATCCAGTGGCTGCTTAGATGAATCACTGATAGATATTCCTTAGGGATATTCCAGAAAAATGCATCCCAGCCAGGACTTATTTCCTAAGGCACAGCATGAATCTTGAAACCTATACAGTCTGCCAACAGTAATCAGCTCCTGTCACTGGTCAGGTTTCCATTATTTTTATCTTGGCACTCTTCTTCAGCCTTTATCCACCGGTACCAGCAATTAAAGACTGCAATGAATCTCTTATGCACGTAAGAAGGTGAAAAAACACACAGGACCCTTTCTTACCCTTGCATTTTATCTCCAGAATATTATGGTTCCTTTCTTCCTTTGGACTCACTAGCTTATACTGGCTTGGTTGGGATTTTCAAGGTACTTCCATTTCTTTGCTTGGGTACTTTGCAAGAGAAAACCTGTCTAGAAATTTCTCCTCTCTGAAATCTACCAGGCTAGAGGCATAATTAAGAGAAAAAAAACAAACAAAAAAACCCACACAAAAAACCCAAACAAAAAAGCCCAAACAAAAAAACCCAAACAAACAAAAAAACAACCCCAAAAAACCCAACAAAAAAAAGAATAGAAAATATTTTAGTGAAAAGACAGGTGAGTCTATTCAGAGATCCGAAATATTGAAATGAAAAGGGATGTGTATAAAGGCTCCACATCCATTAAGGAGGTGAAAACTGCTGCTGTATTCAGTGAATGCTTCTGAAAGTTTGAAGTAATCTCCCCAAAGTGCAGGTTGTGTCACAATATGACCCAAGAGCTTTGGAGGGTGTTCTGTTATGTCGGAACCAGTCATCGGAACTTGAACCATGCTGGTACTGATCAAGATTGGTTTGGAATTGGGAACTGACTGTTGCAGAAACTGCCCCAGGCACATTACAACATCTCCCTGTAAAATCTCTGAGCTGTAACATTACCTTTTATGGAAAAGTTCTCCTTCCAGTACAGCTTTGGAATGGCATTATCACCTCTCCCTCCTCAAGAAGGCCTTTCCAGTTGGCCTTCACTGACTGCATCAGCTGCCAGGTGGAAAGTGATCCATCACTGCTTTCACTCTCTTATGCAGTAGGCAAATTTTTAAAGAAAAACAGCATTAAAGCTGGATGAAAATAATTTCCCAAGCCTGCACGACAATGTATCTATCACCACAGCAGTGCTGAGAGCTCCTGCAGACAAGCTGACGTGATGTGAGTGAATGCTGCTGGTTTCCTTGCATGTGCCCATCCTGCTGCCGCTGCAACCGCTGCTGGCACAGAGCTGGGGCAGGCCAGGCGTGAGGCACAGGGAGGGAGTGAGGCTGCCTCCACACCATCCTTGCCCAGCCCATAATTCTGCACTCCCAAGCAGTGAATCCGTGCAGCTAGGTTGCTACACAACAGGCATCTGGCCTGGATCAAGCACAGGCTCACAGTTGCTTTTTTTTTTTTGGTCACTGAACAGAGCATAGATTCACAGTAATGGATGATGGTGTGTTAGTACAGTGGCTGCATGTTGGCTATAGGGCAACAGACAACTGCTGATACAGCCAACTGGTAAAAATTCACCTGTCAACACTGGCAGAATGAATTAATACACTACATCCACAATCTGTGATGAACTCTGAAGCCAAATGTACTATATTGCCAAAGCACAGCCTTACTATTTGTGGGATTTTTGATAAGAAACAGGCAGCTTCTAGGGCTGCAGAGGCTGAGGAGGATGTAATTGCATATTATGTTTGGGAAGGATGCTTGGGAAATGCTGGAGACTGCATTGCAGTTCACCATCCCAACTCCCCCAGCTCTGCTGACACAGCTGGATAAGAGCTGAACCAGTGAGCTAGGTCACTGAAGTTATTTTGCTGTTACTTTTCAGGGTTACTTTTAACCCCAAGCATTTGAGTGAGCTGGTTTACAGAGCAGCCAGATAAACAGTTGCTGTGGCTCACCAGGGAGGGTAAGGCTGCAGCGTGAAGTGAGAGGCAGAGCGGGTAGCTACACTGACCCAACCGTTCTGTTTTAAGCTCTCTGGCAACCCCTCTGTGTCAGAGTTGAAGTGTATGGTGCATATTTTGCAGCACTGCTCCCAGAGGTATGAGTATCTTAGGAACAGCCACTTCTCACTGTACAGTCTTCATCTTAAAATAGACAGAGCAGGCTAAAAGATGTTTGTTTACAGTAAAAACAAAGGATCTAGATGGAGCAAATTAGTCTTGTATTTAATTTGTGATTCAGGCTCATCTCTGACTCTTCCAGTTTCTCTGCAAATAAAAGAGCATGTGACTGCATGTAAACATTTAGCCTAGTCAGATTTAGACAACATTTGGACTTGGATGCTAAACTTCTCTTACTTTTCAGTGGCATTTTAGTGCCACTCTTATTTCTTCCTTTAAAATCTACCCCAGGATTCTAGGTGAAGTTTTTTTTCCTGTTTATTTTGTGTCTGGTTTTTATATTATAGGGATCAGGTAAATATTATACAATTCTCCCACTAGTATTGCAAAAAACCCCTCCATATAATATTGCCACTTCTGTGACAAAAAAAAAAAAGAAGTCACATGCATAAAATTTTTAGCAAATCCTATCCAACGAATATATTTGCAGGGTGCCCTGTCATGATCAAAAACTTCTGTTATTATCTCTGTAGGAAAGCCCTGATGAGGTCACATTACATTACCCCCTGCTGGGGATTTTCTCTCTCATGTCTCCTGCTTGGGGCTAAAAAGATTGTAAACTGGGTGTTCAGTGTCCCACAGAATTAACCAAAATCCCAGATTAGAAAGCAGCAGTTTCTACTTATTTTTTATCAACTTTGTACCAGTCTTGTTCATCATCCTTTCAACAGAAGAATTGTTTATCCCATTTTTGTTATTAGATCTCAAATTAGTATCTTCCAGGGGAGGCACAGAACCTAATTGGAATAATGAATGTACTCGTATTTCGTGATATGTTTTAGCATACTACAATTCAGATACAGTGCGTATGAAAGTACTTAATAAAAGTTTTCCTAATGGGATATACACTTAAAAGGTACATTTTTTTTTTCTTTAGATCTGACATCACTATAGTGATGTGCTTTCTCATGTTATGCTTCCCTCTGCCTTTGCAGGCCTTTATATTGCTGATGAGCAGAAGGCAGAGGAGGTAAGGTCACTCTTCTTTTCCTGTATCACTGTCATCATCATCAACTGATGTAGTTGCAACAGAAGTGACACTATTCTTGTTTGTTCTTTCCTCTGAGACCATAGAGAAACTCTTCTGAGTGTTAACAAAAGGCTCAAAGTACCCGTCTGGTATGTACAGAAAGCCCTCTGTCATCCTGTTTCCTCCTCCATAATACTAAAAGTAGTTGCTGGAATCATAAGCCCAGCATGGTGGCAGTTGCCTCACACAGTGACTCCATTTATTTTGTTTGCTTAGATCTTTGAAGTTGGATCCTCATGGTCTTTTAATCAGGACAAACTCAGTGACTTCTTAGACTTCTCTTTTCAAACACTGCGTTATCCAAGATGTGGGATGAAAGACAGTGTGGAGCAGGCAAAAGCTGAAAACCAGAACTGTAATGTTTTCTAATGGGATATTTGAATGACTAGAAAGTTGAAAAGTAAGCAATCTTTTTCTTTCCTTCTTGGTTCTTTGTCCTCTTCTACTGTGTAGGTGGTAGATACATTGCTATCCATTGTGCCCATGATCTCTTGTCACCAACTGGAAGATGTTCTTGGGCTGCAAGACACTCTTGTGTTATTGGTTTTCTAATCACAGAAAACAGAAACTTGTTATAGGTACTTTGTAGTGAAGAACAAAATCTTTTTTCTTTTTCTTTCTTTCCATATTACCTTTCCACATTCTTTTCAGAAATATATGCATTCTCTGGAACAGACTCACTGATGGGTGCAAATCCATCTCCCAACTCTGTATCTGTTAATTCCTATGGATATTGTATAGATGCCATTCAATTAAAAAAAACTAAACAACAAATAACAAACAAACAAAAAACCCCAAACAAACAAAAGAATCCCCACAAAACAAAAAAGAAACTCAACCTCACTTTGTAAAATAGTCTCCCAACTACCTTTGCAATTTTTATTGTAATTTGAAAGATTATCGTTTGCACCAGTTTTCACCAATCCCATATTTGCAGATCAGGGCTCTGCCACACAATATGCTTATGAGAGACTACCCGTACACTGTTTTGCTTTGCTCTTTTTTTCATTTCCACCTATGAATTGAAACAAATTTCAAGTGTAGCAATGTATTTTTCTGATATTGGTATGAATGACTGAAAGAGTGGCTGATAAGCCAGGGAGTCATCCAGAGGGGCCTTGATAAGCTGGAGAAATGGGCTGACAGAAATCTTATGAAGTTCAACAAGGGGAAGTGTAAAGTCCAGGACCTGAGGAGGAACAACTCCATGCACCACCCCAGCACCACCCAGCTGGAGAACAGCTTTGCAGGAAAAGACCTGGAGGTTCTGGTGAACACCAAGTTGAACATGATCCAGCAGCATGCCTAGAAGCTAAGAAGGTTGATGGTATCCTGGGCTGTATTCAGCAAAGTATTGCCAGCAGGTGAAGGGATGCGATCCTTCCCCTTTATTCAGTGCTTGTGAGACCACACCTGGAGTGTTGTGTCCAGTTCTGGGCTTTTCAGTACAGGAGAGGCCTGGACGTGTTAAAATAGTCCATTGAAGAGCCACAAAGATGATGAAGGGACTGAAGCATTTCTCTTATGAGGAAAGGATGAGAGCGGGGGCTGTTCAGCCTGGAGAGGAACAGCACTGGGGGCTCAATATGTATAAATAACAGAACAGAGATCACAAAGAGGAGTGGGCCGGGCTCTTCTCAGTGGTGCTCAGTAACAGGACTAGAGATAAGTGAGACTAGAGATAGGTGGAAACACTTTTCCACTGTGAGAGTGACTGAGCACTAGTGCAAGTTGCCCTTGGAGAACATGGAGTCTCTATCCTTGGAGATATTCAAAAGTCATCTGGACATAGCCCTGGACAACTGTCTCTAGGTGATCCTGGTTAAGCAGGAAACTTGGACCACATGATCTCCAGAGGTTCCTTTCAGCCTCAACTATCCTGTCATTCTGTGATTCTTTGAATTGGTTATTCTCCTATTTAACCAGGCCTGAACAGTCTGTAGTTGTGGAAATTTACCTATTATGAAACATTGTTCCTGAAAGATTATCACCTAAGAAATGTTTCTGTCATTTGCCTGAAAAACTCTCGGTCTTCACTCCTGCCCTGCCACTGCATGCAAACCAAGGGCATAACCAAGGACTTTTCAATTCTGCAACAAAGTTCTAATGAACATCAAGACTCTTCCAGCTCCATGTGCCATTACTAGCTCCAGTTCAGGCCATTACTACTAGACAAAGTGCATGATCAAAGGATGAAGTTGCACATTAAAGCAGCAATATTGTCAAGAATATGCAATTTTACATGCTCCTGCAGGGCAGTGGAGTGGCAACAAGGTTACCCAGGTCTCTTTCCAGCTGATAGTGTTCCAGAAAGGGTTGCTCCACAGTAGAAATACAAACTAGCAATGTCTCTGTGGCCAAGCTGGCATCTGCCTAGAGTGCAATGCAAAGTACTTCAGAAGATGCCATTATATTTCTGCAGTTGCCTATTCAAAGGAAATAGAGAAATGTTTCCCCTGTTCCCCTGTCCCAGACTCTCCAAGGAATCAGGCTGTAGGCTGCCAGTTGGATTATACTGTAGAGTGAGTTGAACAACACAATTATTTTTTATATAGCTCTATAATTTCCAACCATAAATTTAATTGGAAATTTTAAGGATATGAGACTGATAAAAGTGAGGTGGTTTAGAAGTTACTGACTGAAGTAAAAAAAATTGTGAGCTAAACAGGGATCTCAATTGCAAACATGAAAATTAATCTATCTATTTAATTATTTGCATAGGTAACATCATCATAATATCTGAGCACTTTAGAAGTATTATGAATTTTCTCAGTTCACTGTAGCTTCATCAGAAAAAGTTCATGTTCTGAAGTGGGAGCAGTACTGAGCTCACTACAGGTGTGCAACACTTCTATTGCTGAACTGTGTATGAATTTTTCCATCTGTGGGAATTGGCTGTTTCCCCCACATTATGAGAGTATTAGCTGACAGCCACATATGAATAGGGAAGATGGAATTAAAAGAGTATGAAAATAATCCACCAGCAGTTATATTTCATTCTTCTTCTCAGCTGAGTCACTGTAACTGTGCCTTAGAGTCTCTTTGCCTATAGGATCAGCATTTGGTCTACAGAAACTGGTATGGGGAGTGTTTGCTTTATGTTAGGTCATGGTCCTGTATGAAGAGACTTGAGGGCCAGAAGAAACCCTTGGCAAGGGGAACAGGAGATTGCTCCTTTCCTGTGAGCAGCTGAGCATATTCAAGAAGAGGAGGCTATGGACCATGGAACAGGTAGAGGGAACTGGGACACTCTTAAAAAGGGGCACGGGCAAACACATTGTCAGGCCTCAGAGATGGCAGAAAGAAACAAACTTCCTGGGGACCAGATGGCATGATACAGCATTTTCTGCATATCTGATCAGATGGACTGAAAGCCATCCTCGAGTCATGAAGCTCTCTTTAAGGACACAATGGGATGAAGATTGACTAGAGCCCTTTTTTATTTCTCTTCTGCCTCACCAATTCTTTTGGTAACTGCCTTTGACAGGTTCAAATTTATACTAGATTTCCTGCATTTCAAAAAGTTGTTCGTCTTAGTTTATGTTCTCATCAAAATTAGGTTTAAATCTTACTGAGCATTTTGATATTAGGGGGAGTTCTTCTCAAATTAAAGATGTAGGTGGAGCACACTGAAATCTCTTGCTGATAGGCAAGCAGTTAAAAGAGAGAGGAAAAAAGCACTGATGGCAGAGATTGAAGAATGCAGTGAGTAGTCTGGCAGTGACACTGGAGGTTAGAAGGCACCACTGGTGTGTCTGCAGCGCTGCTGCAGGTGTGCGGATTTTAAGTGTTTGCAGGTATGTTTAACATAGAGTGTTGCCACCTGAGCTGAACTGAGTATTCCAAACCCAGAGTAAGTGAGAAGCATGCTTTGCTGAAACCTATCCAGGTTATCCCAGCTCATCGTATGTAGGCTGGCCCATGTGTGCTGCAGCTGTGCACCTCAGTATTTTCAAGAGGTAAAGGATGAGAAAGAGATAGGATGAAAGCACGTGGATTTATATTCAGACTTTATTCAAGATTTCTAGGCCACTAATATTGCTGCATTGACTACATCTGATAAATTATTGTAAAGGACTAGTGGAGACAATTCAGTGTGGATGAATAACCTATACTGTCCTCCACGTTACTGTATTAGGTTTATTATTAAGTATGGTATTCAGACTAGTTGGGTGGAAACTTGATTAAGTATCTCCATACTGTGCTGCAGCCATGGGTGAAGCTGCAATGTCAAGTCATATCTGAAGCTCCCCTAATGGCAAGAGGAGGGACTTCAGTGGACCAAGTCCTTGTCATGCAGTGCATAGTGTTAGGGCTCTCATTATTCATGATAATGTTTGGCATCTACAAAATTCAAAAGCTCTTGCCTTCTAGGATATGGGGGGTTCTTTTAAATTTTGTTAAGAGTAGTTCAGAAGTCTGTGTTTTGAACTGGTAACAAGGCCATGATAATGCTATGTCAGATATGGGAACCTTAACTGCTGTTTCTCAGCTGGTAGGTATAGTCTCTTTAGAACAGACGTATGCACATCTCCCTCTTCTAGAAGGAAGGTAGCCCATGAGCACTGGAGGCATGCCTTCGTTCTTAAAAGTGGTTGATTTGAGGATGCAGAACTGTATTTTATGGTTAGGTCACAGCCTTTCAGTGATCCTTTCAACTAGAATCTCCTTACCCTGTCATCTCTTTTCATCAAGCTCACAGGAATTTAAGACTTTTCCAGCCTCTGCCCTTTTGTTCAGCCTGTCTAAATTTGGCCAATGAGTTCAAAAGTCATGCTAAGAACAAGGTCTTGGAGAGATGAATATCCACACAAAGAGCAATATCACTTTGGAAAACAATATTGAAAACAGTACCACACTAAAAAGAAAAGGCAGTCTTGGTTTGTGTGGTTTGTGGAGCATAGTGATGGAGTTACTTGAACATGTGATCTGTCTGTGCAACAATTTCACTGAAGTAGGATTTTACGAAATTTTATGGAGATAGAGCTCATTTATCTGTGATTGGTATGATAACTGAAGCATGTTTTAAATTTCCAGAATAGTAATTCCTAGATATATAAATTCACCTGGCAGTCAGAATAGCTATTGGAAATTCCACCAAAGTCTTGTTGTTTTTAATCTCACACCCAGGCAAGGAGCCAAACGGTTCAACAGTTTGGGCACTGAGCTTTCTGAGCTAAAGAATTGAGACTGTGCTGGGTCCAAATAAGCAGTCTGTTGCTGCTGTCATTTTATATGGTCAGTTTTAACTCTAAATTGCACTGTTCAATCCCCACAGCTGCTCATTTTGGTGGTACCAGTGCTGACTCAGCAACAGTGGCGATGAAGCAGTCCCGCCATCGTAATGAGGCGAGTAAGCACGCAGATAGGAGGAGTGGGTGTGAAGCAGCTTAATACACTTTATTCAGTACTGGTCACCAAACTGTACCCTATTAAGAAATTATGGGGACATCTCAGCCAAATCTAAGGAAAAAAATCTAACAAAAGGCTCCCAAAGGCTCTTGTGAGTGCTGTGAAACTGTACTTGTATCAATGAATGGCCAGGGTTAGTCTGTCCAATGCCGATATGAAATGAATCTGACCTGATTTACATGAATAATTTGAGTCCTAACTTCTTCCAGCTGACGACTAAGGCTCTGGCAAGAATGATCACGTCATAATTTATCAATGAAATAGGCTTCCAACATGCAGAGTCAGCAAGATCTTTTCCTTAGCCTGAGTAACAGTCATTGTTACCTCTTGCTCGGTCAGAGGTGAGATACTGCTCTTTTGGCCTCATTAAGCTTATCGGAGAGCCTTTGGGTTATTTAGTTAGAGTTTAAATAAAACTCAACTGGAAATCCATTGCTGCTTTGGGACTTACCATTTTTCTCACAGTTAGTTCTATTTCTGTGGGATGCAGTCATGCTCCCAGGTGTTCTTTCCAGGCTTTTTATATGGGTAGATATGAAGGAATTAACCAAAGCTAAACATAGGTCTTTGTTTTAGTCTATGTATTATATCTATCTGGTTTCCTATGTTCTCTATAATTTTTGATCAAGGCAAAATAAAACATAGTTTATTAATTTTCTAGTGTGTTTTCTAAACTATTACCTTATATGATTCAGGATTTTTTGTTTGCACTGTTTTGACATGATCTTGCTATAAATTTAAATGTTTCAACTAAAGATGCCAACTTTTTATTAGCCTTTATGAAGATTCTTTTTCTGTTACTGGAGAGTATGCCGTATTTCTGTCATATAAGCATTTGTAATATCTTAGAATACTACAGTTGTCATGGATATTAAATTATTTATTTCAGTAGTGCCTCATTCATCAGTTCTGAAAATCAGAAAGGCCATGACCATCAAAAGCTTAACCTTCCTGACCATTTGAGAAACTCACCTCCCAAATAAGAGTCAGTCAAACTGTTTTTCTTGGAGTCTTGAAATTATCTTCATTGCTGCATTATTTGCTATTTCAGTTAATTAGTGATTTGTTAGAAGATAATCTCTTCTCAGAGGCAGACATAAGCCCCCAAAGTGAAAAGGTCTTCTTTCTGCTAGTGGAATGTGTAATTTTCCTTGTGTCTACGTGGTTGCTTGGCAGGACTGACTATGGCTTTATTTGGCTCATGTATTCCAATAAATGTTCGAGCTGCTAATTTCTCCATGACCAAGCAACCATTTGTGATCCCAAAAACACCCATCTGTACTGCAGCACCAAAGATGCAGAGTGATTTGGAACATGTCTTTTTATTTCAATCCAGCATAAGAGCTAAAATGAGAATAATGCATAGTTATGAGTACTCTTCTGTTCAAGGCTTCGATATGCTGGTGGGAAGGACTGATCTCCTTCATATTTTCTAAAGCACTGATAATTAGGATATGGTGGAATGGTGCTGTTAAGTACCACATTAAGCCTAACCACCAGCAGCCTTTGGGACATGCTCAGCAGATGAAAGGAAAACAATGGATGAAAGGAAAACAAACCCATTATTATATATGGCATTCAGATGTAGAGTTTTGTGGGAGGAGTTTTTTTCTTGTATTCAGCATGCAAAATGCACAGCCAAGAGAAACAGTATTGTGAGCCACTTTTGACCTCATTAATTGTGCAGGCCACAGGACTTTCCTAATTGACTTATCACCTGAGCTTGCCAGAAAAGCAAAAACAAACCCCTCAAAACCCAGCCAAAAAAACCACATCTGAAGACATCCTATCCTTACTGAAACATTTCCAGTGACGAAGATTTTACCCTGCAATATTTCTAACACTCCAGTGGTTAGTTATCCTTACTGTTAAAAATGTCTGCTTTATGGCTGGTTTGAATTTTGTGTAGTTCTGACTTTCAGATTTTGACTTTTCTTCTGTTTTCATTTGCTAGGTTTAGATAATGAGGAGACATTTATAAAGAGACCTCAGGTAGTGCTCCCCTGCTTTTGATCAAATCAAACCTGCATCCCCTTGTCAATAGACTAAGAAATGTCACCATGGGGCATGTGTTTCGGTGAATTTAAACATTGAAGTGACTCTTCTCATAACCTTTGTCCATTTAATAACATCCCCTGTGTAGTGTGGACATTTGAACAGGACAGCATTCTGTCTGTAGTCTCACACCATGCAAAATACCTATATCTTATACCTTAATCACAGTTGTGATTCTCTTGCTTATGTACCCAACAACAGCATGAAGGACTGAATTTGTTTAATAGAGGATTTGGGCAGAAATACTGGCAGCAGTTAGTGGCTATCACACAGCTTGAATAGACTAGCTAGACATTTCACGGCTTGTAAATACATGTGGCCAGTGCCATGAATAGTATGTATTTGCTTTTCAACACTCTCAGAACACTTCTGTACAGGAATACGTCTTCGCTTTCTAATTTATCACATGTTCCATCTCTCCTGAGCAATTCTTGTACAGTAATGCATTTAAGTATGTTTGTAATAGTTATTCTAGACCAATCACCTTGCAGAGGCTCGCAGGTGTTCTTCCTGCTTCCCCCTCAGAGCCATTAATAGCAAGGTCTACTTCAGTCTTGAGATGTCTTACCCTTTCTACTCTTCAGGAACACCAACAATACTAACATTATCTGTTCCTTATTTGTTTTGTAACCTTGTCCTACAAAGTCTTCATTTCTTTGGAATTTTCTCCCTCCTTGCCTCCATCTTACCAGCTTTACCTTGAAAGATTAATTCCTCTGACTTAGTAGTTTACTTTGTAAGCCCAAGTTTCTGTGTTTTGGAATAAGAGGTGCAGGTGTAGAAAAATGGCTCTTATGCATTTAAGCTTGTTTTAACAACAGCCAGTCATCTCATCCACTCTCTGAGTTTGTTCAGCTCCAAGACAAGGAAGTGTTTTGTTTTAAAGAAGAGAGTTTTTCTAGGGTGACATCTTCTCGGCCCAGGGATGTTTGGGCCCCTGGTCTTTGGAAGGAGGACCATCTCTTATTTTGGTATGCCTGAGGGCTACATGGCATGTGGACCTGGGTTTTTTAGAGGGCTTTGCAGCACTTGGGTAGGGACTCCTAATATCTCCATGAGGAAGATTAGGGTGAGGGAAGTTAGGGCAATAGCAAATCACCAGTAACTTGCCTTTCTTCCACTGCTTTCCATTATGAGTTACACAAAATTTCTTTGAACTATCATGGTGCCCTTTAGGAGTTAAAAATTGGTATCTTCTCTTCTTCTCCAACTGGAAGTGGGAAATATACTAGCAAATGAAACTGAACAATAACAAGGACAAAAAAGGGGAAAAAATAATAAAATAAAAAGAGTCACAGAGGGTTCATATGTTGTGTTGTGTGTCTTCTTCCTGAGGTGGGTCTTGATCCTGCCAGCTGTTCCCCTGTAAGAAAGTTTATGCCTGTGGGTACTCCTGCTGAGTTCAAAGTTGCTCACATGAATAATTGATTGCAGGGTCTGGGACATACTTTGCAATTCCTTTTCCAAGAAAAGTTCATTATCATCAGATCTCATCTTGTTCCAAACATTGCTGGGTTAGGGACAAGAAGGTCAAATGGATACCTGGTTGTTTTGTTGGTTTTTTTTGTTGTTGTTGCAGGAAGACCAAGCTGAAACACTGACTTAATAAAAAAATAATAATGAAAAAAAAGTCACTGTCACTCTTTTGTTGGGGTAGGTTTTTATCAGAGTGGTGAGCTTTGAACAGCTTGTTCAACAAGAGTTCAAGTCCCAGGGGAAGGAGAAGAGCTCAGAAAAGCTTTACGTTTTACAAATATTTAAGTGGTATTATTCCTAACATAATACACTACCTTAGCGTGTGCTTCAGAGCTCTACCGTTGCATCTTCTGCCATATAATTTTCTAGAAGCCATACATCTCCACATTTACACTCAAGGTAATCAGAGCAACATAGAGAAATTAGGTAATAATTGATTCTAGATACTTCAGCACAAAGAATCTTATCTGGTTGTATTTTCAGCAGTTAGTGTACTACACTGATACAAAACACCAGCTCGCAGTGGGAGAGAGAGGAGAAAAAAGTGTGGAATTGTAGGGGATGTGAGAAGGAAGAAAAGAACAAAGGACTTTTCTCCAGTCGAATGCAAATGGAAGTGACCCTAAAGATTCTGGGAACACAGGCTTTCTCCTGACAGTGAACATTTTCATGCAGTGAAATCCATTTTTGAGACTCATTAGCAAATGCTATGATCTTCCTTATTTTCTGTAGCAGTGTCTAGTTATTTCAAATTGATTAGAAAGCTTCTGATGTGAGAGTGAATCAAGAGCTATTCCAGGTATTTCTGTAATTGGTTATCATGCTTAATTACAAATGTTTGAGTACAACTAGTTTGCTCTGAACTTGAATTGTCCCGCCTTTCAGTTGATGCTTAGTGTGTTAGTTATAAAAAAAAAAAAAAAAAAAAGGAAAAAAAAAGAAATTAAACTTCCAGAATGTTTTTGTTTTAAAAAGGTTGAAGATTTACAGAATGATGGATTAATTTCAGATGTACTATCAATGATGATTTAAAAACAAAAGAACCAGACTATCTGTCTATTGATCACCTATCCGTCTCAAGGTCATCTGTCTCTGTCAGTGTTACCAGTGTGGTTTGGGTCTAATCACAGTTCCTTCTGCATGGCAACTTCTATTTGCCACTTACTGGTTAGGGTCTTGGTTACTGGAAAAAAAAAGTCCTGAAGCTCTTCTTAGTTACAGTGATGTGTCATTTTTGCTCTGCTCTGCATGCTAAAATGGATGCTCCAGAAATGGGAAGATGCAGTAACCTACAATGCTTGTGGGAACTTCATAAAGAAAAACATCTACCAGGCTTGTGGTATATTGGGGGGAAATGCCTTTATTTTGAAAGGAAATGAAAAACACTTAGAAGAATGGTGTTATCACTTGTTGTAGGCACCTGGTTGTGTTACAAGACTACAGCAGCCATTGACAGCACTCATAAAAAGAGAAACAAGCAAAGCACCAGGACAATACAGAACACTTATGGTGACACAAAAATCATTGTTTATCACAGACGGGAGCAATTTTCTTGATCAAGTTGTTTATGTTCTTAATTGGTTGCAATATCCTTAATAACTGGATACAAAAACCCATTTGAGCTTTTCATCGTCCAGAGGGGACAGCAGGTCAGGGAACTAGCATTTATGAGTTTTCACATATATCACTAAAGTTCTGTGATTTTTGATAAACTTAACATTCTAAAATAAAGGAAAAAAAATTATTTTTCTCTCCACTCTGTCAAAAGACTAAATATCGCTAATGAGGAGACTGTACCAAATGTTCCTTCCAAAACTTATTTCTGTTTAGTTCAGTCATAGCTTTAGGCATCATCACCTGTTCCGCTGAGCAGGGTAGTTTTGTGCCATAATAGCTTTTAATTTTCATTTCCAGTAGCACTGACTGGTAGGCAGAAAGGATCTTTGAAGAATGAAGAAGATTTAATGACACAATAGCACAAGTGTAGTTATCTTAATCCATAATGCCTTGTAACACCTGCACCGTCACAGACACTTTTGTGTGCTTGGATGTCTTCTCATTAAATAAGCCATCTATCCAAACTGTGTGTGTTTGGGTTGCAATTCATTGCTCAAAATGGTCTCTCTGTGGGGCTGTTCTTTGGGAGGGAATGCTCTCCTCCATCTTCTCCTAAAGGCTTGTTACAAGGGAGCAGACAAATGAGAACCTGATCTTGTTCTGCCAGGTTACATCTCTGTTGCTTTCAGTAAGCTCCTGGACCTTATTTTCAGTTTCTTGTATGGGGGGAAGGATACACAAGAGTGTCTGATGTTCAAGTTTGTCCTTTTTCCCTATGTCAATAACTACTTGTTCTGTAGTGCTGAGACTTCCTGGTGTAACCTTATAGGAAACTGACTGATTTCTAGCAAACAGTAATCTTCCACATTTACACATTTCCCAAGTTTGTAAGAATTCAAATGTCAGATAAATCTGAGGAGACACTAAATGTTTTTCTATTTGATAGTTGGTATTATATGAAAGGAACATGGGATTTCTGAATTAAAAGGGGAAAAGTCTGTTCTAGTTCAGGAATATTTTTTTAATCATTGTGAGCGTAAAGTAGAGAGAAGAAAGTGTTCGCTTTTACATTTGATATTGATGTAGTCACACCAGCGTTCCTTGCTTGCAGACTAGAGAGAACCGTAAAACTTTTAAAAATCAAAACCTTAATTTAAGTCTTAGCTAAATGAAAATTTTCATGCATGCTTTTCAAGAATAAAAGGCAAGCTCTGAAGGCTTTTTCTCTCTGTAGCGCAACTATCAGTTCTTACTGTCCAAAGTATTCTCTATCAGCACTTCAGTTAAGCCTCTGTGCTTCTCCTGGCAATAACATTTTTCATTAGATTTCTCAGCATTTGCACAGCACTGATTCACCTCTCTTGGTGATAACAACAGTTAAAGGGGCTAACTGGGACTAGTGCTGGCATTTTAATCTTGCTCAGAGCAGGCAAGAGTGAAAATCCTGTCACTGCCTAGACTTTTCTTGTCCTCCCCATGGTGAAGCTATGCTGTTGGTTGTAGTGCTACAGAAGTTTTGGGAAGCTACTCATGTTGTGAGTCTGTTGGCTCTGTGACAAAGGAAGAGACTTTCATTTGACAGGTTAAATTGTTTGCAAGAGAGCACAGGTGTATATATGAGGGAATAGGCAGATCCTGAAGTAGCCTGAACAGGGACAAAGAAGAGTTTCCTACTTATTCCAGCAAGGAATGTATATGCAAATCCTGAACTTTGATATTTGTTTTGGGAGTTGAATAGATATTTAAATGAGATAATTTCACCCTGTGGATTTACTGGAACATAAGCTAACTGTTCGTCATCTTTCTTATTAAAAATAAAACCCAACAATTTCCATGGAGATAAAAAGAAAAAAAATCCACTTCAGAAAACTTGTATGAGGATACTTTGCTGAGATTAGTGAAGACTAAAGCACACAATGTGATAAGAATAGAATTGCTGGAGTCTGCTCTCTTCTCAGTGGGTGCCCATTGTCTTCTTTCCCTCAGTATGCACACCCCCCATAAATGTTAATGGCAGCTATTCACGGATAAGAAGAGTCCCAGAGACTCCAACATATGCAACTCTCATTCACCATAATAAGCAGGGAGGTTTGATTCTCTCCGTGCCAGACTCGGGTCTCTCTTAGAACTTGTGCAAATAAGCTGTGGGGAGGGACACCCAAATAAGTTTCTACAGAGGAAGTGAAGCTGTGAATTTACAGTGTTTCAGCAGCTCCATGGTAACATTTTTGCCTGTATACCCTTGTGCCATGGTAATTGTAAAGTAATCTGAGGTATTTCATCCTTCTGTGAAAGAAGAGAAAGTATAAAACACAATACATTAATTGTAAGTTTAAGAATGTGGAGAAAGGAGGTCGATGTACTGCAAATTTATATTTTATCTTGTCCTGCAAAAAGCTCTTTGTGTGTTTGCAGACTGAGAAGAGAGCCAGGCAGACTTTGGTAAGGAACTGAGATGGAAGGAGGATTTGGTGAAGGGGATGATTGTGTGATGGAGAGGCCCATTTTTTGAGGATGTAAAGTTTCAGCAGCTCTTCAATATCAAAATGTGGTTACAGACTGTCTAGAGACTGGAAAATATGTGTACTGGCAGCATGAAAGCATTAAGATAACTGATGTGGATGCTGTGATTGTAGGATCTTGGAGAGCTGAGTTTTTCAATTTGTCTTGCAATGAGAAGTGAGCCAGAGGTTCACAGATACTACCTGGAAAGGATGCTGACAGATAGAAACCATGGTGATCATAGGAACCTGGGCAGTTTCATGTAGCCCATCCCTTTGGCTGGCCCTGAATACTAACACACTTAAGCTGTTGTTGGAAATTAATATGAATCAAATGCAGGGATCAAGTGAGGTGAGATCCCTCTGCCTGTGTGTGCAGAGTGCTCTGACACTGGATTTGGTAGAGAGGCTCGACACATTAAGCATGGCTCTTGTTAGGAGAGGAGATGTCACAGTAGATACAGCAGCAATTTGAGCAGCAGGGCACTGGGATATACTCCTAGCTCTGCCAGGGTTTTGCTCTATTACCTCAGGCAAGTTGCTGAAAACTGTCATCGATTTTGGGTCCCTGGGTTTTTGAATGCCCAGCTCAAATAATCTGGAGTCTGACTTTCAGAGGTGCTTTGCTACTGCAGTTTTTATTGACCATGACTTATACCTAGGGCTTGGCACATCTGGCACATAAGGCTTAGCTGGCTCATCGAAGGTATTATGAGTCCTCTCTAAAAATTTTGTCATGATCTTACAATGTCTAAGCTTGCAGTACAAAATCGACTGTGATTGTGATGTCTGCCAAACACAGGTGTCCCAACTTGAAGCATAAATGACACTAAAACTTTGCATTGGAGATGCTATATGTGTAAAGTATTAATTTCTTCTTTACAGTCTAAGTATAAATTTGTTGTTTACAGTCTTTAGGTAATTTTTTCCACAAGAAAGACAATCTACTTAGGAACAGAATTTCATTTGGTAAGTGTCTTGATGATGTCCTGTTATAGTCATAAATAACATTGCAAATAGCATTGGGAGGAGAAAAGGATGGGAAGCCCAATATCATTAATAATAGCTGCAATATTCTCAGTGTTAACAAATTATCAGCTGTATAAATTTTAATTAATAGGAGTATGAACAGGGATTTAACTGTCAACTGGCATCAGTATTGATGTGTGCTAGTGAAGCACGGTAAGGCAAAGGTCAAGGGAGGGGGATAACTGATACCATGGGGCGGTTTGGTAACTGAAACAGGTCAGCACTTTCTGAGCAAAGTTCTGAGCCCAGCACATGCCCTCTATAATGATAAGAAAAATGAATCTTGGTAAGTTCAAGTGAACCTTTTCATAGCAAAAGTGAATTCATTTTTTTTTTTTTAGATTTTACTGCATTATTGCTGAACTATCTGTTAATTGCAACAGCAAATAGGCATGTAAGAAGTTGGATGGGAATATAGAGAAAGAGTAGGCTGCTATTGGTCACCTCAGGCTAGAGATCCATCAAGTGGGTAGTTTACTGTGGTCTAAAGTGTTTCTTTTTGCTCCTTTCACTAATTTTTAGTAGTTTCTAACAAACTACTTGAAAAAAAACCCCAAGCTGGTTGATTCAGTTGAAGCCTAGCAAAATGATTCAGAGTATTATTTAGTGTATATGAAATCCAAATATTTTAAACTTTCAAAAATTTCAATCTTCATCTCCTGCCCAACTTGTCAAAGTTTTTCTATAACTTTTAAAGTGGTTCTGATTTTAAAGTTTAGATCTGTTGTCTGAATTATAATGTGAAACATTTCCCTTCTTTTTTTTCCCCCATTCTTATGTTGGGAATGCACAGAAACAACTTGTGCCTTTGGATATCTTAAGAAAAAAATTGCTATGTGTTATGTTTTGTTCTTTTCTTTATTTTTATGAAAAGAGTTTGGATGTAAGAATAGGTAGGACAAAACATTTTATGTATCTCAAATCATCGCTTCCCTCTTTTTTTTTCAGCTTGGAAGCTTCAGAAGGCATTTTTGTTTTCTTTCTGGAATACATTCTTGCCTTTATTAGTAGTAGCTAGTAGTAGAAAGATTTATTTTTTAAGTGTATGGATGATATAAATGCACCAATTATAGATTAAGAATATTAATACTAGAGTAACTTTCGAGTTCAGTAGATTATACCATTTTTTCTGTTCTATCATTAATAATCTAAAGATTAAAGCTTTTTTTTCACTTTTCATTTGAGGAGATCAAAATACTTTAAAGACATTAGCTAATTCTCCTGCTAATCCTGGGAGATTGGACAGTGTTATGATAATCCTTTTACAGATGAATAAATTGAGATAAGAGGGAGGCTAAGTGACTTTTCAAAGTCACAGATATAATCAGTGGCAGAGTTGGATATATAACCTTGAGGTTCTGATTGCTGTTTCTCTCTTACAGACTATATATTTACTTTTTTCTTTCCGCATTGCTAGCAATACACAGTGAAAACTATTACCATCAGTTATGTTGATAATAATAATGCTTTTATTTATTTAGTGCCTCTCTGCCAAGACAGTCAGGGTGCTGCTCCAAAGACAATTAAAATGCAATTACTGTAATATATAAACAACAATAATTAAAACATCATAAAATAAACAATATCAAAAGCAATCAAAACCACTAAGTAGCCAAAGTTGGTGCAATTAACAATGGATCTGAGTGTCTCATTTGTAAAAAATTGCATATTTAGTGATTCTTTTTGTTTTGTGAAAAGATTTTTTTTATTGCAAGATTATAATTTTACAGCTGCAGTTTTATATCCAGTCCTTGAATGGAAGGTTTGTTTGGTGGTTTGTTTTTGTTTGCTTATTTGTTTGTTTTAATATACAGCTGTTTGCAGTTTTATGGTGGTGTTAAATGATGACTGGTCAGCTAAATTACGTGAATCACATGAAACACACCAACTAAATATCTATTACAATTCACTGAATGGATTATCTGTACATAAATGTCTGGACTGTAAGCTGGTAGTAATGACAAATCACAGAGGTACAGGTGAAATGTAGACCTCTTTGGTGTGGCCTATTCACCTTGATCTAGGAAATTAAAAATGCATTTAAGTTGAAAGACTAGTTGCTTGTTTTTCATATTGACCTCAGTACAGTTTATCTTACACTTTACTACTCTATTTGCAGGACCTTTTAGTGCATGTGAGTTTGATGACATTGCTCAATTTTAGGCTTGACCAACCCTTTCCCATATCTGTCATTTAGAAGCAGTCACTGAACATTGCAATGATTTCTCTTTATTGTCTTTCAGCAAGAGGCCAAATTTTTTAGCATTGAAATGCCTTTGGAGATACTAGTTCAGAGAAATGAAGTTGCTAGAAACCTTTTGTTTAGACTGTGCTAAAGCAGTTTTAGGGGACTTAAAGACTCCAAGCTTTGAAAATCACTAAGAATATGTAGCCTTTGCATCAGGCATTACATCTACCATCTTTTTGGCAGAACATTAAAATCTGTCCTTGCTACAAAGGGATGATGGCTGGGGATAGTGAGGAAGGCCTGGGCATGTGGGAGGAAGACAAAACTACATGGGTTGGGAGGGTAGGATGCAGATCTGGTTGGGCTGAGATAAGAAGGTGAGACAGAAGGGAGGACAGATTTGACTGAGAGAGTGAAGGAAACAGGTGAGTTACAAGACCAAGGCAAGGAGGGTGGAGTTGGGAGGCATCATGGAGAACATGGTGATGAAGAATGGCAGATAGGCTGGGAATGGGAAGGCTGGTTATGGCACAGGAAGAGCACAAGGCTCTGGGTCTAGGCATCAGAGGAACATGAGGCTGTATATCCAGTGGCATGAAGACTTGGCGGGCAAGAAGGTTAAAGTGGGAGTGAGAACCCAGTTGAGTACATGACTGGCTTAGGAGCCAAGGGCAAGGAAGAGGCGTGATCAGGCTTCCGCAAATTGGTTTAATGAGAAGACTAACCAAGCTTACGAGTAGTAGTTGATGAGTCTGAGCTGCACTGGCACACTCCCTTTCTGAGCCAGATAGCTTATGAACACATTTGGGCAGATATCTTGATCCCTGAATGTCACTGCTCTGCTCTGGAACCATCTGCCAGAATGGGGCATTGCATCCCACTTCAGCATCTGCCCGCAAGCAGGACAGCAATCTACTAACGCAAACAGCCACTCCATTAGCTCAGTGGCAAAATCTGTGTGCTAACAGTAAAGCTTTCAACACTGTTGATGACCTGCACTTGTTTTAGAAAGATACAAAATAATGAATTTTATGTCTATGTTTGTTTTATTTTCTTTTATCTTGCTTATTTATTTTTAGATAAATTCAGGAGTTTGCATACACAAAATGATACTATTTTTTTTTTAACTGAACCCATGTTCTTCAAACGTTAAGAAATATCAGGATTTATACCTTTTATATGTGGGATAAGCCTTAGTATCAGTCTTATGTTTATGAAATGAACATGGTAATACTATGTGCATCTAGGTGTCCTTCGTATGTCTCACCATAAAGTCCTGTTCCTATTTCATCTCTTCCTAGTACCTTTTTTCACTTCTGTATCCCCTTGCATTCTACACCAACTCATTATTAGATTTGTATCCTTTCTCTCCCTTCTCCCTCATCTTCTGATTGGACAGCTTTGTTCCTCATGCTTCTTGGATGCCAGTAGTAGGGGCACCAACAGCACAGAAAAAACAATCCTGTGTGTTTTTATCACTCATGTCTGAATCAAAGCAGTCATTACAGAGGAAAACCATACCTATGACCCTTGGCTTGAACACACTCCCTTGTTCTCTGCTTAGTAGTACAGGCAATGCTTCTTCAAGCACAGGAGCTGTGAAAATCTCCAGCACATCCTCTGAAGACTCTTTGGGGAATTCAGCTGCTAAAATCAAAGCAGCTTATTGTAGATATGCACAAACAGCAATTATTCAAAGGCTTTTAACTTGGCTACATTTGGACTAAAATTCACACAGGGCAAAAGATACAACCCTGATTCATTCCTTTCTCTTTCGAGACAAATTTCTGGTCTTTGCCTAATGCTCAGTTTCAGGAGAGAATTCCAAAGAAAGAATTGTCGTGAAGAGGATAATGTATTTTCTTATTAGCTTTTTTTCTTGGAAATGACTGAAAAGCATTGCCTGAAATCTTCCAGGAAAAGATATAAATAACTGCACAGTAAAATTTCTGCCAAACAAGTTAAATTGGGGAAAGTTAGGAAGCAGCTTAGTAGAGGGGCTCAAAGGAGGGTGTGCAACCAGGAAATATTAATGAGTGTAATAAATGTTACCAGCTTGATCACCTGTTAGAGAAGTGCAGACATATCTCTATGGATCAGTGGAGCACAATGCAGGGGTTTCCAAGTTGTCTCTGAACAGAGCTGGTAATTTCACCTAGTGCTGTGTGAATGAATCACCTCTGGTCCTGGGCTCAGTGCTGGGTACACAGCGATGGTTTCAGCTACAAGCAGTGCCAGCCCAGTTATGATGTAATGACAAGTCAGGGATTTAAGTAAAGTCAGATGAGACACACGTGGCAGAGCTGAGAAATGAACCCAGTTCTCTTGAGTTCATTAATTGTGGAAGCTAAATCAGCTTCCTCCAGAGCAGGGACTAGAACAGTGTACTTGACACCGTAGCAGATGAGCCTTCTTCTTAGAGTCAATTCTTGTCCAGCTGATGTGAACTCTTAACCTCCTTGGTACATATATCTGCTCTTCTTTAGTGGGAAATCACAAAAGGGTTGTAACAGGGTGGGGGCAATAAAAGGTACCTCATGGACCTTGAGCTGCTCTCACATATCTCTTAGCCCACCCAGAAGCTCTTTCAGGCAGTCCACAGGGAAATTCTAGCAAAGACTTGATGCCAAATACTCTGCCTTTGTAGTGTGTCCTGGGAGGCAAGTAAACCATAGTCTGCAAGCTAATGCTGTAGGAACCCCAGGGTCTTCCTTTAGTGTTACCTTAATTTAATTTTCCTTTGTATTTAATAAAAATCTATGGGTCTTGGGGTTTTTATTTCCTTTTAAGAAGCAACAGAGAAAAGCTCTCCTATTTGATCCTGTTGATGTTCGCTTTCCGACACCTGCCATCAGCACTGCTTGGACATGTCCCTTTTATTTGCCATTCTCTTTCAAGTGTCTAGGCGACTTTGATATATTTCTGTCTCTGTCTGTAATGGCAACAGGATAGAGTGTTATTCTCAACCTGGACTTGTCATGATGAACCTTTTATTTCATTAAAGTCACATTCCTTTTCAGGAACTGTAGCCTGAATTGGAGCTATTTTGCTTGGACTAAGGATGAGTGTACCAAGGACATGAGTATAAAGTACAAGTATCTATAAATGTAGCTTTGATTGGATTTTACCCAACCCCTTTAAAATTCATATATGATAATCAAAATAGTGAGTGGGTAGGGAGCATTGCTTCCTCTTCAGTTTATTGCCCTCCTGTAAAATCTCAAAATAAGAATTGTAACCAGCAGAATTCCAGCATTTATATTTCATGAGAGAAATGTCCTTGTGTAAATATTGGTTTCTTTAATGCATACACCTTTTTTAAAAAACTCTCAACTCAAAAAGCATCTGACAGCATTACATGTCTCTTTCTGGAGGCAGCAATGAAAATGTGCTGATAATTTGAGCCCTGGGAAGAAGTCTGTTCCCCTGTGAATTTCACCACAGTCACACTGCTCTGCCATTGTATTAGATCACTACTGCAGCACAAGAATAACAGCTCTCTCTTCATTTTAATAGCACCTCTCTCAGATCACATCTTACTGTCAAATAATCACCCATCCCCAAATGGTTGGAAATTAATGGTGGCTCAACCCATCAATGCTAGGCTTATGCGAGTTACACAGTCCAGATCCTGAAGAGCCTTTTAGCAGGGAATGGTTGTGGATAAACTCCTGCAGGCTTGCTTTGTTGCTCTGAGCTACTCTTTCTCTCTCCCTCCCATCATGACTGGCCACCTGTGGTTGAAAGGATTCTCCCAGTTTACATCAGTCTTTGGAATTAGAGCTAGAGATTGCAAAATGTATGAAATAGCATTTGTGAAGCATCAATCATGAGAGGGAAGATTTTTCTTTCTTGCCCTGGAGAACCCTCAATCCTTTCCCTTCTTTCTCCAGATCTTCTAAAATATGTAGAAAAGTTTCCCATCACAGGCAGTGCCTTTGAAAAAACATTAGAAACAGCTGCCCAGATATTGCTCCTTATATTACTGAGCAATTTTGACAAACCTGGAGAGCAACATGTGGATGTTTTCACTTTTTCTCCCTCTAGTAAGGAATATGAATGGCTGAGGTCAGACACCAGGACCATCTGTTATTTAGGGAAAATTGAGGCCTGCATAAATTTCTGTACCTCAGCTCAGTTCAGAATTTTTTGACAAAAATGATGATGAGGAAAATCTCATGACTGTTTTTTATGGTCCCACTCATCACTTCCCACAAGTAAAACTTTAGCATCCAGACTCCTGTTCCTTTCCTTCTGTTAGTTCAGTCTTGGGTCATGAACTTAGTTAACATCAGACTGAAAAAGCACTCTGATTATTGAATAATTTACCGATTTTATTATTATTCACACTAAATATTCAGTGAAGTATTCCCACTCTCCTCCCATGTTTTAATCGCATCTTGGTAAAAACTTTTCTATAAATATTGTTTTAAGCTCACATGAGTGGCAATATAGTGAACATAGACTACGGTAAAGAAGTGGTATTGTGGTACAATACTTTTTATTTGATGCATTGCCCTGCAAAACTACAAATTCAGCCTGATCTTTACATGTTTCTGGAATTAAATACTGAACAATAGTTTTTGCATAGTAATTATATTGCATGCAGTTTTTGGCAGAGTTTGTGTGAGACGTGAATACATGGACTATATATTTAGTGTAGTTTCATCACTTATTTATCTATTTATCCTATGATGCTAATGAATTATATGATGGCTGAATGTCTTTTTTCCAACTTGGGAAAGATATAGCATATGGTCAGCTCACAAGACTTTGAAAATGATCTTTGGCACCTGTCACAAAGCGATTTCAGATCTGTGTAAATGGTTCCTTCTACTCTGGAGATTAAGTACCAGATGCTGTCCTTTGCAAATAAAACCCAAGTAACAAGTTAGGTGAACACACTGACTGCTGTGAGCGTGAGGGAACCTGAACTCTACTGTACCTCTTTGACAATCATTTTGTGGACTATACTCAGACCAAGAAAACGCCTGAGAAAGTCTATTCTGGACTGATTTTCCAAAGTGCAGTTTTGCCTATATTCAAACAATATCTAAGCCTGTACTTAAAGCATTCTTTGCAAAAATGTGTAACCCTCTTGGTTCAAAATAATAAAATTTCTCCCTTGTATTTTTCTGTCTTAAAATTATACTACAGAAAGCAGGTGATTACAATTTAAGAAAGTTTTTGGCATCTGTATGTCCGATACTTATTTTTTTCCAGTATAAGAAAATAAAGGCCAAAATTCTGAGAGCTTTCACTACGTCTGGTAACAAGCCAAATTATTTGGTTTCCTACAGTAATATTCATACTTCAGACACCCAAGTCAATGCATGTTTGAACTGTTATTCTAGTGGGACCTGTACTAAGATGTTATTCTTTGACTTGTGAACTGTTATTGTAGAAGGAACATTGTATAACTGGACTTCAGTCATACACTGTGGAAATACATTGCATGCTGACCTGTGTTAGTAGGGAAACTCATGCTTTCTTGGCTGCCCTGTGAACTTGCACCTTGGGCCTTCTGTTATCCTGTCATTCTACGAAACAGAAATATTCTTCAGATGCAGGACTTCAAGATTTCCGTGGTAGTTCTGTCATGTAGGTGAGTCAGTTTTGTATTCTTTAAATGATTCCTAATTTTACCTTTTTTTTTTTTTTTTCCCCACCCACTCATACTCATTTGTTCTGTCCGTGCTTTTAAGAGCAGCTTAAAGTGAGGAAGGTCCTACCAGGTGGAAAGATGCATCCAGCCCCTGCTACCTTGTGCTTTGTCAGTCATTTTTTTCTGCCTCGAACATCAGCAAAAGACTGCCCCAGTCCTGTGGAGAAAACTTAGTGAAGGGTTGATGTGTTTGCTCAGTCAGAGAAACAGGACAGCTGAAAACAATATTCTCTGAAAGATACTAGCTGAGAACTGTGTGGTTGAGGATGACAACATTAGAAAAAATAATACAAATTAATAACAACATAAATGTGGGGGGGAAAAAAAAAGAAGAGAGGTGTTGTGGAAAAGGTTGTGTGAGGAGGATCTTAGATGGAAGGAGGAATGGGGCAAGTGCAGAGTTGTCTCAGGACTGTCTCTGTGTCCTGTTGCTTGACGTACTCACGAGCTATGCTTTATAACCACAGTCAGCACATCTTTCCTTACAGTGCCTTACTTTCCCCCTTGGTAATGTAGGGACAGAGGCTATTTCTTTTTTTTTCTGCAGGGCAGTGAAGCAGTTCAGATGGAGGATGTTATATGTCATGTATAATCACTAATATATTATTACTAGACAAGGAGACAGGTCAAAAGAAAAAAAAAAAAGCTTGGTCTGCTCACTAGCATCCTTGAAAAATGTCATTTGAGCTACACAGAACCTGGCAGTGGTGCCAGAAAATAACCTGCACACTGGTTCCCATGTGGATTGCACTAGAGAGTGGCCAAACACATCATGCAGGAGAAAGGTGGGCCAAGTACTTTTAATGGGATGGGATGTTCCTTGCCTCAGGCTATCCAAGACTGGAAGAAGTACTCCCGCAATGGCTCTGACTGCTGCTGCAGCAGCAGATTTCAGGATTTGTAAGAGCCCCATACCAGTCACTGAAGAATTTACCCCAGGGTGTTTCTGAGCTGCTGCCCCACTGTCCCCTTAAGTTCTGGTTGTGGGGCAGTGAGTCCAGAGCAGTGATATAGAGGGAGGTCATATAATACAGCCTCCAGTGAGACTATGACTACCCAGTTGCCCAAGTGGCTTATACCAGGAGAAATGCAATTTCCAAGGACCAGGATTGTGAAAAGGTGATTGTGTAGCAGTTTTTCCTCTGTTCATGAGTATTATCATAAGTATTTTGTCTAACTACTGCTTTATCAAGGTGGTAAGTTTGATACCCTGACTTCCCTGAGGCTCATAGCAGACTCTCAGCCTTTGTTCACCCAGCAGTGTAATGCCATGTTTGCTACCTCCAACCAGAGGAAGGAGGGAAGGTTTCAAAGGCTGGATGTAAATTGTGCCAACAGTGCAGTATACATAACCTTTTGCACTGTGGTTTTGTACAATGCTGGGTAATAGTTACTGTTGCACATGTCAGTGTGTCAATAAAGGGGAAGGAATGATCACAGACCAGCCTTTTAGTGGCAGCCAGTCAGTGATTGCTAGCTGGGCTGCAGCACTGCAGGTGTGTGGGAAAGTGCCTTGGCAGGAAACACGTGAAGTGCAGCATTGGATTCCTCTGTGCAAAAGGATGTGTAAATTGATACCAAGGTGTCTGTGCACCTTGTCAGTCAAGCAGAGCAAACTGGAGCATGAGGGCATAAAATCTGTGCATTTTATGTTCCAGCAAAACCCAATACAAACTATAATTTTCTCCTTGTCATTGTGCCCTGCAGGCAGCAAATATACTTTGCTGAAGTATCTGGATTTATCTATCTGTCACATTGTTTTCTTGTATACACAGTTCATGATGGGCATTCTTTCACAAAGTCCCTACCTACTGGTAGACCAAGCATGTTGAGTAAACTGGGATTTGATAATTAGCTGACTGGATGGTGCAGTGCCCAGCTATTTTCCTTCCTATCATTAAGAGACAGAACATCCTGATTCTATCCTCAGAGTTATACTGTGCACGTTGCAATACATGGGGCTCAGTACAGCTTTAACTTGCTTGATCTATCCTCCCCAGCCCATTTCTAAGGCAGAACTGTGACTCGGCTGCTCAGTGGCACTGCCAAGAGCAGTGTGCCAAACACTGGTCAGATACCAAAATTTTAGGTTTTCATTTGGAGCTTAGGTCAACCCTGTCTTCTTGGGATCTATCTGTACTTGATGGGATTAATTACATTGTGTTTAGACATACTTGAGTTTACTTTGGAACCAGCTTGTCTCAATACCAATAATGGGCCTTTCAAGGTAACAGAGAACTCAGGTTTGCTCAGCTCATGCAGCTAAGCCAGTTGAGTGTCTCAGCATTGCCAAGGAACTCTTTCACCCTTTCTTGCATTTCTTTCCTTTACTCCTTCTCCTGGGGTCCTATGTCCTCCCTGTGCTGGGTCTTCTTCTGCCTCAATTCCCTAGTAACTTCCCTAGTAAGCTGAAAAGTGTTCCTTCCTCTTTCTCTTCCTTCCCTACACCTATTTTTTAAAAGTTTTTTTTAATTGACCTAAGTTTGTTTAGCATGCTCTCTCAGCATGAGGAGCAGGGAGCAGGATCGTGTTGAATCAGTTGGGAGCAGAGGGTGAAGAGGAAGAGCCTGGATCTTCTCAGCTGTTATATCAGCACAGGGTCTGTGGCTGCAGTCTCCATATAGGCTGGCCAGGATCCCCAGGGAGGTGCTCAGGCAAAAACACCCAGTGAAACCTCTGCTGCAGTGGTTCCAACTCCTCACTGTACCCCAACCCAGTCCAGTTCCCAGCTCAGGCTTTCATTAAAAAGAACCCAACCTTGGTGTCAACTTTGGCTGCAGTGCAGATAGCCTGCATCATGGATTTAGATTTGCTAACTTCAGTTGTCTGAAAATTAGGTGTCTAATCTAAACATCCCATTTAGGCATGCTATGCAAGTCAGAGGAGTTTGTGAGACAGCCCATTAGTAGACAAACATTGATGTCCAAATTAAATAGGAAGAATCCCCCACCTGGAGTTACTTACCTCCTCTGTTGACTATGGAGTGATCTTAGGTTAGTTTCCTGAGCAGCCAAAATTAAATGGAATTAATCTTTCCCTTAGAGATGTGAAGTTTCATCAGTATCAAAGAATTCTGCATCTGACATTTGGTTGTAAAACTTGTCCTTAATATACACATTGTAACTGCCTCCATGAGCTGGAAGTGCATGAGCATATATACAGCCACTTGCATGCAGAATTGTGTCCCCAAAATGTGATTACAGTAGCAAACAGAAGGCAACAACAAAAAAAAATCCTCCTCCTCTTTACCTCATGGAGCTATAAATTATTTTAAAATGCTGTGGGGCTGTTTTTTGTTGTTGTATTTGATACAATTTGACTAGGTTGTAAATGATACAGTTCTATACTGAAAAATACAGGTTGTTTAATTTATCCTAGGCTCTTAAATATATTCTTTGTTACTGAGACCTAAAATTATTATTTTTAAAATGTTGTTAGTTCCAATCCCTCCATATTATTATTTTTCCTAAATCAATTTTTTAAAAAAATGTTATTAAAAGAAAGCAAAAACAACTATGGTTCTCTCACTCATACAAGCTTATATTAAACTTCAGAACTGAGAGGCTATTATAGATCTTTATTGTTTTTCAGAACTAAAGAAGTGTATAAAATGTTGGTTATTTTTTCCCTGAGGACTCTAATTAATTATACAAATGTTAATGGAAACAGAAGAATGAGGAGAGTATGTGTAAGTACTGACTTCCTATTCCTTATTTTTTTGATTTTAAAACAGTCTTCAGTGAGTGAATGAATATTTCTTATCACACCTGCATACTTTTTTTTCCCTAGTGCCTTTAAGATTAACATTTTTCTGTATTGTAGTGACATATTAAAGTGTGAGACTTCCTAATGTATATCTCTGTGGCTGGAGTGTAAAACTAACATGAGGATGAGGTGAGATGAAGAAAAATGGCGAGTGATGACATTTTAGTTTCTTTGAAGAATCTGAGCCAGTTTCTGAATTTAGTATTGGGCTCTGGGGTGGGGATGTAGAGAGTTTAAGAAGGCACAGATCCTTTGTTACAGTTCAGATTAGAAACAAAAATGTGATTTTATCAAAGATTTTAAAGCACACTGAACGGAACACTGTAGTTCAATATTACCTGTTATTAGAGTTTAAATATTACCCTTATTAAGACTTACTTTAATAGTTAATATTTATTATTTTAATACTTTTTACTGCATCAGTTTATTATTTATCCATTTATTATATATTATTAATTAATTATTTAATGATATTAATATGATATTATTTAAATTTAAGGTCTCTTACAGGCAAACAGTGAAGTTTTAAGGTTGAATCAACTACCTTCTAAGGACTTTAGTGCAATGTAATTAATAGCCTGCTGAAGGTATGCTGCTTTGTGATGATAACTGTTTCATCGAGAAGTGAGGACAGATCTGGCTGCCTTTAATCTGTGTAACTCCTCTTGGTGCCAACTCTAATGATCTTCAAAGGAAGGGCAAAAGAGAATGATAGGCAGAGTGTCTTCATGTTAACTCTCTCCATTGCAAATCTAGACGCATTTACAATGAGGCTGCTTCTCAAATGTGGCACTATTACCTTGTTCTCCCCAAATGTATTACTCTTTTTGCATCTCTGAGGGCAGAGGGATTTGCCTCGGGGCCTTTGTTTGCATAACACATTCCCTGTGTGTTTATTAACATACTCTTAAACTATGTTCTCAGCATGAGCAGGCATCCTCTCAGACCATTGCCTGGGTCTGGGCATGCTCACAGGAGAGATAATCACTGGAACTGAGCTGACTCCTCACTGGGAATGTGACTCCACTCACAGCAAGAGAGCAAATAGGAAATGACTTGGGGTGAGTTTCACTAAGCCGGAAAAATGAATTAGACACACTTCTCAACAGAATCTGAAAACATTATATACAGTGTAAAGAGAAAAGGTTAGAGCAAGAGGTTGCTTACCGTTTGCACTTTGGAACTGAAATGCGTTTATGGGAACATTATACCTCCTTATGAAGTGAGATTTGTCTTTCAATTGTGTTACGCAGGAAAGAAAGCATTCATTGAGCAATCCCTTCATTCTTGATATACAGTTCAAGTCTTGAGAGAAGTAGGTCAGGGCAGAGGTAAATCTCAACACTTTCCTGTGAAAAACTAAAAAGAAATAAATTTGGAAGTAAAATTGTGGAAATTGCTATGACCTTTGGGATGCCATCCTTTATAATACACAGTAAAAATATTGGGCTGCTCAGGCTTACATCAAGTTTACAGGAACATAAATTGCCACAATTGAGCTGCGAGCTTTATGTTCTTAAATCACATCATTATTCTTTGGGATATTGGAAGGGAAGGTAGAAAATAGCAGATTTCCATCCATCTCAAGAAATAATAACAGTCTTAGTGATTGCCTTCAGTATTTTGTTGCAGTATATTAGGTCATTTTTAACCCCCTTATTTTAAAGAAAATCTCTTTTAGAAAACGTCTGCTATTCAGGATAAATCATGACATTGACAATTTATCTGTCTGATAAGGTGAATGTAGTACACCACTTTATTTTTGTCTCAATTGTAACACACAAAGGCACAGACAGTGGCGGTAAAGCTAGAAAAGTCCATAGAGCTATGGAATTATATCAGTTTAAACCAATTGAGGATCTGATCAAAACTCCTCAATGTCATAAAACCAAAGCTAGCATTTGGTTTAAAATAAAAGCAAGGAAAACTTTAATAAGGTGAAAAGAAAAACAGATGTAGGAGTCAAACAAAAGGAAGAATAGAAATTGTAGTAATGCTACAAAAGTCCTGTAGAGCTTTTAAGAACTGTGTCAACTTAACACAGTTACTGATTTAAAATAGACCAACCAACCCCAGGATCACATGAAGGAATGGTCATTGCCAATTAGTTTTTAATGCTATGATACTGCAGATGAATGATTATGAACATTTTTAATTTTTGGTGGAGGGAAGGAAGAGTATAAAGGAAAAGGAAACTTTATACAACATGTGCTAATAAAAATCTTGAGAGTATGCCTGCTAGATTACCATTAAACTAATTTGAAAGTACCAAAA
This sequence comes from Myiozetetes cayanensis, assembly GCF_022539395.1. NCBI lineage: Eukaryota > Metazoa > Chordata > Aves > Passeriformes > Tyrannidae > Myiozetetes > Myiozetetes cayanensis. Next base: position 80,423,987 of record NW_026086604.1, on the reverse strand, counting down.
CCAAGTACTGCTGGAAATTCCTCATGTATAAGGCCTCTACACCCCTTGGGCATTGGATTTAAGTAAGGACTAAGTGGTACCAGCTGGCTTTCATGCCCAAGTGCTTGTGGGGATTCAATCTTTAATGAGCCAGAGAGCACAAAGGCTCCTCCTGAGAAGTGGAGGCTTGGGTTTGTGCTCCTTGCTGTGAGTAAGTTGTTTTCTTCACCCTATTCAGTGAGATGCATTTGCTAATTCAATAAGAGGAAGGAAGTGCAAGATGCTAATAAATAATGTCTCATAGATAGCAAAAGATAATCCAAACAATAGAAACTGTAGAAGGAAAGCATATGTTCCCTCGGGGAGAATTTATTGAAAGCTGAGGTGTAACAATAAGAAGCTACATTCACAAATCTCTAAAGGCAGCTTTGCACTGCTTCAGCAGTGCAGAGCATCTTAAATCCAGCTTAAATTTCTCGTGGAGTATGCTTTTGTGTAACTGACTCCCCTGGCTTCATAAGGCTTTCATAAGGTATATGATGAGGGGAGAGCTGTGGCCCAGGTGACCTGTTCCCTCATGATTCATTCAGGTGGTTTTGAAGCCTCCCCTTGAGTTACCTCAAGCCCAGTTCAGATACGGCTCAGGGGTACAGACCAAAGTTTGTTATTGTTGTTGTCGTCTGTGTTTTCTTGATGAGAAAAAGGAGAGAAGTGAAACTCCAAATAATTCAGCCACGCATAAAAAACAGGTTATGATACAAATCAAGTTAGTTTCTGGTACTGATTTTGCTTTGACTACATTTCTTTTCCTGAATAATCATCTCTAAAGTGTTGCTCAAAGTACACATGAGTCAGACTGTCTGCACAAATAAAGTTTGTGTTAGATAAAATCTAGGTGTAGAGTTTGCCTTCACTTCTTGTGAAGAATTTGTGCCCTGTGCTACTACAGCGGCTAAATACCTTGTGCATGGTATTGCTGTGACACGACCATGGTAACACATAACAAGTTGTGACACTGTCTATGGGTATAAGAGAAGGTCAGTAGAGATTAGAACTCTGATCAGACACGTTAGAACCAGCAGAATATTTAGGTTCTTTGAAGTAAGGTGATGCATTGCCTTGCCTTTAGATGTTGAGTGCCTACAACACCAGAAATCTTTTAGGTGTAAAGGGCACATGGCAAGTGAGGTCCTTCTAATGGGATCAAAAACTCTCTGTGCAGAAGTAATCTGCTCACAGCTAGCAACAAGTAGCACATGGACAAGAACTGTGCCAGAAATCTTTGACAGGCACTCATAGTTCAGATGGTTGCTGTCTGGAGCTTCTTCTCTTCTGCTTGTCCTCTATTCTTTCCTAGCTTAAGGAGTATGGCTTTTGCTTCTCACAGTATTGCTAGAAAAGGACAAAAAAAAAGAGAGAGGAATTGGTGGTGGTGAAGACTGCTCTTCCTAATTCTGAACCGCAGTGTTTACAGGTAGCAAGAGAGAGATTTAGCTTCTTTGCTGAAGAGAATTCAAAGCCTCATCTCCCAGGAGATTGACTTAGTTACAAAAATCAAATTGACTATGGGGAACTATCTATTTCTCCAATGTTTCACTGTTGTGTAGAGGGGGAGAAAAGGTGTATGACACTAGCTAATTGGTTAGGTGTGGGCTGCAATTTCTCTCTGCTATGGGTAATAAAGTATACAGAAGCATTTTTATGAGTAAGAACTGGACTCCACATCTCCCTGCTCCTTGTTGAGCCACTGGCTTATGTGTGAGGGGACCAGAGGAGAGGAAGAAAAAGAATGTTTAGGATGCCAACTGAAGGTTTAAAATGTGTCTCTTAACTCACTTTTCCATAAGGCTAAGTGATTAGTTTACCATACAGAAGCTTGTGGTGAAGTAGGGGTTTGAACACAGTTCTCCAAGGTCTGAGTTGACATTTTAACTACTACTTCTGGGCTTCCTATTTGAGTGAATTTGCTCTTCCCTATGTCAGTTGTTGATCTAAGTTACAAATAAAGGGTTTCTCTAAATAGTAGATGGACTGCATGTGTTAGAGCTTTGTACTGTACTATATTTCTTTACAGTAGTAAAATCTCAGACAAAGAATCACCAATTTCTCTTTTTGTAAACTAAGTCAGACTGATAATACTAAAATGAGAATCTTTCAAATCTGTGGTATGACTAAACTAGATATAATCAACTTTGGATATCTTCACAGTCAGATATCTTTGTTAAAGACAAATCCTAGCAGGAGGAGAGTATGTAGGTGTGTACTTCTACCACAGCTTCCACACAGATATCTCTTACGAGGGGGCAAGTTGCCTTGCACAGGTTCAGTAAGGAGAAAGCATATTTTTGTGTGTATCATTAACAGTATTCATCCTATCTCAGATTACAGAGTTTGAAACACAAGATTTGTATTTCTATAGAAAGAATAACTGTAGATAAATTGAGGTGAAAAAAAAATGAAGTAACATTTTTATGACATGCATTTACTTTGGGAGTCTGCATGCTGGAAGAAAGTGAAAAACTGTTATAAAGGGAAAAATTCCTTTACTTTCTGTTCATTTCCATTTGCAAGGTCTAGTGAGATGTTTTGTGGGGGGGATTTTTTTGTGTTTTGTTTGTTTGTTTTTCGTTTGAATGAAGCTGAAATGAACAGTGTTCATTACTTGCTTAGGAATAGCTATATTTGCATTGTACCTTGCTTGCTTCCCTGTGAATTGGTGTTACTCACCTGAATTTGCAGACCTGGCAAAAACTGTTATATTTTGAGAACTGTAGATAAGGAGCGAGGAAGAGGTAGGGGGAAGAAGAGAGGGAAAGAGTGGTTTTGTTTATTTTTTGGCTAAACTTCTGATGTCACACTGAATAATTTAAAACTGCAGTTTCAGCATGAGAAATAGCTGCAAAAAGCCCCATTTTGAGGGTTTGTGTGTTATTACAATAATTTCTAGATTGACTCTATGTACTACTCAAGCAAAATCAATGTGTACATACAATTTAAAATATTGATTAACTTTGTAACTCTATCCTGGCATCTGAGGTTCAGACTGGTGGATTATTTTTCCTCTATTACCACCAGCAGTAATGGTTGTGTAGATTAGCAGTTAGTTCAAATATACCAAACCAGAACTATCTACAGCTGTGACTAACTGAACTCTGTAATGTTTGTGACTATTTGCACTGTCTTAGCTTGATTGTCTCTGTAGCACTACTGGGTATTTTAAAAAAATAAACTAAATAGTACAGCACTGCAACACACAAATCAGAAGACAGAAATGACCTCACTGAGAGGCAGTTAGCAGATAAATGCTCAAATGATTTGGGAAAAGAAATTGTAGGGTGTTGTGAATAATTTCTTTTTTTTTTTTTTTTTTTTTCTTTTGAAGCCATTTGCAATTAGGCTATTTACAGATTAATTTGCATATGAAGTTCAGGCACCTGAAGGCCAGCTGCCAATATGGTCCTTCTAATTCACGAATTCAGAATATTTCCTCTGCCCAGTTCCTGTGTTTCTGAAGGAAGCTACATCTTTTCTACAGCATTATCTCTTCAATACTGTCAGGAATTATTTCTAAAAATATAATGTGATTTTTAGTTTGAGGTATCTCTAAGACTTTATTCATCTTTGTATATTCTGAAGAGCAGCTGATAGAGCACTTTGCTACTACGTTAACTCTTTCTTTAAGGAATTATGCCTACCTGACAAGACCTCTGTTCTGGCATGTGAAGGAACACAAGAGAATGTGCTTACTTACATTTTTAATTCTCTTAATCATATGTTGTTTCAAAAAGTCCCAGCCCTTGTATAACCAAAGGAGAACCACAAGAGTTATCTTTAGTTAATAGGCTACAGAAATAGGGTAACAAAGAAGTAAGCAAAAAGACCTCGTTCTGTGATTAGTGTGATAAATAGCTAACCAATTAACACTATGTATGTATGAATATAATACATTAACATTAAATGATACCTGATTTGAACGACACTGTCTAATTGTACAAAGCAATTTTCTTGGTTTTTCAGGCTTGCCTCTAAACTGGGAGCTCCAGTATTAAACATAGAACTCATCCTGTCAGTTTTGTGCTCCTGACATTAAGCGTACTGGGAGAGTCTGAATTCTCAAGTCCCAATACATCTAACATTCATATTGATCATGTGCAAGTGTTTGCTCAGCGAAGAGTTTTCTGAAGTGTTCTTGAGGAGGAGAGCTCAAGTGTGCTTAGCTCAAGGTCTCCTCTAGGTAAACTGGGAAGTTTTGTCAGAGACAAGGCTGAGAGAAAAACAACCTGGTACTGGGCAGCAATTGTCCCTTGGCAGGTTCTTCTAATGCCTTGGTCTGTCAATATTTCAGTGTAGATATAGCCTTTGACTCTCAAAAGCCACTAGGCCTCATTGCATTCCTGTACAAGTCCACAGTGCACTCCTGAGGTGTGATTTTTCTTCTTTGTTGTTTTGTTGGGTTTTTTTCCCCCATTCTGTTTCAGGGGAAGAGTTCAGGGAGTCTCAGTAAGCAGTGTTTTTCTAACTCCTTGCTTCCATGCTACAAAATTATTAATGCCCCTTGTTATGCTTTCTCTAGATAACTGGCATTGCCTAGCAATGTCTGGAGAATATCTGTTCTTTAATCCTAAACACTTGTTCCTGTCCATTCTCAAAACAACTTCATATTTGTTTGACAGCTTGTCATTTATTTTTCAGATAGTGGAAATATCTTCTTTTCTAGCAGCCTGGTTTACCTGCTCATGGTTTTGACACTATTCATTGGCATGGCTTTTGGGTATTTGAGAGTTTCCATGATGTACCTTTACAGTAAGGTCCTCTACACTGGCAGCAGTGTCTTGCCAAAATGCAGAAGCCTAAAAAGTTTTACCTCTATGCTGCCTCTTGATCTGCTCGTCTTGCTGTAGCACCCCCACAACCACTTGCCACCAACAAGTACAGTGTTGGTCACTTTTCTCATTCAGCAACACCTGGAGCCAACTAAATGCTTTTATTTCTGCAAACTGGCTTGATCTGCCTTTGCCTTCAACAGTTTTTGCGATACATTATATGCAACTCCACAGAGCAGCTTTCCACTTCTGATTCTTTTCCAAAATATGATGGGACACATCAGTAAACAGAGCCTACTGATTCCCATTTTCTGTCAGTTTATTATATAGGGCCTTTTATGGCATGAGTTAGTGCTTTGGTGTGGTATCCAAAATGTCTGCCTTCTGCTCAGTCCATGACCTCAGTCCATGCCAAGTCAAACTCATCATATGATCAGTGCTAACAACTTACCCCATGTAGTACTGGTTGCACTGGAAAAGCCCAAATCAAACATTATTGAGTCCTGAAATTTTGTGTCCATCAGTAAAGGGAGCAGGTAAGGGAACAAGAAAACCAGTGCTGAGAACAAGAATATCAATACCGTGGCCACCAACAGCAAGTAGTAACTTGACAAGTAATGTCTAAACAGGTGTAATAACTGTGAATTCAGTCTAGCACATTCTGATAAAATAGATAGTTATCTTGAGCCCCACATGGCGTACCTGAAAGGGACTGTTTTGAGTTGGCTCCAGCTGATAGATTAAGTCCCCAGCCAGTGTCTTGTTCCCCCAGCTCCCCAGCCCTGGGATGGGGTAGAGAATTGGATAGGCAGAAAAAGCCCCTCATGGGTCAAGTTAAAACCAGTTTAAGAAGTGTGTGTGTGCTCGTGTGTAAATAAAAATAAACAAGTGATGAAGAAGCAGTCACTCACCATCAGCAGATCGATACCTAGAGGGTCTCCAAGCAATGGCAGCTTGGAAACACACCTGAGCATGAACATTGTATGGTATAGAATATCCCATTAGACAAACTGAATCAGCTGTCATGGCAGTAACCCATCCAAACCTTTTAACCACCCCTAACATAATTGCTGAGGATGACAGGGTGGGAAAAGAGAAGATCTTAGTGCTGTGCAAGACTTTTGAGTGATAACTAAAGTACTAGTATATTATCAACACTGGTTTGGCCACAAGTTCAAAACACGGCACCATGCAGGCTGCTATGAGGAAGGTTAAGTCCATCCCAGCCGGACACAATGCTGACTGGTAATATCTTGTAGAATAACTGCTCTTTATACTGATTGCTTGTTTATTCCAATCTCTTCTCAAAATACCACCACCTTGTCTGACCACCTGTCTTTTGTTTTTCAAACTGTCAAAATGTTTATGGTTAAAATAAATTCCTGTGGAGGTGAACTTTTTTCCTTTTTGGCAAGAAGCTGACAGCAGATCTGTGTGATACATGTGGAAAAAATTTAGATCAAACTATGCATTTATTGTATGATGTGGTTAGAAGTTCCAGCTGCAGACCATGACTCTTCTGTGAGGTGCTGTACAAATATGGGATCAAAACAAAGCTTCTGCCATGAGAAGAGTCACCATTTCCATACCAGAGTTGATGACAAAGCTGTTTGAATTGAAACAAATAGTGAGACAACATTAGTGTGATAGGCAGATCTCATAGATCTCATCATCACAGTTGCAGTGCTGCTGTGAGTAAGCATTCCTCCAAAAATAGGACAAATATAACTACAGAGAGCAGGAATTTTTTTTTTTTTCTGGATTTGTGCTGGAGCAGGAATGGAGAACTCAGCTTTGCTCAGTGGTAAAGAGATAGCTTGATTCTGAATATGCTTGTGTAGAGAGGAGAAGCTGTTCCTTTAGAAGACCCAAAACCATGATTCACTTCTTGTGTGGTACTGAGTGCACTTCAGCTTTCAAGCCTTTCTCTGAGCAAGTGAGAACATGGGCACTTGGCACTTTTCAGAAAGTTCTTAAATGTGGCAGAATCGTGATCCTTCCGAAAAGTTGTGAGTTCTGTAGTAGAAGTCTGAATTTCCCCTGTCGTCAAATTCTATTTCTAGCTTAGCAAAATAAAAATCCTTCTTTACTGAGGATATGCAAATTACATATATCATCTACTTTGTCTTTAGACACAATTTGCAAACTGGCATATGGGGTTTTAAGTCCCTGATGATCACTTTGGAGGCAAGTCTCTGAATACAAGACCGGAATGGAAATCAAAACCTTTTGAGGAGGGACTTGTTTAGTACTGATAAGTGCCTACTTATTTTTCTGTAGAAGTATCTTTTGCCTTTAAATGGAAACATTTGAAATCCAAGAATGATTTTCAGAAAGAAAAGGTTGTTGTTTTTTTTTAAATGCCATGTCAGCAGATCTAATGCCTCCAAAATAAATAATTGCAAGGTGCTTCTCTGCCTTGAATTCCTCTGATATTTTGACTGTTTTTTAATATATTTTTAAAACCTAGATATAAATACAACCTCTCTGAACTTGACTGCAAATACTTATTGCCAGCTAAAAAAGAAAGAGATCAGAAAAACCAGTGGTTTTTGATGGGCATTAAAAGCTTGGTTGTTCTTTCTCTTGTGAAATATTATGACGTTCTCATAAAACCCCTTTTTCCTTTAATGCCAAAGCAATGCTCCAGTTAATAATGTAATGCTGATGGCACCAGCCGCCTCTAGTCATGAGAGAAATGAGCTGGTCAAAGCAATATTCTATTTGAGGGATTTGTCCAAGCAAATGTTCCCCTCACCCCTCCACACTAGAAATTGCTGAAGAGAAGAAATATGATGATACCTTAATATGGTGAACAGCCACCATGTGTTGTTTTTTTTTTCTTTTTTTTTTTTCCTACTGTGGGTGAAATAAAATAATTTGATTTGTAAAGTAGGATAGCACACCTTGAATAGCACTATGTAGATGTAGGAAAGGCTACATTGGTAAAAGTGATCTATTTATTAGAATAGCTTTTGACATGCTGGGACTAGAAGTATATGCAGCAATAAATATGAGACATTAAAAAAACATACTATATTGATGTCATCCTTGTGTGTGGATTTAGACAGGAAGATGCTCTGAGATGCCTTTCCACCCCTTGTTTCTGTTCCCTTGTATTAGTGTGAATCTTCCAGACTACTTTTCACCATGTCAGAAGTAGCTGTTTGTCTTTTACGCTTCACATTGAAAATGTGTAACTTGCTTCTAAGTGCTACCTTAACCCCACAGTGAACTATGGAGATGAGCCTGCAATGCTGAATTGGAAAGAATGGAGTTTGCAAAGGATCAGTTGCTTCCCTTGGTCTACTCTTCACCTCTTACAGCTGAATTTAAGAATGAGGGTGCTGCTTAGCACTTGTACTTCACAAAATGCTATTAGAAGGTAAATAGACAGAAGATTCTCTACAACTGCTCATATTTGCTGAGTTAAATTTCTGCTCTGCTAGCTGACCTCAGCACTCAGTGCTAGCAGGTGTATGGGAAGAGGGGCCCAGTGCAACAAGAGTGGAGGCCAGCTCTGCAGGTGATCCAGCACCAGTTACGTAGGCTGCTATTCTGGGAACTGAGAAGGAGTACTGGGGGTTGTTGGAGGAGAAGCTTGACATGACCCACCAATGTGCCATATCAGAAAGCCAGTCAAAAGAAGTATGACCAGCAGGTTGAGGGAGGGGATTCTACCCCTCTATTCCACTCTTGTGAACCCCCACCCAGAGTACAGCATCCGATTCCAGGGCCCCCAACATAAGAAGGACATGGAGCTGTTGGAGCAAGTCCAGAGGAGGACCATAAAGAAAGCTGGAGAGGGATTTTTTTACGAGGGTGTATAGTGATAGGACAAGTGGGAATGGCTTTAAACTGAAGAAAAGTACCTTTAGATTAGATATTAGGAAGAAATTCTGTGCTTTGAGTGCAGCGAGAGACTGGAACAGGTTGTTCAGAGAAGCATTCAAAGACAGGTGGGATGGAGCTTTGAGCAACCTGGTTCAGTGAAAGGTGTCCCTGTCTCTGGCATCATAGAACCATAGAATTGTTTGGGTTGGAAGGAACCTTGAAGATCATCTAATTCCAACGATTCTATGATTTGCTCGGCTACGGTGAGAGCTGAAAGCTAAGTAGGTATGGTGGACAGGAAGATCAGCCAAGAGTTTCTTTCGTGGGGTGTGTTCAGGCTCAAGCAAGAAGTGCCTAGCTGCTGTGTGAGCTTAGAGGTTGAAGAGTGTCAGAAGAGCTGGTACAAGTAGAAGACAGGAGAGGATACAAGTGCCAGTAGGAAATTTTCATAAGGGGAGGAAGCTTTGCTGCATGATCTTGTTCTTTAGTACAACGAGGGGAAATTAAAATCAGGGGAATGTCATTAATCAGTGAGTGAAACGTGTGTTATGTACTGGTTGGGAAATGTGATGTTTTGTGTGTTAGTCTGCTTGTGCAGTGCTCAGCACAGGTGTGAAAACACATAAAACTATGTGTTGGTGGTGAAGGGACTTCTCAACTGTGTTCATAAGGAACATCCATGGGTGAAAATAATACAATGGTCTACAAATTTATGATAATTGTGCTTTGCTAGTTATTTAGGGAAACAGTTATAGGCCCTGTGGCCATTTTGTATTTCTTAATGCAGACCTAGCTAACATACAAACAGTGCTGAAAATTTTTGGCCTGTTGAATTAATTGGCAGAAATCATCTTGCAGCTCTGATTCTCTGAGGGACGTTTGAAAAATCTCAACAGCACGTGCTACAGCTGCTAGCTTTTCCCCTATAGTGTGCAGAGGGGCACTGAAGCATTTTCATGGGAAAATCTGATTAGCAATGTGGTCACTTAATTAAGGAGTGAATGATCTATTCTTTTTGATGCTGACTTTTCTTTCTCTCTCTTTTGTTTTAGTTGGGGTTTTTTTTGTTTGTTTTTGGTTTTGTTTTGTTTTTTTTTTTATTTCTAGAGAGGGATGACACTACCTTCACTCTCAATCTTCAGATAGAGTGAATTGGTACACAGCTGTCCATACAGCAGAGCTGGTTAATTTTCACCAGCAGAGACTCTAACTTCCCAGGTGCAAGAGCTTTTGTGGGGGAGGGGAAATACTGCCTGAACTTTTGGGAGAATGGTTACGTTTTCGTCCCAGATCATTGGATTCAGAGAGAGTTTTGTCATTTGACTTCAATCAGATCAGGATCAGAAGCTCTGATCAAGGGCGTCCTGTAATTGTAACTTTATGTCTGTCAGGATAAGTAGGAAGAGTTCTTCTGCAACATTGCATGTTGATATCAATAATATAATTTAAAAAAAAATCAGAGATATTTGAAAGGAAGTTCAGACCTTTTGCTTAGAAAATGAGAATAAAGGAAATATCCATTTTTGTTTGCTGGTGTTGAATGGTATCAGTTGCTGCAGTTGTGATAAATTCAGAAGCAAACCTGAAATTATCGTTTGTTTATTAATATTATATTTGTTTGGCACCCAGAGGGAGCTATTGCATGGGGTCTTGTACAAAAACACATTGTGAAATATTTCTTTGCCCTGTACAGCTCTCAGATGAAAAAGCAACCCTCCCCCAACCCAAAAAAACCCATCACCTCAAAAAAACCCCACCAAACCCCCAAAGAAACAGAAGCAAAAGCCAACAAACCCATCCATCTTAGGAAAAGAAAAATCTAAATCTTGGAATCTTTCTGCTTTTATAGTTGCTGTAATAGGATAAAGTTTAGTTTTTACACTTATATCAGTACTTTCTTCAAATACTTGGATTATTAAAGAGCTGCAGTCCTTTCAAGAACTGGGTGGTGTGGTGTGGACTGCCCAGTACATCTAACCTCATCTTGTTCTCCTTCTAGAGGAAGGAATGGAGGAATAGGGGAGAGAAGGGACAAAGTCTCTATCGGCTTCAAGGGACAGAAATGTTTACTCTTTTGAGTAAAACCAAAACATGTGTTTGCCCACGAGTACCGCTTGTCCTCTTTGGGATGCTCATGTTCTCCAGCTGGAAACGTGAAGTTATTTTGTGTGTGGTTCTCCACTTCATTTTTTAGACACATTTCATTGTTTCTGATTAGTAGATGTAGAGCCTTTGGAATTAAAATGAATTATTCTGTGTTGATTGCTGTGGCACTATATTAAGGTATGAATGTGTCCTCAAGAGTAAGGACTATTTGCCTATCTTGCATCTTTAAAATGGGTGTTGCCCCATAGGCTTTGTGGGAAGTAGGGTTTGAGCTTAAGACTGTTGACTGTAGGTGGAATCACTTCAGAGATAATGGTTGTATTATTAGTGTAATAACGGAGGTAAAACTGGGAAAAGAAAATGAGTGGGGACTTAATACTGTATTTAGTGAAGAGTAAGCAGAATCAAGCAGAGGCTTGACAATATTGGTGGATGATATTATTAAATTTGTAATGAAAAGTCTTAGAAAATATATTAGCTGACACGGCCAAGGACAGTCTCTGTAGAATTTGAAAGCAGAGGAGGGAGCTTGGTGATTCTTGGAACAGCCAGCAGCAATGTAGAGTTAGGGGACTGGGAAATGTTTTTTAAAATTAGAGAAGCCTGTTGGAAGGCCAGAAAATTGATCATGAAGGATTTTAATTACCAAGATATCGATTAAGATAATAACTATGCACAAATTAAGAAAGGGTACATAGTGCAGGACTGCTTTCTTAAGCTGTTTGTGAGCTTGCACAGTCACACAGTCTCTTGGATTCAGCCCTGGGGAACTGAACCAACTGTGGCAAATGAGGTGGAGAGGTCTATGGAGCACCCTGGTGTCAGGCTGGGAAGGATGAGGAATGCTTAAGGAAGAAGGACAGAGGTTTGCTGGTTTGTGTTTTTGAGGTTAGTAAAGGGTAATTTTGAGGAAATATATCTAAGGAATTTCTTCTGATTATGAAAATCTCCATCTGTACAACTGAAAAATAACTGTGTTTTCCTTAGAGAGAATGTAATTAAAATGTGTCCTGGTAAAGTCTACATTGGCTAAAGGCTGATGGGGGTAAAGTCAGTATGAAATTAGAATAAAGTATTAAGCAGCTACTTTCTTAAGCTACAGTATAATCAGTACAGTAAGGAGCAGGATAGGGTGACACACAGAAATGAAAAAGACTATAAAGTTAAATTTCTTTTCAATTTATCAAAAATATTTTTTGCATGCTATTTCTCCTTTAGCCATCGCCTTTTCTAGATCACACTTTTAGAGCTACGGATGTTTTGTCTTTAACAGGACAGGTGAAGATGGTTATAACAGGATATGTTGAGGATGTGTAATGGAGTATTATAGGTTATGCTGTATAGGATTTATGGATATCTTTTCTTTTCATGAAAACCCTTTGCTTTCTTTTTTCTGACTTTCACAATGGTCCAGAGTAGAGGTGTTGGAGGAGTGAGGTGAATTATAGAGAAACAGTCTTAGTTTTACTGCCCACTAGCAATAATAATAGCCAGGCTTGAAGCGAGGAAACAAACCACATCTTTTCAGCAGAAAAACTATCCTACTTCTTAAGGAGAATACAAAGAATTCCTACTCACAGCAGGTCCTGGAGGAAAGAAGTTACATTCTCAGGCACAAGGGAATAGTCGTCTTATTAAAGGTATTTTTTGGGGGGGAGAGAAAAAAATTAAATCATCACTTTTATTCCCCCCTATATTCATAGTGCAATAAGGGCCAGAGAAAGCAGTTCCAAGAAAAATGAAGCAGATTAGAAAAAAAGCTAGGACAGAACTCTTCAGTAATGTTTTTATTATCTATTTTCCATAATGAAAGAGTGGAAATAAGCTTTATTTAGAAAATCGTTTTCTTAAGTTGCTGGAATAATCAGATAATTTGCAGTAAAGCAAATGGCCTGCTTCAAATAAACCACAGCTATTCAATATAACCAACATACAAGCCCATGTTTAGTAAGAAACAAAGTTAGAACTATTGACATCTTAGTTCCAGTGTTTTTTCATTTGTTTATTTTCAATAAATGCATTAGGTCTTCTAATCAGTCAAATGTGATGAATGGGAAAATGCAGGACAGGAGTCATGTATTATATTTTAAAAATACTATTTAGCTTAAAGTTGATTTTTGAGGAAAAGAAAATGGGGCTTTCTATGTAGCACCCATATTAAAGAAAGAATCTTAATATAAATTAAATCTCTTTTTAAGGGATATGCTTTGGTTGTGTTTGTTGAATAACCTGGTCAATGTAAAAACAATCTACCAAATGGTGGTTGTGGGGTGAGGTGGAGATCAGGGAGGAAGGCTTCCCTCTCAAATGATATGGAAGATGTCATTTTAGTTCTGTCATCTGCTGAATGGACATTTGGCATACGTTTCATAAAGTGCTCTCCTTATTATGTTCCCATATGGCTACTCTTACTCTCCTACCAAAGCTATTTCAATTTATATAACATACTTTATCCCCTCACTGGATTGCTGGTGAACCCTGAGAGTATAACCTCCAGTGATAATAACTGGGTGCTCTGCATAACCACATACTCAAATCCTTCCTCTCGTGTTTTACTCCTGTGCACAGGCATGTGGACAAAACACCTCACCCTCATACTCCATGACACAACCTTCTGCATTAATCTGGTCCCATGCACCCTCTGTACAGAAAAGCAGTGAAGTGTGTTTCTACAAATCCATCCATTCCTTCTTTCTAAAACTGAGCACCTCAGGCTGGGTCACCGCCTGCCTGCCATAAGCAGAGGTTAAAGAAGGTTGCAGAGGAGCAGGAAAGGATACCATACCCTGGTATCTTTCTCTGCTTTCCGTGGCTGGCAGTAGTAATGTGCACCCTGTTGTCCTGAGCTCTTCATTTGGCTATTGCTTCCACAGTAACCTGACAAGCTCATGCTATGGGTGAGTTCAAGCTGGCCAAACTGAGCATCCTTGCTTTTTGTTGCCCAGGTGATATAAAGCAAAACGTTAAAGGGTAGATGTTATTTCTTAGTGATCCTAGTAGATCCTTCTTTCTCTGTATGCTTTCTGATTACATAAGCGGCTGGAGTTGCCCCTCTATCTTTCCTAGCCTCCTTTCCTCTCACTTGCAAGTTCACGTGCTTACCTAGCTTCCAGATCCTGGTGAAGAACACATATGCTGGGGCTACCTATTGGGAATGTGGGGCTGCCTTCACTTACATCTCCAGTACAAGCTCCTCATTCCTTGAATCTGGGCTACTACTGCTGAAGACTGCATTTAATCTCTCAGCCCCACGGTACCAGGTGAAGTTTTTTCAATCTCTTGCTTCAGAAAATTGTGAAGGAACAGGGGAAATCACTTTGAGCAAGTGGATAGATGTTCAGGGCAGGAATGCTAAAATCAAGTAGAGAAAAATATTTAGTGGATATGGATCATTTTTTTGCTATTTCAGCCTATCCCTGCCCATCAATTATTCCTGTTGCACAGAGAACAGTACTTTGAAGTTAGGGTAGGGCTGTCAATTTAAATCAGTTGAGAATCTGGTCTCTGTTTTATGATCAACAAAATGTTAGCTTGGTGCAGACATACTTGCTGAGCCCCTCTGCTTTCAATGTGAAGTTCTTGTTGTGGAAGAAAATGACTGTAAGTTTTTGCTGGCTTCTATAAGGGGATGGGAGAAGTTTTCCTGATCTTTTAAACTTAGCAGAGAAACACAGAAGCAGCGAGGTTCAAAGTTATGAAACCTGTTTAATATCCAATAGCTATGTATTTTTTTCCTTATTAAAGACATTTGCCTAATTTTTATGTAAATAGCAACAGCCCAGTGGTCACTCTAATACAACAGCATTACTGCTGGCAAACAAGGGATTAAGAAGAAAATGCTGTATTGAAATTAAAGCTGTAGGGCCTGATAGAGCTAGGTTACCATTAAATTCTATAGATACTGTATCCTTCTTGCCAGCTCCACTGCCCTTTAATCCAGTGCTCAGGGTTTATTATAACTAAGAAATACTTCTTTAATCCTTTTTTCACACACTGTAATGCAAACCTTGATGCTGATAATCCACCAAGGTTTGTGCATTTGTTAGATCTCCGCTTCATTAAATTACCAAATTTTATTCGCAGCAGAGCCAGGGTGGCAAAATGTCAGCATGGCTTTACAAAGCCAGCAGTTGCTGATTTTTAAAGAGGAATATGATCTCTATTAATTCCTGTTTACTATGTTTCAGCATCGACATGTAGAAAGTGATGGAAAGATGGGAGGAACTCCACAGCAGACTTTCAGATTCCAATGACATGTTTTTCTCAATCGGCATTCTGTTGAACCAAGAAACCAAGGGATATGGGTTTACAAGGACATAGAGTCTGAACTCCATTGCTAGACATCCTGAGATTTGTTGAGTTTGCACTTTGTTAGTGATATCATATGGTCTTTGAGTGTTCATCAGTATTGTGGCATTTGATACTGCAAACACATGCCAAAAGAAATAGAAGTCCAACATGAAACAGTGGAATTAAAGCTGCATATGTTTTCTAGTGATTGATAAAGTATTTTCCCCCAGCCATCTGAGTGTCTAGTCTGCAGAGGCTAATCTCTGGAATTTGTGATGATGTTCCTGGTCCCTAATCAGTGTTGTATTTCATGTACATTGTGCTGGGACTTTCTTGGGTTGAGGAGGGGAACTACTCAGTATAATATAATGTCAGTAGCAGGGCTGGCGATCCTTATATATATTAAGGTTCATCCCTGAGGGGCATTGGTACAATTCTAGTTTTGGATGTAGATCCTTTGAATTCTTGATTCAAAGCTTTTGCCATTTTTTTTCCTTTCCAATCCAAAATACCCCATGGTTCAAACCCTTCCTTCAAACAGGCTCTCAGATATGTCATCAGGACTTTTGATTGTCCTTAGGGCAAATAACCACTACAACAAGTTCTACAAAACCAAAATGCATGCTGGGAAGCACAAAAGAGAAACATCATCAAGGAGTCTGTTAAAACCAATATGGGATCTAACACCCCATGTTGGGACAAGATTTTTCTGTCTCTAGAATAACTAAAGAAATCTCATTTATAACAGTGCTTGAGAAGTACAGGAGACAAGAATTTAGTCACACTTGATTTCCTCAGGAATGTCTTTGTTTAGTTTAATACAACTGATTTCAGTTGTGATGAGGCAGAACACATACCTGAATGGAACAAAAGCAGTCTAAAGAGAAACCTGAAACAGGATTTACATTTTATGGGGTTTGACCTTATTGATCCTCGGAGGAATGAATCATGCTTCTGTGAGAAATGACCTAACCTGATCTGTTGTATGGCTGGAACTGCAGAACTGGAAAGGAATGCAGTGAACACAGAACCTAGGCTTTGCAAGTGTAGTCTGTTTTTTGTTTGTTTGTTTTTTGTTTTGGTTTTTGTGTTTTTGCTGTTGTTGTTTGTTTGTTTTAAATTATACACACACGTGCACATACACATATATATCTAAAAACCCTACATACAGTTTTCTTTGAGATTTGTTCTTGAACAATTTATTTCCATTTACCAGCACCCCAGTGCTGTTGCTTGGTGAGAGCTATTAGGCTGACCTGCCATTTCCAAAGGCCAGGGTATAAGTAAAGAGCAACATACAAGAGTTGAGGAAATGCACAGAAAGCTGCTGTGCAAATTCGCATCAACTGTGCTGAGACATTTAAGTTCTGTAAACTGTATTTTGGTGAGATAAACACCAGGGATGTGAACTATATTAGGGTTAAAAAGGAGTTTCTTCTACAAGGACAATTGGGTGAATGGATGTTCTCACTCTCAAGATGATTATTTTAATAGAGATGCATGATAAACTGTAGTTATCTAGTGACTTAGTCTATGTAAGGCATGATATGTACATAAAATGCAGCTATAATAAGGGACAACACTGCAGGAATGGAGGGGTAGATTAAGTGACCTAAATTATGTATATTTATCTTACCTTGAAAGGCGATATGAACTAGATGACTTTTTGAAGTCCAAACTATTTCTAAGTCTACGAATTTCCATTATTTTCAGTGCTTTTTATGGGGAAGGGTGTAAAAGTGCTTTAACTGTTTGACTCTGCACATCATGTTACTTTTGTTGAGGAAACCTAATAATTTCCCTGTAGATCAAATCTATTGTCTGTCCTTCACAGTACTTCATGAAATTCTGAACATAAATAATGTTAATGAGTTTACGTGGGATATTATCTGCTAATAAATTCAATAGTAGAGTGAGTATCACAACTATATAACTACTGAAAATAACATAACTTGAAAAAAGTAAGATAGACACAGTGGTACTCTTATCCAGTTCAGTGCAATCCAAATGCAATGGTCCTATTATGGCACATTGCTCTCGTCATACCTTATTAAATATGAAAGATGGTTCCTCAAGACTCTAAGATTATCTGTGTGATCCCCTCTGCTTCTTGAATGGATTCCATGTGAAGCCACTTGGGATTTTCCTGCATTCTGTTTTTCTCTTTTTTTTCAAATCAAGAGGATAGATAGTTCACCAGAAAGTTGTACAGTGGTGTGATGCATGTAATAAGAAGGGAAATTTTCTTAAGCAAATTTCATTTTTTAAATGACAGTATAAAATGTGTTGTTGATAGAGTTGACATTGTCTTTCCAAGCGGTGTGTGCTTACACTCAGCACTGTCCCATTCGTACTTAAAAGGAGGTATGATCTCTGCACCAAACAAGTCTGAAGGGCTTTACAGCTGAGACAGTGAATTTAGTACAGAGGATTCAGCTTTGAATGTTACAAATAAAATTACTGGTAGTTTTACTAGTTGGGGTAAAATTTCTTAAGGGAGATTAGTGTGTATGCTCCAAGGGCATAAGCCAAACAGTGACTGCCTGAAATTGGCCCACAGTGGGAGATAGCTTTGCCTAACTGTCTACTGAAGGCCTTTTATCCTTTCTTTGGAATCACTTAGACCTGTTTACTTTCTGAGTTGGGATAGAAGTATGTGTTGACCACTGATCTCGTCTGTTCTGGCAACTTCAGTGTGGGAGTCATATATGGTAAAACAATGACAGTGTGTTTTCAGAATGTGTCAGCTTATATATGTTTTGACTGTGGGGGCTGAGAAGTACCTTGAGTGATTAATACAAGATTGGACCCAGGGCTGGGAATAGCCCTAGCAAGCAGCAGTTTCTGGGTGTGGAGTGGCAGGGCACAAGCCAAAAACACATGGCAGGGGAGAGGAAGATCCAGGAGTCTTAGCTCCTCTGTCTCATGTTTTCCTCCCCTGTTCTCATATTAATATGGTGTCTAGTAGTAAATCTGACCGTGATTAAGGGGTATTTGTCTAACCACATGCTCCTGGGAGTAGAAAAGAGACAAATTAGGGGAACTTGGGTCTTCTTCCCAATCTCATCCTAGCCTATTGGGAAGAGTAATAAGCTTTAGGTCAAAATCAGCAGCAGGGTACTTTTGCTTCCATGCTGGCTCAGTTCTAGTGGCTGATCATCAAAAGTGCAAAGAGGAGGGATCATGTGTGCTCCCTTATCTTGTCGGTTTTTTGTTTGTTTTTTTTTTGTTTGTTTGTTTTTGTGGGTTTTTTGTTTGGTTTTGTTTTTTTTTGTTTTGTTTTTCTCATGGTCTGTGTTGTTTTGCAACTGCTCCCTTTTGGGTGCAGGCCCTGTCATGGGGGAAGACATCTGAAGTCCTCAGCCCCTATCTGTTTCTCCCTACTTGGCAGAAGGCACAGTCCTACTCTAAAGCAGGGATTCTTGTCCAGAGATAATTTTAGCTCCCACCCTTTTAAGAACTTCTTATTAAACTCTGTACAACCTTTTATGGTCTCTGTGGATTTGCATCTGTATAAAACAGTGTGAAGTAATATCAGATGAGGACAATACAGGCTTTATTCTTGGGACACAGGCATGGAAGGGACTCTAAAACAAATGATATCATGGCAAAGAATAAAACAAAATAAATATGTGCTTGCTCTACTGTTATTTTTTGGTTGTTGCTTGTGGGTTTGAGTTTTGCTGTGTGTTGTGGGATTTTTTTTTTTTTATTATTTTTTTATTTTTTTACCCCGTGAGAGACAAGGTACTGGGCTGGCTGGATTTTTGGTTTGACATGATAACAGCCATCCTCAGTAATGCCCACAATGTTCAAAAACTACTAGATGAAAAGAAAAGTAGTGTTTGGTTCATTAATAACATTTAATAGCTGTGGTAATCAACACTAGACAATTTTTGTTTTGTTTTGTTTTTTGACAGATGTCTAAAATCTCAGAGGCAATTTCACTTTATGTTTGTGAATGTGGGAGATGTTCCCCCTTCTTGGGGGTAGGAGGGAATATATGGGAACAAATTTTTCTTGTGCTGCTTTTGACTAGGAAGAAAATTTTACACGTAAATCTAAGGTGAAGCTTTGACCACTGGAAAGAAATTATGCCTATTTGCTGCTCTCCAGGATTAAAATGGAGAGTTTATTTGCATATGTGAGGATAAATACATGCACAACTGCCAAGGTCTGAATTTGCTCAACTTACATGTATATATTTATGCATATTATGATCTATTAAGTTAGATGTGTAGGGTGCATATATCTATTCTGTGTAAGTGTATATATACATTTCTATAATCATATATACACATCCTATATATGCATGTATGTGTAAAGTGATAATTTATCATTGCCAAGTATGTACAGTGCTTAAAAACACATCCATCAATACAGGTATTTGACTCTTTTATCAGTCCTGCCACAGAACCACTTTCCTGGATGGGAGGAATAATGAGGGAGAAAAAGGTGCTATTCATAGAAAATGGATCGCCAAAACAAAGTTTTGTAAAATGGATTTTTCCTCACTTTTCATTAAACTTCTGCCATTTTAAAATATACATATTTTTTCCCCAGAAAAAGGTGTATTTTTCTAAAAGTCCTTTCCAAGCTTCTTAAATACTACTCTTTCTTATTCTACTCTTCAAAGAGCAGCAGCCACGCTATCCCTCTTTTCAACTTCAAACTGTGCTGCTCTGTCAGTCCAGCACAGCGAGAGTTCTTTGAACCTGAGAAAAGAATCTAGCTCCTTTTTTTGGAACCTTGAGAAGGACTTTCTGAAAGTGTTGCAATTAGCATTTCCTTTTCACCCAATGCACCTTTCTTGACTTTTGTAAAAGTAAACTAAACAATAATAAACATATATTTACACATGTGTTTCCCTTGGGTCCAGTAGAGAAACCCTTTGTTCATACTTTACAGGGATTTTTAGGTCGTTATTTGGACCTTTAGCCAAATGTTGTGGAATCTATGAAACTTTTCGCAGGCTGCTGACTTTATGTGGGGCAAGTGTGAATTGACTGTGGTTTCCTCTGAGGGGTAACTTTATTCTGCACAGAGTAAGAAGATTTGGTGAATGTCAAAGGAAGGAGCCACAAGTCGTATTGATCTTGCTTGCTGTACAACCTTGGTGGCTTTTATTCTTGGTGGCCCACCTTGGCTGCAGCAATGTGAACTCTGAATGCCAACAAGGCACCAGGCAATTTAAGCTAAGTTGAGCTCCACAGTTGCTTCCTGCTCTGTACTTGAACTTTGCCCCAGGTGATTTGACAGCGAAGGATCAATGCCTGTAATCTGGGTAAGTTCCTAAATGAGGCCTTAACGGGTGTAAGTGCTGGAGTGGAAAGCAGAGGAAATGTGCTGCTGCTTTTCCTCTGACTATAAATAGCCAGGTCATCAGAACAAACTTTGTGGATGTCTGGCACCAGCATTTTGAACTGATTTGTGGAACACCACTGAGCATTCTGAAGAGCACTCTCTTTTTCCCTTTTTGTTCTAGAAATTTGCCCATACCAACTTCATGTGAAATGTGGGACACGCTGCAGGAAGTGTCAAAGACATGGTATTAGTTTCATTTATTTGAAATACTTGGCGATCTGTGTCTCAGCCCACAGAGAAGTCCTTGCACTGTCTCACCAGAAGGAGAACCCTGTGGGCTGCGTTGAATGGCTGGGGTTTTTTTTGGGGGAAACCACTGCTGAGATCACATGTGTGTCCTGTTGGAGACTTAGACCCTGAACCACTGGTACAGCAGACGAAATGAGCTTCGGCTTTTGGTGTATGTGAGAACATTGAAATCAGCCAGACTAAATGGGACAAGGATGTGCCATGGTTTTGGGGTGCCTCTGTGCCTTGTAAAAGCATCTGTGGGGGAAAAAAAGGTACTTAAAAATGACCTCACCAAGGGAATGTCTATGAATACGAAAAACTTAAATAGAGAATTCTAAAGTAAGCAACGTCTACATTTTCCTTGAAACTGTATCTTTTTATCTGTACCTCTCCCAGCAATTAAATATTTCCTGGTCTATAAACACCTCCGTGTTTACAACGCACTTCTTAGGCAGTAACTTGTCCAAATATCCTGTGGTAAGACAAAACCCTTCAAGTGTAAAGGATTTGTTAATGGAAATTGGTTCAATCAAGCTTCCCTTTCCACCATTGTCTCCCCTCCCCACCAACATGTGCACAGACTAAGCAGAGGCTTGCTGCTTCTCTACAGTAATATGAATTTTGAGTTGTTGATAAATACAAGCAGGTTAACAACTAACATCAAAGGTTTACCAGATTAAAGTCAAAGGAAGATGATATTTTCAAGGGCTTGAATAAACAAAGAGGTTGAGATTCTTAATTATCTCTCTAATACAAGACTTGAGAGGCTTAAACGAACAGAGGAGCAAAGATGTCCATTCTGTGTGCTAACCACCACACCACTGGGTTGCTTACTGCAAGTCAGTTAAAGGCTACATAAGGCATGAAAGATAAGGCAAATAGGTATCCCTGTAAAGTGATAGATCATTAAAAAAGGTGACTGTTGTGTTTGATGTAGTAAGAGGTGGAGGAAAAACTAACTATAAGCTTAATGGGCATAGCAGATTCTGAGACATATATGGCAATTATTAGTCATACTATTTGAATCTGAAAGGGCATCAGTTCAAAGGAGTGCTTAGAAAGGCTCAGGCTGGAAAAAGAAAGCTATTAAATCAGCTCTGCTCCTCTGAGTGTGTGTGAGGTTTTTCTCCTCCTTTCCTGAAAGTCTTAGGGTACTTCTTGAGAAGAGTATGATGAAATTTCACAAGTGTTGCAAGGAGGATAAGGTTTGTATGTATTATTATTGTAGAGATTTTTAGTTCTCTCTAAAAAAGCCAAATTTACCTGCTGTTAATATAGTCATATTGACAATAGGACACATGTACCACCTGCTTCTATGAGATTAAGGTAGTTTAAACAAAACCACACAAAATGTGTCATAGATATTTATGAACTGCATAATTTCTAATCTTCTCTCTACCGTTGTGCTGTCTCTGAATAATACAAAGAAGAACCATATGAATTTAGAGATGAAGTAAAAAAAAACCCCAAACACTGAATTTAACCCATCATCACATATTGCTCATACTTCAGTTGAAAACACAAAAGGTGAAAATTGTAATTACGTTTGCAATTATTCATGAGGTGTAAAAGGTATAGATACCTTTAAAAAATCAAAAAACAATCCTACTTCAGTTAGAGGTCTGAATTTTTCATCTAGTTTCTGTGACTGAGAGGGTAACTAGGAATTATTTTTATAATGAATCCTTCATACTTCTTTTGTTAAGAATACCCAAGGACATCTTTTATTTCTGTCAATAGAATAAGTGCATGTTGGGTGCTAACTTAGTGTGCATACGCACAATTTTTAAAAAGTATTTAAAACCACATACAATTCAAGACATGATGTTCTATTGAATAGTTAGAGGTGAACAAGTGTAAGCAGCTAATATCGACTGTGTTATCAGAGACCATAAAGTAGCTATTGTGCTGTCTTGATTGTATGCTGGGTCAGTGGAATTCAGTGTAAATTGAATGTGGAATGATATAAGCACTAGATATAAAACAATTGCCAGGAAGCAAAAATCTCAAGTTTTCCCACTTCTAAGTGTTTCATTTGTTACTAAGGTATTTCACTTACCTGCTTAGACCTGCTTAGAGTTGTACTTAGTTTGCTCTACAACTCCGCATTTCTTCTACCCACCCTCTCCTATCCCCTGCCTTAAATTTTTAGAGATTTTTGTTCAACATATTGTTGCCTGTTTTCCCATTTTGTTGAACATGATGAGGGATCTCATACCACTGTAAAGGAAATTACTTGATCTGTTCAGTGACTTGACTTTGTGTATTAGTTTATGTTACAGTTTTATCACTCTTATTTTTACTTAATGTTATCTTCTTTCACTGATCTTAGTTGTTCTGAAAGGATACAGCTTTATAATTTTTATTTGGGTGGAGAAGGGTGGTTGGGGGTAAACCAGAATATTCTAAGTAGTTAATGTGACAGCCTGGTACCGTTTAAGTGTATGGGCTTGCATCCTGGAATTTCTTCCAGATTTTATATTCATTTTGTCCAAGTGATGTAAACAGGGTTCCATAATTATGTCCATGTGAGAGCACAAAACCTCAGAGACAGATGTACACTGTGCAAAATGGAGCATGCAGCTGAATGTAACGAAGCATGCCATCTTCTGAGATATTGCATAGAGGGCTAGATGTTGGCCAGCTCACGCTGTGTACTGCCACACTGCCTACTATTATAAAACC
This sequence comes from Myiozetetes cayanensis, assembly GCF_022539395.1. Taxonomy (NCBI): domain Eukaryota; kingdom Metazoa; phylum Chordata; class Aves; order Passeriformes; family Tyrannidae; genus Myiozetetes; species Myiozetetes cayanensis. The sequence continues at coordinate 80,400,675 of NW_026086604.1, read as the reverse complement.
AACTTTTCCATAGCTTTGTTTTAATTTGTAAGACAATATAATTTTTGGTTTATTATCTTCACAGATTCTACCTTATAGCAACAGTTTACTATGAGATGTGTTACATAATTCTCTGAACGGTTTTGGAATTTTGGAGGTAATAAAATATTTTCTTTTCCTTGATTCCCTTTTTTACATCTTAAGAATATATATGACTCCACAACTCATTGATCACATAACAGGCTGCAGTATTATTTCCAGTTGGGATGCTGAAATGCTCAATGTTTCACCCGGAGAGCAGCTGTAGGGCTCATGAGAGCTGCAAGAACGTGCTGTATATTTCTCATAGGAAGGTAGAGGACACTGTCAAACACCACATCTTCTTGTCTTTTACCTTGCCAATTTTGCACTGACCTCTACCAAAGCTTTGTATGCAATAAAGGTAAAGTCTGAGGTTTTGTTTGCTTCATCTACCATCCCAACAGTCTGCTTAAGCAGGCTGTTTTCACCCCTTTGCCATTATATAATTATTACTACAGTGAGTTTGGAAAATGCTGGCTATTAACTTGATGCTGGATGAGGCATACTCTCATCTCTCATTGAGTGGAGATTTATCCACATAACTCCCAATAATGTGGCAGTATAGACTCTAGTTTCTCATGCAGGAAGCTCTGTAGTTTGCAGCAGCCTTTGAAATAGCTGTTGAGAGATCCTGTGTCACTGTCATGCCAACCAAATGGAAGAGTTTTTACTTAATGAGGAGAATAATTCAGAGACCTGCCTCCCTCCTGGAAAGGGAGTGAAAAATAGCTCATTCTGTATTTTCCTGTTCATTAGGGTTCCATACAGCTACTAATGAGAAATGAACTAAAATTACAAATTAAGCAGGTAAAGTGGCTACAACTGGTTTCCATATGAGCTTACTCCTTTGCCATTTCTGTTGCCAAATCAGTAAAACACCCCCACTGGCCTTTTTTCCCCACTTCTTGTGTACCAGTGTGGCAAGTACTGAGAATTTCATGTCAGTCATGTGCTAATAAGGGCAGCATGCAAACAGTGAGCAAATGTCAGGATTCTTTCACAATTTATGCAGAAAAACACATGTGCTTCTCCATTATGTGGAAGAGCAACTTAGTTACTTCTGTGTCTCGGTCCTTCACTTACTGCTGATCATAGGACTCTGGGTATTTAGAGGACGAGACAACCAGATAGATGGAGGAGTATGAACACTATGCCACTCTCTGAAAGAAGGAAATCGTGAAGGCATGAAGTAGCCTAATATTATATTTTCTTTGAAGCCCTGCCTACAAGGGGCAAAATATTACTAGGACTGTGGAGTCCAGTTGTAATAGAAAGGGGGTTTGGGGAATCTCTTGGGAATCTAGGCTAAGCAGAACAGGCAGATTTTGTCCATGAAAGTTTTGAAGTTTGGGCAATGTGATGGTGGAAACTACACTCAGTGGCTCTGTCTCAGAGCTCAGACAAGGTCCTCTACTAGATATTTTAGTGCACATCTCTATGGAGGGACAGTCAAAGCCATCTTCTCATTTTGCAAGAGAAAGGATGGCCTATCCCGAAAGAGAGAGAGATTTTATCTGTTGCAGTGGGTATAGTGTCTGTTATAAACTGCATATTTCAAATGAGAACGGTGATAAACTGTGTTTAATAATAATGACCCATAATATTTTAAAGGAAGCCACCAAGAAACAAACTTAGAAGGGAAGATGGTGTGTGTCTGCACAAGTCAAGTGTGCAAAGAGTGAGTCTTAATTAACTGTGGCAATGTGACTGTTGCACAAGTTAACGGGATGTATAAGGAGCACCTGCCTGCCTTGTTCTAACTGACACAACGGATATCTTACATTGCAGAAGAGACAGTGCAGATGCTTTAAGTTACAGAGCAGATGTCACCCTTCAGGAAAAAAGAAACTTCAGACATGGCTTTTTTTTATAATTGAAAAGCATTGTCAGCTTGGCAGCTTCTTGTATGTTTAAATGACAGATATTCATACTAGTTGAAAATGAACCCTGCTCAGCAGACATCGGCAATGTTTTTTTTATTTCCCCATTTCTCATTTCTAAAAGGCTAGTAGATCATTTCTGTTCATTAGACTTGATAGGAATTAAGCATGGAAAATCAATTCCCTCAGCCTCTTTTCATCTTGAGGCTGTCCCAGGTATTCCGCCTTGAAACTTCTTAGTAACGTCAGCTGTGGTATGTGAATGTGGTACTGAAAGGTGAAAGTAAAAAATCAGATTTTACCCAAGGAATGCAAGCATCAGCTTTTGCCCATTTCCCTTTTTCTCTTGCTAACATCTTTTTTTAGTTGTGGCTGTCCAGCATTTTGGAGCATTCATGGTAATCTAGGCAAAATGAATGTTAGAGCAGCCCTGAAAACGTAAGCTATTCGAACTGTGCTTCTCTCTAGTAGAATATACACTGTAGAGAAATACACACAGTTAAAATCATTTGTCTTTCAAGGGCAAAAAACCTGAAATCTTTCCTTTTTTTTTCTTTTTTTTTTCTTTCGGCATCACCAAGAAAAGACATACTTTCTCCCACTCCATCTCTGCATTTACTTGCCTATCACATTATCAAGTAGATTGCTTTTCCCATTATGCATGGTTTTATGTTTTATGAATAATGCTTTAGAGCTACGGTCTGCTCAATAAAGAATTAGTGCAAAGCATTATCTTGCTAGTGTGTACGAAACACACTTTTATGCCAGTGTGAGAATTTGTTTCAGTTTTAAGTCCCATGCTATCTCAAGAGGCAGAGTCCTGCAGCATGGCTGTCTGATGAATGATGCTGCAAGGAAATGCAAAATAAGACAAAGTGGTTTTGTCAGATGAAGTTGAATTGTTGTGAGTTTCAATTAACAGCATTTTTTCCCTGTCCTGGAATGTGTAGATCTGAATTTCATGAAGATGAATTTGAATTTTTACAGCATTTGAAAAGCTGAATTTTATAACCTGCTGTCTAAACATTTAGGTTAAAAAAGTACTGATTTGCTGTCTATGTTGTATGTCATCAGCAAACAGTATAGCAAAGGGATGAGGTGGGTCTCTACTTCAGGATCATTGTGTAAATTTAGTAAAAAGCATTGCAAAGTTAATTGTATTGTTTTAGTGGTGTAATTTAATTACATTAATGATATTAAAAGCCTTTACTGCAAGTTCCAAAGACTCTAAAGCCAGAACACTGTCTTCTTGCATGCCTATGTGTGTCTAGAAGATATCAAACTTGCAGATATTGATGACATCATCTTAACAAAGCATTTACTAAGGTGCTTTTTTTTTCAGGGCTCCTCCTCCTTGGATTCTAGAGAAAGATGCCTTTTTCACCTTGCTATTTAGTGAGTTCTGGACTAATTTGCACAAGATGTTGTATCCATGTTCTATTGCAATAAATTACATGAAATATGAAGAAACTGTAGATAGAAAAATGCATTTTATTTTGGTTTTGAGAAAACAGTTGCAGTGAAAAATGTGCGCACTATGGAAAGGTAGTTTTAAAAGCTAGACAGTGTTTGTCTCTGGTATCTTGATGCATTGAAGGGATCATGCTGTTGTCTAAAGATGTAGCTGCATCATTACCAACAAATGGAAGGTTGGAGCCGGATGTAGGTAGGTTGGTAAGTGCAGGTAGGTAGGTAGGTAAGTGCAGCTGGAGTCTGAGAAGTGCAGGCCCCAAAAGAAGACAGTCTAAGAATCATCAAACCTGAAGATAAGGCATTAGGTTTTCATTTCATGTGATCGTTTCTACAAAACAATTTTCATAAGAAAGTTGGCATCAGGAAAGGTATTTTTCTGTCCCCGAGTGTTTTGCTGAGAACAGGAAGAGGACAGCAATATTGCTACAAGTTATGGCAATATGAACGTGTGTATTGCCAACTTCAAGCTTCAAAAAGCACAAGCCAAGCATCATAAAATCCTGACACTACTTCAAGTATTTTTAAAAAATTCACACATGTTCTGTTCTTAACACTTCCTTTCTAATGAAAGTTTTCACTTGACTGTGAAAACTGAAGCTTTAGGAAAGATGGAAAGATACCAAGACAAATTAGAAGTATTCTTTTGGGAACTGGTAGTGTTGTAGTTACCTAATAAGTTAAGTTAGTTTTCCTTTATTTTGGCTTTAACTATTCTGTTAGGTCAGAAGCTAACATAAGGGAAGGTACTACTGTTGCAGAACTCTTAATTCTGAAATGTTCCTGAAAAATCTGAAAACTGTGTAGTATTACAAGGTAAAAATGTAGAAAGAGAAAGGATTAAGAATAGAAATCCTATTTCCAGCAACTGGAAGAGAAAAGCACATTTTGTCTGGAAAAAATGTCTGAGACAACACTGTTTTGATTTTTGACATTTAGAAATCACAGACTCTACTTGGCATCAGTCCTCAGTTTCCACCTGCAGAACTCAATCAAAGGACTCTGCAAATCACAGTGACTTTAATTTCTAAGTCTTATTGAACAACATTGCGATTGCTTTAAACTCCAGTCTTTGGAAACACTTCTGACAGAAAGAGTGACCAAAAAAAAAAAAAAGTAAGTTCTTAGTATATGAAAGCATCCTGATTCTTACTCAGTTTTACAGGAGTTTTTGTTAAAGCCAAGGCAGAAGAACATTGGCTAAAGATTTTGGTTTGTAGGTATATTTGTTTGCTTTAACTAATTTGGTGTCATCATAGTTCCCTTCAGTAATAGTTGTTCATAGGTATAATCCCAGTTTTCTGAGATACAGTGGCAAGAAAAGCACTTCCTAGACAAAATACCTTGTGGTCTAAAGACTGGTATTCTGGCATTCCTAGATGAAGTATAAACTTTCACTGGGAACTTGTGTTTTACCTTTGTTTATCATACACATTATCTGTTTTTATAAATAATGTAAAGGAATTCAAAAGGATTCTTCAGCTATAATAATATAGCTATTTATTACAACTGTGACCGGTTGTATGTAGCCTTTAGAGTAAAACAACTTTTTGAAACTTGTAATATTGTCATTGTAGCAGGGAGAGGGTAAAATCCTCTTTTCAGAAAGGTTCATAGGAATTTTACTTTTGACTGTAGAAAAATCAAGATTTTTCTGAAGACTTTTTGAAAAATCTCAATATCACTTCTGTATCCACCCACATCCAATTAGTTCATAATTGTTAAAAATGTGTCACAGAACCATTAAATTTGGAAAAGACCTCTGAGGTCATCGAGTCCAGCCTTTTACTGAATGCCATCTTGTCAGGTAAACCACAGAACTAAGTGCAACATCCAGTCGTTTTTTGAACATTTCCAGGGATGGTGAATCCACCCCTTCCCTGGGCACTCCATTCAAATGCTTAACTACTCTTTGAGTGAAGAAATTCTTCCTGACATCCAGCTTAAACCTGCCCTGGCACAACTTGAGGTCATTGCTCTTGTCCTGTCACTAGCTGGCTGGAAGAAACCAAACCTCATCTTGCTCCAAACTCCTTTCAGGTAGTTGTAGAGAGTGATAAGGTTTCCCCTGAGCCTCCTTTTCTCTAGGCTAAACGACCTCAGCTCCCTCAGCTGATTCTCGTCACACTTGTGCTCCAGACCCTTCACCAGCTCTGTTGCCCTTCTCTGGACATGTTCCAGCACCTCAATGTCCTTCTTGTAGTAAGAGGTGCAAAACTGAACACAGGATTCAAAGTGCAACCTCACTAATGCCTAGTACAGGGGGATGATCACTGCCCTGGTCCTTCAGACCACACTATTTTTGATATAAGCCAGGATATTATTGACGTTCTTGGCCACCTGGGCTCATGTTCAGCTGGCTGTGGACCAGCACCCCCATGTCATTTTCTTCCAGGCAACTTTCTAGCCACTCTTCCCCAAGCCAGTAATGCTGCATGAGATGGTTGTAACCCCAGTGTAGGACTTGACTCTTCATGTTATTGAACTTCATACCACTGGCCTTGGCCCACCGATCCAGGATGTCCAGATTCCTCTGCAGAGCCTTGATACCTTCTATCAGGTCAAGATTCCCACCCAACTCAGTGTCATCTGTGAAATGACTGAGGATGCACTCGATCCCCTCATCCAGATCAGTGATAAAGATATTAAACAGGACTGGTCCCAGTACTGAGCCCTGCGGAATCCCACTGGTGACCAGGCACCATATGTATGTAACTCCATTCATAGCCACTCCCTGGGCCCTGCTAACCAGCCAGTTTTTAACCCAACAGAGTACACCTGTCCAAGCCATGGGCTGCCAGCTTCTCCAGAAGAGTGCTATGGGAAACTGTGTCAAAGGTTCAGGTACACTTCATCCTCTGTGTGAGTCAGCTGGTCATGAAAGGAGATCAGGTTGGCCAAACAGGAGCTGCCTTCTGAAACCCATGCTGGCTGAACCCGATACCCTTGTTGTACATGCCATGTGATCATGGCCAAGATGATCTGTTCCATAACCTTTTCTGGCACCAAGTTCAGGTTGACAGACTTGGATCCTCCTTTCAGCCCTTCCTGTGTGTGGGTGTCACATTTGCCAAGCTCTAGTCATCCTGGTTAACCAGGACTGATAACAAATAATGGAGAGCGGCTTGACAAGCTCTTCCACCAGTTCCATCAGTACCCTTGGGTGAATCCCATCCACTCCCAGGGACTTGTGAGTGTCAAAGTGTCACTAAATACCTACTCATTGATTGCAGTGTGCCTATCCTGCTCCCTGTCTCTGCCTACCAGCTCAGGAGGCTGGTTGCCCTGAGGATAACTGGTCTCTCTGTTGAAGACTGAGGTAAAGAAGGCATTAAGTACCGCAGCCTTTTCCTCATCCTTGGTAACAATTTTCTCCCCCAGGTCCAATAAAGGATAGAGATTTTCCCTGGTCCTCCTTTTGTTGTTAATGTATTTATGAAAACACTTTTTATTATCTTTCACAGCAGTGGTCAGATTGAGTTCTAGCTGAGCTTTCACCTTTCTAATTTCTTCTCTGCGTGACCTAATGACCTCCTTGTACTCTTTCTGAGCAGGTTGCCCCTTTTTCCAAAGGTCATAAACTCTCCTTTTTAGCCTGAGTTCCAGTGAAAGCTCTGTATTCAGCCATGTCTGTCTTTTTCCCTGCGGGCCCATCTTTTGGCAGACAGGGACAGCCTACTCCTACACCACTAAGACTTTCTTCTTACTATATGTCCAGCCTTTCTGGATGCCTTTGTTTTTAAGGACTATTTCACAAGGGACTCTGAACCAGAGTCCTGAACAGGCTAAAATCTGCCCTCTGGAAGTTGAAGGTAGAGTTTTTTTAATTCTCTTCCTCACTTCACTAAGAATCAAAACCTCATCATTTCATGGTCACTGTACCCAGGATGGCCTCTGACCACCACATCTCCCACGGGCCCTTCTCTGTTTGTAAACAGCAGGTCTAGAGGGCTACCCCCTGGTAGGCTCACTCACCAGATGTGTTGGGAAGTTCCTCCTGATCCTTACCCATAGGCATTCAACCTTATCATCACTATCCTTGATCTTTGTACAGTTGAAACACTCCCTAATGTACAGAGCCACCCCACCACCTCTTCTTCCTCACCTGTCTTTCTGAAGAGCTTATAGCCATCCATTGCAGTACTCCAGTTATGTAAATCATCCCACCATGTTTCTGTGACAGGGACTATGTCATAACTTTCATGCTGCATCATGGCTTCCATCTCCTCCTGTTTGTTACCCATACTGCATGCATTGGTGTAGAGTTGTGTCACTTGCCTTTTTTCTGATTTTTGCAGAGAAATAATTTGTAGCTCAAAATATGGAGTGTGGGATAGGTAGGTTTGGCACAGTCATGTGGATCATGTGACTGACTGCAAGTTATCCTGCAAACTGAAGTTTAAAAGGAGACTCCTACTGAGCTCATACAGAGAAGGATGAGACCTGTATTTACCAGTACCTAGTGATGCTATTAAACTTGTATTTCAAAGGTAGCTGGACAAGGAATTTACATCTGGTTTTATGGCCTGTAGGTGCTGTTATTTCAGAGGTGTGTATCCTCTCATTATCCTGTATAGATAGTTAGGTAGATAGATACAATACCCATTATTATGGCCTTCAACAGCAGCCTGGGCTGCAGGGACAGTATAATAGAGTTTAACATCTTAAGAACCAGAGGGAGGTAAGTAGGAGAATAAAGACCCATAACTTCATAAGAACAGATTTCAACTTGACTCACGGACCTGTTAGGAAGGATCCCAGAACTGTCTACTTTGGACAAGTGGGCTTTTGAAAGTGTTGGAAGACTTTGAGGGAGCTTTCAAGATATGTTGTGAAAACAAGTAAGGCTCCTATAGGCATGGTAATAACATCCAGAAGTACAAGGAAGGTGCAAGCATGCTGCTGAGTGGCTTTGGCAAGTTAAGTCAAAAATGGCACAGAAAAGGGGGACATGTCTGATGCCTTTCTTGCATTGGTCTAAACAACTAAAGTTAGCCCCAAGTTCCTGTGAAAGGAAGTAGTGGCAAAGCAAATGGCAAACCACTTAACAGTACAGTAGGGTCAAGTTACAAACCTTCTGTAAGAACTGAACACATACAAGTCCGCAAGATGTGACAGAATAAGTGACTGGAAGAAACCAGGACAGATTTACAATTGGTAAACTGTGCCCTATTGTCTTGTATTATGAAAAAACTTAGTCAGTAAAAGACGGTAGTATTTTGAATAGCATCTATCATAAATTTAGCAAGTCATTTGTCATGGTGTCCCACAATACCTTTGTTAACAGCTTGGGAAGACATATTGCAGATAAGTGACACAAGCTACATGGAGAACTGGCTAGGCTGCTGAACTTAAACTCAAACTCAACAGTTGTTGGCTAATGGCTCAAAGTCAAATATGCAACTGGCCTTGTGTGGAGTTCCTCAGGGACTGACCCTGGGTTTGATACTATTCAATATCTTTATAAACAATCTGGATGAAAGGTTCAAATGCATTTGTGCCAAGCTTGCTGCTGCTGAAAGACTGGGAAGAAAAGTAGAATATGAGAAGACAAAGCCACCATACTGAGAGATATCAGCAGGCTGAAAGGCTGGCCCAATGAGGTTTTAAAAGAGACAAATGTGAAGTTCTGCACCTGCTCTGGAACAATCCCAAACAGTAATGCAGATGAGGGTCTGACTTGTCGAAGTGTAATGCACCTGAGAAGAACATGTGAGCCTCAGTATGCAACAAGCTGGACATGACCCAGCAGTGCAGCTTTCTATCAGTGAAAGCAAACAGACTATTGGGTTGCAGCACACTTAGGAGACTAGGAGATGTGATTTTTTCATGCTACTTGGTGCTGAATATGCCACAGCTAGAATACTGTGTCCATTTTTGATCCTTCAGTTCAGGAGAGACTGAAAAACTAAAGAGGTTTTGGTGGAGCTAACACCAAGATAATTAGAGCATTAGACAACTGGATATATGAAGGAAGTATGAAGAAATCTGGTTTATTCATTCTGGAGAAGTGTAGGCTTTGTCTGGCACTACTCAGTTTTCCAGTCTCTAAAAGGTAGTTATACATAAAATGGAAGAATTCTCTCATAACTACGTGGTGACAGGATAAAGGCAACAGGCATGAACAGTGTCAGGGCACCTCTGTCTGACTATGGGGAGATAGAGAAGCATGAGAACCCATATGTTGCACAGAGAAATGGTAGGATTATGTTCACTGGAAATATTAGATATTCTAATGGACAGGTACCTACATAACATTATACAAGGCCCTGATTTCAAAAGATGGTTGGATTAGATAAATTAAAAGCTTGTATGAGAAGGTTCAACATCACTCAAAGCAGATGAGTTCTTCATACACACATACACAAGCAAGAGCTGAATTTACTCTCAAGACTTTGGGATTAGAGTCAAAGTAAATGTATAATACGGGTACATTATTGTGCAAGCTATACAAGACTGATAGCAAGGCTTCTTAAAAGCTGGCTCAGGCCATTTATAAGCTGGGCTGTTAAAGTTATCTGCTTTATAACAGCCAGTTTAACAGCTACTATTTTCTTACTTTTTTTTTTAATCATTAATGATACTTAGAACTGTAATAAGAAGTAATAAAGAATCACTCATATACGGCATTCTACAGGAAATTGAAGACTGTGGGATTAGATCTTGTTGGATTCCCTTGATGTCGTTGTCTGAAAGACCCACATTGTCACTATTGGGAGAGAAGAAACTGGAGAGAGATAAAAGCTATGGTGTTGATACCCACTAATGAAATGGCTTTAGTGATCTGGTATAGAAGAGACTTTGAGGGACACAAAAGTTGTCTTGTCCCAAAGAGATGACTGGATCAGTGGCTGTCAGAGGTGGCTATGACCTAAAAGTGTGGTTCCTTTTTCTCTGACATTATGACAGGCACAATTTGTTACAGTGACTTTGTATTGTTCTTTGGGCACTCAGAAGCAGTGAAAATAAACCTTATTGCATAGCTGGTTTTGTATAGGAAGGAAGTATTTTATTTTGAGTAGTTTGCAGTACTTCATAATCTGTGATGAAAGCAAACGTGGGTGGAAATTGTTTCACACAGTCTAATAGTTCAGTGACTGTGTCATTGGAGTGTGGTGGCGGCATTTTGTGTTTTTTTTTTTTTTTTTTTTAGGTCTACATTTGAAACATTTATCTCTACAGAAGTGTGAGGAGCATATATCTTGAAATATGGTATCAATATGTCCTGACCCAGATGAAAGCTTCTAAAGTCAGTTTTTTGCACAATCCTGTTACTACACATTAGCTGTGAACAGGATTATCCTTTAGTCTGCCATTCAAACTGTTCAGAGGAAAAAAAAAAAAACAAAAAAAAAGAGAAAGAAAAAGGAGAAGGAAGACAACAGATTCTGAATTTTTTCTGTCTGACAAAGGGCCAACAAGATGATGACCCAAACTTCGCATATCACTACGAACTAGAACTGCTTCTGACAGGTATTACAGAGCAGCTAACAGATGAAAACAGCAAAAACATATTTTGGGTATTTTTTCCACCTTTAGTGAGAATTGAAATACTCATTAGGGAGTGATTTCAGCATTATATATGAAAACACTCCTATAAGATCAAAATCACAGAAGTCTCTCACCTCAATCCTGAACTCTGGGGCTAGCATGAAAGGGCTTCTTAACTCTACTTGTGATTACCTAGGCTGCTCAGGTAGGGGAGAATTCAGTGCTGTTGCATACCAGTTGGTCAATAGCTCTGTAGAGTGGAAACAGACCTTTCTTTATCCCTGAGATGCCTTTAGTGCTGGTGCTGTCATGCTAGATTTCCTCCTAATGTGTCAGTTTGCCTTGGTGGTCATTCTAAGATTTACTTCCTGAAGGGTGAAGGCAGAGCTTAGTCGTCTTTAATTTTGGTCTCTGTGTGGGGCCCAGGACCAGTAGTGAGTGAGAATTAGAGCCTCTTGAGGCAATGGCTTTTGTGCTGGTGTAATAAAAATTGAAGGTTCAGCACTGCTTTACATCTGAGACTCCAAGTTAGGATAAGAGATGAACTTTTGGGAATACACCATATCCACTGTACCATCACTCAACTTGCTGCACAGTCAGCAGTAAGCAGATAGGCTGTGGCTTGGCCTCTCTTTTCTTTTTAGTGGTTGCAACGCATTTTATCTCATGGAAAGACCTTCACACACACCCAGTGTCAGGGCTCCACCCAATAGCCACCATTAGACCACTGAAATGACACCATTCCAGCCTGCTTCAAAGCCACCCTCTCCTGCCTTGCAATAATGTCAAATGCATTTCCACTCTGGAACCAGAGTTTGTTAATTTCTGCTCGAGTCTTAACAACATGGTCTTGTTTGTCAGTCTCCTCTTCTGTTATATCCAGGCTGAAGACCTGAGGGTGTACAAACTGTACTTTTTGGTTCAGCGATTAAATGCAAATGATTGAGTCCCAATCCCTTTCTATGACTTTGTCATTCACTGTAGCTGTAAAGCTCTCTGAAGTTGCTTCACATCACCTGCTTTGTCTTCAAATGGACAGGAGGTCCAGCACATAGCAGAAAGAAGTAAAGCTCCTAGTCATAAAATTCTGTTTATCAAGCATATTTGATAATCATAAGATTTAATTTCTGACAGAAAGAATAGTGAATTTTCTTCAGCAGACAATGGGGTTTCCCCACCACATTTTTCTCAGTACAGAGAGTTTGCTTAATTTCTCCATTGTCTCCAGTACTGATCTCTTTTATCCTGATACGCGGGATGGAAGTATGCATCTTGATTTGTTCTGCTGAAGTAGCAGGGGAATTCAGCCTCCTCATTGTGAAATGTATTATGCCTAACTTCTGCTTGGATGTATGGAAAAGGACATTGCACAAGGGCCCTCTTACCACCAGGATACTCCATAAGAGGCTTGGTGTAATTGAAGTTCTTGCATTTCTCTGAGAACAAAGGCTTTTAGCTTCTTCCCCAAATATTCTGTGAAAAGATAAATTTAAGGCAAATTTCCTCAATGTACCAACTAAAGAAATCTTTTAGCTTGGAAAGAGCCTTGAAGAGCTCTCCTGAAGACACAGGTCTCTTCTTATCCTACCCCTATTCTGCATGATTTTGCCTTCAAATCTCTGAGTGAATTGAAACAATTTTTCATTATTCTGTCTCAGGCCAGAATTTCATGGGCTGAATTAATATGAAGAGTTATCTATGTAATTCTTGTTGTGGATGATGTGACACAGTTTATTTGTGAGAGAGAAGTAGCAATATGTTTATAGATATAAATAGAGCTTTAACGAGGTTTGATAGTAAATGTGACAGATGTTAACAAGATTCAGTTATAGACAAAGTCCATTTGATTACTTGCTGCACAGACACAAGGTTAGGCAGAATTATCAGGGAGACCCTCTGACTGAGTCATGAGGTTCAAAAAGGACCCCCTTGGACTCTGAATTCCTTTGTGTTTGGATACAGGCTTAGTCCCAACTTGGTCAGTGATTTATGTCTAAAGGATTACATGTGCATAATCAATCATTTGTATTAGTTAGCTAAGATTTCCAAGTTTAGCACATTATTAATCACTGAGAATCTGTTGCAGCAAGGAATCTCTCAGCCTCAAGGAGTAACTTTGAGAGGCATCTGTACTCAGGGGGGGATACTTCTGTTTAGCAGGAGAGCTAAACAGGTCCTGTACTGTCTGCTACTTATGGAGTGAGAAATTGACTTACAGACATATTTGCAGACTGACTACAGAGATTAATTTCTTCTAAATTTGACTTGAGTCAGTTTGATCAGTATTATGGTTAGGGGAAGTAAGGGTGTGTGTTGTTAACAAGATTCAGTGACAAGGTACATTTGCTTTTTTACTGCGTAGAGTAAAAAAGTGGGGGCAGTGGCTGTTGCTTGGATTAGCCCTTGGCTATTGTGCTATCTCTTCCCCTGAATTCACTGTGAGTCAGATGCAGTCATCACAACCAGACACATCCATTGCCATCACCACTAGTGGTAAAGAGTTGAACAGAGTTATGGGAAATACAGGTTGGGAGGGCAGGATGGAGCACACCATCGGAATTCTGAATGATTCTGACAATACATGAACTACTGTAAAGAGATCATTCAGCTTGGTGTTTCTTCAAAGCTATGATGTCCTACACAGAATGATCAACAATACCAATCTATTTTCCCCTCATTTATTCTGCAGTATGGAAAATGCATTTGACCTAAAAGAATACAATTCTTTTCATCTGAAAATTTAGAAAGAAAAATTGGCTTAAATTTTGAAAGTTTTCAGACTTTTAAGTTGAAAATTCCTACCTCAGATAAAATTCTGGGACTTTATATCCTCAATGAACCTTCTTCCTATGAAAATACTTGTTGAAAGATTTATAGACTGTTCTAGAAATGATATTTCCAAATAACCGATTGTAGAATTCTATGTTATTCCAGTAATAGAATATTATCTATCATATCAGCCAAAAAATCAAACAGTTTTGCACCAAAGGTATATGAATGACTGGAATATAATACATAAGAATTTATAAATAGTATCTTCCAGGGAATTGGAATCCCCCGCATCCTGGTATTTAGATTTTCTTTTATTCGTATAACCACTCTCTAATCATTTACAGGCAAAATTTCAAATCACTGCATGAGCACTTAGTGAGAATCTTTCAGCCAAATTCCCTTCCAGCAGTTTGGAAGCTTTTCATAATAGGTCAGAAGAATCTTGTCCAACAGCATCAGATATAGTAAAAAAGGTAGAAAAAACATTGTCTTTCATTTTCAACAAGAAAGTTATGTGGTGGGGAATCAGACTGCAGAGGTGAGCTGGAAAGTTATGTAAAAGATTGGACACCAAGATCCTAACTCAATATAAGTAACGTGATTTGGCTCTGATTTTGGAAAATGCTGAGTACCTGCAGAGCTGTTGAAATTTAGCTGGCATTTTGCTCCTTGCTTTTGAAAACTGCAGAAAGCTTCCTAGGTCATGCAAATAGAAAGCAAGGCATCTAAGTTCAATTTGTAAAGTCATGCTTTTGGAAGTACTCACTGGCAGATGCTGGCATGCAAATCCTCTTTTTATGCTAATAATCAATAAATAAGCCTATGTTTTGCATAACCTTTTGCCAGAGCATTAGGTCTGTAGGTGAAAGGGGAAGGCAAAATGGAAAAACCTTAAGTGAGACTTTCCTTCATGTATGCTACTGTTTCTCCAGAAAAAAAAACCAAACCAGAAACAAACAAGCAAACAAACACCCCAAATAAATAAGACAACCAAAACTCCAGAGCTCTTTCATGGCATTTATGTCACAGACACCACAACTCAGGATAAATTGGTGATATCTTGTCTGACATCCTTCTTTTATTAACATGTTCTTCAGTAGTGCAAACCATCAACTAGAATTGCATTTATCATTGAGATACAAGAAAAAGCAACATACACAGTTTTCACTGTTTATATTCCTGTTCTTATATTTTCTATATTTGTGCCTAAAGAAACTAGGATATCGCTGTTTCATAATGTTCCAGTACAAATAAGGGTGAGGAGTGAAATTCAAATCTTACCTCTGAAATTCCTTGCTCTTCTGCATTTATGTTGGGCTTTTAACTTTATTATGAAGTCATTACAGCTTATCATGCCAATAGGTATATAGGGAGTGTTAACCACAGACCACTGGCAGAATAAACTGTGCATTCATAGTAAGTATCATACTAAAAAATTCTATGAAAAATTGAGCACATGCATGAAGTGCTTCCTTCTTTAAACAGCAATTCCTGCCTCCTCAGCCTTCTATACCCAAAGGCACTTGTACACACTAGGCTGAATACATTCAAACTACCTTATAACCATACTGGAAAGTGAGAACCATATAAAACGGCTACAAACAACTGGTTCCAAAGTGTTTCTCTCTCAGATTATTTTGACAGAAGAAAGTGATCAAAATAGGGTGAAATTAGTGAAAAGCTATGTCTATATTAGCAAGTGAATCTGCAGATTATATAGCCACCCTATAAGTGTTTGTGGGGAAGTTCCTTTATACCAGCTCTGAAACATATCTTCTGGCTTGATTTCATCCAAAAGAGTTACAGATCAACAACTCTGAAACTGTTCTACAATGCAAACCAAAATGAGGTAAATATAGAAGAACTGAAAGCCTGACTTTCAAAGTACACCCTGGGCTGCACATTATCAATGGTGTAGATCTTTTTGATCCAAAGACCTGTGTTCAAAGCAGTAATCCAATGTAGTAATTCATCTTAAAAATTAAGACTCCTTAGAATCACACTGACAGAAGTTAAGGTTGGCATGAATATGACATGGCCTTCTGGGACAGACTTGAAAAACAGATGAGTTAGGTTAATACATCTGATCTGATGTCATAGTTGGTAAATGCTTGACATGGCTTTGCTGCAATATGCTGATACGTTCCCTGGCATGATCAAAGTCTTGTCCAGTGAAAAGTGATTTCCCAGGAAATTGCCATACTTTAAGCAAACAGTTATTGTGGTGTCTTACAAAATGAAATGGAAGAAATTGCCACACATTCAGCACAAAGTTATTATGGTGTCTTGCAAAATGTAATGGAAATGAAGCTAAATAACTGGTCTGTAAAACTACTTCTGAAACATTCAGCTCTTTATAGAGACTGAAATGTTTTCTACAGAAAGACAGGAACTGCCATATTGTGTAGAGCAATTTGTATGTTTCCTAAAGTCTTTATAAAACAGACTTTAGAAGACTAGTTACTATAATAGTAAAAAATATTTTATTTTCCTTTTATATATATATATATATATATATATAAATGCAGTACCTCCCTATTAAGTCAGACTTATGCTTGGACCATTATGATTTATATCTATTGCTCTTGGAACTAGAACCTCAGCTGGTGTAACATGCTGTCGACGTCTTGAAGTCATTGGAGTGCCTTCTACTGAAACATACTAACTATCTTGCTTTGAAATCCACTTTCTGCTTTGTTTACTGTCTTGAAGAATTTAGGAATTATAGGATTATAGGTTAATTTAGACTGGGTGAATGCTGTGGAGGTCCAGCTTCCTGCTATGTCAGTAATAATTTTTATAGTGTGGTTTAAAAACAAAGGAGGAAGCGTGACTCTTTTTCTGTGAAACTACCTAGCTCTATCACTGTGTTTTAGAGAATTTCTATAAATTAATATCTTCTCTCTGATAAGAAAACCATGCTCTTCCAGTGTGAGATTTTAAGAAAATCAATCTACTTACTTTATCAAAGATAAGGTTGACAGGTGACTGTGTCATGATCTGAAAATATCTATGAGAAGAAAACTATGGTTCTTTAATTTTAGAAGAAAAAGGTGTAACAAAATCAAGTGTCCAGAAACTGATATTAGATAAATTCAGATTTTAAAAATGTAAATTTTAATCATTGATATATTTTATCATTATAGCAACTTATTAAATGATACTTTGAATAATATATCAAACGAAGTTTGTATATCAAAAATTAATGTCTTTTGTAAACTGTGTACTCTAATTCAGAAGCTATGGACTGATGTACAGATTTCTGTCCTAAAAATCAATGGCCTGTGCTAAGAAATCAGTGTGGATAATCAAAAGAGTCTTATTTGCATCTGTGTTGTGTTTGCTCTTATTTGTGGCTTTTCTGCTTAAATTCCATGTTGTTCCTCAGCTGCAAGCTAGTTTTAGGATCCTGACAATCATTTTAGAATAATGGCAAACACAGCTGAAATTGTGGGTATGATAAGCAAGGATAAATGGATTACCAGAGATATAAAAGATACTTTGCTAGTTACTGTGATCTTCAGCAGACTTGAAGAGCTCTGAACAGTCTCGATGATGACAGCCATGCTTTCAGTGTTAGAACAGGTAATTTCCTTGCATTTCTAAGGTTGGAGCTGGCAATGTACACCTGGATTAGCAGCTGTAGGAGAAAACAGTTATTTGACTCAACCAAGTACATGAGACTGAATTTTCACAGAGGCTGTAACAGTGCAGAACAGCTGTTTGGAGTCTTATAGGCCTAGGGAGATGTGGGCTTCCTTAGCCCTCTTGCCTTTTTGCATTGCAAGTGGGTGATAAAAGGCTGCTGAGGAGAGAGTTAGGCTCATGATGCATCTTGGGGCATTTTGGAAACTGTGGGAGTACTCAGAGCTCTTCACAGCCACATTTTCTGCTTTGTGAAATACAAGCTTGTCAGCGCTGGTGTTGTAATAACTTACTCAAATATCTCTGATGAAAGAATCTAAACTTTGGTAAATTCTATGAATCTGTAAATGAGCCTGGGTCAGTTTTTGTGTATCTGCCCATCCCACATTGTGATGGTGCAGGTCTTGACATGCTTAAGAGGTCTGTAAACCAGACTATTTTCAAAATTCATGGTGTGAAGGAGTGTGTGAGTAAGAAGGCAGTCTGATGACCAGGGCCAGGGATGCCATGGTTACTAATAGTATGCAGGATGATACCTTGGAGTCATAAGCCTTCAGAAGTTTCTGATATTGACATATACCATAAGCTTTGTCTCACCAATATTTCTTTTATGGTGGGCTACTGTCAAAGCAATGGAACTGTATGGGAAAATAATGAATTTTTCAGTTTTGTACTAGTCTCCATTCCTTATCAAAACAGAAGATCCTGGCTTTGGGTTATCTGACAAAGTGAAAAAAATGTAAAATTCTTATTTTAGGGTAATAGAAATAGGATTAAATTAGAGAAAGTCTATGATTGGACATTCACAAGTGACATGGCCCAGTGGAATGAATCTTGAGAGTGAAACCCTTCTTATCCTTCTCATGTTTCCAGTGATGTTCCTTTATATCTTTGTTGGAATGCATTAGCTGTGCTCTTGAAGTGCACCTTTTGACTTAATTTCTTCCAAAAGTAATTGTTTCTGTTTGGTTTCATCAAATGCTTTTTAAAACCACATATACGTATTTGAGAAAAATATTAAAGGGAAGAAATTGGGAATTAGTCTGGTTCCATCCTGTGCCTTAGCAATGTAAACTATAAGAAAGGTAAGATGAGCTGGCCCAGAAGAAGTTATTTCACTAAAATAGGTAGTATTGCTGATGTATTAAATTACTGCTCCATGTGAGCCTTGATGGGAGCATCTGGCTGTGGCAGACTGTCAGGCAAGGGGTAGAGCTTTTTTTTTGTGGCAATATCTGCCAAGTGCTTGTGCTCAGTTCTGATCTGAGCAGGGGTCACTCCTGTAATTCTAGGGACTGGGTTGGAAATGGGATTAGTGCAACGATTTGAAATGCCATGTGCTGCTCATGCCAGAGCAAGCCGTCAAACTAGATTTTGTGCTGTCATCAACAGCTGTCATGAATGTTTCCTTAAATCTGTGTTTGGAAGGGCGTTTATGTAGCCTTAGAGATAGTCATGATTATGCTTAAAATTCATCAAGCCAACACAGACTAGAGTGAGTTGTGGAGGAAGGGGCATTAGAACTAGCTTTAACTCCATTATCGTAAAAATTATTTTTATTTTATTTCTGTGCAGAAACCCTATAGTTCAGTGGTTTTAATGTCTCTTTAATAAAG
The DNA here is from genome assembly GCF_022539395.1 of Myiozetetes cayanensis. NCBI lineage: Eukaryota > Metazoa > Chordata > Aves > Passeriformes > Tyrannidae > Myiozetetes > Myiozetetes cayanensis. Next base: position 80,381,741 of record NW_026086604.1, on the reverse strand, counting down.
CAAAATGAAAATAGAAGTTATGTCTTTGGAGGGACCAAAAGGAAGGGAACAAATAAATGGTTTTTTTCTCATGTGGCCGATAATGACTTGTGCCTGTCATTGCTATTCCCTGTTTATCTGACCTATTAATGGAGGGCAAAATTCCAAAGAAATGTTTAATTAACATTTGTAATTAGTATTACAAAAGACCCTGCTTTATAGAACAGGCAGCCCAGAGAGGAGGGCCAGGAAAAGACAAGCTCTTCACCCTGTAATTATTGCAGCTCTCCGTAGTGCTCTCATTCATCTCATTAACATCACAGTGGGATGGTGCCACTGCAGGCTACTGGCAGGTGTCTAACTGCCTTCCTCCTGGGGAGACTTCTACAAAAGAGGTCCTGATCTGCAAATAAGTTTGAAAGCTTGCCAGTGGAGTACCTCATTCAAGCTTCAAAGTCTCCTGCTTCCAAAGTACCCTAAAGACTTTCATTTCAATAAACAATGATGTTCTGGGGGCGTGCTTGCTTTTTAACTGTGGAAGGGAGAGGAAGAGAGAGGGGAGAAATTGGGGTCTGTCTAGCAAAATATGTTTCTTCATTAATGTGTTCCATTAAAAATATAAAAATAAGCTATCTAGAAAGGAATTGTGGGTGGATAAATAAAAGGAAAACCTGAGTCATCACTAGAAAAACACTGAAATGCAATCAACCCATAAAAAAGGCATCTGTCAATTTTCTGTGTGTGAATAAAGCTTTTCTTCTGGAATGCCTTTGTTCTTCAAATTAAGTTAAAACCACTATCATATTAAGTAGTCTAATTCAGAAAATGGTAGTATTATATTTTATGGAAGAAAAAAATAATTTGTTTTTATTTCTTCACAAAACATTTAAAAAATTATACAGTACTGTGACATTCAAGTTTTTCTTAAATCCCCAGCTCATGTATTTACACAAGACTCTTGCCTTTAAATGAAAAGTAATTAATGAGTTTCTAGCCATTAAAGAATAGAAGAAATACCAAGATAACATAAAGTAAGGGGGAAAAAAGCTATAAACTTTTTCTTTTATATTACAGATAATACATGATTTAAAGAGGTCTCATGGTTTTTGAAGATACATTTTATTTTATTTTTTGGGTATGGTGTAACTGAGCTTTTTTTTATTAAAGCTATAAGCAATGAGGCAATAAACATTTACAATATGTGGCATGAATGGAGTCAGCAAGCACTCAATGTTTGAAATAGTCCTAAATCAGGTGCATATCCCACTGATTTTACTGGAATTGCTCTTGTAACAGAGTTTGTCAGCTTCAGTGTATTGTTTTCAATGATGATTAGAGGACCATTATAAATATGGATAAGAGCTAAATTAAACCTACCTCTGCTAAAGAGCTTGTATACAAAAGGATACTGAAGGTGATGTTTCGAACAGAAGTGCAAGAGCCAGAAAATGTACGCTTGAATCTTGCTGGCTACATTACCTGTAGTGAATCATCAAAATCAGATGACCTGTGATTTTTAAGAACACATTGTTCAGTTTGGTGAAAGAAATCAATGCTGCATTAATTTATTGCTGATAGAGCAGATATCACTGCATTTTTAAGAGTTCTAATCATGGCCAAGTAGATTTTGCAGAAGTCTGTTGAAATATTGAATAGAAAGGTGGTCTCTGTCTTGAAGCAGCTAGGGCAGGAGGCAATTGACAGATAGAAAAGGAAAACAAGGAAGGAATGAGTGAGCATAGGCTTGCAAAAAAAAAATATATGAGTCAGTGTTATATTTTAGGAGCATTTTAAAGACATCTGTAAAATAAAATACTGAGATAGTTTTGCAGATATTTACTGATACTTTTTTTCAAAGTAAAATAGTGAGATGATGAAAATTCACATAATGGATTGATTGAAGGCACTTGTCAACTTTCTGGCAGTGAATAAGAGATGAGAATGATAACTAGCATAGTAGAGACTGTCATATTCTAATGTACATTTAAGCAGACAAAATTTAGTACTTGGGCTATCATTATGAACTTTTAAAAGCCACTTGAAGTCCAAAGGTTTGCTATTCAGAATCTGGATTTCCATCCGTTTAAGTAGAGGAACTTGAGCTCAGGAGAGAACACTGTCAAAATAGGCATATCCATGAAATTCTGCCACAGACTGCAAATAATTAAAAGGCTTGATTTACTGCTGAGGCACACACTGAGCATACAGCTCCTAAGCTCACTGTTTGACCTCTGTCCTTCTACAGAGCTGCCCCCAGGGAACTGCTCTCCCAGTGTGAAAAATCTGTTACATGGATTATATAGTTGAAGTCCAATGTTTGCTTTTGAGCAAGAATAGGAAAACTGAGGTGAAGTGTTTTGTGTTTGTGTGAAAGAAACTTAAGATTTGTAGAAAAGTCCTTAAAAGATCGGGTACATAATATTACCTGACCCTCATTCTCACTGAGTATAGGCCAATATACTTTAAAAGTATGGATCAAATATACTATATAATTTGCGCTAGTTCTGTCAGGGTTTTTTTGGTTTGTTTGTTTGTTTGTTTTAATGGGGGCAATACTTTTGCTTACATGAAAGGCTATTATAAAGTTTAATTTGAGTGTGGAGCACTTTGAGGATTATTTCTTATGAAAGGAGCTAAGCATCATCACAGTCTCCATTTGTATTATTTTGTTCATTTTTAAAGAAATCACAGTATTTTCCTCCGATGGCTCTTAACCTTTTTGTGCAACTTGGCTTACAAGTTTATCCTATCTTCTAATGTCCCCAGCAAATGCAGGGGCCCTTTTAGATGTACATATTCTTAGATACGTTTTTCTGCCTTTCCCCCAGGTATTAGATATATATGGCTTGGATTCTGTCAGGCACAGGCAAAGGGTGATGAAAGGAAAATGAGAAAAATAAAAAGAAAATGCTATGGTTCTCTACTTTACAATTCTGGGCAAAAGAGGAAGAAACCCATATTCATATAATTGAAGAGTATGTGGCAATCTTTTAACTATTGTCAGGGTGCATTAAAAGACTTTTGAATAGAGGAGGATTTTAAAGAGGGGATACAAGATTTGCCTGGATTTTTGTTTATATGTCAACTATACAAGATTTTTCTGGATTTTTGTTTATATGTCAACTATACTTATTTCAGCACTCTTGATTGTGATAAGATTTGTGGTTGTTTTCTGTGCATGTGGATTAATTGCTTCTCCTAAACTGAATCAAACTTGACCTGTTTTTCTCATTTTGTTTGAGTTTGTTTTGGGTTTTTGTTTGGTGGTTTGAGTTTTTGTTTGTTTATTTGTTTGTTTTAAATTTCTCATCAGTAATTTGAGTTTTTTCTTTCTCTAGGTCATCGGGGATGCAGTGAAGTGTCCAGATCACTGGACCCAGAGTTGTAACAGCAAACCTTGTAATTGATCCTGGCAGAATGGAAGGATGAGCCCAGAAATTCACAGCTAACACACACAGTCCCTTGGCAACACCCACGAGCTGAAAGCTGACCTGGAAACAGTAAGATGCGGTATATCTATAACAGTTTTTCTACATCCTACATCTAGAAACCATCCAAACACATGAGGAGAGAAGTACAGAAAGGTTTAAGCAACAACAACAACATTTAAAAAATCATAAAAAGCACTAATAATGATAGTAAAATATTAAGTATAGGTTACAAAAGGTTTGCTTTTTTGACCTTTTCAAATTACTTTCCGTTGGCTTATGTGAAAGGTCATTTTACCTTAATACGTATAATTTTCAGACACACCAATAACAATATAAGCAGTCTTGAACTCCAGACAAATAGTTAGCTTAGTGTAGAAACCAACAACATCCTCCTTCCCTCACCCCAACCTCCCTAAACCCACAATAGCAATCAGGCACCTCATATAAGAAATCCATACTGTTAGTGCACCAGCTCCTTAACTCTGAAGTCTAGAGCTAAAATCCTTTCTTATGACCCCAATAAAAATGAATTTGGTGATCTACTGCATGTTGTAAAAGTACAATATTATCTTCAGTTTCTACTGGCTGAAAGCTCCACCAGGGAAAGGCTTTTTTCTTTCTATTTTCTATCTGAGAGGAGTCCTTGAACCAAATAGAGATAGTGTATAAATAAGTATAACCCACTGACCCTTTGTCCCACACTGTGCCCTATATTTTTGAGCTTTGCTGTGCTGAAGGAAGGAATTACATTCCCAGAGGTATAAGCAGGAAAATTGATGCCTTTTATCTTTTTCTTTTTTTTTTTTTTCTCTTTTGTCCTTCATATGGTAGCGTGGTGTTGGCTTTCAAAGGATTCTCCTTCATGTTACCTTGGTGTAATCTCATGCATAGTCTAATTATTGACTATCCCCAGTGATAATTTGGTCAGTAGCTGAGCTGTCTATACTGCAGTGCAGCTGGATCTGCAGCACAGGTAGGTGTACCTGAACAAGATTTCAAGTGGCTAACATAGATTTCAGGAGGAACATATAGTCATAAAAGCAGAAATTTTACTTCAGTCTTTGTAAGACAGAGTAATTATTTCAGCAACCAAACTTGACATCTATACCATTGTGCTGTTGCCTAATTGCAATTTAATGCTAACTTAAGTTTACCCAAAAAACTACAAGCAGACTTCTGACTTCCAAAGGGGGGACACTGTAAAGTAAGATGTACCCCGCTTTTGTAGTATGTGGTGATGAGGGACTTCAGAGGTGAAAATTTACTTTAGTTTGGTGAGAGGTGCTCTGTGTCCAAGCTCAAAGTGATCTCTTCTCTTCACCTTCCTTAAGGGCTGGCAGTTTATGACTTCCAGCCTGGGTAAGATGTATTTTTGCTGAATATATCTCTGGGATCTTAATTTGATGTATTATATTTGCCAGTTGCAGGTTTCTATTGCCTGTATTTTTCAGACACTTGAAAAATAGAGAGTGAAAAGCACCCAGTTGAACTCATTGCCAAATGATAGTTGCTCTCAGTTTGGATCAGTGCCCCAGTTTACAGCTGTCATGATCTTCATTGGGAAGGCTGTGAAAATAGACTCCTTATAGCACACCTGGAAGGCCAAGAAACTTTGTCTTTGCCAAGCTATACGTTAGTCAGGATAGTTAAGTTATAAAGCCAGGTAAATGGTAATGCTAGCTGTTGTCATAATTTATTTGGCTGACTATGCCTGTTAAGGCAGTCCTTTAGGGACATTCCTTTGGAGCTGGCAACCTCTGCGTTCTAAAAATAATCAGTACTGAACAGAGTTAGTGACCAAGGGAAACTGCACTCTCAAGACACTAAAGTCTTGTACCTTCAAGATTTAACTTGTATGGTTAGGACTAGACCATACAGTCAAAATCTACATGAGACAGATGCTTGGTTGATGATCTCTCTAGAAAGGCAGGATTTGCAGATTGTTTTATTTCTCTCCTCTGTGCAGTCACTTACAATGCAGGGCTCTGCATTATAAAGCTGATGATTGAACAGAAGCAATACAGAAAGCAGTTGCCAATCAGTCACTCCTTAAAGACATCTCCTGTAGTGTATGCATGTTGGCCTTTTTAAGAGGTAAATGCCATTAACCTTTCTTTTTTTAGTTTGGATTCCAAGGGGTTTTTTAATTGAAATTCAATTCACACTTGCAATGTGCTCTCCTTTTGGATTCTAGATTCTGTGCAATATGCGGACCACTTCATCTTCTTTCACTCCTGGTTACTCATTGCTGCAGAGCCAGAACTTTCCAGCCAGCAGCTACTGCAGTGATTTTCCTCCAAGGGCTCTGATGGAAAAAGCCATCAGTGAGGATGGTTCTGGCTGGAAAGGAGCATGAATACATCTTTCAAGGAGAAATGCTTGGTAATCCTCCTGAGAACAGTGTCAGGCAAAACACCTTTGCCTACTGCTCCTGAAATGGGAAATGTGTGGTAGGCTTTACACTGAGGCCAGGATTTGAATGTAATTACAGTCCCTGTCTTTTCTACTTATTTTAATACCACAGAGAAAGCTACTATTTGGCCCTTGATCTAGGTGTGCTTTCTTCCCAGCAGTGAATTTTTTGACTCTGGGCTTCTGTTTTAAGTAGTGTGAAAGGGCTGGCTGGACATCTATTTAACCCAGTGTCTCCTGAGTCATCACATCCACTTCAGTTAAAGTGAATAAAAAGAAAAAAATATCATAGTGGCCTCAGATAAATCAGGGATTATGGGTAAGGAGGATTTGTAGAAATTTGAACTGTATTTGTCTCTGTGAGCAGTTTGTAAAAAGTCTAGTGTGGAGAGGGAGAAGTATTATGCAAAACACAATCAAAATTGCCAGTCTGTCTACCCACTTGAAGTGACTCTCCTACTTGAAATTTTACAGAACCCAAATTTAGTAGAAATCAATTTCAGTGTATTGATGATTGAATACTCAGTCTTTCTTTGACTGAATTTAGTCCTAAATCTTCCATAGCCATGAACTTGGACAGGACTGAGCTTGAGAAATAAAAATCACGCTCCCAAACATACAGAAATGACACGATATATGTCACATATGAAACTGAAATGAATCTGGTGGAATCTCAGTGAGGTTATTTCCAACTTTTGTACCAGGAACTATCCTTGCTATCTAATATTTGTAGTTGTTACTTTTCATACTTCTGTTTCCTGGCAGTAGTAAACTCTCCAGAGAAAACCCTGGCATCCATGATTTCATGAGGTTGATAATTGTCATTTACCAGTCACAAAGGATACCTTGGAGATTTTCTTGGCTCTATCTCCTTCAGTGAGCAGGAGAACTTCTGAGAGAGGCTCATTTTGCAGTGTTTCACTCAAATGCTTCTCTATGAGAGCAGAGATTGGAGTTCACTACCATAAAGATTTTTTTTTCCAATCTCTTGCTCCATCAAGGTTCCCTTATGTCCTGACATTAAGTGTCAGAGAGAGATCATAGAATCATAGAATTAACTGGGTTGAAAGAGACCTCTGAGATCATCAAGTCCAACCCTTGATCCAACCCCACTGTGACTACCAGATCATGGCACCCAGTGCCACATCCAGCCTCATCTTAAAAATGTCCAGGGATGGTGAACCCACCACCTCTCTGGGCAGGCCATTCCAATGCCTGATCACTTTCTCTGTAATGAACTTCTTTCTAATATCCAACCTAAACCTCCCCTGGCAGAGCTTAAGCCTGTGCCCTCTCATCCTGCTGCTGATTGCCTGGGAGAAGAGATCAATCCCCACCTGGCTGCAACCTCCTCTCAGGGAGCTGTAGAGAGTGATGAGGTCACCTCTAAGCCTTCTCTTCTCTAGACTAAACAACCCCAGCTCCCCCAGCCTCTCCTCATAGGACTTGTGCTCAAGTCCCTTCACCAACCTGGTTGCTCTTCTCTGGACCTGCTCCAGCTCCTCAATGTCCTTCCTGAACTGAGGGGCCCAGAACTGGACACAGCACTCCAGGTGTGGCCTCACCAGCGCTGAGTACAGGGGAAGGATGTTCTGCTCCTGCTGGCCACACTGTTCCTGATCCAGGCCAGGATGCCATTGGCCTTCTTGGCCACCTGGGCACACTGCTGGCTCATGTTCAGCCTCCTGTCAATCCAAACTCCAAGGTCCCTTTCTGCCTGGCTGCTCTCCAGCCACTTGGCCTTGTTGAACTTCACACTCAACTTGGCCTTGTTGAACTTCATTCCATTGGAATCAGCCCAACTCTCCAGCCTATCCAGGTCCCTCTGCAGAGCCCTCCTGCCTTCCAGCTGATCGACACTCGCTCCCAACTTGGTGTCGTCTGCAAATTTGCTAATGATGGACTCAATCCCCTCATCTAAATCATCATTAAAGATGTTAAACAGGACTGGGCCCAGCACTGATCCCTGGGGGACACCACTGGTGACCGGCCGCCAGCTGGATGCAGCCCCGTTCACCAGCACTCTCTGGGCCTGACCATCCAGCCAGTTCTTAACCCAGCACAGAGTGCCCCTGTCCAAGCCATGGGCTGCCAGCTTTTCCAGGAGAATGCTGTGGGAGAAGGTGTCAAAGACTTTGCTGAAGTCCAAATAGACACATCCACAGCCTTCCCCTCATCTACCAGGTGGGTCACCTGATCATAAAAGGAGATCAGGTTGGTCAAACAGGACCTGCCCCTCCTAAACCCGTGCTGGCTGGGTCTGATCCCTTGTCCATCCTGTAGCTGCTGTGTGATTGCACTCAGGATGATCTGCTCCATAACCTTGCCAGGCACTCAGGTTAGGCTGACAGGCCTGTAGTTTCCCACGTCCTCCTTGCTGCCCTTTTTGTGGATCGGCGTGACTTTCGCCAACTTCCAGTCTTCTGGGACCTCCCCAGTGAGCCAGGGCTGTTGGTAAATGTTGGAGAGCGGCTTGGCAAGTTCTTCTGCCAGCTCCCTCATCACCCTAGGATGGATCTCATCTGGTCCCACGGACTTGTGTGGATCCAGGTGGCTCAGTAAGTCACTGACTATTTCTTCCTGGAATACAGGGGGCTATTCAGCTTCCTGTTCCTGTCTACGAGCTCCAGAGGACAGTTGTCCTAAGGGCCACCTGTCCTACTGGTGAACACTGAGGCAAAGTAGTTGTTAAGTACCTCAGCCTTCTCCTCATCCCTGTTAACAATGTTTCCCCCAAGTCCAACGAGGAATGGAGATATCCCTGAAGGCACACTAACCCATCTCTGACAGATAAAATCGGGCTTTCAAGCTCTTTAAATAACTTGATAAACCCACCCTTCTTTTACATATGGTTTATCACAGATATTGATTCCAAAAATCAGAAGATAAGTCTCATCCTACAGATGAATTACATTAATAGCTAGAATATCTACTTCCCCCATCAAATCATGCGACCTTCCCCTGGAAAATCTTGCAAATTTGGACTGTGTGGGAGATAAGAAGAAAGTGATGATAACTTTCTTAAAATTTACTACAAAGTCCTCTGCCCCCAAGTTCTCTTGGTTCCTCAAATCCTGTTCCCTAAAGGAATTCTCTGTTTGGATTGTATCTATTTTTAAGTCCCTTCTGCAATTTTTCTCTAGTCCCTTCTCTGCCTACTGCACTTAACTACTTACATCAAGACAGAAGCAACTACCTCTGCACCTTCAGTTAGCTAACTATGGTCAATTCTTTAGATAACACTTGCTGCTCTTGCTGCTCCCACTCAAGATATTTTTTTCTCCAGTATCACTGAAGTTTTGATATCACCTGAAAAAGACCAGGTGTAGCTGTGTGACATCAAAGAGGGATGTCTCAAATGCACAAGGTCTGAGTAACCCATTGATCAGCTGCTACACTGTTATTACAGTTCAAGACCATGATGGCCTGATCTATTCCTTGGCCTCTCTGTCCTGCAGGATAGCTGAAGCTGACAAAAACTTTTCATTTCGTTTGAAAAGATCTTTGTGCCAGCAGCAAGAGAGAATGATAATTCTCTAAACCATGAGAGGGTGTTGGTTTTGTGAGTTGTCTAATCCAGTTTCTTGTCAAGCTGCCAGAGATTTTTCTGCTCATTGAACCTTGAATTGTTCTACAATGTTGATGTGACTTGGAATGTCTGGATTCTGAGTAGATTCAATGAGATCACTTGTAAATGCATACTGATCACTGAATTTTGTATTAATAATAAATAATAATACTGAAATGATAATAGCTGAGAGTGAACCTGACTTATCACTTGATTGATTTCACTTTTCTTTGAGAACATTAAGAATGCGAGTTAATTTAAATTATATGTATTATTCAGGGCATGTCTTTTAAGTATCTGATGGCATCATTAATATACATATAGAGGGCAGTTGTGGAGACACGTTTGATACAGATGGATTTGGAGTGTGTAACAAGTAATGATTCTTTCCTGCATGAAGTTTTAATTAAGTTATTAAAAATTCATCCTTCAAAATATGAAAACACATTTTCTTATGCATCAATTTGTTTTAAATACAACGCTTATTTTTAAATTTGTTTAAAAGATACTGTGGTTTGATTTGTGGATCCTACCAGTCACTGTGTTGATGTGGTGAACAGGAGAGTCATGTTTTGATTTTCAGGAGGCAACTAAATTTATGAAGATTTAGATACCATTTCCAGGGATTATTCAATGCTCTGCCTCTTTCTCATTCTGACATTGCTGTGTCTGAGCTCACATATTTCTTACAATAGTAAGGGTATACCAGCCCCCAGCAAAGATGTAGACCCTGAGGTTCCTGGTACTTGTACTTAATCAACTGAACAGCTAAACCCTGAAGAGAATGGGGCTGACCTGGACAAAGGAGCCCAAATCAATTAATGGGAAGAAACTTCTCTCACCCTGTTATTGAGTGTACGGTGTAAAGATGCAATATATGTTGTCTTTCCAGCAAGTTCAGACCCCTGGAGGGCTTTTAGCATTATACTTAGAGCGTAAAGGGAAGATAAAATGGAGCTGATGCACACGATGCAAACTGTGGTTTCTCTCATTGCCACCTGGGATTTTCCAGACAGGCAGCTAGTCATTGATGTTGCACAAGGTCCCTGCATTAACAGAGCTTTGTTTCCTCGCGATTCATGGGAATGGTTTTGGTTGAGTGGTTTGATTTGCATGGCTTCACATTTGCTGAGTTTAGTTTTGAATTCTGGACTTCAGTTTATTTAAAGTCTCCAAAGTGATGTTCATTGAGGTTGCCAAGTTTCACTTGGTTTTGTCTTGAAAGTGATGGTATCCTGGCAATTTTTCCAGATTAGTAAAAGGATTAAGGTCTCAGTATACTCATCAGCATTAGAGGGAGGCACTTCATACTGTTAAGAAATTGCAAACACTCCTTTTCCCTCTGTCCAATAGCAGGAAGAATCTGTTTCTAGACATGATAGGTCCTACAACATCAAGTGTTAATCTTGGAGTATTATTCAATATGGAAAACTTATTTCTGATAGTCTGTAAACCTTTCCAAAATGCATAAGCTTTTATCTTTCCTTCTGAGGTTTTAAAAAACGGGACTTAAAGGATTAAGGGCACTCTGTTTCTTTGTGAGCAATATATGACATGTAGCACCAATAAAATTTCTCAGCTTTCAAACGTTGCTATAAGAATGTGCCTGTGACATGTGTGGTCTTTCACTGTACATAAATACACTCTTGCATGACATAAAGCTTTTACCTAAACTACATGAAATAATTTGCCTAATGCGATTGAGGTTTTGCTACTCATGGGTAACAGAGCTATCCTAAACTCAAATCTGTGAAAGAATTACTCTTTCTCCGTCTCTCAAGTGGGGCAGCTGAACAGTAGGAACCTCTGCAGAGGTTCTTCCTAACTTAGCCATTTTTAGTGGAGATTTCTCCTGGAGGAGTTTTTGCATGATCCTTATTGAATAGGATAGAGCTGGAATGCAGACTTTCTGAACAGTTAAAACAGAAAAAACTTTGAAGCCAGTATATTTGTGTTCTCTCTTTCTCATTTCTCTGTTTCTATCAGGGCCAATTCTGACATTTTTGTCCTTAGAGCATAGAAGGCAAAAACCTTTAATAAAAAATATATATATATATATTAAAAAATCATTGCCTACAAATATGTTGTATTTATCCTCTTAAGTGGGAAGCTCCTTTACAAAATTGCCTGTTAGCCTGGTGTCTAGTACTGAATCAGATATAATGCCAATAATCTGTGAAAGCATTGGAGTTGGAGATGCTTGTTTTATAAGCAGAAACTTCTCATACTTTCTGTTGGTCCCATTATGTTGAGACCACATATAAGAAATAAAAGAAATAATGATTCAAAAAAAGTAAAAGAAAAAAAAAAGAAAAAAGTGTTTGTTCAACTAAAATTCCATTAAGTTCAATCATTTCCTGTAAAATACTATATTGGAGCATTTTAGACTCCTGTAAAATGTGGCATTCGTAATTCTTCTACAGGAAAGAAAATGAAATTGCTTGTGTAAGACCTCATCTTTAAACACAGAAAGATGAGAGATTAACATCTTAGAAACAACACAGACGACAGATAAAATTTATGTGTTGTAAGTAAATTATCATGTTAAGGAAGTGGATTATAAGTGCATTTCATTGCATTGGGAATCTCTGAAATTGTTATGGGTTTGGTTAAGATCATCTCTATAACACACAAAATTAACCAGGATTTGTCAGCAGTCCAGGTGTTTGAAAGCCATGTTTACAGCACATACCCTTTTCATACTGTGTCAGAATACATGCTTCCTACTTTCAAGTTCTGTTTTCCCTCGGAGACAGCACAGTTTGCTGTTCCAGGTCAGTTTTGGATGGCCTCTCTCAATTAAGCAGCATGTATGTGGATATGTTCAGGGCTGCAGAACTCTTATGGGAAATTTGTGTTTAATATAATTAAGGCTACTAAAAGCTGATTTCAAGTAGAGAATGTATGTCATATTTGGCCTTTCAAAAACACAAATTCAGAGGTGTTTTGGGTATTCATAATAAGCAGTTATTGTCTGGTGACCATTTATACTGAATGTTACTTGGAACACAGTATTATGAATATTTCAATGAGGTCTACAGTCAAATATCCTAAAACACATTTCATGACCCAGTATGCAAATGAGCTCTGGGATGTGAGAGGGCTGCTGGGGCTTACTCTACATAGATTTAGACTGTTTTAACAAAGGTTATTTATTAAACATTATCGACATTGGTTTTTTCACCACTTTCATAATTCAGGAGGGGATTTTATTTTCTTTAGGGAAACAGCTAAGAAGTAGGTCGGGAATCATGACTGTGAAGAGGCCACTCCAGGGAAGGGAGAGGTTAAGTTCAGTTCTAACAAGTAAAATAAAAAGGTTGGGAGGCTGCTGTCATTTGTGAAAGAAGAACTTCTTCTGAGTTATTGTTATATATTAAACTATTTAATATGTCTCAGTTGTTCCTTGACAATAGTAAGGTTAACAAAGGGAATTTCTACCACTACACGATTCAGGGAGTTTACTCGGAGACTATTGGAGGAATTATAATTTATATTAAATAAGCAAGTTTGGAAGCTTCTTCCATGGTTTAAAAATGTCACGTAAAAGAATCAATATTACCAAAATCCTGTGATGCAAATATGGGATCTGTGAAATCATAAAATATGCTTAGCATATTAAGCAGATTTGGTAATCACCACAATAAAAAAATAGAGTCAGGTTACTGGACCATATTTTGTCCTGCTTTCTACTTTGTGAAATTCCTGTGATAAAAGAAAAAATATTAGATTAAAATTGACCAAATCATATTGCAAACCTAAGCAGAATTTAAACACTTAGGTTTCTCCGGGCAAAAAATTATATTCCCAAAATGTGTTTGCAAACACGCAGGTTTGTCAATTGAGAAGAGTACAGTTTGAGGCACTTTTTTCTTCCTTCCTCCCTCAAATATATCGTTGAGCTCTCACAGCAATGGGGAAATCCCCACTGACTTAAAATAATGCAGTGGACAAATTAAACAACCATGAAAACACACACACACACACACACACAGAGTGTTGTTTACTTAAGTCTTTAGCCAGCAAGCTCTGTGACAGTCTGGGAGCTGTTGGTCCCTGTGACAGAGGACAGGAATCGTGAGATACCACAGCTGAAGCATGTCATCTCATGCAGTTGGTGTGCATGGAATGAGGATAGCTTGGAAAACCTCTGTTTTTACAAAGTAAAGAGGGACTAGTGAAGCTTGAGTACTGCTTCCATCTTAAGGGCTGTCTCTGCTCTTCTGGGCCATGAGCTGTGGCTGTATGCAGGAATGCTACAGAGTGTAGGAGTCAGCATGTTTTCTCTGCAAAAGCTGGAGAATTGCAAAGAAACAGTTTGGTTGAATGAGGCAGTGCCATTTTAAATCCGTAGAAAATTGGTCCCTCTCTCTCTGAAATGCATCACTTTAGTGTTGACCTCTGCTCAAAATGAAGTGTGGTAAACCTATAATTAGGAGAAGTTCAAGTGACTTGCTCAAAAGAAAAATGAGAGTTGTGGGGTTCACTTATACAGTATTCTCTTAGACTGCTGTTATAGTTTCCTAACATTTCTGTGTCATTCTGTCTTCCTGCTAATCTCCTAATCTTTTACCCTTAAAGTCTTGGAGCTCAAAATCATGGGTTTATTTTGACTTTCAGTTTTAACTAAGGAAAAAAAAGTGAGTTCCTAATACTAAAAGTTGCAGAGATAAGCTTGAAAGTGTGCTCTTTTGAGGCCACAGGAGTAAGTAAACTCATGATTTAAAAATATTTTAGAATAACAGTGCTACTCCAAACAAGAAGCCACCAGATGCCTATATCAGTGTGCTTCTGAATTACACACAGTAAGCCTGCACTCAAAATATAACTGCTTCACAATAGTATCAAATATGCTTACTCCTGTTGGCACCTTTTTTTCTGTATGAACAACTTTTTAACAGCTTGTTTCCCATACTTAATCAAACAAACACTTCAAATCAAAGAGAAAATGAGTAGCAGCTGAAGACATTTTTGATGATGCTAAGAACAAATGATTATCTAACTAAAGACTTCAGCAATTGTTTTCTACGAATTCCTATAATTTCTTACAAATACTAGCAATAATTTATAAAATTTAGAACTTATGAATTCCTCACTTTTCTGAAAAAAGGTGAATGTCATCTTTATTATTATCTATGTACACGTGAATCTGGAAAACAAAGGCATCTAAGTATGCATGCAAGTATGTCTGACTGCATTAACTACCAAATCATGCCTATTTAAGGTATTTAAGGTAATTTATACAATATATACAGCATGCAAATTGGTGTTTGAATATACATTAAGTCTACAAGGAACAGTCTGGACAGCCACATGACACAGTATAATTCATACAATTTTCTTAGGAAATTCTGCAGTAGAGTCTTGTAACATCTGTTCCTACTGAAGTGTCTCTTTCACAAGGAGATCCAGAAAATTCTCAAGCACAGAGTAGTGTTTTTCAAGCTTTGTTTTTCAAGCAATACCCATTAATTTCCTTTAAGAAGCACTGTGAGGTGTTGGGACCACAGGCTGTTGTAAAACATAGCCTGAGGAAAACCTCCAGAAGGCTAGTGCCCATTCGGGTGAGCAGGTAATGGTGTGGTCAGAGCATAGAGGTGGAGAAACTCTTTGTCACAGCACTGCCTGACCTGACCAGAGGAATAAGTCAGCATGAATGAGGAGCTAATTCTGAACTGATTTAGGCAAGAAAAAAGGTAGTAGCTCTGGAGCACAAAGAAACTATAATGGTGAGGCAAATAGTGTTATCCTATCAGTAGTTCTAGGAATGAGATCCTAGTTTGGGATAGACATTACATTTACATTGACCTAGTTCTGTTTTTTCCTATATAAATATTTTAACTTTAGCATCAAATAGCTTTCAAACACAAGTCTTTCAGTAATGTGGCTTCCAGGAGGTGGACTGGAAACCATTGCAAAGGCTATGGCATTCAACATTTTCACAAACAGTTTAGTTATTCATGTCTGGTTTCACAAGTAAATCAGACTGACAGAGTTGAGAATACCCATGATACAAGCCACTCTGTGTAATAAGCAGGCTCTCTCAGAGGAAATCTGAAGTCTGGGGAATGCAAAGAGTAAAGCAACGGGTTCAGTTATCTGTTCAGCTAAATGGCAGATCACTGTGGCGATAACAGAGTGAAGTGAGTGAGGTGTGACTTAAATCATCTCTCTCCTCCCAGGTCACAGCACACTATTTAGGAATGTTACACCTCTCTGCTTTGACTACCCTGCAGTTTTCTAGAGCTTTGGTTTTGTGGAGAATCTAAAGACAAACATCAGTACTTGGTAGGCACAGAGATGTGTTGGGTGCTGTGGCCATAGAAGGAAGTGGGAGATGGGGGCAGTGGGAGGAGAGACACACAGGTAAAGCAAATTTATTTTTCCTAGCAGTTGATTTCCTTGCTGATTTACTTTTTGTGTGTGTGTGTGTTTTGTTTGTTTGTTGTTTTGTTTTGTGTTTTGTGTTCTTGTTTGGATTTTGTTTGGTTCATGGTTTTGTTTGTTTGTTTTATTTTTATTTTTCTTTCTTTCTGGTTGGTTGGCAGGGTTTTGTTGGGTTTTTCCCTCCATAGTTTAATAAATTTGTGAAAAAATTATTTTCATAAATTTTCAGGGATAAACTTCTTGACAGTTTATTTGCAAATGCTTTCTTGTGTAATAACTTGATATTATTAGAGGGCTGGAGCACCTCCCCTATGAGGAAAGCCTGAGAGAATTGGTGTTGTTCCACCTGGAGAAGAGCAGGCTCTGGGGTGACCTTATTACTGACTTTTAGTACCTAAAGGGGGCTGAAAGGAAAGCTAAAGGACTTTTTACAAGGTCGTGGAGTGATGGAGAAGGGGAAACGGCATAAACCCTAAAAGAGGGTAGGTTTAGATTAGATATTAGGAAGAAATTCTTTACTGGGAGGGTGGTGAGGAACTGGAACAAGTTGTCCAGAGAAGCTGGGGATTCCCCATCTCTGGAAGTATTCAAAACCATGTAGGATGGGACTTTGAGCAAGTCTGGCCTCGTGGAAGGTGTCCTCACCCATAGCAGGGGAGTTGGAACTAGATGATCTTTAAGTTCTCTTCCAATCCAAAACATTTTGGTATTAAGAAAAACAGAGGGTTATTTTCAACTGATCTTGCCTATATCTTTCCTCATTTTATAGTTCTCCAATATGTAACCTTTTCTTCAACCTATTAATACTGTGAATTGTTGTTGGGTTTGGAGTTTTTTCCCCTCTATCAGTTTGTCCTGAATGAAAGCCAAAACTGGATCTTCTGAGATTTACATAACCAGATGGTACTATGTTTGGCATATTTCATTCCTCTGATACCAAGGCTGATCACATGCTACTTTTAGAAGTTCATCAATTTCAGATCTGAACACTGTTCTTTAGAAATCGTGAGTGAATATCACTCTGTCCTTGTAATTTGCTGTTGCTCATTTTTTAATATAATCTAAAAGCTTTTCTACAAGCACTCAAGTTAGAGGCACTTCCAGGACTTTCCTCTTTAAATAAGGACTCTGGCATGAAAACATCCTTTCATCTAGTGTTAGCTTTATGCAAAAAAAAAGTGTTTGTCTCTTCTGCAGTTACAACTCCAAAGGAGATCCCTGTCTTTTTCTTCTCTCATTGGGGAACCTGTTAGCTCCGTATTCTTCAAGTCTCTGTCAAAAAGTTTCACATGCACTGGTTCTTGAATAGACACAAATGCTGAATAGAACACCTTAATATATAAAATGTGGTTCAGTGCTTTTACTGAGAAGCTATGTGGGAGCTACCTCATTTAATACAGAGATGATAATTTTTATCACAAAACTTTGTGCTATTTCCTTGTGTGCAATACATAGTACTTATTAATAGTGTAAATTAATACATAGTACTTTATGTACCGTGGTTAATTCTACTTTAAATGAGTCTTCTTTGAAAATACTGGCAGTATGTGAGACCTTGTGCATAATGCTCACACATCAATGAATGACTGTATTTTATTTCAAACAAAAACTTGGAGTAGGCTGGACTACAATAATCCCTTTTCAGTGTATGGTAAGAATATCCTCAAGGAAGCTTGGGGTGTAGGGACTTAGTGAACTCCTCTGCTAGTTTGGAGCGTACTGAGTTTGGGTACACAAACCTGGAACAGACTGGAGCTAATAGAAAGTTTGAATTTGTAGCATTTTTAAAAAACTTGTGATATGAGTGAAAGTGTTGGAAAATGCCTTGTAGGAGGCAAATAATGTAAACATGGAGAGAGGGAGAACTGGCTATAAGCCTCACAAGGTTTTGTAAAAATACCATTTAGTTATCACTCAGTAATGCTGATTCTGAGACGTTATTTCACCATTCTTCTGCTGGCTGTGTCAGCAAGGCATTGGGACACTTACAATGAAAGTGCTTTAGCATATTTCTACTGCTAGAATTTCCTTTCTATTCCAGTCAGGACAGAATAAAACTTATCTGAAAAATCCAACAGGGGAACAGAAATGCTGACACTTCAAATGCCCAGTTCAAAAAATCTGATGCCTATGGTACTTTTCATTCCCAGAGCTCCTGAATACATTAGCCATATGCCCTTTAAGGACAGCTTGTGTCATTGCAAACAGTGTTACTGATGTCTGATTGCACCATGCCAGTGATTGTGTAGGGTTTTAATCATTGGTAGTATACCTGAACATTCATAGTTTTCTTGTTTTTTTCTCACGGCTGCTTTTTTCTGTTGCTCTTGGAAAAATATTTTAAGTGGTCTTTGCTCTGCCCATATTTGCACTTGAATCAAAAGGGAGTAGTGGTGAAACTATAAGTGAGGGAATGTATTTAATTTTTTTCAGTCAAGCTCAACAAATTTTACAGGATTTGTATCCAGTAGGGAAGGGTTACTGCTGCATAGATTATTACATTCTGTTGTTAGCCTGGAAACAGAACACACAATCTATGAATAAAGGAATAAATTAATTTAAGTGCCACAGAGTGCAATAAATTTTATTTTAATTCTAAATGGAATTGTTGTCATTTTACCCTGTGTATGATTTGTATTCAGAAGTGGTATCATTGTACTGGTGTGTCTATTAATACTATAGTATTATGGGTTTCTTTCCTTTTTTCATCTCTCCAAATCTTTTACCATTCTTTTGCTTCTTTTCTTTTTCTCTTCCTTTTTTTTTTTTTTTTCCCCCCTTTTGGTAGGAGCAGCAACAGATTCTTTTCCTCTTTAAGTGACTGTTCTTTCCCTTTTTCAGAAACTACTATCCTGCAATGTATAACTCTCTGAAATTACCATGTTTTGAAGCAAGTAGTGCAATCCCTTGGAGAAATTTCAGTCTCCCTTTCATAGTGCTATAAAACTCACTTTTCTCCTGGCTAGAAAATGTGAAACCTGATCTGTTTTTTTTCCTGAAGCCTCTACTAATTTACTAGCAGGTTGTATGTCCAAGACAGAATACATATTTCTTTGGAAATCTGTACAGAGACTGATGGTTATTCAGAGCTGCTCAGAATTTCAGAGCATTAGGAAATACCCTGCCTGGTGCAGTTAGTAGGCAAGGGTTTACATAAGGCAACTTATCATTTATTATGCAGCTATTCTAAATGGTCCTGCAAGATGAGACCTACTCTATTTGTCTATCCGAGTACACTTAATAAATATTTGTAATACAAATATTGTAAAAGTAACATAAATATACTTCTGCAAGGGTTAACTGTCAGCCAATTTAATTTCTGTTTTAATGAAATAAATATGCTCTTCAGCCAGTAACTCTGAAAAAATTGTACAGATGGAAACCTTAGAAACGGGCTGACTGGCAGAGAAAATATTGTATTGGGGAGTAACTAGCAAGAGTAACTTTTCTCCAATCTAAAGTAGATATTTGGTACCTTTCCCTTTATTTCTTAATGTTAATCCTGGGGAATAAATGGTTACTGCCCAGGGCAAGAAATAGCGGGCTATGAGCTCAGCTGGATGCAAAATGACAAAGAGCTGGTGAAGTCAGTAAAGCAGTACTGAGTTAGACCAGTGGAGGATATATAACTAAACTAAATCACTTAAATGAATTCAGCCACATACAAGATCATGCAGTTCCAGGTCTAAATAATCTTCAGAGATTATGGTAGTCATAGGTTCTCATGCTACCTAAAGATGACTTCTTTTCAGACTAGAGGATTCAAGACCTAACTGATTAACTTTTACTCAAAGGAAGCATCAGGAACTACTGTGTGCAGGTAGAAAGATTGTGGGAGCATACAGAAGAGGCCAAGGAGCTCTCCAAAAGGAGTTTTAAGTGCTGTAACTAACAGAATTTCCCTTCTTACCATTTTTTTTTTTCATTAAAAAGCATGTATTAGAAGAGAAGGAAGAGACAGAGCAACTATTTAACATCTGCTTTCACAAATGGGACCTATGGAAGAGCCAGACCTCTGCTCTGTGTCATGTCTTGCTCAAGTATCTCTGTCAGAAGCTGGATCATCACTTTCCATTGAAGTGCATGCAGCATGCATGATGAAGAATATTCTGTGAAATGCTTTTATTTCCTCTTCTTCTTATATTTATTTTTATAGAAATTTAGAACCTCTCACACCCTTTTTCATATTAAAAGAATGTGACTCCAGGAGAGCACATAAACACAAACCCACTTATTTTTTTTCCCAAAATCCTTTTCACTTCTCTGCATTTTTTTTTTTCCTAAGGAAGACATAAGACAATCTCAGAAACACAACACTAAAACAGTTGGTTAAATTCTGATAGATCCCAGCACATGCTATTTCCTACTCCTTCACTTTAAAAATAATTTTGGAGGTTAATGAACTTAAATGTAATACTTTTAAATAATCACTAGAGATAACAGAAAAAAAAAGCAAGCATCTCCCCAGAGTAGAAGGAAATGTTTGATCCTAGACTCATAGGCTCATTTAAATTCACTACTGTAAGTCCATCCCTTTTAACTATTGATCTATGATAAGACATTTTTATTAATTTTCCCTTAGAAAAAATCACTAGCGTTGAAGAAGATTCAGCAAACAGGGGGGAAGAGCTCCTTAATTTGACTGATTAGGCCAATTTACTTAGGCCTTCCTAAAAAACAAAAGGAGGTACTCTAAGTCTTGGGCTTCATCTCTGAAATGTTTAGTCAGTCTCTGGCAATTAATCCATACCTTGCTTCCTCAGATTGATGTAAATCATGTAGAGCTCTTTACAGGAAACACTTATATATGTGCGTTTTGTTTTCTCATCCAGCTATGACCAATTCAATTAGCTAATGTTTCCCCTGTTCCCTTGCTGCCACTATTCATACCATCATCATGAACTGGTCTAAGGAGCAGTTCCTAGATATTTCTGACTACTCTGGCCCCTGGGTGAGACGAGACAAGGTCTGGGTGGGGCCTGGCCTGAGAAGATTTCCTGCCGCTTTGTGTCCTCCGGTGCAGGCTCTGAGCATGGCACCACGCATGCACTGCTTGACATCTAACAAATACATATCCTAGAGCAGGAAGGGTCGAGGAGACAGACTGTTGATTATCGAGAAAAGACTTGTATTGTGTTTTGTGCTTTTTTTTAAAGCTGGTCATACAGGGGACATGAGACAAAGCCAAGATTTAGCTTATTCTATGCCATCTTTACAATCACAACTTGTAACAAGGACTTTTTGTATCCTTTGTCAGTTACATTAGACTTCAAAGGGAGTCTTGCTTGAAAACGTGTTGCAAAATCAGACAGGGTTATGTAGTTTAAGACTGTCAAGACATTAGGACACGGGAGTACACCAGGTTTCCTCCTCTCATGTAGTTTCAAGACAAAATTGAACGTAGTATGAATGTAGTATGAATGTAGTATGAATGAATGTATGTATGTATTAATAATTTCTCTATTACTTTTTTTTTCTTAATGTTGTCACATTAAGGTTCAGATTTTTAAACTCTGGGATTCACTCAGGTCACAGGACACCCAATAACATTCCTTGAAATATGCTTGAGACTGGCGGGTCATGTCACATATGCATTCTCTTATCTTTGCTCTTATTACTATTATGATTGCTTTGATGAAAGAGCTATTTGGATGGTATTATGTGAAATGATTGCAGTCCTCTGACTGTTCCTTGAACAACAGGATCAAATACCTGCTCTTGTAGGTATTTGTAGGCAAGCAGTGCCAACATTTCAATAGAGTTTGTGCTTCCTCTCTCTCTTCCCACTGCTGACCCAAATGTAGCAAGTTTCAAGGCATAATGTGTGTTTATTATGGGGAGTTCTTTTCACAGCTTCTTATTTTGTTAGGCAGAAGGGAAGGAAATAATTTGTTTGGATATAAAGATTCAGTTAGGTCCTGAATATTACTGCAGGGATATTTACAGTAGTCATTTATTGTAATTTTGCTTATTGGTGTTCATTTCTTGCAGTAACTGAGGTGCAGCTGAAATGCAGGAAGTGGATTTCAGTATGATCAATTCCTGCCTTTTTTTACTGTGAATATTTTAGTACTCAAACTTTATGTGTCACCCCAGTCACTGTTTCCAGCCCTGATCTTGTCCTTGTGATTTAAACCTTTTACCTTTACCAATATCAGAGATATCTGCAAATCTTACAGGTTTTCCACCATTAAAATACAAGATAGTGACTAAAGCTGAGAAAAATAAGGGGATAGGAAGATGTCAGTAGCACTTTTATTTTATTTGGTGTCTTTTTTTTTTTTTTTAATCTTTTCAGAACCTACCTAGTAGGCCCTTGAATGACTGTGCTTCACAAATTGCTTGCCCAGCTGTATAATTTGTGAAGAAAATAATAAGAATTAAGAACATTGAATAATTTATCATAAAAAGAGAAATTTGTCAAATAAATTATTCAGTGATATTATCTGACAGCTGTAACTGTGGGGCTTAATTAATGAATGTATGCAAAGCTCTTTAATCTTCAGTTTATGAAGGGGATTAGTTGACAAAGTTGCATTCTGGAACAGTGTCCTGAACCTATGGGGTCTAAGAAATCTAAGAGGGTCCTTCCAGTAGAGTTAAGTAAAAAATTGTTGTCTACAATACATTGTAGCAAATACCATCTCTTGCAAATACACAGCATGTGGTGGTGTTTTATTTTTTGACTACAAAGAAAAGCCTTAAAGCTATTAAATACCACTGACTGATAACCTTCTTGAACATGAATTTTGTTTATGCCTACCAAATAGATGTAATTTGGTCATAAAGGCTTTGGTCTTTGCTGGAGTGTCTGAGGAGGGGTTTCCTTTATCCCCAGCCCCATTTTTGTGTACACTACTCACATCCCTGAACAGATTATAAGTTACTACATTTCTTCACTTTCATTTTTCCTCTAGCTGGTACAGGTACCTTACAATTCACACATATCCTCTTCAAAACAAATCCTGTAGCTTCTATTCCCCTGAAAGAAGCACAAGAAAAATTGTCTGCAGAATCCTCTGAATTCAACTGAAAGTATCTCAAAATCTTCATGATGTTTTTAGACCAAACTCTTAAATATCTTTCTCTTCACATGGAGTTCTGCTCCTTGTCTACTCTTGCATTATTGGTTCTTTTTGGTGGAGAACACAGGGGAGAGGCCAAAACCTGATCTGATATGGATTTTAGTTGTTTTCCAACTTGTATTCAAAACAAAAGTCTTACCAGTTCAGAATCAGTACAGAATCTAGGTCTAGGCTGTTTGCCACTGTGTATTATTCAACTGGATAAAACTTGAAATCTCATCCTAATTCATGTGGCATCATTATAAGTGCTCTGTTGACCTGGAAACTCTAAAATAAGTTATGTTTCTGTAGATTTACTGGCAAGCTTTTCAGTTCACATTTTTCTCTGAAAAATGTGTAGCTTGCTTCTGAAGCTGCCTATCTATGCAATGCAAAAATTACTCTGGCAATCACAGATTTTAATTAACAGAAGAATAAGCAGGTGCTTAAGAACTCTGAAACATCTTCATCCATTAGCAGCTATTGTTCTGATCACATCAATAACACAGATGACGTTTTGAAAGTCTGAAACACTTTTTGCCAAAGTTACTTTCTTTTTTTCATTGCATTCATTATGCCAACCTATCTTAGCAGTGCCAGAGAAATAATCACCTTCTTACCTTTTTATTTCCTCCAAGCTACTTCCTTAAACTATGGTCCTCAGGCAACAGTGAGGCTGGAGTAATATCAATTGCAAAGAAGAGTGTTGCTAGAGTCCATGTATCTACCCAAAATATTGTGAATACTGTTTTGTGTGTGTTTTCAACTTGCAGCAATCAGATAAGTGTATAAGGTAACACTTGTTCTCCTTATCAAGCTGACCTTAATTCGAACTTTATTTGAAGAAACTATAAACTCCTGGGACAGATTTATTCCCCCCAAAGTCCCTTCCCCCTTCCTCTCCAAAGACAATAAAAATGCAGCCTTAGGTCAGGAAAGCTTTGCTTCTCAGTGACTGTGTCCAGTCAAGATACTTTAGCACCCACGGTTTGGTGCATAAAAAAGGTACTGCAATTTTTGCTGCTTGAGAGGGTTCAGCCAGTCACACAGGCTTAGGAGAGTCTGTTTGCTTTACCAGTGAAACAGCACAGTGATGTTTTCTGCACTGCAATAGAAAAAGAAATAATTGAAGTATTATGTAGAATGATTAAAAAAAAAAAAACAAACAAGAAAACAACAACAGCAACAAAACACAACAAAACCCCCCAAACCCCTACACAATCTATCAACAACATAAAACATGGCAAATCATAAACAAATATATGGATTAATCTCATTAAGGAGAAGCAGACTGCTTGAAGCCCCTTTGTTCTCATTTCTTCTTCTTGCCTCGGCTTCTATATTATCCTTGTCCTTTTCATTATTTCCTTGTACTTTTTTCTGCTTCTGGAGTAGCTTTTGAAGACTGTTGGCAGGACAGTGGTTTTATCCTTTAGAAGTCATGTGCAACTTTATCTGAAATAATATATGATAGATGACATGATAATATACAATATATCTTAAAAATGGCAAATGGAAGCTGTGAAAAATTTGAAAACTTAGCATGATAGATAGCCTTTCTTAAATTACACAAAATAACTGGTACATTCTTAATTTAAAACTTGGTGCCTGATGCATTAAAATTTAAAGTGTTCTAAACCCATATGTTTTTAACAGGAGAGACTGCTATGTCACCAAAGAATGATATTCAAATCCCTCTTACCTCTCAGTTACCTAGAGTGAGAAGTATATATTTTATTGTTATATCAATTCGTTCTAACATAATTGATAGTGTCTTTTTTTCCCCACATATAAAGTATCATGTAAGATATTAAGACCAGACCTCACTGATTTCTTAAGTGTTTATGTGAAGTAGAGAGTAAGATTACATATTTTGAAGGTATTCTATAAATGTAAATTGTAACTGACACAAATCAACAGGAACTAGATTATCTAATCAGTTCTCAGCCATAACTTCCCTCTAAATTTAACTGAAGTGGTAGAGACTATTTTTTTCTGGAGTCTAAATGAGGTGTCATTTTCAATCCACACTTCTTTTTGTTTATGTATTTTTGAATGTCTGATATCATCTCTTCTTCTGTCAGTGCTGAACTGGAAGTTGTTGTTAAAGGTCTAGCAAACTGTTCTGGGTAATCTAATCATTGCCCAATATGATAACAGTCTCATGGCTTATCCATTTTGATGGTCATTTTCAGTTGCAGGGCTGCTTGCAATAGGAAATAGAGTGAGACACATGATACATTTTATACCAGCTGTGAAAAAATAAAGACCTTCTGCCTTCAGATTTGGGAAAAATTTTAGCAACTGCATATTAATAAAGCTGTAGCACATAATCATGGGCTTAGTCTTATGCCAAACGTGGTGAATTGGTGAATTGAGGCCTTAGTCTCCTTGACCTTCACATGAAATAATCTGGTCAGTCATAATCAAATCACAAAACTCTTGATAATTTCAACCCCCTTTTAGACACTTCTCTTGTTTCAATTAGCAATCCATTACAACTGGGAAGAGAAGCAGGGGAAAAGATATGTTTAGCTCTTTCCTGGGTCTGGGAAGCTATCTGCTGAATATGTTACTTTAATAAAACCCATGGGAAGCTTGGAAGGCTTAGATTTGTTCAGTTGGTATTAAAAGAATGTTTTAGTAGAGTGCATAACATGATTTTTTTCTGCTTGTCATTTGATCAAGTAAACTTGATTTCCACACATTCAACTACCTTTGCTTGCAAAGCTGCTTCACTCCTTTAAATAACAATTTCATTTTGATTCAGGTTTTTACAGAGAACACTGGATTCTTTTTAAATTTGAAATCAAGGACTAAGCAAAAAAGAGGCTTGCATTGCTGGACCTGGTTTCCATTGGCATTATGGCTTATAGACGTTAATCAAATTTTGTAACTGGACCATGTGATTGATGCAAATAAAGTTAAGGTCCAGTCTCAGGGTCCTTTGCTATACCAGAGGACAGTAGAAGGACATGGTACAAACTAAAATCAGGTCCTCGTGATACATTTTTGTTCGAAATAACTATACTAGAAACAGCTGAATATTGCCTGAAGGGAGTACTTTGACCTACTGTAGCATCAGTATGCAAGGGATATGACTCCAAACAGCTGGACAATCATAAAAGTTTCCTAAATCAAACAGATTTTATAGTGACAGGTCAGGACAAAGTGACAATTTGCTGTATATTTAAGTAGTAATTGCTCAGATCACTATGTGGGTTCTCTTGCTACTATTTACCAAAACTGTTATAAGAAGGAAAAACATCTGAGAATAAATTAATCTAGGACTCATTCATCACAGCATATTTCACGTTTTTTACTCTGAACACACTAAAATGAGGCACATCCAATGTATGTCTTCATTAGGCTCCTAACAAAATGCAATACTTGACTTCTAGCATTACTGCCTCTCCTAAAAGCATAAGAGTGCTAGTCAGACTCTTGAGTGTCAGCCCAACCCTTCTCCTATTATTGTGTCTTGGGGCATTATGATTGTGAAAAATCCATAAGAAGATGATGTCTCTCATATTTTCCTATTGAGATATCAAAATTTACATCGCACATGCAAAAAGTCCTAGGGTTAATGATTTTCTCTAGGGAGCTTTGAGGTTAATAAGAAGTTGCAAATTTTTTTAATGTGTTTACCCAAAGGTTTTTTGGTCCTGCTGCCAATATTTAGGCTCTGTGACAATATATCTCCACTGCAGTTGTTTGCCCAGGATTCCCCTGTCTTGGTTAACTCTACTGTCAGGTCCCATACCTTTCTAGCATTTGTCTTTTTAAGACAGCTAGCTACT
This sequence comes from Myiozetetes cayanensis, assembly GCF_022539395.1. Classification (NCBI taxonomy): domain Eukaryota; kingdom Metazoa; phylum Chordata; class Aves; order Passeriformes; family Tyrannidae; genus Myiozetetes; species Myiozetetes cayanensis. Next base: position 80,355,100 of record NW_026086604.1, on the reverse strand, counting down.
TTCAAGTCATTCTTCATTTTCCAATGTTCAACCCAAACAAATCCCATCTAACTTAATTTCCCATCCCCTGTGTTTCTTTTTGAACAGGCTCTGTCCATTTTTGCAAATTCTGTTACATTGTTGGTCTTTCATGAATTCTACCAGTGGTGCAAACAGTTACGTAAATCTAGCACACATATTTACACCCTCATACTCCAAGTCTATATGATGCAGTAAAGTTAATTAAAAAATTGTGAACAGATCTAATGAAAACGCATGTCATGAAAACAATGCCTTTTTGAGGGAATTTCAATTGAATAAAATATCTCCATCAACAACATGATCTTTTAATTTGTATCCCAAATTTAGGTACACACAATTGTAAAATATATAATTTTTTTTTTTTTTAATTTTTATTTTTAAACTGCAAGAGAACCAGGCATCCCAATTTTCTTGAGGAACACAGGCTCTGTTGTCTTGGAAGCAAAGGTTCATATGTGGTGAAACATGGGTACAAATTAAAAGTATGCCTTTTAAAACTGGAATCCAGAATGCTTTGTTTTCATGTATAGAGCACATAAATAATCTTGTGAAATGACATTGAAAAAATTGATAACAAGAGAAGATCCTGACAGGATACATAAAATAATGACTAATTTTAACACATGCTGTGTCATTGTATCACAGTGGAAGAAAAGGAGATTCGATGAATTTGGAGGGAAACAAATTTAAAACCAATAAAATGAATTTCCCTTTAGTACAATGACTAACTGGCATACTTAAATCATTACCACAAGATACAGTATCAGAAATAAACATTTCTGTGAATAAGGAGAACACTTATATTAGGCTGTATAGATAATTTATGTGGGTTATAAACTCTCATGATTCAGGACATAAACCACCTACTAAATAACAAGGGTTGGCAAGACGTATTCTCTAGGGGCAGAGTAATCTTATATGGTGCTCCTCACACTTTGCTGAGACACATTTTGAGGTACTACTAAATCTTGTAGAAAAGGTACCAAATTAAGTGGAACAATGATATAATTAAGCATGGCAATTCTTTTGCTGAAACATACTCTTTCTGAGCATGAGCTTTCATGGAAAGTATTTCCAGTCTTTAGATTATGCTGAACATAAAAGAAACTTTGAAGCTTTTACCTTAGCATTCCTTAAAAAAAAAAAGAAAAAAAAAGGTTTGATACCCAGCCCTCTACTCCAACGTTCCTAGTTTCCTATCTGCTGTGTTGACTCACTTCAGATAGCCCCGATAGTTTCCAACATTAAACCATTTGTCTCTTTGCACTTCCTTTTCCTTACTTAACTTCACACCCTGAATATAAAGTAACGCTCGAGGCAACTGCTTGTGGTTTGTCCTGTCAGTTCCTAAATGGAAAAACATGTGATGTTGCAAACGTCTTGTCCTACTTATCTTAATTCAAAACGTTTTACCCTTTTAATCCTACAGGGACATTTTGCAGAAACTTCACACCTTCATGTCACTTTCTGTTTAGTTTCAAGGTTGCCTGAGTTGCAATTAATCGACATCTGGACTTTCATTTGAGACAATGTCACTTCCTGAGAATGTTTTTGGATGACATGAAGTTATCTCTTAGGCTCTTCTGTTTAATTAGAGATTCCAATTCATTATTCTTCACATCCCTTCATATTTCTTGTGCTCTGCAGAGGAAAGTCCCCCTTACCCTAAGAGTTCATAAGAAAATTTTGTCAAGATTTGCTGCCTTCTTCCAACTAAGTGTAAAACTGGACAAGATTAAGTAAATGGCTATCAATATCATCTATTTGTTTCCTTTCATACTGTGAGAGGATTTAATTACAGAAAATGATGTAGAAGATGTGGATTGTCTTATTTTATATGTGTAGGTGAACCAAGTTCTCAGAAAAATCTAGCTGAAGGAAAAGACATGGTCTTGAAGGTAGACCAAAATGTAGGATCAGGATTCCCTTATGTTGCTATGCTTTCTAGCAGTGTTATCATTGCTACTCTCTTCCTCATGACTCTTTAATTCATCATGCTTTTAACTCAACTCAGAAGGCACTTGTTTATTCTTACCTCATTTCACAGTTTGGTAGTGTGAACACTGGATAAAAGGTACTGCATAGTCAGCAGTAGAAAAGAGTCTTTTTTGTCTTTTCCTGTTGGAAAAACAGAAGAACAGAAGGAATACAGATTTGAAGTTCTACAACTTGATATTAATAAAAGAATAACAAAAAATGGTAGAACCCAGAAGGTCATATGTAGTCTGTTCCCATACTTTAGAGTGAAATCAACCGTATGTTTTTCACAGTGGGTGACTGTGTAACTAGCTTTCAAAGTGCTACGGTCATGGATGTTCCTCAGCTCTCATGGGCATGGTTCTCCAGGGCCTTTCTTGTCCTACTGGTTCTTCCAATGCCTCACCAACATCTTCCTTGTTGCTGTTCAGGCTCCATAGCTCTTATACCAGCAATGAACATAAAAACCATTGATAGCTTTCCTCTTTTCTTCGGGGTTTTGCACAGCTGAAACCTATTCTGATGTCTCCTCTTCTGCTTGTCTCCTCACCCCTGTAAGGTCTCCAATTTGTTTTCTTTAGCCCCACAGTGTCTTTCAACCTACCCTGAGTTGTGTTTTCTAGATCATTTTTTTCATTCTTTTGGATTGTTTTTGGCAGATCTGCCTCTTTCTAGCTGTGTACTCCCCAAAGAGGAACTTAATAGAAGGACCATGGGGTTAGCTAAATATCACATGTACTAGAAAATAATCCCAACCTGCACTTTGGTTGCAAGAAAGGTTCTTGTTTTACAAGGACCTTTTGACTAGTGTGGTGTTCTCCTACACGCCCATAATTTTTACTGGCAGGAACAATTTGCAGCTAGCTCTTCCCCATCTTGTATTTCTGTAGTGGTTCCCCCACTTCTTTTCATATTTTTCTTTTTCGGATAATTTCTTACTTTTGGGAGAATCATTTGGGATTATATTTCTGGTCTCTGCTACACTCACTACTCCTGCTAGATTTGTGTCACCTGTAAATGAAGCAGGCATGCTCTCTATTCCCTCATCCTGGCTGTTAATAAAAACGTTCCACAGAAGCAGAAAAAGGGCAGACCCCTTCTCCACCCTGCCTGATGTATCCTTGCATTTTGACAATTTCCTAGCAACTAGGTTTCTCTTAGAGCTGTTCAACTAATCTTTTAAGTATCGCATATTTTCCTAGCTTGGCTTTGGGGCTGTCACATGACTATGTCAAAAACCTGAAGATGTCAACATATGACACCTAGTGCTTCTCCTTTATTTACATAGTTACCCATTATATAACAAAATGAGATTCTTTTTTTGATCTGATACATTCTTGACAAATCCATGTTGGCTATCACCTATTCCCTTGTTATCTTTTATCAGTTTTAGGACTTTTTCATGCCTCTGTGTTGAGAGCAGGTGAGGGTTCCAGTGACTCCAGCAGCCCCAGCGGCTCCAGCGGCCCCAGCGCAGGGCACTGCTGAGCTCCTCAGGCCCAGGCAGGCAGGTGAGATCCCTGGGGAAAGCCTGGGAAAGGCAGGGCAAAACGCTGTCTGGCAGCCAGGGCTGAGGGAGGGGAACTGGGTAAGAAACATCCCTGCAAGCCCCGAGGGCAGAGTGAGAGGAGAGGAGGAAAGGCTCCAGGTCCCCAGTAAGGATGCCCCTGCAACCCCCAGAGAGATCCCAGTCAGGACTGAAAGAGATGAAGCTGTGCATGGGAAAAGTGGTGGAAAGGGGGGATGGTGGTGTGTCTATTTTGTCTTTGTTTCTGAATGACCAAGTTTTTTTAATTGTCAATAAATTAAATTAATTTTTCCTGAGCTAAGTCAGTTTTCCCCATGTTGGTAAGAGGTATGTGATCTTGTCTTTATCTTGACTCATGAGACTTGCCACTGTATTTTCCTCCTCTGCCCTCTTGAAGAGGGGGAGTGAGAGAGTGGCTGGGTGGGTATTAGGCTGATGGCCAAGGTTAACCCATCATGAAAGTCTGCAAATAAGTTGGTTATTTGTTCTTAGATTTTTTTCAAGATTTGCAGTTTATATGAATATTCCATAATTTCCTTGCTCATCTTCACTTTTCTTTTCTGTAAAGATGACCACCATGTTTACCTTTTTCCTGTTGGCTGGTACCTTTCTTCCCCCCACCCCCTAGATTCTCAGAAATAAGTATCAAGTCCTGAAATTATTATTCTCAAAGTATTTTAGGACAGTATTCAGTTTATTTGAAAACATCTGATTTGCACCAAGATTAATAACTTTAGTTTTTCCCTTAGGCTAAATTAGCATTTGACTAAATTTCTTAGTGATACTAACTGTGATAGCTATCTTAAATGTCCTTCTAGAGACTTAGACTCTCATCCAATGCTTTTACTACAAACCAGTTCAGAACAGTGGGATGTAGATGGGCAGACTATTTTTTTAGCTTTCAATAAAATTGGTTTATCAAAGCTGAATATCTGAAAGATTTGATGCTCACTTTCCACAGTTGATATAAAAAAATCTTATCATGAAGACTGGAAATTTAAGTTCTAAATTGCTTCTTTGGGTTGCATGTTATTTAAGAGTCTGAGCTAAAGGGATAGAATCTGACATCTGTATCTATATTCTTTTGTCATCAATACTCTTGTCGTTGACTGCACAAATAGCTAGCCAAAGGGTGATGAAGAAGCCAATACGCTCTGTCAGTGCTGCTGAGGGATATCTATGAGCATGGAGAATGTTCATCACCTAAGCCTTTTTCTGTTCCTTTTATTGTTCCTTTTTTTTTTTTTTTCCCCTACAAACAACACAAAGCAGCTGTAAATGAATGGCAGGATCTAGATGTTTGTATACATTAGGAGAGCATTATCTCTTTGTTTCTTATAGCACTTTGATCCATGAAGAGCAAGAAAGAGTATAGCTGCAGGCTGTAAGAATATATTGATACCCCTGAACTGTGCAAAGTAAATGGCTTTTGCTAGAGAAATTATCATGTATTCCATGTGTATGCAGCATAAGTTTTATCTGTGGTATTGCTGGAGATTGCAAAACAACATCTCCCGATTGAAACTGTGTAGCCTGATAACTGTTCCATTTGGGCTAAATAAGACCAAGTCCTCTGCTTTGTGGAAGCCTCCAAAAAGATTTCTTGCAGATCAGACATTTGTGTCTTAAGGGCCTGGGTCTCGAAGACTCCTCTGACAGGCACTGAGTTGGAGGATGAATTTACTTTTTGCTTTATGTCAAGCCCTGCATAGAAGGATTAGAACTAAGCAATGACACTACTGGGGGAGAAGGAAGGTTTTTAGATATTATTTATCAATTAGAAGTGCTTGAGACAAAACAATACCTGACTGTTATTCTTATGAAAGGCCACTCAAAAGAATCTGGCCTACTTGATTTTGGCCTAATGGTAACTTTGTGTATAGATGTGCATAAGTCAGCAGAGAATCTACATAAATATATAAATATAAACATACAGTAAAAACATTAGTCAGATAGAAAGAACAGATGAGCCAGAGCAAGCACAGTGTGAAACTATTTCAGCAAGGCAAATTTAAAGCAAACACTGAAATAAATGAGGTGGCAGACAACAGCATGAATGTTAATGAACCAAAAGCAATACAGCATAAAACTATTAAATGCAGTTTTGGTGCATGAACAATATATTGCTTTAAAAGGTGCTTTCCTCTATTGGTGAATTATAAAGATGTGTAATTTATTGGGATATTTATGAAAAGTTCAGTCCAAATATCTCATTGCTCATCAGTGCTACAAGTCTGCATTTGGGATAACTATGGAAATCTGTAAATTTTGAGCCAGAATTTCAGAATTCATTCAAATGAATTTACGAAACCACTATAGTGGAAAGAGTCACTGTGAATTTTCCCTAGGTTTTCTGCCATTATTATTTCAGTGCTCTGGTAATAACATCTATCATCTTAAACTGAAAGTGAAAACCACTGTTAATTTCATAAGAGATGACAGTCACAACATGCTTTCAGTTGAAGTAGTTTGTTTGCAGGAGGGACAGATTATCAAGATATCAGCAGAATTTTGGAGTCCACAGAGCTCCCAGTACTTCCTTTATCTATCTCACAACCTTGGCTCTTCTGGATTACTTCCCTTCCTGGCTGGGTTTGGGTCACAGGTGAAATATCTGAAAATAAGCCACTTCACAGGGTAGAAACCTCTGTATGAGCAACCTGTGTACAGCTGAGCAAAGTAAAAAAAAAAAAAAAGTGGACAGCTTTATTTCCGGTGACCCAGTACATTTGTGAAGCATTTACAGCAGTCTAATTCTATGCCTTCACTTGCACATTTTACTAGACATTCAATTTGATTTGAAAACAGTACCTTTGTGCCATAAAAGTGATATATGCACCTCTTTTGGACATCTTTCTATTTTTATGTTCATGAAACTTGAAAGAAGTTGAAATGCATGCACTTCTAGCCTTCAGTTATCCCTGTTAAATGTGTTAACCAGAAGCTAAATAAAATATGCTGGATCTCAAAGTGCAAAAACCAATTCAGAGAGGTAGAGCACAAATTATGGATCTGCAATATATGGATCAGGTTTGCAGAACTTTTGCATTACATAATTGCTTTATCTCAGCAAATTTCAGTGGAATAGGTACTATTCTCTTAATAAAATTAAACTAGTGACATCTGGGCAAGAAATACTGTCTAAAATGATACAATTCCAGCATAAAATCTTGAAAAAAAAGCAAACCCATTTATTATTGCTTCTTGCAATCTAGCCAACAGTATTGCTGAGAAAACAGAAGCTATCATCCATCTGGGATGCTGTGAGAAGGACTTTGGCATATGCAAGGGCTACTGTACTTTTCCCCTGATCCTTCTTCATAGGTGGGCAACACACATCTATGCAAAGCAGACCATTGTGGTGCTAAACACTATTTCTGAGGTGGCCACAGTCAACCCCAGCCTTGAGGGGGGATGTCCAGAGCAGGTGGCACCATGCATCACATTTACACTCACAGTGGACATTTTTTAATAACAAAGCAAGACACAGTGGAGAATCAGGATTCACCCTAAGAGCTCTGTCACATGATCCAGTATGGCTCTTCTGTCACAACAGCTGCACATCTCTCAGTTCTACAGCAGCAGATTTTCTTACAGTTTGCTTAAGACAAGCTGTCTCTAAGGGCTGCTTCTTCTCTTGTTTTGGTGAAAATCCATCTGTCACCTACTTAGAAGATGAAACCATGGAGGAAAGAGTGGAAGAAACAGGAAAACAGAGCTAAGACATGCGATAACTAGCACTGATTATGGAATTAACTGTGCAGACAACAATGGGTTATTTGAAAATGCTAACAATTGTCTTATATGTTAATCTTTCATACTGTCAAAACTGATATTTTTGTTCAAGAAGGTTTTCGGTTTAAAAACATGAGTTAGAAGATGTATTTGAAAACCTCTCTTTAGCAGGTATCCTGATGTGTAAGTTGAAATAGTACTTGAAAATAGTTAGACTCCACAGGCGTTATGTGAAACCAAATGGTAGAATTTTTATTAGCTGCTGACTCTAGGGAAAACCATTATTCATTATGGAAACAAATACACATGAATGTAAGTACACTCCTTAGTTTAAAGCTGCTATGAATTGTGTCGCATTTCTTTTACTTAGATTAGAAATTCCTGGCGTAATCTTTAACTCTTTTCACCCAAAACTCACAGTGAATTTTACAGAATTAAAAAGTAAACTGAAGTTGTCCCCAATAATTTTCTCTTTTTGAAAGCATCTTCAGGGTTGTTCTTGTTCACAAACTTGTTACAAAATGGTAGTCTCAGTGTCTCACCCATAACTCTTCTGTTTCTAAAGACTTTACTCTCAGTACACTAATTGACTCAGTCTCAGAGCATGACAACAATCAGAGTGTACCTCCTGATAAGGTAAAAATAGAGCCAAAATGCCCAGTAACTTTTATTTCAAAAGAAAAATCGTTCTGTTGATTTTGAGCATAAGGTACTTTAAAGATGAATAATCCTCAGAAATCAAAGGACTTTCTCTCACTTTCTCTTTCTTTCATGCAGTTTTAATATCTGTCCCTAATTGGTAATTTTTGGTTGTATTGTTTTCTTGGGTTTTTTGATTGGTTTTTTGTTTGTTGAAAATTAAAGTCACACAACTTGAAATCGCCTACATCTAGACACATACAGGGTCTGGAAAATGTAACTGTTTGAATAAATAAGGGTTGTTTTATGATACCACTAAAGACCTATATGACATCATTTGCATGTTCTTCTCTGAATCTAATTTACTTCAGGTTTTAGATATATATTCAGTGCTTTGATTTTTCAGACCATTTAATAGTCAACATTTCCCATACAAAGGAATTCTCAAAGCTGTGTTATAATGGTAAAACAAACCAAATCCTCAAACTTGCATCAAAGCCAGAATAAAATAATGTTGCCAGGAGAAGGCTGCAGAAATTGTATTAATTTCAGCTGCAGTTTATGACCAGGCTGTAAGACGAGAGAGGAATAAACTGGTGGTTGATTGATCTTAGTCTGTTCTGGAGTGCAAGGAATTTTGAGGGCTACATCTATATTGACCTGTTATACGTGGGACATTGCTGTGGTTTTTGTAGGGCAATAGATATATGGAAAAGGGAGGGACCAGTCTGTTTAATCTGCCTTGCTACCTTCTTACTGCACTGCTTCAGAGCAGATAATGTGTTCTGATCCTTCCCTATGGGTACATAAACATTGCATTTCAACATAATTCAGTGGATATTGTACAGAAGAAAATATCTAATTTAATAAAAGCAAACAGGAAACATTACTGGAATTTAACAGTCAGAATGAGAATCTAATTAACTAACAGCAACAACTGGCTCTAGTATAACTGTTCTTGTCTCAGTGGCATTTCTTGACACAGATATCAGTGACAGAAACGACAAAAGGATGTGGCACAATAAGAAACTACCCCTACTCTACAAGAACTGTGATCAGTTCTTCTATATTTGCAAAGTAACACTTCCTGCCAGCAAGCTGGATAACTATACTGTGTCAGACCCAGCAGTTTATTTCATGCGTTTGTCAAGTGCCAGTGTGGTTCTAGCAGTTTTATGCTCACTCAAGTTATCAAGCAAGGATAGTCTGGCATGAAGGAGCCTATGCACTTTGCAAGTATGAGCGATAAGACAGTGAACAAAGGTGTTGTACCTGATAATGTAAAGACTCTCCTGACAAATTACATGCTAGAACAGGGCTAAAGTGACATCTGCAACATAGGCTTTTTGGTATGGTTACTTTGATAACATTTATAGAAGTTAATAGAAATGCCTATGGAAATAAAGTATCATTCCACATCAGAGGTATATTCTTCCTAAATAAACTAGCAAAAGGCTGCCACACTGTTTATGTCCAAATAAGCCCAGGTCTGAGGATCAGTGCTAGATGTAAGTGATATGCAGATACAATTGTATCTCTGGGGACTGCACTTCATCCACAAAAGAAGTGAAACAATGACTAAATGCTCTTTCTGCCTGTGGGGGGATGTTCCTAATGTCAGAATACTCTGGCAGGCAGAAACTTTATGCTTGTTCTTTGTGTTAATGAGCATGTTTTTTTACTGTAATACCAGGTCTACATTTCCAAGAAGGCCACCTGAGCTGAACTCAACCTAACAAAACACAGGCAAAACAGATCTCAAAAGCTGTCCATGTGTCCATACTCTTTTCACTCTGTATGTTTGCAAATCTCCAGGTCACCCCAGGAGCATCACCTGACTATTTTCTATTAAGAACGTGTGTATGGACTATTGCATGCATATTAATTTGTATATGACGTTCATATATCTAAGCAACTTCTGTCCACTCTATAGCATAACAAAAGGATCTTTATGACATCAGGAATATTAAAATATAATAAAAATGTATGCTCTACAAGTAAAACAAAAAAAAAAATCTTTCTGGTACTTGTAAAGGCTTCCATAGCAATGACTTGAGATGTGTTTCAGCCACTATATTGTACATATCAGACATGATCGGTCATCACTGATTTCACAGCTGAGGAAACAAGAATGTAAAAGCAGACAGCAAAGAAGTCAGAATGAAACAGCTGCAGCACACTGTCAAAAATTTATGCAAAAAATAGATTAAGAGCTACCACAGATTTGTGTGACATGCTGAAATGAATGAAAAATCACCAGAGTGACCTAAAATGAATACATAATCTTATTTTACTATTCTAAATGGTTTTGTGAAGCAATGTCCAAAATTTTAGCATAACCTGGTCACAAACATAATTGATTTCAAAATGTAAAAAATGAGATCATTTATCTTCTGGAAGCTGTGGAGGAAATGTACAACAGACTTACAGACTTTTATACAAATACTTCTAAAAACCTGTTCTATCCTATATTTGGGTGTGTGGGGTTTAATTATGAGTAGGATCAAAGACATCTTGAAAAGAGCTATTCCTGTTTTATGTGTATGCAACTCCATCTACATTAATTATATCTCAAGATCACAGAACTTGCTTATGAGCAATAATGATAGTGATGCAAATTATATTGTGGCATTCGTAGGCCATTTCACCGCCAAAGGAGGCAGAATAGATTACCTTTCTCTGTGGCATTTGATTAGGGTATTTAACCTTCCAGACCCTCTTTTGTGGCAAAAATATAGAACTTTCTCAATTAGAAAACTACTTGTTGTCAAAACATTGCAGTCGTATTCATAATGAGGCACTAATGCAAATATATTTGGGCTTAAATTCTCTGGTTTTGAATATCAGCATTGCTCTGTCAGCTTCAATTCTTTTATTATAGATTGGTTAAAACCAGCATTTCCAAAAGATTCTGGGAAAATATTTTCCCAAATTTTCTATGTTTTGGCCACTTTTTTTTTTTAAATTATTTCCAATGAATTTTGTTTTTAAAGTTCTGTACCATTTCAGTAACATCCTTTTTCCTAAAATGACAAGATGTTTTTGAAAGTTGTTTAATATTGCTGCAACATTTCCTGTTTCCAAAGTTTAAAATACTTCTTATCAGTATTTATTACAGTCCTGATAAGAAATATGCATTCACCTTAGCTATAAAGAACAATATATTTTCTTCAGAGAAGATAATTTTGGTAAAAAAATTAAGCTTGCTGAGTGGAACTCTTGCTTTGTATTTTGCAAGCTTAGTTGCCTCACGTGTGCTTTTCCAAATGTGGATAAAGAAGACTTTGTGGAAAGAAAAAGTGCACAAATACTTAGACAGACCAATCTTTGAATGTGAGGGACGATAAAAATCTCAGTAGGTAGGAGACCTATACAGTGAAAGAATAACTATGAGCAAAAGGAGAAAATGGTCATCTTTTCCCATGCTGCCTTCTTATCCCCGAGGGAGAAGGATCCACCTGCCTTTGTCACACAGTGGGATTGATAATGCAAAGGACAAATGTTCTTCTCGACCATTATGTCTTTATAGGTCTCTTCCTGCTGTGCTTAAGCAGTAAAAACTCCCACAGCGTTTTCCTTTGTAAGGATGAAATAATCAGTCCCTGACAGGGTAGAATCAAAACCCAGGTAGGGCAGCATTTACCTCACACCTTCTGGCACACATACAGGTCTTCTTCTAGGCAAAGAAGTAAAGGTACATTTCTTAAATCTTAAATATGTAGCAGGTAGTATATAAAGGTAATCAAAGGGTTAGAAGAGGGTGCCTGATGCAAATCTGATGAGAATAACACAATTTAAAAGTTGCCTACTGTCTTCCAAGAACTGTGTAGAGAAACAAAAGTAATCACAGGAAATGCATGTGGAACTGCAAGGTTGGCTGTTGTTTAGAGGGGGGGAAAACCCCCCAAACATATGCAAGAGTGTCAGGCTCTTTTGAGTACAGTGCAGTCTACCAAAAAGAAAAAGAAGATAATGACCTTATTTACAGAAAAAAGAGAAATTAGAAACTTACAATGAAAATATATTAATACCAGAATACTGGGTTAATGTTATTACAGTGTTATTATAAAAGTATGTGATAATACAGTACAGCCATGGATCAAATCAATAATTTTCCATCCTCATACAGCATGTTTGAGTGTAGGAGGGTTGTGTATCCCTATACCCAAGTTGAGCTTGATTTAGTACAACTCAGAGTTGATGATGAGTAGAAGGTGGAAGAAAGAAAGGAAGTGAAAGCCCATCTGCACTTGTGTACGAACACATCAGCATGATCTTATATCTGTACAACAGTATACTGAGGAAATGTATTTGCATGTGTTCAGATGAATTTTGAAGGGGACCCAAATTATGAATTAATGTGAAGGTACTCTGAATTGCCTTTGCATTTATCTCACATAAAATATCTGACATCAAATGAAGCAGACATCAAATGGAGAATTATTTGATCACTAATATTGAAAAATAATTAATTGCTAGTGCAACAATACTTAATGCTAGTGAAAAAAAATCGTAGTAGCTGTACCCTGGGAGGAAAGAACTCTGGCAACTCTTTTCTAAAATTGTCTATCATTTGTAATAGACCATGATCTTAAAATACACTTGAAGAGCTCAAGTGAAGAAATATTTTATTCCTCTTTTGATTAACCTCAATAAACTTTAATTTGGGTTAGATTTTTTTTCTGAAAACATTTGTTTTTCTTCCTAATTTGATCCAAATTGTAGAAAGCCACCAAAATTTGTAGTTTCAAATAAATGTGTACAGAGTATCCATACTAACATTTTCAAATATAGTAAAACATGGAAAACTGCTAACTCAAGAGGCAAATATTTGGCAGTAAACTTGTACAGGTTTTCATTATGAAGTTCTGAGACCTGATAAGCAGATAGCAAAACATAGTGCTTGTCAGAAACCAGGTGAACTTGGAAAATGAAACTGAAAATAATACCTTTAAAAAATCTACCTAGGACTGGCATTATTGCATTGAAAATACTGTGTTGAGTTTCCAAGATTTAGAGTTTTTAAATTATTTTGTTAAAACCTTGATTGCCTAAGACTTGGATTACCTGCCATCCTAGTTCCTTGATTTCTTCACGTGAGCTTTAAACAGGCTTAGTAGTTGGACTTCATATTACAGGTGGAATTATTTCATTCATTTTAGTCTCTTTTGTAAAGGGATTAGTATTTTGTGTTTTGATTGGGATTTACTGAGACTAACACGAAAGGGAGGTTTCTGCTGACCCTTTGTACAGATCTGAACTTTGCCCTAGAGACAGACACTGGAAGGCATGGGCTTCTGGAACACATTTGTTTTTCTGGTCTGCAAGGACTGCCAAGGTGCTGAACCTTCAGACAATTTGCTCCTAGGCCTTCCTTCACAAGAGTTTAGGAACTATGCGCATTAGAAGAAAAGGACCTCATAGCACTATTTTTTTCTTTTATGGATGTTAATATGACTGAAGACATTTTTGTGAAGTAGTTCTATTTTAAGGTGCATTAGGTGCTCTGTTGCCTCTTTTTACGCATCCACTGTTCATTTTAATATTTTCTAAGAACATCTGTAATATGTGATAGGCATTAATGTCGCTTATAAAATTAAATTAACTAGGATGTTCTGAAATTGTCTTTAAAGGTCAAATTATAATAAGCTTAAACAGAGTAGTACTTTTACTCAGGGGCAGATCTAGGTAAATCAATAGCACTATAGGAGAAATAAGGTTAGATACATAAAAGCACTTTGGTACCACATACCCTAATGCCTACTTTCCTAGGTTTAGATTCTCAGAATCCTTGTTTGTTTCCTGAAAAACTTTGAGACATGAAAATTTTAATTCCTAAAATATCTATCGAAAATTTTCAATCAGTATGATTCCATAGTAACATAGAGATTTGCTTCTGAGTAGTCAGAAAACTTCATGTTATGGAACATATGTGTGTCTGATTTCCTGTATTTCCCCAGCTACAACTGTCCTACTATAAACTACTTGTTCCTCTATTTGCATCACAAAACTGTATCCCAAAAATATCTGGAGCAGAGCAAAGTGCTCCAATCATCAGCCCCAAGAGTACTTTGAACTATAGTTTTCTCAGTCTTTCCTATTAGCTTTTGTGTTTGACATAAGCCTTTAAACTTGCTCAAAGCAAGGACTGAAACTTTAATACTGCTCTCCAGAGGCAATAACTCTAATCTATGGTGCTATATTTCACTGACCTAATGTTTGTATAAGTCTTTTTTAGGCAAAGCAGAAAGCTATCAGTAGGAGGATTGAGAAAGACACACACCAACGCATCTGAGAGTTAAGGCTACTCAGCTGAAAGATGTATACACAAGAAAAAGAATCAACAAGAAGTGTTGGAACTTATTTCTTTACTCCAAGAAGTCACTATAACCATTCAAAGTAGTGGGTGTTGTAGGGTTATTGTAGAAATGGAGTGATCCACTGTACAAACCACACAAATTTTGACTGAAAAATCACAAATATGGTGTTTGACAGCTCAGAGTAATCTAACATTAGATGTTTACTTTTGGTAGTAGTCTTAGCATTGTTTCTCAGATCACTCTACTAATTTGTGTTGCTGTCTTTCTTCAGTGCTTAATTCCTCTGAAGAATTGTGTTGGAAGAGACCTGGCTTATTTATGGGAAACCTCTAGGAAACAGGGGCCCATAGGGTTTACCTCATTTTGCAGAATTCTTGGAACAGCACATATAGCATCAGTAAAGAAATGTCCAAACTAGGTACGTTTGGATTAGCACACCTGCTGGAAGCATAAGGATGCACTGTTGACTGTAATATGTTCTAGTAAAAAGCAAGACATGTAAGGCAGGCTGAAAAGAGGGAAAGATACCCACCTAAGAGGATTAACTTGAATTTAGCTAAGGAACTCAGTTGTCCTGTTCACTTCTGAAAGTGAGTCTGAGGTTATTAAGTCACCTACTGCTTTTGGAAATACTGCTGGGAATGCCTCTTTTTGGTGTATGCCTCAGTACACCATGATTTTGGCCAATAATTCAATACATCTTCCAGCACAGTGGTGAATTTTTTTGCACTACCTAGTGTATTGTGCACATGTGGCAGCACAGAGCCTCTACCTTGGCAGCTCATCCCAAAAGTTGTACAAGAATATAACATGGATGACCACAGCTGGGGAAATCCTAGCAGCCTTCCATTACAGTACAAATATAGCATTGTGAAAATGAAATGGAAGGCTTTCCAGTAAAAAAAGTCACAGTCAGGTTTTTAATCATGCATCACTGCTGAGTTATGACTGAACCTTTCAGGCCACACTCCTTGATGTTGTATGGCTTCCCCTCTTAGCTGTTTGTTTCAGTAGATTTTTTAAGTCTCAGCAGGGACAAAGGTAAGTCTTGTGAGGACACAATGTATTAAGGTAGTAATTTTTCATTTTTAATGACTGTCATGACTACCCTTCAGCTGCTGGGTGCATCATTTAGCTCCTTGTTCTTGATGTCATTCATTGAACTGTCAGCATTTGTCATTTGCTGTGCACACAATGCTGTTGCAGATGTTAGTGTTTCTGTTAATGCCCAGCTCTGATACTTGAAAAGGATGACTTGTTCCCTGCCTTCATATGCCTTCTCATGGTCATAGAGGTAAATACTCAGGGCTCCAAGTGTATAGGAGGTTCCTGCTTCAACACTCGTTTTTCACAACATAGATGTAAATAAATCAAAACTCTGTTACAAGTATTTAAAAGAGTGGAGAGAGCAAGACACTTTCTCAAGCTTCCTTTTGCAAATACCCAGAGGCAATCCACTTTCCTTCAATGAACTGGAGCTTTAAACCCTATGAACCCAGTTGACTTAATTTTTCTATTTGAGGTCTTATCCTGAGGTGAATGGGAAGGGTAGTATTTTACAGAACACTTGCAGCTTTGTTTAGGCATGATGTCAAACAGGTGGCATCAAACAGGGAACAAGAAGTGTGTAGCTGCTAGGCTTTCCAGGTACAATTTTCTCATCCTTCCCACGTAAAATTACTAGTCTGATCTACGCACTTGATACAACAGTAGTATTTGGCCCTCACAAGGAAATTTAGGACATAAGCAAGTTCCTTTTCTCAAAAGGAGAAGTGCAGCCAGGCGGCTGGATATCTATAGCACTGCTATGTGGAAGGCATGTCTTCTATGTGTTTATTCTCATTCCAGAGCCCTTTAGAGAGTAGAACAGGGAATAGGATCTACTGTTCTTTGGTCTGCTCATCAAAATAAGGTGACAACTGAGTGAGAGGTTTCTTATTTAAGAAAAGAAACAAACCATCAAAATACAAGAAAAGGAAAGCAATATAAGGGCTACTTGGTGAAATATACAGTATTCCTGAGTCTGCCATCATGTCACTGTGAGTCCTCAGACAAGCTACATACTTTCTTTTCCCAATATACAAAAGCTAGCAATAGTGATGATGTCTGTAAAGCTCCTTGAGACCTGTGGGTGAAAAATGCTAACTGTATGCTGATTAATTTTTTTCTTTTTTTTTGCTATTGTAAAAGATAGAAAGGAACAGCATGCCAAGAAAACTTTGGCAAACTGCTTGTTCCCTGCTGTGTTCCCTGTCTCTGCTTGTCCCTGCTATATAATTAGTTTCTAAGTCTTAAGTCTCTGGATATACTTTGCTGTTCACTGTTGTGTATCGTATTCATTGTAAATCAAGCCCAGTGGAGCCCTCATCTCTGCTAGGTGTTCTAGTGAGCTGAATGAGGTGAAGAGGAACAAATCACCTTCTGGAGAAAAGGTTACGGGAAGAAAAAAAGAGTTAATACACAGCAGCTTCTGGGTTTTACTCTAATCTAAAATTTCTTGGACAATTTATCTAGTCACTTTCTTCTGCCTGTGACATTATAAACTCTCTGCTGTCACCAGATTGGCCTGTAAAGCACACTCTGTCATTTATTGGAAAGGTTTTATGGAGAAAGAAAACAGGAATCTTTAGTTAGGTAGTAGTTCTGGGAAGTCTAAATAGGCAAGGAAAATTATTGCTGCTACCTACTGTCCAATATAAACTGTTTTGTTTACATCTACTCTTTCTCTTCCAGATACTGTTTATTTCCCTGCATTCTTTATAGATGGCTTAAATGTGGAGAAACAACTTTAATGAGTATATGAATGAGAGCAGAGGGAAACTTTTTTTCAGTTTGTAGATTCCTGTCTGCATGGAAATATATGGGATATTTACTGATTTTCAGGAACTTCACTGCAGAATGTTACTGGCTGTAAAATGCAAAAAGGATTTTCAAGAAAATTTCTGAGTATATCAGTACTTTTAATCAATTTTTATCCTAACCAAAAAGTTTTGTTTCGGTTGGTTTTTATTTTTTTAAAAGGTGTTTGTCAGAAAGCTACTGTAACAAACAGTTAAAAACCCACTATGTTAACACTTAGAATTCTAAAGGCTGGAAAAGACCACCAGGATCATTGAATCTGACTTAATCTGGCACTGCCATGTTCATCACTAAACTATGTGCATGACTGCCACATCCACACATTTCTCGAACACTTCCAGGGATGGTGATTCTGTCACTTTACTGGGCAGCCTGTTCCAATGCCTGACCACCCTTTCAGTGGAGATGTTTTTCCTGAATCTCCCCTGGCACAACTTGAGGCCATTTCCTCTTGTCCTGTTGCTTGTAACCTGGGAGAAGAAACTGACCCTCACCTGGCTACAGCCCCCTTTCAGGTAGTTGTAGGGGGCAATTTGGTCTCCTCTGAGCCTCCTTTTCTCCAGGCTAAGCAATTCAAACTCCATCAGCCACTCCTCATAAGACTTGTGCTCCAGACCTTTCACCAGCTCCGTTGCCCTGTTCTCTGGACATGCCTGAGCACATCAGTGTCCTTGTTGTAGTGATGGGCCCAAAACTGAAGCCAGGATTCGAGGTGCAGCTTCACCAGGGCTGAGTACATGGGGACAGTCACTGCACTATTCCTGATCCAGGTCAAGATGCCATTGGCCTTCTTGGCCACCTGGGCACACTAATGGCTCAGGTTCAGCTGGCTGTTGACCACCACTCACAGGTCATTTTCCAATAGGCAACTTGGAGAAAAATAATTACTCATTTCATTAAAGAACAATGTTGCAGATTGCAGTAAAAGAAAGAATTGCAACAACCCTCACTAGTGTGAAAGAAGGGCCAGTGTCAAAAAAATTAGTGGTATTCTATCCTTTCCCTCTGCTGCCTTTTGTCCCCAGAAGGGTTTCTTGTCATTTCAGCAATGGTTGACAGGAGTCAGTTGAGTGCTGACACGTATTGTGGCACCTGTAAGCATTTTTGACATAATTGACATAGTTCTGCAGGGTTTTGACAAGTTTGTCAACCTAATGAATAGGCAACTGAGCTTTAAAACCTACACTAAAGGTCATGTAAGTTGTTCAATGGAGGATGAAAAATTATAGTAACCAAATTATAGTTTCTGACTTACTTTGCTTGCCTGAGAAACAGCAAGGATGAGGGACACTTTACAACATCCCCCCTCCTATATTGTTTATGACACTTCATGAGAAGGGGAAAGGGGAACCCCTGATATTTTTGTTGTTGTTGTTTTGTTTTGTTTTGTTTGTTTGGGGTTTTGTTTTTGGGGTTTTTTTAATAAGAAAAATTTGAGAAATATTCATGTATAGTAATACACTGGATCAGCAGGGATGATTTGGTTTGGTTGGTGCAACTGCAGCTGTTTTTTTATAAAAGCAGAGTAGATCTTTTTTATGAAAGAAAATTCACGACAATAAAGCATCTGTAGTTTGATATCGCTACATGTGTAACTGAGGTTTTAAAACAGTAAAAAAATATTTCATTAAAAAAACATTTCCCTTTAACAAAAACAATTTTATTTTGCAGACAAATGACTTGTACTAGCAGTTAGGTTATGGCAAATAGGCAAGGTATCCACAAATCTGCTTTTGCAGCCATGTAAACAATCAAATTTAACCTCAGACTTTGAGCAGACTGAAAACCTACCCGGAGACTCACCGCTGCCCAGCTGACAAGCAGTAGACTCTTAGATTGATGTAATTCAATCGTGGTTCACATTGTATTTTCCTTGCTCATAAGTAGATCTTACAATGTTTAAAAAAATTTTATTTTTGTCCTATATAAGAACATTATGACTGTACTTTTAGCTGTGCCTTCCCAAAGTGAAAAGCATACTGGCCATGGACAACATATTTTTACTCTTTTTTAGGGAAATACAAGGGTTTCTTCAGTTGCAGTTCCACACTGTTTTTTAAGTGACCCACAGCACAGAGGACTGCATATAACTCATATTTCTCATCCTTGACAAGACAGTGAGTCTACAGAATGACCTCACTGAGACTGGGATATTGACTGTGGTGGGGTTTTGTACCTAAATGGCAAAATAAACATTTAATCAATAATATGTTTTCAGAGCAAACCACAAAATGTTACACTAATTTTAGCATTGTCATCAGATCAGCACAATAACAAATTTTTACAAGATTGAAATTGCTTAATTGCATTTAATGACCGTTTGACAAACACATATTATTATGGACTACACCAAAAAAAGCTTTAGTAATTGAGAGGAAAGAGAGAGTAGAAAAGGAGAACCTAAACCTAATATTTTTTACTAGATTGCTGGGTTCACTTAACTGCTTTTCCAGCTGCATAAAACTGATGCATTTCCCTTTCAGGGAAAGGTAATATTTGTGATACAGAAGGCAATTTTCAAGCTGTCTGTGAGGAACTCTATCCTCCTATTAAGATATCTAAGCAAAACATCTTGCTTTGTATACACTGTGCCGTACAGCACTTCTCTCTGTCTCCTTGGTCATCTGGGGGTCATTGTGCTGCTGGTTTACCTGAATGCATTCCTGCAGCCTGGATCCTGCTTTAAACTAAGACAGATGTTAATGAGCTGTTACTGACGCTTCACCAGCAGAGGAAAGCAAGAGGATTTTGCCTTCGTTTTCTGAGTAGAAATGGCAAAGAGGTAATTTGGGGAGATTCAGTTGCCAAAACAAGAGGAAAGGGTGGAGACATATGTAGTATATTTCTGTGGAAAATGGGAATACTGACAGAAGAAAATCAGCTAGCCTTGGTGTTATTTGCAATTAGACAAGTACATGAATTGACCCATTGTGAGGTTTTTTTGTTCACTTGGAAATTTGAACATGTATCTACATTCCCCAGAAAGATTGCACTTTTGTAATGCATAAAACCATTGATCCATGCAAGGCTGAACTCACTGCTATGTGAAAAACAGATAGATCAGAATTTTGGGTAGCCTTAGCTTGTTTCGCTATTTGTAAAAATGAAAAAACCCACAACCAAATAAACACAAAAGCACAACTTCTGTATTTATTTGTTGAAGTATTTAAGTACCAAGTTTTTAAACATCAGTTCTCTCAGGTCTTATGAAAATTTTCTCTAACTTATTCAGTTTGAGTGGAAATATTGTGCATGTGTCTTTATATCCAATATTGAATTTACTGCTATTTGAGGACTTTGGAATCTCAGAGGCACAAACTAGACCTTCTGAAGTGCAGCAACTCTAGTAATATTCATGCACTTTATTAGCTGTAAAGTAGAATCTACTCTTGCTGTTCTCTTTCACTTTTATGTTTTTAATCGCATTTTCCACTCATGTCACCCCGGGCAATATGACTCATGTTTCATTTGTTAGATGTGAACAAAGTATATGCTTTTTTATTGTTATGCAGATCATTGATATCATTCTGCCATATCTCCACAGATAATTCAGCAGACATTAGGGGACTGAATATAAGATAAACTAACATTTACTTTACATGAGCTCCCCACGAAGACAATCAATTGGGCAGCGAATGAGAAATTGTTTGTTAGTCTGCAACAGTCTTAGAAGTAAATATACTGATTCTTTTAAAAGGTTATAAAAATTACATATATAACCTCCTAGTGAAAAACCTTTAAATAATTGTCACTGGCAATGATATTTTTTCTTTCCACCTGTTTTAAATGTTCATATGGTCTGGAATATTAGGATATTAGTGAGGAATTTCACCTGACTATCATAGAACTTCAACTTGTCACTTTAAAATTGGATGCCATGGAAAAAAATATAAAAATGTTGAACACTTTAATTTTTTTTAAATATTACGGTGCAGACATCTATGAAGCCTTCGACTGGAACTAGAATATTGTGTATTCAATCTTGTGTTTTTAGTGTGTATTGATAACATGAATGGTTGGGTTAAAAACAGATTAAATAGTTGCATAGTTAGTATACACCTTTCACTTTACTCAGGCTCAATAAAGCAGGGGTTTGCTTGGGAAAAAACAATATCTCACCATGTATATAAAGATATTTTCAGGGAGGAACATAATGAAAGATGAAAAGGTGAGCTTAATTCTGCCATTTTCTAACTCTGAAGTATTTTGACTTTAGAATCCTAATACCGTTTTCTTTGTGTGGAACACAAGAGTTCTCATGGTAACTACTTTCTCTAGTGTCTGTTTCAAAACAAAAAAAAAATATTTTTCATTTTCTCTTGACAGCTACCGTTTCATCTAAGACTTTTCTGTCTTTACTATCCAGATATTAAGTTTGAGAGTCCCAAACTGCCATTGATATTCCAAGAGCAGCTGAAGTAACTAAGAGTATAGAAGAAATATGCATGAGTTAATCTGCTAAAGGTTTTGGTGCTAAAGCTTCTATCCTCTGGAATTTAACTTAATTTTGGCAACAAAAATGAATTGGAAATTCATGTTTAGTCTGTAGCCAGTAATTTCCAAATCTGACATAATTTGTGTAAGTATGCTGTGTGAAAGAATATAGAAGACACATACGGAACCGAGAAACTGATTTGTTCTCTTAAAAAACCTCAAGTTAACAGATTAAAAAATCCCTTAAATTTCTCTCTGAAAAGATGCAAGATATAATTTTTATTGCAACCTCCATACTAAATGTTACTTTTGTATTTCAGGAGAATGTTTGGTTCCAGATATTGAAAGGAAGGTGTAGGAAGCCTCACAGTAGAAAGTTATGTGACCATTTTACCACAAGAGAATATATTTTTTTAATTGGCAGTGGTTAATAGCTGGCTCAGCTATTGAAATTTGAAGGAGTTGCATTCTGTATTTTTTTAATGCTAACATAGCTATCAGTGATCTTGATGACCCCATTTTTTCAGGTAGTAGAGGCCTGGGGAATCTCATACATTAGAAAAAATGCATGTAATATGAGCAATAAGGAACATAATGTGATGATACTTGAGGGGATTTTCATGAGGCCAGCCTGGAGCTACTAAGTGTTTTCCTATCAAGATGCTTCATGCAGAACTTTCATGCCCCTTTACTTGGGCTGTGCTCTGTACAATGAGCTTTCTCAGACTGCAGAGGATGGGGGAACATGAGACAGTGTGGAGTAGCCAGTTCAAGACTATGGTGGGATTTATGGGCCCAGATTTTGTTCTAGACACAGCTGGCAGTAAGCAGAATTGATGGCTTTCTGGGGATCCCACCTCATCTGCTCTAGGACAGAGCAGGTTGGTACTAAATCATCCAGTCTGGGTCCAAATGCCCTTTGTTCATATGGCTCTCTGCTTCAGCTAGTGCTTTTAGATGTTATTAATGCCCAGACAGGATCACTGTAATTGTCTGGGAACCTATAGCACATCTTGTCCCCAGTTTTCCAGCAAATTTCTGAATGTCTATAAATTCCTGCTACGAGTGAACAGAAATGCAACTGGAAAGCAGTTAGGTTTCCTGTCACAGTAAACTGTATTAAAAAACACCACGCTACTCTGCAAAAGAGTGTCCAGTGAATTTCACATACTGGGCTGGTGGTATTTGAACACACATGGAAAAGAAAACAACCATATATAAGAAAATCACGAACTCTGAATGTGCAACTGGACAGATCCAAGCCCAGCTCTGTGGACTGGCTGCCTTTTTACTTTGTTCAGTGACCTGTTATTTCTTCCCTTCTTCCTCCTCACACACAGGACTCAGTGTAGGATAGCTTTTATTTGTGATAATAAACTACAACACTAAGAAATCAAGTGATTCACTAATTTCAATGGCAGTAAGCCTTATTTTATTATCCTTTAATCTAGGTATCCTATCCTTTTCCCTGCCCTACTCTCTTTCTGATTGTACAAGGAACCTACTTTTATTCCTAGTTTCTTTAGAAGAGTAAAGTCTAATATCACCCATGTGCCTGTGACATTCTGAGCTCACTGGACTTGATGTAGCTGTGACAAGATGTTCGTAAACTCCCTGTTGTGTTGCAAAGGGCAGTATGTAATACTGGGCAAGTATGCATCCTTTCCAAAACTGCTATCACAAGGAGAGAGGTTATCAAAATCTGGGACTTAATGAGTTGCCTTAGTCACTCATTTTTGCTTCTGTCTCTTTGAAAAATTTTCTTCTCCACTTTTTTTCCCATGCAAATACCTTCCTCTATAGTCATGACAACCAAAGGAAAATCTATGTTTAAAACAAATAAACAATTAATATTAATCAAATATTTATGAGCATGCATGATAAATATTTATGAAGAAAATCAGTAAGATGTAAAATAAGAATCAGCTGTAAGCTCTTTGTGTAAAAATACAAATATACAATAACTGTTAATTATTTGGCTACTACGATTAAGTACCATTACAGCTGAGTGAACCTTTCAAATTATTTATTCACTTGCTGATAGGCTGACTCAAATGAATTGTCTGGCAAAATGTTCTGGCCAAGAGCAAACTAGAAATCTCATTTCCAAATACTCAGAAAAAAAGTGTTGTTTTATTTTTACATTTCCAAATCAGTTTTCCACATCAGATGTACCAAAGTTTAATTAAAAAAAACAAACAAACATTTGATCCAGGTTCTTTACAGAGATACAATAAAACTAATTTTGGTTGATACAGAATGCATATTCCCAATATTTTTTATTTGCTTGTCAAACAGAAAAGTCATTACTGGAATTGAGCATAGTTCACCAAATTATAATATTTTATATAAAACTCTGTTTGTTATATATAATTATATTTTTATTTCTGTGGGAAAAGGGGGATTTATTTTTCTCTTGTCTTTGCACTTCAAGATACATCAAGAGTTCTTGATTACATCAGATAAACTTTTAATGGCTGTAGGCTAGCCTGGTTAAATCCAGACTTGAATTCAAGAGCATGTTTTTAATACTGAATTTACTTAAGCAAGAAACAGATTCTTTCTGTCTTAAATGATATTGAGATAGGATATCTTTCTAAAACTATTCTTGTGGTTATGCAGCAGTTATGGGTGGAATGAAATTTTTTTGCCAATGATATGTGGGAGGTCAGTCTAGATTAATGTGTGTGGTTTCTTTTTTTTCCTTTGATGCTAAAATCTAGGCATAGGAACAATTTAATCTTTGATCTAAACTCTCCTCGTTTGATTCTTTTTCTGACTAGATAGTAAAGCTGCCAATCAAGGACAGCCTATTTCATAATTTATCTCTATCAATCTGACATACAATTAGCTTGGGAAGATGATTTCTAAACACATTTATATCAGTGTTTTGTCACAAGTTTAAATTCACAGTTCTAGAATTCCTTCTGAGTTGAATATTGCTATGTGTCAATTAACTTCAAGGCAATCGATGGGGGTGTTTATGAACCTGAAGCAAAGATCCTCAGCATCTACAGACAGACAACTGCTGAATTTATGGAGTTTCAGGTCATACCACAAATTAGTTATGATCAGATCTTAGAAACCTGGACTTAGGTGGGTTACTCCAACCCTTTCATCTTCCCTTGTAATGTGCACATATACACCATCATTGCTGGGGAGGACCATGCTATGTGCAGTCTGACCCTGGCGGTCTGTCTGGCAGTGGACAAAACCTGCTGGAGTCCTGAAACTTGCTGCCTTTGTGGGTTGTGTAGGCCAGCAGGAGCCTGCCTTTGCACTGGGACATGCCACAGTGTTCAGGACCTGAACATGAGCTGTCTACTCTACTCAGATCTGTCTTTGGGAGAGAACTGGAAGGAGAGAGGCAGGAATGTATGCTGGACCAGGCATGGATCCCAGGCACCATCAGATGAGAAGGAGCTGGGAGCTCTGCATGGAAACCCTTGTTTGTTGGTGTGCTTCTGTGATTTAAGAGTGGACCTCATCTCCAGCTTAGCCTTGAGGAAGCAAGTGAAATGTCAACGGACTTCTGTTTCCTCTGAATGACCACAGACTGTGTAGGTGAGGTGACTTGAGAGCTGCTCAGTGGTCAGTGACTGGGGAGAGAAAGCAGAGTCGTGGTTGCACCCACCTCTCACCCTTTCCACATCCCCCCTGCTTTGCTATTTTCAGGGGGCTGCAGAGGCTTAGCTCTGTAGACTGGAGAGCTTCTACTCAGCCATGTAACGGTATGTTCTGCTTGGAAATTCAGCTGCTTGTAACCATAAATAGTCTACCTGGATAAACAACACAACAATAGTTAATGGGTTTGGAGCTGTATTAACAAGTGATTAATTTTTTTTAGTGTCTTCCATATTAGCTTTGTTTTTCTTCACTAATTGCTAGGGAGCTACCATTCATCAGCTGTCTCATAGTCCGCACAGCTTACCACTTAATTGGGAAGTTGATTCACTCATATGGTCCAAACTGAGATGAAGAAAAGTATCTTGGTAGATGTATACTCATTATACAGTGTGTGAGCACTACTTGTATATGTCAAAAACAGCTCTCTGGTGTCCTCAGAAAATGGTCTCAAACACTAATAAAAAGTTTTCATGTTACCTTTCAACATCAGTTCAAAGAAGTCATCGGTGTCTGCATAAAAATAAGTTTTGCTGCAGAGTGGTTGAATTTTAATAATCCCTTAGATTTTAGGACTTCAGTTCCAGTTTATTCCTGTCTTATTTTTTTTTCTACCTCTCTCTTTCAGCACTTTCCCCCTTAATCTCTTTCTCAGTAGGAGAAAACCTGCCTCAAGGGTACAAGTAGGAGGAGCAGAGAGCATGAAGGATCAAGCTAAATTAAGATGTCTTGAAACACAGAGGGTCACAACCCCACATTTTTCTGAGAACAAATTTCCTGCTATTGACTCTGTAACACTAAGGAGGATTCAAACTGATTTAATTTTCAAGCCCCCCTACCCACTCTCCCCCTTACATTTTTCTTTTTCTCTCTAGACAACAGATGTCAATGTCTTTTTAAGTTGCTGATGATTAACTGCAAACACTGCTCTGTTAACAACTCCCAGTCACATTTTTCAAAACCTTCAGAAATGTAACTGATAAAGTGCACACCACAGCAATGAACATGAGCTTATTGCAGGTTTTTTGAAGTGGGAAACTTATTTTTTCCCTTTCCCTTCCTGCCTCATTTCAAATACATTTAAATTCCTCCTAAAATGTGTGCATCCATTTATTAGAGTAGCATATGCAAAGATTTATCAGAAGACTGGGATTTTTGGTTATTTGTTTGTTTTCTAGGGGGAGGAGTGTCGTCACTTTTGTGTGAATTTGCAGCACAACAGGCTTTGAAAGAATAGCTTTTGTTGTGAGGCTGAGATCCAGCCTTGCTACAAATTTAACTTATTCTGACCAAAGGTATACATTCTTCTGAGTAACTCTATGCAAGCCTTGCCTAGGTGGTATATCCTCAAATAGGCGGAAAGGCTAATAGAAATGTGAAAGGAGAGTTAACCCTGCTTTCCTCTCATTCTGCTATTTTCTGAATATTTCCCTCTGCTGAATCTTTTCTCCATTGTTGGCACTTTATTTATTTATTAAAGGAGGAAGAAAAAATAAAGATCCCAAAGGAAGGGTAATAATTTATTTCCTCGCCATGTACATGCATCACGCAATACGAGGAATATACATGGACGTGGTACTATCTAAATTAAGAAAATCTAGTGTTTTGTGGTTATTTAAGTATTAGTGTGAAAACTGCACAGTTCTCAGGGGAAAGGGGATAGTTTTTGGTTTTTTCCTGATTCCATTGTGTCAATAACCTCTTCTCCTTTGCTTTTCTTGTTTGTTTGGGTGTTTTTTTGTTTGTTCATTTATTTTGGGGAGGATTTTTTTGTTCTTTTGTTTTTGTGTGGTTTTTTTTAAAGTTGCTTTCTTGTGTTTTTTAACCTTCTTCCACAGTAGACAAAGATGGAATTGTGCTACCTGCTAGGCTAACAGCAATTATATTTCCTCCCCTGTTTGATTCAGAAATCATCTAAATGCTGGAGCTGTCAGAAATCTCCTGACAAGGCTGTCATTGGGCCCGTGGCAGATCAGTTAAGAGTCAATGAAAAATACAGGTGAAAAATACTGCTGCAAGAGCTGAGGGACTGTGGTTAGTGCTGTCGTAGAAGGCTGGGAAAACTAGCTAGAGTGTGGTCTGTCTAAACTGATATCTTAGTCTGACAAATTCTTAAAACCTGAGCTTAGCATTATGTACCTGTTCAAGTCAGTAAGCTCACTTGCAGAGCATACATAGAAAAGCATTTGCACACAGCTTTGCAGGTGGGTGTTGTGGTAATGTGAAGTCTTCACAGCTGTTCGGTTTTGGGTTTTTTTCCCCTCTCCTGTCTGCAGTGTTGGTAAGATTTGACTGGCATATGCTTCTTAAAGAGCTATCAGAAATAGTTATCATTGCTTTCTAGGTAAGAGTATTGACTTTTTAAAGCTACAGTTGGACTGATTAGCTGGGCATTCCTTGCGGGCAGATGAACTAAACTTCCATCCCTCAGTACTGTACCCTGATATCTCACTGCTCACTAATGGTCTGAGAAATTCCCATGAACATTGCTGGGTATTTTTGAGGGGAGTATTGAAAGCAGTGGGACCACACATGCAAATGAATTACTACTTCTGAGGCCAGAGGCATTTTATCTAAAAGAACCCACCAGGACACCTGCAGGCTGCTGCTTCTCCTGCCCACTCTTACTTCCCAGCATTCCTTTACACGGCTCAATACACAAAAAAGTATCAGTGGGATGAGGACATTAATGTGGTAGAAAACTAAATACGTGTTCAAGAGAAGACAGAGCTTTGAGCAGCGTAAGGAAAATTACAACCTTTTAGAGTGCTCTGTTGATACTTCAGCAGCAGGTTCTGACTTTATAGCTACTTCTAGAGATTTCCTGTGCCTTTATAATGGAAGTTTAGTCTAATTTTTACAAAGGAAAATAAGTTAAAACTTGTTGCTGAGGCCAGTAACTGTTGTTAAAAAGGCTACTGCCTCCATGTAAATAAGAAAAGAGAATAATAATTTTAGGACATTTAAAGTAAGTTGATTAACAAATATGTATTTGGAATAACACAGAAGGAGGCATATATAGTCAGTCTGATCTTATTTTCTTGACATGTCTTTGCTGATATCCACTTTTTAGAGTGGAAAGGCACTCTGGAAAAAAAAAAGGCATGCAAGAATGTTTTTAAAAACAGCTTAAAAGAACAAAATTCATAATTTGTTTATTTTTTTAAATAAAAAATAATCCCACAGTAGCAGTAATTAGTCTCCAAAGGATATGTACTATTAAGCTGTCTCCATGTGTCTTGGGTGGCCAAAAGGGAAGGTATTGTACTTTCATCCTCTTACCTAATGCAACAAATCCGAGGTATGCACCAGTCAGTTATTAATGCACACCATGTTGAGGCTTAATGCTATTGTACTTGTTCTTTTTCAAGCTTCAGGCTGCTTGTACAAGAAAATGCTGCAGAACAGCTTTGGGAGCAAAAGTCGAGTTAGGGATTGTGTTCAAGCATTGAAGAAACTGTAAAAACTCTTTTGCTGTTTTCCTATTTTTTTTTGTTAATAAAGGACTGCTTTATTGGTTACTTTCAAGTAAATTTCTCAGTCATCTTTAGAAAAGCTGGTTTCAGCCACCTACATGTCTCAGAAGGAAAAATAAACTAGGCTGAATTTTGCCTGCTTTTCATATATCACTGTGATGTCAAAACAGCTGTTTATTCCTTAATGTGCCCTTCATTCTTCTATTGAAACATTTTAAAGAAATCTATTTTATTTTTTTGCTAGGAGTTGTAAGCTTCCTAACACAGCAGATATTTCACTCTTGAATAAAGCCTAGAAAGGCATCTCTGATGTTTCCATTATCTTGTACATCAAGAATTAAGCACAGTTAGTGCTTTCAAAATGAATGGAGGAGGGAGGAAACCTACATGTGTAAAGGTTAGAGGGGGATAAAAGGGATATTTTCCATGACATCACTGGACAGAAATGAAAAACCAAAGAGTGAAAAATAAAGCTCACTGAAAACTGAAAAATTTCAAAATATTTTATCCATCCTAAAGTGTGTCTGTTTTGAAAAAAGGCTGCATTTATTAAAGATCATTTTGCCCCACTGTTTCAACCAGCTCTAGAAAAAAGCTTGTCCACTCTGCTGCGTGTGTGAAAACGCAAAGGCTTCTGGTTTGAACTTTAGTATTCATTTGGGCAGAGAAGAGAGGTTGGATAAGGAACAGGGTATTTGTTGTTCCTGACACAGTGGTTGGTCAGTCTCCTGTTTGGCACAGACTGAGAGAATCCACAAAAACATGTTACTGGGCACCTCTGAGGTGGCTGGCCAGGGGCCCATTCACTAGCTGTACACAAGTACTGTCACTGAATAGAAATGGGGAAGTGGGGAAGCTCCTCTGCTGGGCAGGGTGTCCCATGGTGCTGACCTTACCTCTTCCATATCTTGGACCGTGCTGAAGGTATGGCAGTTCTGTCACTCTTGGCTTCTCTTCATTATTTTTTTACCCACTGTCTCTGTCCTGCCAATAAGTAGAGGTAGAGCATTTAGGAGAATAAAAATGGATGGTTTGTAACATAAAGAGCTTGGGCTGTTGTTCTATCTGTACAGCCCTGGGTGTACCTCTGGAGGGTGGTGCAATCAAACCTACTGTGGTACCAGGCACATTTTTATACCAGTCCTTACGACTCTTCTTGTTATTGTTGTCCTGCTATTGTTATATCCTAAAAGTAAGTAAATTCAATCCTTTCAAAAATACCAGCTACCTTAACTAAAATCAAGCTGCAAACATGCTTTAAAGGTGGAGCCCTGCAAATGCTTTTCTCTGATCATTATTTCACATTAACCTATGGGAAAAAAATCCAGGATTATGATCTAATAGATTAGAAATAAAGAAAAAAATGACCCCACTGCTGCATTTATACTTCATACAATATATTTTTAACGTATTAAACATTAAAGGAAATAGATTAGGAGTCTATGTTGATAGATCCATCTGTGGGGGGTTGAAGATATGATCATTAAGAAACCTTTTGAGATTTAGGGCTTAAGATAGTAGTTAAATATTTGCCTTTCCCCCACCTCCATTCATTCCTATAAAAGCACGGTTTTGCATTTACAGGAAGGCTTTAGGATGGGGGTGTGTGTGTGTGTGTGGCTACTTTTTGTGGACACATAAAATTCATTAGTACTTATGTTTCCCAAATGAAACTAGATTCAAGGAACAAATATCTGCCACACATGTCTCTCCCATGGGATGAATAACTTATATCAGCATTTCTATATAAATGTTAATAATGTGTCTGATGTGATGGCTATCAAGCAACTTTTGTGCTGTGCCACCGACCTCAACCACAAAAGTCTACTAAATGAAATCTTATCTGTCATCTTCTATTCCAGGTTGCAGTTATTATTATTTACTTCTTTTAGCTATGAAGTGAAAAAAAAAGTTGAGACTTTTTGAACCATGGTGAACATCTCTATTTCATAGTTTCATAATTCATGAACTCCTTGTCTGATTTACTGCAAATTTGGTAGAAAAATCCTACCTCAGCTTGTGACCTAGACTGCAAATCTTGAGGACAATATGATTTGTGAATCTGGAATTTAGAACTGGGGTTAGGAGCCAAATTTTATCTTATAATGGAAAACCACATTTTAGACTTAATTAAGAAGACTCTTGCTGTTCCTTAATATATCCTCCCCAGGATATATATATCCTCCCTTCATGCCTTAAAATACAGAATACAAGCAATGAATATTTCTTTTTGTATCCTGTACTTATTTAAAGATCCTCAAGGGAAGTAAAGTGACAGAGCTACACAGACATCAGCACACCTGATTTATATTATCCTCACTGTTTACTCAGTGTTGAGGAATACTATATAACCATGATGTGCTACTACTCCATGTTTTGCAGAAGTCTCATCTTCACAACAAATAGGATACCTTTAAAAAGGGAAAATATCAGTATATCCTAAATTGTTGTTTGCATAAGGCCGTGAGAAAGCCCTTGGTAGAAGTGCCTTTCTTATACTTTCTGTTGAAGCAGAGCTGCAAGGGGAAAGCTGATGTGGAGAGAGAAATGCATCATGAATCTTTCCACTGTTTCATAGGAAATGTGTTCTTCCTTGTGGGTTACAACCATTTTGTTCAAAGCTATAGAGTTCGTATTTTGTCATTTCATCAACCTTTCTTGAGTATGTTAGTTTCCACTTTAACACAGTGGCTTTTATACGAGAGATGTGTAGTTCACTGCTTGGTTGTGTCCTGGGGCATCTTCCCAATATAATTATAAAATGTGAATGTAATGGCTTTCTCTTTTTCTGCACCAGGTCCGTAGAATGATTATTTCAGCCTAGGATACCGTATCACTTTATTACAATGTCAGGTGCCAGTCTTTTGATTGAGACCTGGAATGACTTATTTTTCTAATAAGATATTGTACACTATTTACAGTTTCAATATTCTCAGCTTTAGTAATGAATGAAAAACACAATCAAAGCAGTATTTCAAGAGTATTTCAATATGTTGAACTCATTCCAGACATTATCAGAATATGGTGAGATGGGGAAGGACAATTTCACCCTGGAGAAAACACTGTAACCTACATACAGCATCAAATTAAGTTATAAAGAGCAAGTAGATATACATTTTTGATTTGTAGATACATGATGAATGTTTTCAGCTTTTCCATCTGTCCAGAAATGAAATGCTTTACCAATGAGTGGTGTTTTAATGCTAGTCCAATATGGTTTTTCTACAGATTTTTAGTTCACATAAAATAAATGTCCTTTATAGAATTAAAAAATTTTCCCCAGATATACATATTTATTAAAAGATTATCTTATTCTGTTTTGTTTTGTTTTGTTTTGTTTTTCTTTTAATGCAGCAACCTGTCAGTACTGGAGTTCCACAGGGCTCCACCTTATGCCTTGTCCTCTTCAACATTTTCATAAATGGATGGGAAACTGAAAGGGATACTGAGCAAGTTTGTAGATCACACTTGGATGAGCTGTTCACTCCCTGGAAGACAGGAAGGCCCTGCAGAGAGACCTCAACAAATTAGAGGACTGGGCAATCACCAACCATATGAAGTTCAACAAGGGGAAGTGACGGATTCTGCACCTGGGATGGGGCAACAACTCTGGACATTTGTACAGCCTGGGGAATGAGATGCTGGAAAGCAGTGACATGAAAAGGAACCTGGAGGTCCTGGTTGATGGCAAGTTGAATATGAGTCAGCAGTGCCCTGGCAGCCAGGAGGGCCATCTGTGTCCTTAGGGGCATGAGAAAAAAACATCACCAGCCTGTCAAGGGAGGTGATTGTCCCTTTCTGCTCTGCACTGGAGTGGCCTCACCCTGAATATTGTGTGCATTTTTGGGGGCCACAACATAAGGAAGATATTAGGCTGTTAGAGAGGATCCAAAGGAGGGCAACGAAGATGATGAAGGGCTTTGAGGGGAAGCCATATGAGGAGTGGCTGAACCTACTTGGTCTGTTCAACCTGGAGAAGAGGAGGCTGAGGGGAGACCTCATTGCAGTCTACAACTTCCTTGTGAGGGTTAGAGGAGGGGCAGGTACTGATCTCTTCACTGTGGTCATCAGTGACAGGACCAGAGGGAATGGCAGAGGATGTTTAGGTTGGATATTACAAAAAGGTTCTTCACTCAGAGGGTGATTGGGCATTGGAACAGGCTTCCCAGAGAATTGGTCAGAGCACCAAGTCTGCCAGAGTTCAAGAAGTGTTTGGACAATACTCTTGGGCACATGATGTGACTCTTGGGGATGGTCCTGTGCAGAGCCAGGAGTTAGAGTTGATAATCCTTGTGGGTCCCTTCCAAGTCCACATATTCTATCATTCTGTGATCATTCATCATAGAAAACTCCTTCCAGAAGTTTCAGAGAAGTCAGAGTGAGTTAGGCACCTAAATCCAATTTATTTTCAGTAAGAATGAGGTATTGGTCTCTGTAATATGTTTTGGAAGGAAGAGTTTCTTTCAGTATTTAATTCAAAATGAGAATTATAGTAATGAGAATATACAAGCACTACTTACAAAATAATCCTTTGACGGGGCAACTCATATGAAGAGAGTTAGTCATGGCAGGAATGATATTTCATCCATCTCACTTTGGTGTTCAGACCTGCATATAGCTAATGAGTAAATCCACCTAGTGGAAAATCATAGTCCTAAAATTAAACCAACCACAAAAGGATCCATGAAGAAGCGACTTAAAACAGATTGTTTCATCTTTTCCTCTACTTACAAAATACCTGTTCAGTTTGTTTTCCCTCTCAAAACACAGATTGGTTTGGTTTCTACACTGTAGAAAAACCTTTTTCACAGGAAATGCCTATGTTTAAGATGTTTTATTTTCAAAGGCTTATTTAAGTTTCCTTATTGTTCATTTCTCAGGAATGTTCCTTAAGTGGCACAGTAAAGCCTCCATGTTGACAGGAAGCTTTTTCCAAAGGTTAATTATTTCATGAGAAAAGAAATTACCCCTATATTGCCTGTCAACCTTTTTTAAAATTATTTTTTTAAATTTTATTTTATTATTAGTATTATTTCCTTCATTTATATGACTGCTAGGGAATCACAAGTGCTTTATTTCACTTTCTAATTTAGCTTATCTTTTAAATATTTTTCTCAAATCTGAACCTTATCTTGTAATCTTGTTTGTTCTAGAGAGAATAGATTAAATTCCTTTAACTGTCCACTTCATTAAATTCCTGGTATAATTGATTAGTCTAACAAAATCAGACAAGTAGGAAATTTAATTGCTTAAAGTGCATAACCCGTTGCTACTGCTGACTTTCTCATAAATGTGTGCTACATTATGAAAGATAATGAAAATTAAAATTGTTTTCTTTTAATTAGAATTTCATAATAAGCATTTTTCACTGCCAAAATAATTAAGTTTTCAAATGATACACTTTTATTTAAAAATACAAACTATCCAAGGTCCTTATATTCTCCCCAGAAAAGGAATATCTGATTTTTTTTCAATGTAAATTGTTTCCATTTTCATAAATCTTGGTAAAGTGAAAAAACATACTGATGCTCATTGTACAGGTGAGAGATGGAGGCAAGGTGACATTACAGAAGGTGTTCACTCCACCTCCTCGGTGCTATTGCACGTATTTCACTAGGATCCAAACAACCTGAAATTAGGAGATAGCTTCTCTCAGTAGCTGCTGAAATAGACTCTTGGGGCTCCTGTAGCCTCCAAAACGGGGCTCCCAGTTTCCCTGGCTTTGACGCCTAAGCAGAATGAATATCCGCATTGTCCAAGATAGCACACGAGGTCTGTAGCTGATCCAAAGAAAATTCATCTATGGATTTGTTCAGCCAGGTTTCTGTGGCACTCCAGTCCAGTGTGACATCGGCAGTTCTCAGTAGTTTTTCTAGAAGGCTAAAATCATGAGCTTTTAAGAACATTAGTCACACTCCATTATAAAGGTTGGAAAGGACCTTTAGGTGCCTGACCAGCATTCTGAAGGCAACCATTGTACCAATCTTGAAGGCATCATCCACCACTTGTTTTATACCAGGCCAAGTACATATCAGGATCTGGCTCTAGGGAGTTGAGTTGAGATATGATTAAGGAAGCTCTCGATGTATGCTTTGGTACTGAGTCTCTGTATTTGATTCATGGAGATCCTGATAATTGGAAACACTTGTCATCCACTTCATTAATTCAAGTGTTTAGTGTTCCACACTCCACCCTCTTCTCCAGCACTATCAGGTTATTTTTATAGTTGTTGTCCATCAGAATTCCTGGTCAACATTATGTACAATCAAGAGCTAGTCTTCTGCTATCTGTAAAACTGGACCTCCATTGAAAAACAGGTCTTGTTGCAGATTTAGCTTAAAGGGATTTTCATGTGCCTTGCATTTTCTGCTCTTTGTGCCATGTTGTGGTGGAAGTGTTTCATTGGCTTTTATTCTACTATTCTATGCCCAAGTGTATTTTCAATGGTAATTTTTTTTCTTTTGGGGAGATTTGTTATTTTTGTACTCTCCCTGTTCCCTGAATATTAAAAGGCATATTTTGACTTTAATTACTAACTTCTTTTTGCTAATGATGAGAGAAACTTTCTGAGTAATCCATTGGGTTTTCATAAGACGACATAACTATGAAAAGTGAAGACATGTAGATGAATTTTGACCAAAAGAAACAAAAACCACAAAAAATCTAACCCCCTGAAACTGTTTGACTTATTTGCTGTTTATGAGTTAAAAGCCATTATCATTAGCTTGATACTATTAATGACTAAGCAGTGACTGTTCTAGGCTTTGGTTTTATAAAGGGTAAGGCTGAAGGACGAATGACTTTAAACACAAAAGAATCATTTTAACTTAATTTTGAGAGAAAATTTTTTTGATTCTAAGGTAAAATTTGCTGTGAAATACACGGATTACACTTTGTAAACCTCAAATTCAAATATTAAGTACAATTCACTCAGTAATGAATGAATGAAGTAAAATGCATACAGAGCGTGCCTAACTTTCAGTGTTTAGCCTTTGAATCTAACCAAATGAGATTATAGGAATTTTAATTGGCTTTTGACATCAGAGTATTTTTTGTGTAGTGGTGGGTTGCAAAACCTGTAGAGAGGGTGTTCATGGATGCATTCAGTTGCTTAAGATGAAATTTACCAGGGTTTTTGTGAATTCACTTAAGAACAGATACTGCTTAGTGAGTTTTCTTTCTTATTTCAGTTACTTTCAAGTTACAGTGGGGTTGTGATTGTGTTATATTTTCTTAAAGAAAAAGAATAACAATATAAGGAGGTGAAGAGTCTGACAACTTCCTTCAGTCTTTTTGAAAAATCTTCTCGTCTTGATCCCCAAAATAGACATTCTTCCTCCTACACACCTAATTTTTCTTCATGTGCACATTCCTTGAAAACCATGTCTGTCCATCCTGAGTTTGGGTACGACTGTTACCTGTTTTCTCTCCTCCCCTAGAAAAATATTCTTAGGATCTTTACTGTCACCCACTATTTCAACAGTGAACTCTTTGTGTGATTATATTTGCCAAAATCCTCCTGATTAATAGCCCCCTCCCTGTGCTGCGTCATTGTCTGGTTTTGCCTCTCAGCTGATAGGCTAATTGCTTGTGTTTGCTACTGCAATCTACCCTTAAACACAGTACAAAAGCACTTGGCAAAAATCACCCCCAGCGAGAAAGGACAGAGTAGATCTTTATTCTGTGAGACCATATGTCTCTTGGAGAAAAAAATAACTTTTTGGATTGTTTTTTGAAAGACGTGGTGCTTTCAGAAACTTGTTAGAGAAAAAGAACCCAAATGCCCAATTCACTCCTCTTTTTCTGATTTTGTTCTCAGAGAAAAAGGTTTTAATATACCTGCCTGAGACAGCACAGTATCTTCTAAAGGATCAAGTCTCATAAAAGTACAGTAACAGCTGTCAGAAAACTGAGTTTACCATTCAGTACAATGCTGTACAGTCCAGTACATAATTAGCAATGTATTCTCCATCTGAGAAAGAGAGGTGAATAAAACAGCTTGCCACATTTTCAAAAGGGCTTCAACTCAGCTTGTGATACTCTGCTTACAGTTTTGCACAAGCCA
Organism: Myiozetetes cayanensis; assembly: GCF_022539395.1. Taxonomy (NCBI): domain Eukaryota; kingdom Metazoa; phylum Chordata; class Aves; order Passeriformes; family Tyrannidae; genus Myiozetetes; species Myiozetetes cayanensis. The sequence continues at coordinate 80,318,422 of NW_026086604.1, read as the reverse complement.
GTTATTCTGGCCAGGATTTTTTCCTTGTCTTACTTTGTGCCTGGGAATTGCAGCTATCAGAGTTACCTCTCATGATTCCTCTTCATATGGTCCAATTTGGGCTTTCTGAAAATTAAAGTAGCCCTGTATGTTTGAGAGCATTTATTCTTTCTAACCCTCAGGCTAATGTGTTGTACTTGAGAGACGTGGGAAGGCTCAGCAGCTCTTAACTCTGGTGAGAGAGTTGATGAGCATCCAGGATTTACTCTGACTGTGGACATTGGCTACAGGTGCTCATGAAGTTTTAAAACCCAGATGCTAATCTGCAAAACTCCTTGTTTTGAGGTGTTCTCATGATAGCGTGGCTTAGTAAGGAAGTCAGAGAAAAATATTCTAATTCTAATATTCCTACATGGGAAAGTAGCTTCCAAGGCATTATACCTATCATTTATTCAATACCTGGTGAAAATGCCCTGATAAATGTATCTTCATTTTTGTCTGCCCAGCTCACTCCACTCTAAGCAAGTTCTCAGGTTACAGGTTTCAATGGATCCACAACCTGGATGAAGGAGTTTTTGAGCCACAAATTCCATAGACTCTTCCCATGTTGCAGTAATACTAACTCTTTGTGCATCTCTGGAAGTTATTTGCTTGTTTTGTAGTAATTTCACCAGAACTGGGGGTTCTTCATTATCTTTTTCACAAGGTGAGAACAAAGAAAGGCTAACAGTTTGCCTGGAAGAGACTGTGCTGCCCACAGATCCCACTGTGGGCCCAACAGGCTTCCTTGGAAAGTGGAAATGACAGTGATTTTCCCTCTGGTTTTCATCAAGTCTGAAAACAAGGATTATGTATAATATGTAATGTTTTGTTTATTCTCATTTTTGTTCTTGGATTTTAATTTATTTGACTTCTTTTTCTTTTCTGTTGGGATAGATATTCTCTTCCAGCTCTGTAGAGACAGCCAGGTAGGAGCACTCATGGCCAGAACAACAAGTTGAATGGAGGCTCTGGGCGCCAAATCTGGCCATACCTGACTCCCTTTGCACTCAGTCATAACAGCACGAGAAATCAGGTAGGCTAGAAGCTGGCTATGAGTAATCCTATTGACTCCTACTAGCTCTTATTTTTGGCAAATCTTTATGGCACTGTGGGAAAGCTCATTTCAACCTTTTTTTAACTGAGTCCCTGATGTAGCCATTTTTCAAAGGCGCTTACACACCTGCAGGGGTGTGTGGGTTCTGCAGGGCTTCTTGGCTCTTGAAAAGGGATTGCTACAGGGTTAGAGCCTCGTCTTGGGGAGACCAGTGGGTCTCCTTAGTGCCAACACTAAACTGGAGTTTTTCAGGGTATTTTGGAGAGTGCTTTCTGGACTTTTCTGCTTTAAAAGAATTATCAGTCTTTCTGGTTGTAACCTTTTTTGATTTCTGGGAAATGACCAGTTTTGTCTGCTGAATGGTAGGCTCCCCATGGTTCCTCTCCTCCCCAGTCAGAGAGACTCCTGTATGCCTTCCATTGTCCATGGTTTGCTCTGAGCATTTGCCATTTTTGTCTGCATGTTTGATCACTCCAGTTACGCCAAATTCACCGGACCCCTAGAGAACACACATATAACTGCATCGAAAGGCTCTTTGAGGAGAGTGGGTCCACGTTGCACGCACAACTGTAACAGCTGTAAAAGCACTCCTGCTGTCATTCTTCTGCATTGTCTCATTTTACCTCTGTCTGGCCTTGTGATAATGAATCATGTTCTATCCCTTAACCTGGTTTGCTGTCTCTTCAGCCTTATTTGGAAGCTTGATGGAGTTGGGAAAGGAAATCAGAAGATGTGTTTTTAACATTTCCTGTTGCTTATGTCAGCTACACTGATGTAAAACCATATTACATCATTGCACAACTTGTTACCCCTTCTCTACTGTTAAAGAATGGAAAGTTAAATAAATCAGGGGGAGGTAGTGGGGACACATAGAACTTAAATAGAATATGCAGTCACCTACACAGTTTTGGAACATTGTCACATCAGAGAAAGGGTCTCAGACCAAAAAATGGTATCCAGTTTTAGACACTGTACTTGCAGATAGAGGTGGTTCAATGGAAGAGACTCCAGAGACTGAAGGGCATGTTGTGTGACAAAGGACAGAACATGTGGGAGTAGTTCATTCAAAAGAAGGAAGGGCTGGGATGGAAAGCATGGGCTTGTATGACACAGACATGGAAAAACGATTAGTATAAAAAGAAAGGGAGTAAAGTCTTCTCTGTACCAAATGTGTCAGAAATAAGACACTTGTGTTCAGCAAGAAAGTTTAAAACTGTGTATCAATCAAAGCTTGTAAATGGTCAGGATATATAAACATTAGAAAAAAATTCTGGATAGAGGGGTAGATCCTCACTGATGGTCTTTAAGAGTAGATTAGCCAAATGTTTGGTGGTAAAGAAATAGTTTCTATTCAAACTGATTTTGTCTCAGGGTAGGATGGTGTGTTAAAGGACTCCATGAAGTGTATTTCAGCCTATGTTGTTTTTTCTTGCTCAGAGGAGAAGATGGTGTTGAGACAGGTTGTATGCATCCAGAGAAATTGTTTTTATTCTGAGACCTATGAAATGTTTGCTGTCCCTCAATTTCTCAACATGCAAATAATGGACTTTAATTTGCAGGTAACACATGTGCAGTGTGTTATGCAGTGAACAATATTTCAGAATAATACAATGAAAGACGAATACTTTTCTGTGCCAGTAAGCTTTGTAAGCCGCTTGTTTCACTGCTTGCATCACATTCCAAATGTGAACTGCAGAGGTATACATAAATTCGGGTAATCCATACAGCAATGCAGAAAATATCCAAGATGAATTCTGTATTAATAGCAAAAAAGGGTCACACCGATAGCTTAATGGTCTGGCCCATAATTTAAATCCATTGAAAGATGACTGTAAGCACCTCATGGGAACAGAGATCAAATGTGACCTTAACTTACAGAAGTATGAATTAAATCATCTTGTAGTATTTCTGACACTCATTGTTGTCACACAAACTGTTCAGATTAACAGAACAGCAGTTGTCATCTCGTGGCACACTCTACACACTCCTTCTGGTGTAGTCTTTAATTTCTTTCAAAGGATACTCTTTCCACTGTTTTTGATTCCCTACATTAAAGAACTTAGAGGACCCTCTTAACAACTCTAAAGCTCCCACAATGACAATATATTTGAGATGTATTATTGTACTTGTGTGAGGGCTTTCCTTGTTATTTTATAATGGAAAGATGATTTCTGATTATAACAGATAATATGTAGCCTTGACACTAAGGGGCTAAGCAGTACCCAGTGTGATATTCAAATACAGTAATTTCTCCAGTCCCGTGTTCAAGTACAAAGAAAATAACTTGTATCTTTCACTTCATCATAGCATTTGTTATTTATTCCCAGGTCCCTGGTCTCTGTGGACTTTCATCTATTTGATATGTTGTTCCTGTGGCTAGTTAAGTTAAATCCAACCTCCCAGCTTCTCACTATAAGTTCATTGATGTAACTTATTTTTATCAAGATAATAATATTTTTTCCATTTTTTTTTTTTAAACCAGGTTGGAAGGTAGCTTTCAATGCCGCTTGCTGTTCTTAATTTATAGTCTTTCTTCCACTCACTTGCAGAGCAAAGAAGTGAAAAAAAAAAAAACAAAAACAAAAAACAAGCAGAGCCTACTCATACTTTTAGAAGTAAGGGCCATTTCTTCTTTGTGAAGAAAAGGGATAAGAATTAGGAAAGATGAAGTTTATAGACATTGAATGCATCCCATTTTTTGAAAATTGAGTTCTATTTTACCTTTTTTTTGAGCTGTTCCTCTGCCATCCTGCTTGAAGAGATCAACCTAAGGGGACAAATTACTCTTTTTAGAGCTATGACATCATCACATTGTACTGTATGAGAAACCAGCATAACCTAGTAAGTCACAAATGGAAGAAATGTATTTCAATTAAAAATAATACAATAAATTAAAAACACACCCTTCTCTACAAGCTGCTTGAGATAGTCAGGAAAACAGCATATATAGTGTAAACTGTTATTTCAATGGATGTAAGCACGTAATTTAATTATGATTTCTTTCTGTCTGCAAACACCTCATAACCTACACTTTTCAACCAATATTTTCACTAGGTTACATACAGAGATTTAATTTTATTGTAGAGCCTCTCTTTTTATAGATGCTTAAGAATGGAAGCAATATGAGTTTTAAAGGTTGTGTAGTACAGAATTATATTGAAATATTTTACTGTTTCTTAACCTTAGGAAATTTTCAGTCTTCCAAACTGAAATAGCTGTACATCTCTTAGGAATTGAAAAGTCTTCCTAATCTTTAAAATTTTCCTCAAGTCAAAAGTTCAAGACCATGATTTGGAGAAATATATTCCCTCCCTCCATTTTCATGGGTTAATAAATGATGTGTCAAATTGCCGAGGAGCAATGTGGTACAGTATTGTCACCCTTGGCACATAGTTTGCAAAGAATATGTCTTCTGCGTGTGGTTTGCAAAGAGAATCGAGAAAAAGTAAAACCACTGCGTGTATATTTCAGCAGACTTCAGGGAACATCAAGCCAAATCTCACTGTGGGTTGACATCACCTCAGTGAAGAAATTCGGTTTCATGTTACTGTCAAAAGGCATTGTAACATGCTTGTTGTCAGCTTCTTCCATGGAACAGAGACTTTTACTTGCCTCTTTCTCTCCATCATAGAATTTGCCATTGCAAATTCTGCACCCTGGCTGCTATGGACCTTTATCTACATGACATGCTGTTTCTATGGCATATTAGGTAAACCCGGTAAACCCAACCTGTTGTACTTTAGCATACTTTCTGTCAGCCTCCTAGACAATAGGACATTTTGCTTGTATAAGTTTTTATGTGCATGCATGCACAGAAGTGCACAAGTAATACAGCACAGGGTATGCATAGTGCACCTGTCAAATATATAAACACAGAGTGAATACAGCTATGTGAAAGAGATAGTGTCAATCAGATCTATGAGAAGGGGGGAGCATTGTAGTAGATGGCATATCTGCTGAAAGCAAGCAATTTTAATTATCTAAGATAGTTTGAAGCTATGAATAATTTATTACCCATAGAAGTCTTTTTTTAAGGCTTCTAATCCTGGTGATCCTCTGATATTCAGATCACAGTCCCTCATGCTTCCCTATTTGAACTGTTACTCTGGAGGCACTGGATAGAAACTATATGTTTCTCTCCAGCTAGTCAGCATAGATTGAGTTGTTTTGACAGCCCAGCATGAGACTGTAATAGCCCAGCTAAAGATCTGAAAAATACAACACAGAGAGGAAAATAAAACATTTCCTTGGACAGTGATAGCCACCCTGAACAACATAACACACTCCAGCATAAATATAGGAGGTTTTGAGGGTTGGCTTTGGATGATTGGGGCAGCCTGTACATTAGAGCTGTGAACACAGCAGTGTTTTCTTATAGGTTGATAACAATTAAGATGAAAAATACTCCTAGAGTACACTAGTTAGGAGTTCAGTCACACCATTTCTCTGTTTGAACTCTTTTGAAGCCTGTAGTTTGTGTGCTTCCTGCAGATTTGATAGAATTTAGCAGCTAATTTCCCCCTTCCCAAATGCCTATTTCTCTCTAGGTTGCACATTCTGACTGGGGCAGGACTGTAGCATTGGCATAGCTTGAAAGGACAGACAACTGCTCTCACATACACTTAATACACTTCCTTTTTTTTATTATTTTTTTCTCTTTGCAAGTTCCTAAGCAGCAAAGGAGCTGGGAAGAATAAGATTGAGGAGCAGGTTCTTGGAGGAAGAGGTGGGAAGTGAAAGACAAGGAAACATTCAAGAGGTGTGTGAATGTGAAATGTGCGTGGTGTGTGAAGCACGTGTGTGTCATGAGGGTAACAGGATGTGTGGGGATAAAGAGTAGCTAAGGAGAAGCAGAGAAGAGGCTGACTTCATTGGAGTGGTTAAAAATAGGGCCACCCTAGAGCTGCTGAAATGTCTTTACACTTATCTCTCAAGTTCAGGATGAAGAACCAGGGGCTCCATTGAGCAATGCACTCAAGCAAAAGCCTACAACTAGTGAATACCCTGGGATCTTAGTGAACCATGTCTGAAGGTAAACCACGACTTAAGTTTGTCTGTAAACCTCTACTACATTTTAAGAGGCTGCTGCATATGAGAGAAGAGGATTTTCCATCTATATGCATCCTTTAGTTGTGATGGATCTGAAAGTCTGGAAGAAGCTGTTCAGACATGGATTTTGAGAGCTTAGAGGAAACCTGCATGGCTGGAGGGGGTATTTAGAAAATCTGTAGTCTACCAGATTCCCAGTTCTCAAGTACTGGAACAGCCTGCTCAGTGAAGTGGTGAAATCACCATCCCTGGACAGTGAAAAGTGGTGAAAGACATGTAGATGTGGCACTTAGGGACATGGTTTAGTGGTGAACTTGACGGTGCTGGGTTAATGGTTGGACTTTATTAGAGGTATTGTCCAACTTAAATTATTCTATGATTCTCTGCCCCAAGCCCCCAGCCCAGCCACGAACAGACTCAGGAAATGGGAAACATCTTACATCAGCTGTGCAGTTCCTGGGTCAGAAGTGAGCACAGGATAAACCTGGCCAACAAAAGGTAGAGGATAACACACAGAGCATGGAGCTGAAGCCAAGATGCTAAAGGAAATCTGTCCTACATCGTGCAACAAACATCCTTTTATTGCTGTCCTTCTTAAATGTATTCTGTCCTTTGTTAACTCTACTGCTTTATTGTCTGACATATATTGTAAAGTGTGCAGAATTCGCAAAATGGCTGAGGTAAATTTGCTGTAAGAACTCTAATTGCTGAATTGTTTTATTTTTGCATGCCATATTTCTCTAAAACAGTAACACGTCACTGAATTTTGCAGACAACATGTATGCAAAAAAGACACAGAAGAATGTATGCACATAAACAACCCTACCTGCACAGCCCTGGTGAGCATTTTGTTGAATTTCCAGTTTATAATCTGACTTCAATGCCAGCCTTGCCACCAAATTATTTTAAAATGAGTTGTAGAGAAAAGCCTCTTGAGGCAGTGAAACAGCAGGTGGCCTGCTTAGTTTGTTGTGGTGGCACCTTATGAATAACTCAATTGATCTCCATATGCTTCCATTCACTCTTGCTCACAGCAACACTACCTTAAACACTGAGCACTCCAGCATCCGAAAGCAAAGGTTTTATTCACGTAAAAAATATGACATACTGGAAAGGAAACATTTCACTGCAGACATTACTTTGTCATCCAAATCTATTTTCAGTGCCAAAAGCTGATGCAAAAGTCACATACTGGAACAGTGAAAAATGAAAATTCCATGAGTTGTTTTGCAATGATATATTAAAATAGGCTCTAAGATCACATAACAGGTGTCCGGTAGAAAAATAGAAATTCACCTATACAAAATGTTTTGTTCCAGTTAATGGTTTGTGAAGTTTCTGGGACTAATATTTTAGCCTTGGAAAGCAAGCCTGGAAGTTTGTATGTGGTGGATGCCTGAGTAGTTTCCCACTGTCAGTTATTAGAAGAGTAGGATCTTGTATTACCTGTGCACTGGAGAGTGATCTAAGTTTCAAAGCTAATGCTCATAGGAACAAGCATGTTCACGTCATGGTGATGCTAATATGTTCTGGTCTCAGTGTCTAGTACTAACCTGTGCAATAGCAGCCTGTCCTGAGTGATATACATTCCTTTTCTTCAGTGCAGTGCCATACTAGTGCCCCACTTCTTCCAGCCTAGAGCGAATATGACCTGGTGTACTGAAGTGGGTGTGTATCAAGGAAACAGCATAAATGGAAAGATTAAACAAAGAAGGCTGCGCATCCTGCTCTGAGAGGCAAGGACCCAAGGAGACCATCAGTCTTACTTTTAGTTGTTACCTGACTAGGGAATAGGATCATCATAAAAACTTTATGATGTACAAAAAGGGGAGGGGGGGATTTACATTTTCTAGGTTTAAAATATTTAGATACTCATCTTAGATATTTAGTTATCCTAATCTCTCTAATTAGTTAGATGAGAAAGAAATTTCCCAAAGAAACGTAGCTGAACTTTCTGTCTGAAATAATTACGTGGAGGAACCTTTTACTTTCACTGGTGTTAAAGTTGTCTGAATACTCTCCACTCTCATGGGGTGATCCCTCCAGTCTGTATCCCACAGTGACTACAAACAACACGGTAGTCCAAAAGTGTCAAGAGACTCTCAGGTGATTGGCGTGGGAAGTAACTATGTATCAGGAGGTAAAGACGTAGCACGGTGGAATTGGAATAATTATTTTTAATTTGTAGTACTGTGCACGTGTGGTTGTCCTCAGCTCTTGGATGATAATTCACACTCAACAAAACATTATGCACACTACTTTTGCAGATATCATGGTGCTGTAAGTGGGATGTTTCTGGTAAGTGGGATGATTCTGGGCTGCAAGATCATGGTAGTGAAAGATATTTATTGGTTGCACAGAACAGGACTTGGAAACAGATCCTATTTGAGGTGTGATCTTTTTCCTGATATTTCCCTGTTAGCTAGTTTATTCAAGAGTCTTGTCTAAATCTGATTTACTCATCATATTTTTCTTCTCACCAACTCAGCCTTAACATTGTAGTATATAAGAATGCTGGTACAATGGATATAAAAATAAATGTGCCTCAGTCAAGTCCAGTAATCAAATTTTTTTAATAGATCCTTTTAAATCACTGCATGTATATACTTTTGGGTTTATGCTATGGCTTGTTATTGAGAAAGCCTCTCCATTGAAATCTTCTTTAGTGAATGAAGGTGGATTATTGCACTGCTGTCTTTCATATGCTATCCTGTTGATTCAAATTAATTTCAGATACACTTAAAACACCAACTGAGCAGTAAAATGTGGTTTTAGATGAACAGTCATCACTAGTTCATTTTAATGAGCTTCCTTCTGTTTTTCCTTTAAAATAATCTTTTTATGTTATTTTTGTCTAGCTATAAAATGGCTGAGTGATGCACTGAGACAAGACTGTCCAGTTATTGCTACATATTGCATTTCAGTCTGATTTGTTGATGGATATGAAAGATGACAGTTTTTAAAGGGAATGCAATATATATATTTAATGCAGTTTATATATTTTAGTTTTAGCACATACTTTTCTTTCATGGTATTTTCTGTATTTATGACGTGATTTTTTTGTTTCATCTAAAACACTGATATTGGCTTGCAGCTCAGCTATGATTCATGGTGGAAAAAATATCTATTTTGAGAAGTAAATATTCTCTAGTACTAGTAGGATATGCTACAGACTATACAACAACATTTTGAGAAAAATTCTGAATATGTATTTAATTGTTAAGGATACTCAGCATGCATATTCTGGTTTTTTTAATATTATGCTATAGTTTTATAATACTATCTTAGACTCCTTCCAATCCAACCTACCTTAATGAGTCAAGCCTTAGGATTACTGTAGTGTGTTCTCTTGGGAGACATCTTTCTAGTTTGAATACATGCAAGATTACATTCAGAAAAATGAGCTAGGTATGAAAATGTCTTTAACAGATCTCATCAGTTTCATAAGTGTGTATTTCTATATCTATATCTCTACTAGAAAACAATACCTTCAATGTCCCTTATAGAATAAATACTATGAAAATATTGAAAATCACAAACAGTATTACAAACAATAGCTAATGAACGATAGAATATTTAGTCAATTCAAATAGAATAATAAGTCAATTCACTCCAAACAACTTGGTACTTGGCTCTTGTATTTAGGAAAGACACATCAAAGACAACTGTTCTGTCCAGAAACTTCACTTAATCTCAGTGATGAGGGCCAGTTGAGAGGAGTGAGAAATGTTGCTACTCCTTCCCTTCAGACTCTATGAAAGAAACTTTAAAACTTGTCTAAGGCATCTTTGTAGCTCATCTTACAAATACCACTAGTGGTTGTGCTGAATAGCTACAATTGTTCAGAGCACATACTTTCCTGGACAGTTTCAGCAGTTTTCTTTCTTTTTTACGTTAGCTACCTAGGATTAATTTATGTGTTGCTTTTACACATGCAACTGATTCAGTTGACAAAATTCAGTTGTGTCAATGCAGGGAGTTTACCTGGTTATTTTTCTTTATTTTCCATGCAGCCTAAATGAGTAGTTTATAGGAATATATGTTAATGGAGTGTATACATGAATCACTGACTGCATCTGCATGTCAGAGTGGAGAAATTTTTGAGTCCTAATTCTTCTGGAGATACATGAACAAGATGTCTACATTATCTATGTCACCTTGATTCCCCAGTACATTCAGTCACAGTTTCAGTCAGTTATTGCAGTTAATAGTAAAGTGCAGGACAAATCCTACAAAACTGATAAAACACATTAACAATTCCATGAACATGAACTTTAGATTCTAGGTATTTTGAATTTACTGTGTGTTTGGGTGGAGTTGGAGGGGGAAAAAAAAAATCTCAGAATTACCAGATGATCTAACAGCTGTTGATGCTTTATTTTGCCAAAACACAGATGTGTTGTGAATTTTCCGATGGGAATATGTTATTCCATATTGTTGGTGGTATTTCAAAGTCCCAGTGAAACAGAAAACTATAATGTTGAGATTTTTTCAGACATCTCTCTCTCCTTGTCCTGCTGCCACAATCCTGCACCTTTTTCAAGAGTAATCAAAGCAACAGCAGCCACTGATAGCCTGAGGTTATTTGTAGCCATAAATGCCCATCTTGTTCTAGGCTTGACTCAAATCCAAAGAAGTGCCTACTGTTATTTCCTTTCTTGCTTTAACCTCAGATTCAGTTAAGGTTGCTGCAAGTTCAATATTAGTTCTCCCATCACTTCAGTCAGCTAAAAGACCCAGCTTTGTCATTTATGTGAACTGGGATCACAGTTCAGAGGCTCATTGTCTCTTTCCCCCTCAGTGCCCAACTAATGAGCTGTGCGCCTTTATGTTTGCATATAATTTTGCAGAGGTTGATTTTCTATATGCACTTTGTCTGGCAAGCAGCTTCCATTCTAACATTACTTTATCTCTACCTTTAGCTTTGTCTTGGAAAATTAGACAGTGAAAGCACTGAAGCACAAGCTTAAATCTGTCTCTATAGAGGAAAACACTCAGACATGTGCTTAAATGTAAATATGTGCTTAGATCCTATCATTAAGTCAAAAAGACTCAAGTGCATGCTTCAAGTTAAGCATATGCTTACATCCTTTTTGAATAGTGATGCTTTCCTGAATTAGCACCTTGACTTGGCCAAAAAATTACCACAATTCCTATGAAAGAAAAGAAATATTTGTGCAAAGTCCAAAAGCACGCTGTCAAGAGGTTTTGATTTATAGATCATTTTAAAATATGCTGATTTGAAATGTGAATTTCTGTCTTGGCTTTTCTTTTCACCTGTCTAGCATAAAAATGATTTGTTATCGCTCAAGATTTTGAGACTGGTCATTTACAAGGCTACAGTTAGTACCTCAAAATGTTATAATGAAGGATAAGTAAGTCTCTGAAATAGCTCTCAAATTTGATTTTCATGTTTGATACCAATTACTGGCTCTTAAAGATCATGTATGAACTCAATGTGGAGGCACAGTTTATCAGATGTAGGGTTGTCAGGAATTGCTCACACATTTAACTGGTACTGTTCATTGATGAAGGCATATAACTGGACTAGACAAAGCTCTCAGCAGATCAGATATATCATATTCTTAGTTCCCAGTCAGTAATAACTCCTTCAAAATAAATTAATCATCTATATTTTGAGGAAATAGATGGTGATGAGGTTACGATCACATTAGTATAGATATCTGGGAACGGATCCAATTCATATGGCTCTATGCTGTTCATATTCATGTTGTTTAATCACTTCTATTAACTTGTAACTATGTCAAAAGAGTGTTTTTTCTTTGGCACTGAGTTTGATGAAGATGGAAATCATGTGCTATAGGTGTGAGTATGTTTGCTTTTGTTCATGGTTAGTATTAGAAGTACTAGGCAGGTATTTTATTGTTAAAAGCAAAGAAAGCTTACTTTGAATTGAACAGACTAGAGCAAGGTGAGCATGGCAAACAACTGTTCGGGTTTTGAGGCATCTCTGTACAAGAATTCAATGACATTTGTAGCCTTCACTGCTATGTCTTCCCTAGGGAATTTAATAATTCTGGGAAGTTCTGGACTGGTGACCCAACTGCAACAGAAAGCTTTGCTTCTGCATAAGGAGACTCTCAGCCTCCAGAATCAGGTAGTTACATGCAAATTCCGTGTAGTTAAAGGTCCTTCTCTGTGTTTAAGTCACAAGCTGTTACTGGGTATTGTTTAGGAGAGTATTGGTTAACATAGGTCAAAGGTGTCCCAGGCACAGCTCAGTGTTACAGCACTGATAATAGTGCTTCAGTAACTGTGAGTACGGCCAAGTAGAGTTTTGCTTACTAGTATGTTTGTTGCCAAGAGGACCAATTTTCTTGTCACAGTGGTGCAAGAGGTAATCCTTCCACTTTCCCAGATTAAATTGAGTGGATGTTAGACCCTCAAAATGAAAACATGAAGACAAAATTTATTTAAAGTCTTAAAGACTCCATAACATTCAGGGCTTTTCCTCTGTGGAGGAAGGGAAGTCATGTAAGCAGGAAAAATATTCCTTTTCCAGAGTAACATTTTCTACCTTTACCAAAGGGAAAAACAAAAAAGTTTTGAGTGTGTGAGTATGGGATCTTCTGTAGATTGTTCAGGCATGTCAGATATCCTACATGACTTTCTACCTCCTGGTCTGGTACCTGAAAAACAAGGGCAAGCAAAGGTGATTAACATAGTCAGTTAGTGGGCCTTCTTTTATTTTAAGGTTGCCTCGTATTGCAATTGAACCTCTAGGTCTGCACCCTTAGGTTCAGACTGCAGTGACTGACTTTCAGTCCTCTCAAGCACCAAATGACTTGGCTTCAGAGAACATCTCTCATTTTCCCTTGATTCTCCTTCCTCTATATATGAAACACTTTTTCTATGGACCTCCCAGAGGGCAGCAGGTAAGGCAGCTTCCCATTCCTTTGAAGGTATTCAGCACTGAGGAGTGTATCCCTGGCACTGGAGGAACCACAGACAGACAGAGGTTAGAATCAGATGGTGGAATAATATGGTAATGCAATTGCAAAGCTGAACTGAAGAGTTTGAATTTGTTCCTGAACTCTCCCAGGAAATCAGAAATACTGCTGCTTTGCTAATTCAGAGATTTTGTATGAGATGAAGTTCATTAATTCATGAGAGATGTTTAGAGAAAACCAGTGAGTGGCAATGCGAAGTCAATGCCTCTATCAGTAGTAGCTTGTGAACTGTTTTACAGTCTCTCTTATGGTGTTTCCTCTGTCTCAAAATAAGTTGTTTTTTTTTTTGTTTTAGAGAGATACCATCAGCAGGAGGCTCAGAAATGTCAACTGTAATTAAAAATGTAATTTTCAAAGGCATTTTGCAGTTTATTCACATGGTAAATGGTTTCCTACCCTCTGAACTTTCAGCCTGCTGAGATGAGCTGAAGAGTTAGACATTTTCTGAAAATCCTTACATTATCTCACAAGTGTAGCAAGGCACTTGTCAGCTGAACAACTTGGCAATGAAGAGTTCAGCTAATGGTGAAGAGCTTGAAAACATAAACAAGGAGTTTGTTTGTTCACCAGAGTTTTCATCCCTGTCAAATTACTTACTGAAAATTGCATTCTGCTCTATTTCAATATTTTAGTCCTTTGTTTTTCTCTCACTCCTCTTTTTACTTAAGGCATGACTTTCTTGTTTTATTATTGAAATAAAAATACAATACTATTAACCTCTAGTCTGTCTTTTCCCTGGTCTATGATGCTCTAGATCTATTGGATAGTTGATTATATTTTAGATGGTTTCCCTTCTTTGGTATATGAGCACCTATCAAGCTAAAATAGTTTTTTCCTCATGACATCTCTGTGTGAAAAGGAAGTGTTATTATTAAATATTCATTAAACAGGAGAGATTGATTACATAGCCCAATGATTAGGACAGTCAACAGGTTTGTGGTAGCCTTGTCACTCTTCTGTCATTACTAATGCAAAGTAATTGAGCACTTAGGGGAACTGCTTTACTCAAAGAGAATAGGTTGTTTTAAGCTCTTCTGTGGGATATAGAAGGTCTCAGGTCCAGTTTCTACCCCCCATTGGGGTTTGAATCCTTATTTAGGACTTCTAAATCCCTGCCTATTTTCCCTGTACTTCCAGCTGCTAGCTTGTAGTTTCAGTAAAGCTCTGCTCCATGTTGCTGGTGTATCCTAGCTCTGCTGCCCAGACTAACAGATGAACGGTTTCAGAATGTTCTTCTGACCATTGTGAGTATTGCTTTGAGAAGCTGAGCCAAAACGCTGAGCAGCTTATGCATTGTTGGGTGGTGTCAGTGGTTGGGCGGATGTGGCAATGCAGACCAGCAGCAATGCAGAGGTTTATAAGATTAGGTGGGAGATAAACAAAAGGTTTTGAGACCTGCCAGGGATTTAAGTGATAGGTGGAGATGTCTGCTACCTTGGTAGAGTAAGGGAGTTCTATCAGGCTAAATCTCCTACCTATCCTGGAGGACTATATCACGGATGAATGGTACAGAGAGAGGGAGTTGAATGCTGGGGGAAGAAAGACATAAATGCAGTGCATTGCAACTTGTAGCAGCTGTTAAAGACTGTGAGTATAGTGCAGTAACTGAATTAACAAATAAAAGAAAAAGAAGGTGAGGGGAGAGAGTTTGTAATTAACAAGAGCTACTGGAGATTGCCATTAAGATAATTTGTTTATTGTTACTCCTTTCTGTGACTGCTATTTATCTTTGTCTTTTTAGACTTTACCTTCTAGAGTAAAGATTGTCTTCCTGTGCTTTGAAAATCTGCCACTGCAATGTAAATGAATTTTTGTAAAACACAGACCTTAGGACTCTGCCCTGTCCTTAGCTTTAATATGAAAGGTTAACTAATATTCAAACCTCAGACATATATTTAAGTATTCCCTTCTTTTTAAAACTGTTATCAAAATTGTATCAGGCTATTCTCACATCTACCAGAAAGGTTGGTGCTTCCTGTCTGTGTATGAAGTTCAGACTTTTGTGGGAAGACAACACTAGGACTGTGACCCTGCAGTGTGCTGCAGGCGTACAGAGTTTTGTATCTGAAGTCATTGGCACTGCCCACACATGTTCTCTGAAAGATTTACAGCACCATTGGAGCCTAAAAGGCAAGGTATTCTAGGTGTTCCACTTTCACTTGCAGCAGCAATAAGTTATTTTAAAGAAAACATTGACCAACTATTTTGCCTTGGAAAATACCTTTCATTCAAATAAATGTGTCTAATTATGTTTATTTCCCCAATGTTTAGAGAGAAAAATAATAAGGGAGGGGGATGAAGGGGGGAAAGAGTGAATGTCTTCATAATACTGCATTATTTGTTTTTAATTGCAATATTCTAATTTTTCTTTTCAAAATTGCCTCTGATTTGAAGTGAGAATATTGAATGGAGAAAAAACCCAAATTCATGTCAAAGTTTTCTTTGGGAGAGAATTCTGAGATGCTTGAAGCTTTTTTCCTTGTCCAGATGAATCTAACTTTTAAAGTCTTGAAATTCTTTCCAAAATTAATTTGAATTCTCTGTACAATTCCCGTTAGCAATAGACAACTACCTAAACCCACAAAAGGCACAAGAAGAATCACAGTATTTACTAGTTGCATCTCAGACATTTCTGCCCCTCCCTAATTGGCAGTGGCAGAGCTCTGTTTACCCTTCATCTGTAATTTTTCTTCCTCCTCTACCCTACTCCTTTACCTGTTGCCTATATTTGTACTTTGCAAACTGTTCTTGTAAATGTCTGAGACTTCTGCAACAAAGCTAAAAAAAATGATGCAGTAAATATAAGAGCTGGCTAAGAAAAGGGACCAAAAAGGAAAATGATGTCATACATTTAACAATTGTCAATACAGTTTTAAAGAATACTAAGACCAATTTAGGTTTTGCATTGTTTTTTGTACTTTAGTGTTTCATTCTTTATTTGCATCATGTATCAGAGAAAGGGATCCATTACAGTCTTTCTCCTAATCTATTTCCTAATAAAGACTACCAAAGAGGGCCTTTGAGGGCTTATCTTACCTCCTGTAATACCTTATATTTGATGCTTCAGAGATCATGAAATTATTAAAAATTCAGCCTAGTCTGTTGATTCAATGGTACCCTCTGGCAAGCTGACTGAAGTGCTAGGGAAATATTTTATTAATTTTAAGTGAACCAGCAATTAATTTAATGTGTGAAAGTCTTTTAGTACTGAGTGAGAACCCAGAGGCTGTACCAGATAGTTTTCCCATAGACCTTCCTAATTTGAGATATTTTAGTTCAGTCTCTGTAATACCTTTTTTCCAGAAGAAAATACTCTTGTCTCACATAACCTTGACTCTAGTTATCCATAGTTGCCCTCATTTGGACACACAAGCAAAGAGTTTGGAGGTTTTCCATCAAGCAAAGGAATCCTTCCTGATGACTAGGCTCAATGGCTGGGTTGAACTGCTTGATCTTCTTCATGATATTCAGTTTCAATGCATTTACTGCTCAGCAGGAGTCCTCTAATTCCAGTATAGATAGACTGCAATAAACTTCCAGAGGAGAAAGTAATATACTGACTTTTAAAAACTGTATTGATGTTTAAAATCTCATCACTGCAAGACATTTAGCAGTGTTTGAACAATGAGATTGCTTAATCGACTGATTGTACTCAAATGGGTATTTCTATAGATCTCTCATTCACATTTCAACTTTAGCAACAGTAAAGCCAGTTGACTTTCACTCATAGAAAGCTGATTTAAGACTCTAATCTAGTGAACACTGTATTCCACTAAAAAGTGTTTCCCCCCCCCAAGATATTCTTGGGTTTTTTACTAAATGACCAAAAAACCCCAAACCAAAAAAACCTGTCCAAAGGATGAAAGTCGGATTGAATTTACAAAGTATGCGCACTTAGTTCATCAAATATCAAATCCTATGTAAAGAGACATTTCCTCTATAGATTTCAAGTCTGTCCCAACCCACAGCATACAACAATTTGAATCTGTACCTTATTGTTTCATGTTGGTGAGCTCTCTGAATGGCTTAAAATTTTCCTGAGAGAACAAGAAAACTTAAATAAAACTAAATATAATTGCATAATTTCTGTTTGTCAACTCTGCAACTGGAAACACATTTATACCATGTTCCAAAGAAAGTTTGTTTTGCAATGGCTGTCTTTCTTCAAAGTCTACGCTGGGATTTTTTAAATTTTTTTTTCTTTTTTAATCTGAAGCTCTCGCCTGAGCAGCTCGACTCCCTCTTGAATTACAATAAAGACACCCTTAGGATACTATACCAATTTGTCAGCAGTGTATTGTCCCTAAAATGCTTCAGCATTAATCATGCAGTAATTGCCTTAGGTTGGTTCAAATCTAAAAATAATGAGAAGAAAGGTGAAAGCTGTGGTTCTAGTGGCCCTTTGGTTGTTGCAGGAAATTGCATCCTGGCATGTTTCCCCTCATAGGTCACATCCCTCCTTTAAAAATGGCCTTATCATGGGCATTTTGGGAAATCTTTGAACATCTCTGCACAGCATGCCTGTTGCTGCAGTGCTTTGCTGGAAGCATTAATTCCCTGAAGAACAGTCAATGATAAATTTGTGCATTTGATATGGGAAAGGATGAATGAGAGAGAGGGAACAGAGGAAAAGGGGAGAGGCTGTTTTGCTCTGAGAAAATATAGAAATTATGCCTGGGTATTTGTTCATATCCTTTCCATCTTACATCAACACAAAGGTTTGTTAACAGCAACTTTCAGTGAAGCATGGCTGTCCTTAAATGGATTGCTGAGGCAGAGAAATAGGAAACTGGAATAGGCCCAGTGGAAGGAAAGGACCAGTTTAGTGTACTGATAGGGGTTCTTGTCTCATGAACATGACAAAATAACCACATTGATGTTCCACACTGGAGTTCGCTCACCTCAGCTTGGTAGTTTACTGGAGGAGAAGCTGAAGGTATAGTCCTTGACACAAGAATGAGTGGCTGTCACTGCCATGGCATCTTCTGCTCCTCAAGACTCCATGGACCAATGCACCAAATTCCTGAGGCTCAGGCTACCCTGGGGAGAAAAGCACAGACTCTCCAGCATGGTTAGACTTGTACAACTGGTGTTGAGGTAACAGCCTAAGCCTTACACAGAACTAGGTGAGTGAGAGGCAGAGTCTAGTGGCACTGTGTAAACACTCTGGCCCATTAGTCTACCTTTGCAACCATTAGCAGTGTCTTCGGATCTGAGCCTCCCTTGAAAAACGTCATAGTCTTGCATGTCTTTTCAAGCTCATCAGCAGCTGAAAACTACTTCTGCTTTGCCCAGTATCCTTTGGATATTTCACCATTTCATTCTGCAGCACTTCAAGCTCCTAACATATGGTGCAGGGAGCCATGAGCTGCGTGGGCACAGAGCAAGCCCAAGGACAGAAGAGCTGACCATGTAGGTCATGTGTGGTCATCTGATCCCATACAGGACTCATTTATCATCCACAAGTGATATATCTTTCACTAATTCGATGTATTTGCTTTCAAATCCAGTACTTGTAGATATCACTTCTGTTTACCTGTTACAATGGTCTCTGTTTCTGTCCAGGTGTTCTTGCAAAGCTGAAAATGGGAATTATCTGCTGTAGCTTCTCATGGTTCTTTCAGGCAAAGGTACTTCTCGTTCTTTTGCTATAGAGATTCTGTGAACTGTGGGTTCTTCAATCTCTCTTGATTGTAAGTGCAGAGAGTTGGTTGAGCATGAGATACTGAATCTGCTAAAACACAACTAAAAATATGCTTTCCCATGAGAGGAATATCTGTAGCATAACTGTCATTATCTGACTGGGAGATGAAGGGCAAGTGATCCTCAGGAAGAACAGGGCAGAATAAGGGAGATCTTTTCTGAGATGGACAACCTGACAAGTTGTGATTCATTCTAAGAAAAAAAAAGTTTATGCCCAGTTTTATATGGATACGTGATACATTTTTTTTACACCCTACCTATCCAGACTGCATGGTTTCCTGGCTGCATTTCTTTTCCTGCATTGTTTTTGCATAAGAAATATTCTTGTAGTGGAGACTTGAATCTCAGACGTGAATAAACAAGAGCCACCAAATAATGTTGCCTTCACTTTAAAATATTACTTAAAAAAATAAGAGGCAACTCTCTTTACACCTTGCTATTGTAATCTGGACATCAAAATCTGTCTGAAATTGTTTTCTAAGATTTGCTAGAAAACTTCAATTCTAAAAGAGCTTCATATTTATGTCACTCATCTGCAGAGAAAACCTTGTCCCAGATGCAGTACGTATTCATCTCACTATGTATAGCAAAGTGATGTTTCTTTATGCTAGACAGAGAAAGAGTGCAAGGGAGCTGTAGAGCTTCAGTTATGAAAGTTTAAAACATATCCATATTTTCCACATATCACGTTTACTATTTAAAGCTGCTGCACTGGACATCAGCAGTAAGTTTTATACCAGAATTTTAAATATGGCCAGATACTCAACCAGTTAATGACATAGCTTCTTGATTTCAAAGGATCTATGCTGATAAATACAGAGGGTTGCCTGCATAGTATAACCTAAAACCCCTTGTTTTAGCATAACCTAAAGCCCCTTGTCTTAGTATAATCTAAAGCCCCTTGTCTTAATTTCTGTGTGAAAAATAAAATGCAATGTGTATCGCTTTACTCAGAAAGTGTGCTGAACCATTAGGAGAAGCAGAGCCAGGGATGCTGAAGAGCTTATGCAAAACAAAAGTGTGAAATGCAATTCCAAAATACCCTGGAAGGAATGTAGGAAAGGAAACTTGTGTGGGTGCCTTTCTGCACTCTCAGCTAGTCTTCTTTTAAACATAAATGTCGCAGGAGGGTCTTTTATGCAGGGATGGAGCACTCAGGCATTCACACAGCCCTTGTAAGGGACAGGGAAAACTCAATCAGTGTCTGTATGTGTGGGGGGCATATTTTTTTTCTTCTGCTACTGGCATTGATCTATTCATTCTGTCCCTGACTAGGTAATGAAACAATGGTCATTGAAAACTGCATCCTTCTCCTAGCAGTGCTGTCTACCTGTCCAAGCATCAGGATAAAATAAAACTCTCTTTTAGGATGGATTTCTTGATGGTAACCAGTAGAAACAGGGGGAAAGGGAGGGGGTCGGGAGAGCTGTGGGATACTCAAGCAATTATCCTCTGTCTGCATAACTGTATGTGTATACATATATACGCATACAGGCATTCATTCTGTCATTCTCCTTTTTTTTTCCCCTTTAAGGGGAAAGATCCTTCCAAAGTATCTCCCCTGTTACAAAGTGCTACTTCTGCCATATCAGCCCAAGAGCTGGGGATCTGTGCAAATACAAGGAACTGAGAGAAAAGTACTTTACATTTTAGGGATGAGAAACAGTAAGTACTTACACTGCTAGAGTGACTAACCTCCATAATTGCTGCAGTGAATCACACAGGCTTTTAGGGTTCTGGCTCTTTAGAAAGCTGGATCTCTATATACAAGCATGGCTTTTGCTGTGTTTTCTGGATCAGCTTTTGGTGCTGAGGCATTGGTGCTTTCTCAAGACTTGTCCCATAAAAGCCAGGAAATTACCTGTGGCCCCTGGGCCCACCCTTCTGAACCTCAAATTAATTCATGCAATGAAGGAAGGTAGGAGAAATAATAGGGTAGAAGATAGTGATGTGGGTACTACCTTTGGCAAAAATGTTTCCAGTAGTTTTGATCTGCATTTTCTTCAACAGGACTGATTTTTTCTCTTGGTGATTTTATTCTATTGTTATAGCTCTTTCAAATTAAAAGTAGAGAGAAAAAATGAAGACTTTGATTAATATCTGATTTGATTTCAGCTTTGTCATTGATGGATGCATTTAAATATTCCTGTCAGGGTGAGCAAGAGTGAGGTATTTCTATTAGGAGCACAGTATGCAGCCTTCTAAGGAAGCACAATTCTTGCATCTTGAGTTTTGGAGCTGCTCAACCAACAGTAAGACTGGACATGAAAGTTTCCATCAACCGTGAATTGTAAAATAAAGTAAAAAGCAGAAAGAAAGTGTTCAACCTCTCACAAACCAAGCTTGTATACATTGGGGATATTACAATAGCCTTCCCCTACTTAATTTTGCTACAGTTTTTCCCTCATGATAGGAAAGAATAAAAAAGATCAAACTTAGAATATTTCAGAGTTAGATTCCTCTGATAAAAACTGAAGTCAACTGAGTTACACCAGTGAACTCAACCTGAAGACCTGACCTAAGTCTTAATTGGACATTTAAAAATCTGTCTTTCTTCCTAAAGCAGATTTTTCTTTCATTTGTGTTTTTTGTTTGTTTGTTTGTTTGTGTTTTTGTGGGTTTTTTGTTTGTTTGTTTCTTTTTCCTACTCATAATACTTTTTGTTTTTAGGCTTCACAGTAGTTGCTCATCATAAATACAAATCAACTGTTTGTCCATTGCCAATTTACTCATCCACACACCAGGACAGCAAGTTAATTGCAAGAGTTCCCTGTGGGGAACAGTGAACTTAAATATGCCTGTGTATATTGTTTAGGTAGCAGAGTGAAGAAAGGCACAAGTCCTGAAGAAAGGCACAAGAGTGGATCTGGGAATGAAAAAGGATATAAAAACCAATCGTCCCTGTCAAGAGACAATTGATTTTGTAAATAATTGCCTTGCCCTTCTGGGAGGCTCAGGGGTAGGAGGGAACTTAAAGACTGTATATTTCTCTAGGGCAGGATCCACAGAGGTATTCTGGTGTTTTAGTGGTTTTCAGTGGAAGCCAGAGTCACTTAGCTGCGACTCATAAGTCCTAAAATGCTATACAAGGGTCCCAGATCCAAAAATCTTTATTCTCATAGATGCTTACACCTGCTCCAGCCTTAGAAGTATTTAAAGAACATAGAAGCCGAAATTCTTGCTGATGAAATTCACATTTTATCTGCAGCCTGTGCATAAGTGTTTCAGTCTTGATATTGCTGAGTGGCCTGGCACTTTACTCAGACCTCTTTACCTTGTTGTCTCAAAAGCACAGGGCTTAGATTTCACAGGTGCTCTCAAAAACAGGCTGTGCATAAAACACAGATAACAGAAGACTAGCATCATGTCCTTCTTAGGTGATGGCACACTAAGTAGCACAGCCTGTTTAAGTGCCAAAGACCAAACTTTAGCTTCTCCTAGCACCTGTGGAGATTTGAACCCAGTAGAATAATCATGCTAGTAGCAGCATGATGCTATGAATACAACACTCTCCATCTGTCCCACCAACATCCTTCACTTGTATGCAGTAAAAAATTTATCTGTTGAACTTGAGATAGTACCAGGCCTAGTGACTGGGACATTTGGCACAACAGAGGAGCTTTTCTCCACTTTCTGTTCTGGGGACTTTCATATTAAGCACTCAGTGCAGCAAGGCCTGGAGAGTCACGGCTTCTTTTGCTTTCCCCTTCCTTTCTGTTAAATACCTAATTGTCCCAAGCAAGAGACGAGACTCTCACATTCTTGTATATACATTGATTGGTCTGTGTTTTAACAGCTCTGTGGAGAAGACAGGTGGTCCAATATCTTCAGCCAGAGTGTGGACGGCAGCTCTGTCCTTCATTTTCGTGACACCAGCTGTGGAGTAATTGGGATGCAGTGTCGTCATATTCAGATCCTCAGTTAAGCTCAGCATGAGAAATAGGTGAATCTTACTGTGGAAGTGAGTAATATAGTCTAAGCATTGGGATGCTCTTGATGTATTGATCTCGAGGTATGTCTTGGTGCAGATACATACAGGTCTGCATCAATAATAAATTAGATAGTTTTGAACTGTAGCTAGATTTAGGGTGGAAAAATAAATAGGTATTTTCAAGATTTCTCTTCTAACTCTGAAACCCTAAAATGACGCCTGGCAGCAGATGTCATTTCATGAATCTCTCCTTTACTGTATCTCAACTCTTGAACTGTACCTAAATTGTTTTCCTGAACAGGAGATATATCTTGTTTCTACAATGCAGAGACATGAAGTAATGGTCATTTACTGTTTTATTGGTATGAAAGCAGTAGGAGGTGGGTCCCCATTTTTCTAGAGAAGATCAGCAAGGTAACAGCCACCTATGCTGATGTTAGAGGGGAGTTTGCTAACCGCTATCAAAGCCCTAATGGTACAACCTGTCAATAGAGAAGATATAAGGAGGTAGTGATCAGAATAATTAGTCAGTTTCTAAACAAATCAAGGCTTTGCTTTTACAGACAATATGAAGGCCTGTATCTTTTTAACAGAAACCTTTGTGATCTGTTTGTGTGAGTAATTCTGCAATCACAGGGATGCAACATCTAAGACGTTACATAAGAAAACTTCATCATTTTCCCAGCAGTCTGTAACATCAAGAGACTTCCAATAAAACTACTGAAGTTTATAACACGCAAGGCCAAAATTCTTCTCCTTCTTTGCACTTAGTGATTTCCTGTGTGCTGCGCTTTGCATTACATCAGAATCAGAACATCACAACCATAGCTTACTCCCTGCCTCAGGCTGCTGAGATCCTGACTTACAGAGCCAGCAGGGAATCATTTTTACCTCCTGAGCAGGGCAACCTGCAATGAAGGAATGTTCCACTGCTTTTGGCTCTGTTCCACAGCTGAGCTGCTCTGTGAGGGCACCTCTCAGACTCTCTGTGATGAGAGCAGACACCCTGCCTGCCCATATGCCTATTCCAGGAATGAGAATAATAGTGGCATGAGAACTCTTACGATAAGGTGGAAAGCGAGTGGGCACTGTAGGATGGTAGAGAGATTTAGCTGCTGAAATTATTTAAGGTTCTCATCCTGTATATTTTGTTTCTTGTCTGTAATCAATGGAAAGTGACGTTTCTGTGTCTCGTCAGCGTTCTGTGAAGATAGGCAGACTCGATGGCTGTGCTCAGTGAGACTGGTAACAAGACAGAAGTATTTAAGATATGCAGAGTGTTGCATCACTGAATACATTTGGCCTCTTCTATTGATCATGATATAATCTGACATTTTTAACTTGTCTTCATAAGTTTTGCAAGGAGCATTTTTAAAAAGAATATTATATGGATCAGTTAGAGATTTTCTTAGCGTTTTCTTGTGTTCAAGTTTTAAACAGATTCTGAAATTATCAAGGAGAATCAATGTTGCTCTGCAACAGCTATGATTGCCCATACACAGTACCCTTTTTCCCCTCCCCCACAGTTTTAGTCCATGCTTAAATATGAATTTACATGACAAATTGTAATGGTGCATTGCAAGCTGTTATAGCCTGTTGGGTAAATGATTAACGTTTCAAATACATTTATAATTTAATTTCTGAATACTTACTGAAAAGACTATAATGGCTCTATTCTAATTTATCTTAAATTCAATCCAATTTTTGAAACATTTATTAATTCCTTTTATTCCTGATTCAGAAGTATAGCATGCCAATTAGAAACAGATTAAAAAGCTTATTTACTCCAAACCATTTCATACTACCAGGTAAATAAAATATTGTAAAAAAATTAAAAATCCCTGACTATGCGTAGTGCAATAAACATGGTTACAATCACACATTCTGTAGTAGACCATAATATTTAGCACAGTGTCAGCTGGATTCATCTCTCATGCGCTTCAGTGGTATATTTACATTTTTTTTTCTAGTTCAAAAACTTTCTCAGGTGTTTCTACCTTAGCTTTCCACAGGCTTTCTAGCCTAGCTATAATTTTTGCTACCTAGAACAGCTATAATTTGTGCTACCAGACTCCTGGTAAGGAAGTGCCTTGAACAGCAGCTTCTGGCTTCTCTGTCAAGTAACTGGCTTGTTATAGCTTGCATGGACTTTCTGAAATACTCCATTCAGATAAAGAGCTCTAAGCACATTAAATAATGTAGATTTCTTGGTTTTGGTAGCATCCATAAGACCCTTCCACCAGTGAGATTTCTATATCTTGTTTTTTTTTTTTTTTCTCCCCCTTACAGTATGAGAGAAGGATAAATGGTTCTTTGATATCAGCAGAGAACAATATCAGAAGACACAGGCCTTTAAATCTGTATTCTGCTATGCCAACAACTGGGAAACTGGAGAAGTCTTATTCTGTTGGCTAATTGACAGCAGCTCCATGCATGATCCAGTGAACTCACACATGACTAGGAATGGTCCTGTTCTAACTTCCAGATATCAGACTTCAACAATAAGTTCCAGATATCTCTATTTCAACACCCAGGAATGCATGCTTTGCTAAGATCTAGGGAACTTGGGATAGTTCTGCTTATGACTCCAGGATTAGGCCTCCATTTTTACTAAAGTCAGGAGAAAAAATTGTTGCAACCTTTCCTTTCCCCATAGCACAACAATGTTTGGCAAATGCTACCTTTTCAATGTGAGCTAAGGCGTAGAAACTAAGGCCTATGCAGTCTGTCACAGGACCCTGTTGCATATCAAGGTTTATGTTGAGAAAGTAAATGTGCACTTGTAGAAGGGCATGATCCTCTCCAGAGAAAGAAAAGATCATGTTTAGATAAATGATTTTGACTGCTAGCTCTAGTAACCAAGAAGGCTAAAAGAAACCTCAGTGGTTTTGACCAGATGTATCAGAGGCTTCTTTACTGACTCCACATGATATCTAACCAGCCCACATCTTCTGCTATGACATGTGAAGGATAGCAGCCAAGTGGAAATATGCACTGTTGTGGCAGTACAGGAATATGAAGTAATGCAGAAGCATTGGGCAATCCTGTGACCCAAATCAACTCAACCAGAATCCATTAAATGATTTAATTTTTGTCCATCCATCTATTGATTGTACTGCCTGTGTAAGAACAGCAGTGACAGCAGCGGTGCTGAGAGTCTGAACAGAATTATTAAAAGACACTGCTTGGCAAAGTGAATGGATGTGTGATAGAAAGGACTTAAAACAATAAATCTTTGACAGCGTTAATTCAGTCTTTGTGAAACGACTAACTGATTGCCAGAGACTTTTAATGTCAAAACATCAGATTGTGCAGCTACCTGAGAATAAGCATGCATTGTAATACTGGTGTCTTTTATTTTTTCCTGGCAGTAAAGAAATTCTTTCAGGTGTTACAAAAGAGGATGTGTGATATGAAAAATGGGGATAACACAGGCTACAGCTAAGAGGGGAATGCTAATGTGTTATTACGAGAATGATGATATACTCACTGTGCATTTGTGGTGTGGTGGTTTTCTATACCCAGGTAGATGGCTAATTTATCTCTCTAACACAACCTATATCAATAGCACAACAACCTACTAGCCATTGAGGTTGCTTCATAAAGGGACACAAATCACTTCTCACAAGTTTGAGGCCTCGAAAGTGCTTTGCTATGGATGCCTTCACTTATGTCTTGCAGACTTTCTGGAGCACAACAGCATGAGAGAGTGAGTTTGCCCCCTCCTGGTTTGCCAGTGGCATCATAGGGTTTGCAGATATGGTTCAGTTGCCTACAAGTAAAGCCTTGGTGGTAGACAGAAGCAATGAGGTGAATAAAGCATGTACTGGTGCCTAATTTCAGTCTAGACATGTAGAAAAGTAAGTTCACGTGGCTGCCTTCATGATTCAGCGCGTGGGTGAAAAAAAAAAGAGGAAGAGACAAAAAATTTGAGCTGATTGGAGTCACTGTGCACAGCCAGGGCAGGCCAATTAGCACAAAGCAAAGCTGAAATTCCCCAGTGACACACAGCTTTATCCTACAGGCAGGGCAGGGACTGGCAGGACTGATCCACGGGTCACTTTGTCATAGCCTGAGATTACTGCCACCCTGGATGCTGGCCAGGCACATGGGTTGCTTGCTATCTGCGTGGTGCCTCCCCCAGCTCTGCCCGTGGCCCAGGACACCCTGTGCTACCCAGCCTGAGGTCACTCATCCTGTTTGCTATCCCCAGGTGCTCAGGCAGTGCAGCAGGGTACCCTAGCAGGAAGGGCTGCCTGTGCTGTGGTGCCCCTTAGCTGATCACTTCTACTGCTTTGGTTGCTCCTTGGCACATTTGTCAGTGCAGTGTCATCCTCAAGCAGCAGCAGGACTTGCCCACATGATACATCAAATCTGGCGGGTGCAGGCTATAGGACTATAAACCCTGTGCTAATAGATGCTGCAGCACTGAGACTATCCGACCTCAAGAGCTCAGGTACCTATAAGGTATTCAAGAGTTCTCTAGAAATTTTGTAAAGCAGGCTTGCAAAAGGTAGAAGGGAAATGAGAGAATATTAGGAAGAGAAGTTAGAAAAAAAGAAACAGAAATAAGAGAAATTAGCTGAAAGCTACTTCCCAGCTTTTGTTAGGCTATAAACAGGGGAATGAAAACAATCACCTTACTGTACAATGTGTCTTTGTCCTTAATGCTCTGTACCAAAGTATAAGAAACATGTATTGCAGTATCTTTGAGATGGATTCTTTGTACTAGACATTAATGAATTTCAGTGCAGGCTTAGTGCTAGAGGTAGCCCAAGAATATAAATGGGAATGGGGAAGTCCAAGAAAGCATGGGACAAGAGAGAGAAGTAATTTGTGAAAGTGTGAGGTGGTAGCTAGTTTTCCAAAGAAGATCTTCATCAAGCAGAGGAAGGCAGAATAGGAAGGGTAAAGTGTAGTGAATACCAGTAGTAAAACTAACAGGATACTTTATGAGCATACTTGGACTTCTCCCTGTGCCAACTTTCACTGCTCCTTAGTAGACAGACTGAAGAACACAAGCCTGTCTGTTTCTGTGGGACCGTGGAGGGTCTACTTACATCCTGATTTACTACAAGCATTTTGAGGAAAACTGCCAGCTGCATTCCTCAGAGGCAGAGAAGATGAGCAAAGCAAAGAGACAAAGGCAGGCTCACAGCTGACAGAGTGTCTCTCTGGACATCAGTTAGTAGCAATGCCACTGCAGTCTTGATTGGACTTTAATTGTCAGTCTTTAAAGTACTCTTTTGTGACACTGGGAAAACCACAAGACAGATCTCTCTCTTTTCCCTTACATACTGCAGTAGCAGAGGTGAAGGAAGGAGTATATTCTTCATTTTTTTGGATACCTCTTACTACATTCCAGAAAAGACTGACAGAAGAGACATAAACCCTTCCCTTCTCAATACCACCCCTGCTACAACAGATCCTGCTGCAGTAAAGATCAGCTCTCTTGACCCTTAATCAGTTCAATGACTGTAAACAAAGGCTGATATTCCATTTCTACCAAAAGGAAGTCCCATGTAGTAAGATAAGAGTACATTTTAGTGTACAAATCATAGTTTTTTTTTCAATTACCGACTACAGCAATGTTGTTTTTGCAAGAGGTTTGAAAGGTTTTGCCTGTATTTAACATGCACAGTTGCCATGTAGAAATGCACAAGTGCTATTTTTATTCTTCTGCTTTGGATGCGTGGCTTTACAATGTTCAATGCAGAAAGAAAATAAGTGATTCACCACAAGTTGTGGTTCACATTTTGCCTAAAATTCTCTTTATAAGACATATTTGTGTAAAAAAGAAATAAAGTCAAAAGTTATGATCGCTTAAGGGAAATGTATAGTACTTATACATTACCTTAAGATCAATTTATTTAAGGAAATATATAGGAAAAAAATTCATTTCTGCCACTTGGCATAAGCTCTTTCCTCGGATGTTTTATTATCCACTCCTTCCACTGTTCATGCACAAGCCTTACTTATTCACAGCAGCTGGGTCTTGTTGCATTTGCGCAGTTATAGCACTGTGTAAGACTGGGCCCAGATATTACAGATTCAGCTGAAAGTCAGGTAGTTAAAGGGTAAAAAAAGGGGTAAAAAATGTCTTACTTTTTTTTTCCCCCTTTTTTTTGTTAAAGAAGAAAATAAATATGAAAATCAGAATTAAGACTGTGTTTAAAATGCAGGATTTAATGTGCCTAAGAGTTATTACTGAAACTCATGCTGAAATCAATAGCAAGATTTAGCCCTGACTATCTGCAGCATTCATGTTTGTTCAGATGCTGAAGTGGAGCTGTGCCTATTGCAAATTGTTCCTTTTATGCTCTGAATTCCAAGAAGATAAACTCTGTGACACAGAATAATATATGAATGTATCTTTTCTTCCATTGTTGGTGGGCTTCAAAGCAACACAATACTGCACTGTTTAATCGTGAAATCCTTGTTTAAATGAAAGCTTGTTTGCCCTTTCAAAGATGTGTTCTCTCTAAAAACATAGAAAAGAACCACAATCGTGATCTTATACCTATACACACACGTATATGTGTGTATTATACATTTATATACATATGAGAAACATTAGATATGATGACAAACATACCATTTTAATCCTTTTTAAACTTAGTTTTCATTGTATAAAAAAATCCAGTCTCATGATAATGACTGTCATCTCTGTTCTTTGCAAGATAAAACCTCACCATTTTACTGTGCTGAGTTCCTTTCTGGCAATTGCCTCTCATTTTGAGGAAATGAGCATTTCTACCAAACTTACTGTTTAAAATGTGGCAACTAGTGTGCAGTGCCTGTCTCAGATGTGGTAAGCCTGACAATTAAGGTATGATACATCATGTGGAAAGGTTGATGGAGAAAAGGTGAACTTTTCTTGGTCTATCTGCAAAAGCTGAACCTTTACATCTTGATAGAGTGATCTTACAAGCATACTGTCACCTCACAGAGAAAAGCATACCGTGCTCTTATATTGCATGTGTTTGGAATTTAGGAGACACTGGAACCCAAAGGGTAGTAAATGGAATTATTTATTGTAATATGTATAACATGTTTTTCTATCAAATGTTTTTCTATCAAGGGTTCACAATCTCAGGTTGGACGGATGGTCTGTCTTGTCTAGTTGCCCAGAGAAAGCTCAAAAAGTCAGTGAAACAAAAATACCTTCTTCTGGAGAAGTTTCCCCTCTAATTCTTATGACCTCTTTGCACTTACATGTATTTGCTTATATTCCTGCCAAAATCCTATGTGTGTGCTGACTCCAGCTGCTTCCTGAAGGTAGACCCACGTACACCCTGTGGATAGGACTGACAGGTGACAGCCTGAGCTGGCATGGATCCTGAAGTTGAGAGCACTGGGGGTCTCCTTCATTGTGACAGCTTCTAGGAACCCAAGCATCCAGCAGATTTGATGTGAGTCAGTGTTTTCAAATAGGCTGTTGAAATGCGATGCAGTCATCTGCAAAGGAATCATGTGCATGGACCATGGCTGGAGGGGAGGATGTGCTGGGCTCACAGATGCTCCAGGCTCCACTGTTTCACCTTATTGAAACTGCAAGCATTGCCATTATCTGTGAAAAAGTATAATCCCTTCCTGTATCTCAGTTTATTCTTGGTATCCCTTAGCAATAAGTTCCATGGGTTATTTACGTAGCTTGATATATCTTTGATATATTTATTATATATTCCTGAACCCCTCATTGAATATCTCTTGATTCCTCTTTCAAGGAGGATGAATAAGAAACCATTCTTTGCTCCCACTTTTATTTTTTAAATACACTTCTCTAATCCTTTCTGTAAGACTCTTCCAGTCTGTTGAATTCAATTCTAGACTCTCAACAACTTAATTATGTGAACTTTAAGCAAAGACTGAATAGACAATATGGTGAATAAAGGCTGCACATCAACCTAAGACACCCACAGCAGTTTTTATAAAACTAAACAGGAACATTAGGAATGTGTAATGTGTTCTTTCTCCTTTTTTTTTTTTTTCCTCCACCTCCACTAAGAACTTTGGGAGAAAAGAGAATCATTGAACAGCCAAAACCACCAAACACTGTTGCAGCTCAGGATATCACCTGCTGCCTGTGAAATTCTCTCTCAAAGAAGTTTCATTTCTGAATCACCAGTTGGGGAGAAGTCAAAGTGATAGAATCTAGCAGTAACATTTAACTAAAATATCTCTCTATGTTGAAATAGTGAGAAACGGCAGTATTTATGTCCTTAATATAGCAGTGTGAAATGCATATACTAACTGAAAAGTGACATTTTATTTTAAATAAATAAATAAATGAGTATCTGTTCGCAGGATGGACTTTGATTTCAGGATCAGAATTGAGCTTTATGCCTCATTTTGCCCCTGAACTGGCTAGCTTCTTAAGCTCAGTCATTTCACAACTCTGTGTCTCAGTTCTTCAGCCTACCCTTCTTAGACTGACAGTGTGTGCTGTGGCAATGTGAGGTAGCTTTCACGTGTGCAAGTGTATATAAAGACAGAGTTTGACACTGAGCACTAACATAAAACAATGTGTATGTTGTCTGAATGGTCTGAACAATTCCAAATCTTCAGATATTGATTTTGGTGCTAACAAACCCCTGGGTTCTCTGTAAATTTCTGAATTATTTTGAGGTTCTTTTCTCTTCTGGGTTCCAAGACTTTAAGGTGTGTTTGCTTCTTTTTTTTTAGTTGTCTCCTTCTGAATGATGAAGATTGGAAAAATACTTAAGAAAATCTGGGGTACCCACAGATTTATTTAAGGATGTAAAATAAACCCCATATATCATAATAAAACTATGAGTGTTTTGTAAACAATGTATACAATTAAAATCACACCAAACAGTAAGAATTAAAAGAGTAGGGGCATTAAGAGAACAGTTATGAACAAATACACACTTGCTTCTCAAATGATTTACCAACACTTACAACTTAGCACAAGGAAGGGGATGGTGAATACCTAGTTGAAATTTTCACAGTGATTTTAAGGAAAGTGCTATTTAACTTGTAGTCTTTATTGTTTTGTTATGAGGCCCTCCAAATTTCATCTAGTTTGAGGCTTCATTCCAAACTCAAAATTCAGCTCGGTTTCAGTGAAAGGTTTATGTACCTTTCAAGTGCTATTAGGTAATTTGCAGTTAACAAACAATAGAAATTAAATCACAAGGAATTGTGATTTGCAAGATGTTTAGGTTGTTCTTTTGTGTGGGCGTCTTTTGGTTGCACTCAGCTAAGCTAAATCTTTCCTTCATATTTCTCATTAAAAGGAAATTTCATCAAACATGTTTTGGAAACAGAAAAAAAAAAGTAATTAAAATAAAATATGCTCCCCGGGGCCCTAAAATTGCCAAGTAAAACAGAGGCATTCTTGTCAGTCCTGCCTTTGTGGCTGGTGCAGGTCCTTCCAACAGCTGGTGGGATATCTGGATATAGGACAGGCCAGTCTGCAGAGGGCACTGTCCCAAATGAGGGATTCGTTCACACTGCCCTTGACTCACTCAGTTCTTGTCAGAACCAATGCTAGATTTTTTTGATTAATTTTTTTTTTTTTTTTAAGAATTCAATGTTACTTCTTCCCTCATCCCACTGCAAAAAAAAAAAAAAAAAGAAGAAAAAAAGAAAAGATTAAAAAAGAAGAAATGCCTTTGTCAGCTAAAATATCTGAGTTTTGTAGACTCTGAGATGAGAATAGACCACTTGGAGAGCTGGTCTGACCTCCTGTTTACTTACAGGGCAAAAAACTTCTATAAGTAATTTCTGCATTAGACCCATTATTTTTGCTTGAACTGCACCATGCTTTCCACTCTCATTACTGGTGTCTCTTCCTAATCATTATAAGAAATGCTTTTATACTAATAATGTTATTTATATAGGTTGTAAATCATCAGGACTTAAAAGAATTTAAAATATGGTGCCAGTTTTGAACAATTTATAATCTAACCTTTCTTTGCTGTGTTGTCTGACATTCTCTGGACTCTTTTCTGCAGTGTAGTACTTTTTATTTAATGAATAACATTTGGCAACAGACTGTCTCTCTTTTTCCTCATTTTTCTTGCTTTTTTCTCCCTTTTTACAAACTGTCTGAACTCATCTAGTGAGTCCTTTTTTTGGAGGGGGCCAAGTTGTTTGGGTTTTTTATTTGTTTTCTTCTTTTTATTTTTAATATCTCTGTATATATTTGTATTATTTATAAGCGGTTTATCTCTTCCTTCACTTTTAAAATTATCCCTTACCTTTTAACAAGATTCATCTGGGACAGTGAGTCAAACATCATAGAGCTCTTTCACTGAAAAACAGAAGAAAAACTCAGCATTAACTCTCTAGACAAATTTCCTGGAGCTTGTCCAGTTCTAGCCTAAATTATCTTCATGAGACTGTTGTTAGCAGTTGCACTGTTGCATTATGTATGATTCCTGACTGCTTCTAGTATGAATAAACCACACAGTGTTTGGTTAGTGGTTTTCAATTTTATGCTAAGCTGTACAATTTGTTGGTGTTATTTAGGTTAATATGCTATTATTTTGCATATTTATAGCTCTCCCATTACATTTTTATTAATAATGATGTCATGTCTGGTAGCAAGAATCAATAAGACTTCTAGTGTGTAATGTTTACATATATTATTACAGTATAATAAGTCTCTTAGGCAGCTCCTTGCATTGGAATCACTTTGTAGATGTGTCTTTCGGGTAATTGGATGCCTACAGTGGCTGCTTGAAGAGCAGTGATACACTGTGCTGAGATGAGATCTAGCCAGTCACTATTGTATAGGTATCACAACAGGCAATCTTTCTCCAATGTCTGCATCAGAAGATAAATGGTGATGTATTACTTCTATTTCCACTTCTCTTTTACCTATTGTGTTGCTTTTGCCCTTCCACAAGTGGTATTTTCTTTAGCATAACTCTGAAGAGCATTTCTGCACTCTCTCTCACAGTCATCCCTTCTAGAGAAATATATTGAGCTTGTGAATGTGTACAGCAGTTCTTGGAGGAAAAGCTGCAGGCTCTCCCATATAAAATTTCCCTTTCTTCTCCCTAGATGTTCTATTCACTTCCCTTTGCACTGGTGGAAGGTTGATTTAGTTGGTGCTATAACCTGCAAAACAGCAGCAACCAAATATTGCCCCTGTTAGCGCATAAACAACTTGCCTGATCCTTTTGCATACCAAAAGGCTCATCAGTGACCCTGACCCAGCAGTTGAAGTAAGGGGGTACACACTCAGCTGGCTGTTGCAACTGAGACCCTTTGGGCAAAAAGGTTTCTTTGACAGTCTCCCACTACACTGCTTATTCTTGCTAATAATAGTGATCACTGTAGTGTGGATGAGTATCACTGACTAATAAGATAGAGCTAGATTGCATCCTGTTAATTCTTTAACGTGTGCAAGAGGCACTCTGTCTCACCCATTCATCTGCCTGTATGTTTGTGCAGAAGCATGTGAATGTGCAGTGGTGCATTGAAGCGTGCTGAGACTTTTCTGCGGTGTGGGCTAGCTGAAGGTGGCTGGGAAAACCTGGAGTCACCTCTTCTTCAGTGGTTTGCTACCCTGCCCTTTCCCCACAGGCACATTC
Organism: Myiozetetes cayanensis; assembly: GCF_022539395.1. Classification (NCBI taxonomy): domain Eukaryota; kingdom Metazoa; phylum Chordata; class Aves; order Passeriformes; family Tyrannidae; genus Myiozetetes; species Myiozetetes cayanensis. The sequence goes on along the minus strand of NW_026086604.1, from coordinate 80,284,126 downwards.
TGATCCTCCTGACCCAAACTAGAGCTTCCCAAATGAAAGTCCAGCTCATTCAAGTTGTGGAGAGGATACATGCTGGTACACTATAAAGTCTAGACAGTGTCAAAAGTTCATGTAATGTAGGTGACTGGCATTGCCAAGTCAAGTGTCAGAAAGTGGCAGGATATCACAGGAAGCAAACTGAGATTATAAAAAAGCCCAAAACCAACCACTCAATTCTGATTGAAAAAATAGAAAATGGACATAGGTTTTTATTTAATATTGCAGGTTAGGAAACAAGTCAAAAAGGATAACATTTCACAAAATTTCACTTCTGTATTCCTTCCAAAGGCACCTTGCTGGCTTACAACAGGCTCCTGTTCCTCTGTGAAAATGCTCTAGTTTTATGATGCTTGACCTCAAGGGAAGAAATGGTATACTGGATATTCCTACTCAGACTCCAGAGTAAGGATGAAAAGCTGGAGCATGGACAACTTACCTAACCAGACAGACTCTTCTCTATTAACTCATCATTCTCTAATTAATGAAAATTATGAGAATAAAAAATAATATTTTTCCCCTTTATAATTTAAAACACTGAGTGCTAGCAATTTCTAGACTTTTCCCTGTTACCACAAATTATTTTTTACTTTCTTTACAGAGGTCCTTCTTTAAGAAAGACGTTTCATACATAGCACGACAAAGACTGAACTTGGTTCAGTGATCTGGCCCATGGCAAACAGTGACTGACACAAATGCAGAACAAAAATCCTCCACCATCAGCAAAATTCTATGAAGAATTGTACCTACAGATACAGATGCCTTCTGGAGCAATATCCTAAGCATATAGATGCATCTGGTGTCTCTCTTCTCTACCCTTCTTCATCTTAGAAGTCATCCTCAAATCAGAGCCATACCTTCTTGCAGGGACTTGCGGGAAGCCAGTGGTCTCCAAAAAATCTCCAAATTCTCCCAAAGGTCTGGGTGTACATTCTTATGCAGCAAATATCAGTTTCAGTATCTGAGGTTACTTTTCAATTTCAATTTAAATGAACGTCAAATTTACACAAGGATTTTAGCACTTGTAGATCTAGAGGGAAAAACAGAGTACAGAGTAACGATTACTACAGGGTTTTTTAATGACACATTGGTAATGAGTCAAACACTAGTTACTAAGTCCTTCAAAGATATAAAAAATGCTGGAATGTGGACTTGCATAGATTCCTATTCACAAGCACATGCAATCCACATGTGAAAATTCTGAGTTTGGGTCTATGTTCCCTTTTTCCCTTTAATTTCTGAAAAAATACAGTGCACGTTGTAGTCATCTGGTTTGCTTCTTTTAAACTGTGTTGACATCTGCTGGTCCCCAGGCTTTAGGCTAGGCCTTTGACTCTTCCCCATGGCACTTCAAAATGACACAGTTCCTTTGGTTTGGTGTGGACACTGCAATTCCATTATTTAGTATTAAAAGATGAGGTTTCTGTTTATGGCATTAGGCCATGGTTTAGCTGCCATTCCCTACCAGTGTCATTTCAGGGTGTTGTGCGCATATTTTTTATGGAATGTTGCGGTATCCTTCAGGCTGCAAATACGTAGAAACAGGCTACAAATTTTTAGCTCCATTTGGCACTGCTGTGGAGCAAAGAAGTTTATAATTTTTCTCTGCATCTTTCTGCTTTTAGGTACTGTACTGTTGGTTTATTTAATATGATTCAGATAGCACAGCACCTAGTATTCATACCAGCATCCCAAATATAAGGATCTTTAGAGAGCAACAGGTCACATTTGAATCTTTGTGAATCTGGTGTTGAGTTTTAGCTTCATTAGAACTAACGAATTTGCAGCTCTTTGCACTTCTGCTGAAGTTACCAATTCCATAAATCATATGAACTAATTGTTGTAACCCTAAAGTCATATAAAAAGTTGAATAAAAAGTGTTTATTTATTTATACCAATTCATGTGTATATTCCTGTTGTGACTAGTGTGCTTCACTCACAGAAAACCTATATGAAAGCAGCCATAACATACTTGGATCAAAATAATACATATTGTTTTGCATTCAGATGGTCAAAGAGAAAGCAAAAAGCCTTAAACTACACATAGAGATGAAAACCTCTGTCCTCTGTATGCTTGCAGTTCAGAAGCATGCTTACATTACTCAGGAGATGTGTATAAGTGAGTGCAGGCATCAGAGACACACACAGAGGCAATTTCTTATTCTGATGAGGCCAAATGCCATTCTTCTGTATTGAGACACTGAGAATGGCTATAAAACCAGCAGACATTGATTCTGTTCTTATGTTGTTTACAGACCATAAGAGAAGCTTATAAAAAAGTCAAGTTCAGATCACTGAAAAATAAAACCCTCTCTTTATTCTAATTTTGGCCTCATTCACATACTTTTACTCTGCCTATACCTCCATTTATATGGAAATTTTTCTCCTCATATTGCCAAGTGGAATTCAAAATAAAAAAGAGGTCTCGAATACTGTTTAAAAGCTCATGCACAGGAACATGCATACATAAATTCCTACCTGTTTTAACGTCTGTATTATAACCTCACAGATAATAAGATAAGTACCTTAGTCTCAAAAATTCAGTTTACATGTCTGATTCTCCTGCTTTTTACACCAGATCTCTTTTACTTTATCTCAGTTGTTGTGATTAGGATATGAATGAAGTAACAGAAATTGAAATCCAGTCAGTCAAACTGACTGGAAAGCCATCGTAGCAGCTCTGTGTTAAAATTAGGAACATAAGTACCATGACGTTTTTTATGTGAGCAATTGGATGACTGACCTTTTAAAAATGTGAGTGTCAGGTTAGCCCATCACCTTCATCCTGCTTGTGAGACAGGGGTTACTGCTAAAGTATATTTATGAATGTCTTGAAATAATACTCACTTTTCACATCCTTTTTCCTGTTACCAAATCGTGCTGTACTCAGCTGTCCATCACAATCACTGCAGGCTTGTATCTCGGTGCAACTTTGGGATCTGTGTTCCTAAATGCTCATCCTCTTGGGCCTCTATGGCTATACTGGAAAATATACTGCAGTCTGGACCACAGTGTTGACAGCTTACTGGTGTCACAGGCCCTCTCTAAATAAGGCCTCCACAATAATTATTTTCACTTTGGGAGATTCGGATAAAATTACAAATTTGTTTTCAGAGACAAGTCCTGGTTTAGTCTACTCCTCTAACTCTTACTTCTAAGCTGGTCTTCTTCAAAATTTTACTTCGGAACCTAAAAAAATAGTACAAATAGTTGTTTATTTTTTAATACTATATACACATGAGTACACATGTAAGCACATCTATATATTCAGTATATCTATTATACATGAAACATATATGGTTGCTGGTTCAAGTTGTTATTTGCAGCATGGCCAAGAATTTGTTTAACAACACAAAATCTAGAGTGTTATAATTTCATCCTACTATTTCAGAAACAACTCCTAATTTTTTTTATTTTTTTTTTTCGGGGGTGGGGTGAGGTGGCATGTGTTATTATACTCTATGCAATTAAATACCTACTCATTTAGCCAAATTAACACAACTGGGGTCCTAATATTTCACAGGAAGATATTTAACAGAAATATTATTGAACATAACAGGAGAAGAATAAGAATTGTACTTAATCTCATGTGATTCAGAGAATTTTTGTTGTTGGTGGTTTTTGTTTGTCTGGGGTTTGTTTGTTTTTCTTAAATGGGACCCAGTTCTATTATACTACCTTTTTGGTTTTAGGGAACCAGAGGCAATTTCTGATGGATGGCACAGTAGTGAATGACTCAAAATCCTGCATTGGTGCTGAACTCTTTCCTCACCTTTCTCAATCACCAGAAAACAAATTGGAAAAGTGGAAATAGCAAGGTCAGGTCAGGTGAGTGCATACTTAAACATTTCATAGGGTGCAGGGTGCAGACCAGCGGTCTGCTCTCATGTTCCATTAATTCAGAGACAGCTGTCATTTATCTTCTGATGAAAGCTAGAGGTTGAATGCTTGACACAACATATCAGGCCTAATATGGAAAGAACATAGCTACATGGGCCTAGTTCTGTAAAAGTGAGTTACAGTGCAAGGAGGTTTCATAATTCCCCTACTGACATTTGACAGAACTTTGGTCACATACAAATTGCCCAGCTATTGTAAAAAAAACAAGCAAACAAAAAAACACCCCAAGAACAACAATAATAAAAACCCAACAACAACCAACCAAACAAACAAAAACAAAAAACCAAAAAAACACACGAGAAAAGTCCACAGTTTGCGTGGATATTTAACCACATAATTTTTAGTAGAAACTATATGAATTGCATGGCTAAATCCTTTTGAAGCTTCTTAAATACTTAAGAATTATATGTCCATAAATGGTCTTAAAGACAGCTTTTGAAATACAGGTAGGTAGGCAAAAAGTTAAATAAATTGGTGGGGAAATACTGCTTTTTGCCTCTGGAAAAACTGACTGCAAGATGACAACTCAGACATACCTGCTTCTTTAGTTGTCAAAGTATTAGCATCTGCAAGTCAATTTGGTGAGAAAAACCATTAAAAAAATAAAAGAGAACAAAATAAAAAAACAATTTTGGTAAAGATTCACTCAATAGTGCTACAGATCCAAGAATAAAAGTGCTTTCTAAAAAATCAAAGTGTGTGGTGGTGGGGGCTGAAAGCAAGACACAAAAGCGAACCTCTAAAAATCATATTTAATAGAAGAAACTACATCATACACAAGAGAAATAGCAGAGAAAATCAGCACAGCATGCTGCTCACTCAAGATCTTGCATGTTACAAGGGGTTTAGGAGCAAATTAGTTGGTGCTCGTACAACTGTATCTCTTACCCCTCCCTTGTTTTAAAAATTAAAGAGTCTTTCCACCTTACAATTTGGTGGGAACTATTGATGATATTGGATCTATACAGATTCTTGCTTCTGGATACTCCAGCTTCACAGACTGTAGCACTAAGAAGACATTATCTCACTGATACCTCTTCCCTTCTATTTACAGTGATTTGCATCTTACCTTTCCTCACATGTACAAACAGATGATATTAACAACTTGAAAAAGAGGTGTTGGGAGGTGTATGTGCCTTTGCACAGTTTATGGATAATAGAACACAAGCCAAAGTATCACCTTATGTTTCATGGAGGAAACCTCCCCTCCCCTCCCCTCCCCTCCCCTCCCCTCCCCTCCCCTCCTCCTCCCTCCCCTCCTCCTCCCCTCCCCTCCCTCCCTCCCCTCCCCTCCCCTCCCCTCCCCTCCCCTTCCCCTTTCCCACTTTCCCACTTTCCCCTTTCCCCTTTCCCCTTTCCCCTTTCCCCTTTCCTTCCCTAAATCTTATAGTGAGAAGTAATAGTTTAGTTTGCTTTCTGAGAAATCCTTCCCCTTTGGATTTTGGTTTTGGTGTTTGGGTTTTTTTTCTTTGTTTGTTTTTGGTTTTTTTTGTTTTGTTGTTTTGGGGTTTTGTTTGTTTGTTTGCTTGTTTGTTAAAGAATTTTGAAATACATTGTTTCAAAATACTAGGGACATCCAGTGCTGTGGGAAAATCTCCTGTGATTCTTGTAAGATGTCAAGGAAGTCTAAGAGAGCTTGGGTATGCTCATAGGAGAAGAACCCCCACCTGTATGATTTGATATCACATTATTCAAAAAATGTGTCTTACTGGGTAATTTTGAAGTTTCTCAATGAAACACAATGTTACTTGGAGTAAACCAGATGATTAAATCTGCCCATAACAGCTATTTTCCTTCAGCTACAAAAACTCCTGTGTCCTGATTTTATCAGTCGTTTTCAGGTAGGGAAATAATAGAAGATGTTGAGAGGGAGGAGAAGGGTGAGGAGCCTTCTTTTCCCTGGGCTCATCAGCTCAGGTGTAAATGCTATTATTCTACACACACCAAAGAAAAGAATATGTGTTTGTATGTTTCAAAGACACAGGCAGCACCCTAGAGCAATCAAAGGAGAAATAAAGGAGGGTCTTTGTGTTCGCTGTCACTACTCAGCCATGTGAGCTGCAGCACACATCTGGTGTGTTTGAGGGACAGCAGCAGGCACAGTGTTAGGTGCCTGCAATGGGCTGTATGGGCTCACCTGTGTGCCCTTCAGAAAGGTCTGTTCCTCTACACAACAGTAATGCCTCAGTGACAATACTTAATCTGTCTCTCAGAGGGTCAGCCTGATGCCCCCGAGCAGCTGCTCTTAGAGGTGTACAGCATTTTTTGGCATGGTCTGCTCAGCAATTCTGAGTTCACTTGTAACATGTTTCTGCAAAACAAACTTGGCTCTGCTTTAGACATCGCTCCACTTACGGAGTCAGTGTTGCAGTTTGAAGTGCTGAGCCAACGTGGTGTTTTAATTCAAATTTCATCTGAGCTTTCTTTGATCCTTCTGTTCTTAAGAAAAATAATCACCATCTTTAGGGTTTCTCTACACTTCTTAAGAATTTAGATCAAGGGTAGGGAGACAACAGTTTTCTTGAATAAAAATGAAAGCAAAAAGGTGAAAAATGTAGATTTTCTTGGAGCAATCTTAAGTCCTTTATGTAGGATAAGGTCATGACATCTAAATTAATGCAATACAGAGTTCCCCATACTGTTGTCTGCACTCCTTAGATCTTAGGCTCACTACATGGAAGAAAGCAGGAGCTTGTCACCTCCCCTGTGAGCGGGAAGGGACTGCAGTGAGTAGGAAGTTACCGAGTGTTAACAGCCAAGCTGATGCAGAGGAGGTGATGTGCATCCCACACTGTAAGGCTGGAGCATATTGCGGCCTTCCTGTTCTAGGAGAGAAGTAATTCCTCCACAACTATATTTGTTGGATAGTAGCAAGACCTTTACCTAGAGGTGTAATCTGTTCCTTAGGGCTTCTGCTGAATTCAATTAGAGATAGGTTGTTGTTGTTTGGTTTTTTTTTTTTTCCTCACCATTTTCTTATCAGAAGCAATAAATAAAGATCAGGGATTTATCTAGCCTGGGAGTTTGACGAGATTCTCATGTTCACCTTTGGTAAAATAGGACTGGCACTTAGCATAGGATATATGTAATAGGTTTGAAATGTTTATAATCATATTAGATTTGGGAGAGAGATATGACCTTGCCCTCCCCTTCCCTATACTTTTCTATTTTTCTCACTACAAGAGCAGTTATTCTTGTTTCAGACTTTTCATGTTTAAGGAAACCACTAATTTATATAGGGTATGCTCAGAGGCTTAGCATAATCATTCCCAGAGTAACATGACTGTCTCCATTAGCATAATTTTGCCCTTACTCATTAAATGATTCATATTCTTACAATTTTTTTTAGGAGTCACAGTTCCCTACTTTATTAGATTTGTCTTTTCTGAAGAATTGTTCTAATTTTTTTAACCATTCCTTATTTTTCAATTTAACTTTCAGATGTGACGTGGGAAATTTGCTTTCTTTCTGAGTAACTTCCCCTAGTTGAAACTGTGACCTGAGTCACTATAAGTCATTCAAGGATAAAATAGAACTGAAGCCTACGGTTCTTAAAAGCTGTGCCCACCCGATTTTTCTATCATGTTTACCTTTCATTTTTGGTTCCTAAAGGATAGAGTTGCATTTTGATCTTTACTTCCTGCACTCTCACTGTTTCCTTCTAGCTGTTAACTAGTTCAGTTCCTAACTGAATCAGGAAATACATATTATTCCAGTTTCAAATTCTGCAATGTGGATGAGGGTATATAGATCTAAACAGAAGCTGAATGGACCACTTAGCAGATAGCAGTTTCCTGTATCTGCCTACACACAGAAACTCAACAGGGCTTAGCTGACACAGAATATGATAGGTTTCTTCAGGCGTGAAGAGTTGGCCATATCCTTTTTAGAACAGCTGCTACATAATTAACTCTTGGTTCCATGGTAGCCTTTAGGAAAGTGTCCCATAAGGGAAAAAAACACCCATTATATATATATATAATTTTTAAAAATTATTTGAGGATGATATCTGCAAAGAAAGTGTCTTGATTTGCATGCCTTTGAAAACCCTATGTCCCAAGAAACCAAATTAAACAATATGTTTCTGTTTCCTACGCACAGGACAGGTTAATTAAGGAAGGAGAAAGGAGATGGTGGAAATGCAAAACTGCAGTATTTCTTTCATTACTTCTTAGCTGTAGGGAAATGATCCCAGAAAAATAATGTCCTGTCTCTATATTCCATATGCAAAATACTATTATGTTTGCAGCTTTGTGTCAGTTGAATACGGGCAAACTCCTTTTCCCCAGTGCTAACACATTTCTGTGTGTTGTTCTTGTTTTTACATGGACAGAGATGTGACAGAGTTTTTGTTGTCCAAGTTAGAATGGTGAATGTTTTCTGGCAGTTTCCTGGTTGGAAGAAGGGGATGGAAGCTGTACTCCTGATTTTAACATGGTCCGGACTGGCATGTGCTTGACCTCAGGAAGTCCTCATTAATACTCACTGCTGCTGAATGACTGCCAACACTAAACTGCAGGGAGAGAATGAAGATTCATGCTGTCTAACTTCAGATACCTAAATTATGTTGGAAATATATACTCTGTAGAAAGGGATTTCTTCATCTGGAACTCTGTATTAACTAACTAAAAGCAGTAGACTTAGGTGGAGTCACTACTCTTGTTTACCAAAGCAATCAATAGCTCTGCCTCAATCACTGAAAGTGCAAAGAGTTTCACTGAAGCTGATAAATCATCACTGCATCTTTACCATTGCATAACTCCTTGTTATGCCCAATATGTTCAAAAAGCTAAAAGGCGCCTACAAGGGCAAGAAGTGACTTTTATCAGAAATGTTGATTTCTTTTTTAGCTCAGCCTGGAAAACTGGTGTGCAGATGTCTTTGAAGAGTTGGACTTGGAGCTTCAAACTGTTACATCGCCCAGCCATTTACTTTTCTCTCAGAACTTTTTTAAGTCTGTGAATGTATAAATTATGATACTCCCTCTGTCTTGTGACAATAAATGGCAATGTCATGGGTTTCTGTGGCTGGGTTTTGGTAGCAGTGGGGGACTACAAGGGTGACTTCTGTTAGAAGCTGCCAGAAGCTTCCCCTGTCCTATGGAGTCAATAATAGCCAGCTCCAGGACAGACTTCCTGCCACTGGCCAAGGCTGAGCCAATTAGCAGATATAGTAACGCCTCTGTGATATCATATTTAAGAACAGCTGAGGCCCTGCAGCCCGTGGTGCAGACCATGGTGGAGCAGCTGTGCCCCTGCAGCCCATGGGGGACCATCAGGGTGCAGACACCCCCTTGTGACCCATGGAGTAGCCCGTGCTGGAGCACGCAAATGCATGAAGGAGGCTGTGACCTGTGGGAGGCCCAGGATGGAGCGGGATCCTGCTGGGAGACCTGTGGCCTGTGGAGAGGAGAACCTCTGCTGGAGCAGGTTTTTGCCGGGTAGGACTTGTGGCCCCGTGGGGGACCCACACTGTTACAGCTCATCCGTGAAAGACTACACCCCCATGGACAAGTGACCCACGGGACAGAAGATTGGGTAGAACTGCTGTCCGAGGGGTGGACTCACATTGAAGAGGTCCGTCAAGGACTGTCTCCCGCGGGAGGGACTCCACAGAAGCATGGGAAAGACTCAGAGCTGTGGACCTCCTGTAGCCCATGGTGAAGACCGTGGTGATGCAGGTGTCCCCCTGTAGATCATGGAGGACCATCAGAATGCAGAGACTCCCTACTCCCCATGGAGGAGTAACCCCCAGGACAGCAGGTTGGGAAAAACTGCTGCCTGAGGGGTGAGCTCCTGTTAGCAGCGGCAGAAACAACAACTGACTGCAAACCCCATTTCCCGTCCCCTTTCATTGCTGGGGGTGGGGAGGAGAGAGAACATAGAAGGATGGAGGGGTGGGGAGAAAGTGTTTTTAAGAGTGTTGTATTTCTCACTCTTTGGCTCTTATCCTGTTAGCAATATATGTAAGTTCTATCCCCACTCTGAGTCTGTTTTGCCTGTGACAGTAATCAGTGACTTCTCCCAACTCTTATCTCTACTCATGAGTTCCTTAGCTGTTCTTTTTTGCCTCTCTCCTCTGTCTAGTTGCAGAGGGAGGGTGATAGAGTGGCTTTAGTGGGTGCCTGGCATCTGGGCAGGGTCAACCCACTACAGTTCCTTGAAGCAGGTTAACCTTTGAGAAGAATCTAACTGAAGAGACCTCTTAAACTGTAGTAATCCTCCATTCTACTTTCAGGATCCATAATCTTAAGGACTTCCAGCACTTGCACAAATTTCCCTCTTAGTGACATTGTGTTGAAAGACAACCCCAATGAAGCTTCTGATCTCCCTTTGAGTCCTTAAATTTTCTTACTACTATGAACTACTTCCTCCTGGCAATACAATTTTGCTTATGCTAGTCACTATTCTCACCCATGAAGTAAACACAGTTCATATAGTACAGCTGAGGTAATAATACATTTCTTTCTACCATCTACCATATTGTAAGATCTTTCCAGTATCATCAGAAGGCCCTTCCCACATGAAAAATGTGGGTGAGAATGTCCTTATATTGGGACATTCATGGCTTTAAAAAATGCTGCATTGGGAATGAGGTGACTATTATTACTCCATGAGAAATTGCTCAAAGGTATGGCCTTGTTAAATCTTTTGCATTACCTAAGCTTAATCAAGGTTGGGAATATAGTCCTTCTGAGGTCCCTTCTACTGACAGTTGAAAAGAAACACAGTTAGATAATGATGTAGTACACTTAAAGTCTGGGGTTAGATCTCTATCTCTGTATTGATGATGAGAGAGAATACAGTTGTTTCAATTAAGTGAGACGACTCTAGGCCTGAGTACTGAGAACTGAATAAAAAATTGCTGCAGAACTAATACCAATCACTGACTCATACTGCTTCTCAGAAAAGATATTAAAAGCCTGTATGTTTGTTTCTACTCTCATTTTTTTATTCATCAACCTATTTTCAAATAAACCCAAGAATTCAATGGATTATGCATTATTGTCTGACTGAAAAAAGAAATAATTGCTGCCTTATTTATCTTCCTTTATTGTTAAATGGATGTTCAGGACCAGATATAATTTAGTTTGTAAATGTTCTTTATGTTGAAGAGGATATTGGGAGTGGAGCTCCTCACAGTATCAAAGAACAATTTAAATTGGACTAGGGATCACCTATCCCAACTGCTTGCTCTAAACAGCTCCAGTCTAATCAGGTGCTCAGGTTCATGACTCAAAAAGTTTGTCATTCCCATCTCTGAGGATGGGAATGACACAGCCTCTCTGTGCAACCTGCTCACCATCTTGGTAGTTCCTTTTTTACCCTCCTTATACCAAATTGAAGTTTCCCATGTTCCAGCTTATGTCTGTTACCCTTGACTATACCTGAGAAGTTGTGGTGGTACCATCATTGGTAGTGTTCAAGGCCAGGTTGAATGTGGCTTTGAGCAACCTGAACTAGCGAAAGATGTTCCTGCCCAAGGCATGGGGTGGTTGGACTAGATGAACTTTAAAGGTCCCTTCCAACCCTTTTATACAACTCTGTGATTCTGTGATTTTATGATCCTTCCTCTCTGCACCTGTGAGAAGAACCTGGTTTAGTCTTTTCTGCACCAGTTTGTAATGTCATACACAGCATTTAAGGTATCTCCCTAGCCTTCCCTTCTTCAAACTGGAAAAGTGCAGCTCTCCTAGACTCTGCACATTGTAGGATCCAGCCTTCAACCACCTTGGTGGTCCTCTGATGGACTTGCTCCAGGTCTGTGGACAAGTCTTGTGCTGTGGCGCTCATAACTGGACACAGTAACTCGGCATCCCCAGATCCCTTTTTGCAAAGATGCTTTCCATCTGGTGGGATACCTGCCTGTACTGCTGCATACCCCTTTTTCCAGCTTGCCTATGTCCTTTTGAAGAGCAGTCCCGTCCTTCAGGGACTGCTTTGATGTTGTCTAGGAATTTGTTGAGAATGCATTCTGAGCCATTGTCTAATGTTTTTAATAAGGACACTGAATCATACTGGATCTTGTATTAAATTCAGGACACCACAGGTAATTTGTCAGTTGGACTTCGTACTGCTTTGCACCATACTTCAAACCCAAAGATCCAGACAACTTTCCAGCTGTGTTTTTTTCCACTTCCGCAGTCACTTCCTAGGCACATCTACCTGGAAAAAAATTTTTTGCACTGGGAAGGGGAAGTCTCTGCTTTGGTCATTCAAAAATTTTATGTACAATCAAAAATTTTATTTTCCCACTATTTTATACAAAGGTTTTTTTATTAAATAAAAATCAGTATATGTAATGCTCTTTTGGATTATTACTATCTTTGATGCAAAGAGCCCATATAAATATAGATATGGTTTAATATATCATGGAAATCCTCAAAGAGAATTGGATAAAGATGAAAACTACATGGGTTAAAGTTTATTTTAATTTATATATTTTTGGGGGTTTGGTTTTTTCCACACCTTTCTTGTAATAATATTTGCCATCTCCAGGGTGAAACACATTTGAGATCATTGGATGAAAAGCACTCAGTAGCAGCAATGACCTTTTGATAGCATGATGAAGAAAATGTTAAGTTTTTCCTATATTATTCTAATATTTCTTTCACAGAGAAAGAGAGGAAAAAAAAATGGACTCCTGAAAGGTTGTCTCTATTCTCATAAACTGAAAATCTCCTATTTCTTTTCTATGACAAGTACACTTTAAAGAAACAAAAGACCATGAGCTTCTTTTACAACCATTTAGCTGTGAACAACTCCCATGACAAATGAGTGCCTTAGGGAGACTCTGGAGTTAGTCACCAGAACCCCCTCTGTGACTTCCTTGATGACTTCACTTCTATTATTGCATATCAGGACTATAATGCCAGAGTGGCTGAGTAAAACACACAACAAATCCTTTACTCCCCTTACATACTGAGACAAGGTGTGCTATAACTCTTGTTAAGTATGAGATATGATTTCCTTGTGGCAAAGCCAAGCTACTTTCTTGGACTCCAGACATCTTAACTTCACAGAGGAAGTAACCCCTTTTTGTTCAGTGAAACAAATGGCTAAAACTGAGCCTACGTATAAGTAAGTGCCAACATTGGGGCATGACTCCATGGCATTTGGAAGCAAGCACTTGTTGACAAAACTACAGTTCATCTGATACCTGGCTAGGCCAAGGCTAAGAAATACTGCTGGTTGAGTACATTTTGACCACTGCCACAGGCATAGGAAATGTTGTTATGTGTTGTTATTGTATACATGTTTATTGTAAGCTAACAAACACAGAATCACATGTTAATGAACAAAATAGAGATTGCTGTATCGAAACAAGTCCGCTGTCCTTGTTCTGTGTTTGTTTGTTGTGTGCACTAATTACAATTGCTTTGGAAGAAAGCAAAAGTAAGCTTGCAGAACAATTATGCCATACATAAATCCACAAAAACATTCCCTCTTAGTGGTCATTATGTAGCTAGATTATATCCTGAAACAGGGGGGATTAAATCCTAGAAAGTTGAATTCAATCTTAAAAATGTGGATTTGTGTATTATGCATCTTTACTGCATGTACATACCTTTCCTGACTCCTGTAATCTTCCTTGATGTTGCAACACACTGATAATGAAAAATGTGGAGGGAGCAGAAGGAGAAGAGTGAATGTTTATTCACATCACTTACCTTCTTACTAGGTAATGGAGCTGTAACAGTGAAGAGGTTTGCTTCCCTGGGCTCCTTATACTGTTAATGGAGACAAATGGATTCCTCCAGAGGGGGACTCAAGGTGGAAGCACCACTTTGTTGCTCTGACTCTTTCCAGGGTGTTATCCTTTCTCTCTCTGTTGGTTTCACAGACAACACAGAAATATTAACCTGCTACCTGGAGCGGTCACTCCCACAGGTGACAATGACTTCCACAATGCAATATCGTTTTCCAGTTTCCTCTGTGTGTGTAAGAAACAGGGTTATGGACTGAATTTTTTCCATATTCACTAAGGGCTTTTGGAGGATGAAGAATAAGGGTAGCAAGGTGAGGGGTAAATGCTAAGAAACAACAACTGGAAATGAATTTATTTGTATTTATTTGACTTGACTGCCTATATTGCAACTCTGTTTTCCAGATTTCAATAACAATCCCATATGGTCGTGGCTGAACCATCTCCTGCTACTTTTACTGACTTTTTAATATCTAACAGAATGCTTTGAATCAATATAGCCAATAAGATGTCTCGGTGATGTTGTAAAAAGTAATGAATGATTAAATAAACCTAGAGCTAAAAATGGATTTTTTAAAGATTTTTAATCTTACCCCCTTTCTGTTGCTGGATTTGTACTGCTACTTAGTACATCCAGTGGCTGTTTAAAAGCATGGTGCAGGTAAGCCTGTGTTTACAGTGATAGCTGGGCCCACATATGCCTGGCTTTGTGTATTGGCTCCATGTGATTAATTGTAACACAACATACTTCCACATTTGGAACCCTCCAGGTAACCCTGGCTGGTTGTATACCTGCCATAACCTGTTGAAAATGACTGCAAAAAATGTTAGGTAGTGGCCCTGTGAGTCCCTGGTATTTTGATTCATTTTAATTGTTGGATGTAGAGGGATTGCTGAAAATGAGCTAAGTACAGAAATAAAGTAAGCCAGTCTCAGGTACTAGGCAGCATTTAACACTCCTTTATCTATATGACCACATAATCATTGGGGCTAATCTCAGTTTCTGTTTTAAGTAGAAGTAGATCCGTCACCACTTTTTCAGGAGCAGTCCTTGAAGCATTTATACATCTCTGGGGGTGAAACTGTTACAAGTTAATCAATGAGGTGCTCATGGCTTCTTGTATTAAGACTAATGAAATGTGAAAACCCTAGCTGCAGTTCCTGTGGGTATTGGAGGTAGACAGGGGATCTCAGAGAATGGAAAAGGATGTGTGGTTCCCAATAACAGCTTTCCCCATTATGCTTTTTTCATGTTTACTCCTTCAACATAGTTGCATCCTCTTCATCCATTCAGTGAAATTTGCTCATTCTAGAGAAGGTAAAAACCAACCCTACTTGGTCATTTGGAAAAGCGCTGTTTTGATGGGAAGTGCAGCCCACCAGCTAAATCAGAACCTTCATATTAAGCTTTGTCTTTCTGGGTAGCCCTCTGCTCAGTTTCAACCAATGCCAACCTACTCACAATAAACTACTTAAGGAATCTAGTATTTGGTCACCCTCTTTTCTGTTTATACATGTGTCATACTTCAGGATTGGGTATAGTGAAGCCCAGAGACTCAAGAAAACACCCTATTTCTTTGAAGGTCTTTTCTTACAGCATATGATGACCTCTAATCCTTTTTTGGAGCTTCAAAGCTCTCTGCTTTTATTACCCTTCCCACTCCTGTTGCCCTTTTAGAGTTCCTTGCTTAACCAGCCAGCTTACTCACCCCTTCTATAGCACCAGAATCCCAAAGATTTTCTGTGTCATTCGCAAAGGTGTGCCAAAGAAGGCACTGTCAACTTTTTGTCAGCATTAAAGGGAAATCTCTTCACTGCCAAGTTTAGCTCAAGGTCCAAAGCCACTAAAGCAGAGCCATAGTGGCTATGGTGCCTTATGTCTGCAGTCACTGAATTCCAACCACCATTTCACTCTGTATTTCTGTGCTTTCAAATCCCTTGATTTTTGTTTGGATGGCATTATCTGTGAATATGAGTATAAATGGCAGCATTTATGTATTTCTGATTGAACTGTAAGTAGATTAGACTAAATCAGAAACATTCTGAGAAAAATGAAGAAATATTTATTTTCAAGGATACACATGAAAGTTCTGCTCTGTAGAATATTTTATGACTAATTCAAGGAGATTTTCTTTTCCCCCACACACTAACTTTTCCCCTACACTCTACGTTCCCAAGATGTTTGTCACCTTCTTGTTTTCCAGAAGATTTTCCTTTCTGAATTACCATTATGTTCCTCAGCAGCAGCAGCAGCTCAAGAATCCAGTAATGATAGTAGAATGTTGCAAATACATGGATTTCTGTCTGAACCTTCACATTTTCTATGCTGTGTTCATTTTTTTTGAATGAAGTAAAAGTGAAAAAAAAGTAGAAAAGAATTTTCTTAAAAGTTGCTTTGGCTTTATAATTTGGAACCTTACCACCATTACTGTAGCCTGTCATACAAGAAAGAGAGAAAGAGCAGTCTTGGGTAAAGACTGTAATGCAAGTTCCTCCAGTAACTGAGGATTTTTTCTCTTCAAATTGTCTTGCATTGTATTACAATGTTTGCTTCTACAATCATAAATTCAAAGCTGTAGGACCACTTTCAAATATACTACTCCAGAAGAGTAAATGTCTACTAGAAACTTTGTACTGGTGAAATGAGGTGAAGAATGAATACCATTTACCAAAAGTCAGTCGAGGAATTCAGTGATGGAGCAAAGTTCAGAAATATGCAACCTCTAATTGAATGACTGTGTTCACACCACACCTTTGTCTTATGATAATAGTAATGCTTATTACTTCTACCATTTTTCCTTTGAGTAGCTGCCAAGAATCTTACTTCACAGTCTGGGGACAGCAGAGACTGTGTTCTGCAATTAAAAGTTAGGGAGTTTTTAATGAGAGCTTCAAGGCTGATTCATAGTTCAAAGTTATGCAGAAGGTTTCTTTTTCTTTATTTATTTTATAATTTTTTTTAAAATCAAAAGCAGGTCATTCATTTTTATCTCAGACAAAAATATGATAAAGGCTAATTCATTGGGTGGGGAGAAGGAATGTAGGGAGTTACTGATGGAATTTAACTAAAAAAAAATTTAGAAGTCTAGTATTTTATTTCATTTCAGAAATGGAATAAATCTTATAAAAGGTCTTTCACAATTTCTCCTTGAAGATATTGCAATGTGATAATGATGCCATGCCCTTGCCCAGCCAATTTCTTGATTTGTTCAGGTTATTCCAATAATATCTACATTTCACGGGACAGTATTTACATTCAAATCTTCCCTGAGATTTGTCATGCCCTGTTGTCATCATGTTTTCTCCTGTGTCACCTTCAAGGACCGATAGGGCATGAAAATCTGTAGGAATAAACAGGACTTGAAATCCCCAGTGAAAGAAGCTGCACCTTGGTCCTGTGGGGAACTGAGGAGTTCTTTCACTCCCGCTGATGTCATTAGCACTGCAGGATATTCAGCATTTTGGGCAGGATGCTCAGTGCCTAGCAGAATTAGGATGTAATTGCCAATTTCAAGCCTATGTAAAGGACTGTGTCTCAGGCCAGGAGAAGGAAGGAAGTAACAAGCTGGTCACAGAAAGTTGTATACAAACATCACCAGTTGTTTTTGTAGAAGTATATGTCTCTTTGGAGAGGAACCTTTTCATTTCTAAAGACTCCTACCCCATAATATGCTGAAAAAGAAGGACAGCTATCCTCAAGAAACACGTGTTCTCTCTAGTTAGCATGTTTTATTCCTAGAAATGGAAAGGAGTACCGAGAATAAAAATGGCTGTGTTTAATCAGATTAAATGGATATCTTATTAGTTATTCAACAACATTTGAATCTTTCACAAACTGAAAGAATGGACCTCTAGTATAGCTCAGGAAAAACTGGGAATTTATAGCTGAGATCAGGGATAATGGGGGAATTTTAGAGGATAAGGATGGGTCTGGGACAGACATGAGAGGTTAAGAAGACAGTGATTAGAAATTATAGTGTAATGGGTCCCCTAACAAGGCATAAATACTATAGTGTCTGTCTTTACAGTCAGGGACAGTTGCATTCAGAACAGTTTTTTTGCTAATTAACCAGCCAGATCAGACCATGTACTGGCAAGATGTTTGAAATATCCTTTAAAGAGACTTTAAATTTATGGAAACATATTTTGCAACCACAATACTCAGTTTGTGGGGGTGAAAGATAGGTGCATACATATGAAAGGCTATGAAACTGAACAAACAGTTCACTGAAAGGTTGTTTTTTTCTGTTTGTTTGTTTGTTGGTTTTAATTCTGATTTTAAAAAATATTTTATATTTGAAAGCAAAACTATTTCTGGAGGTGTAGGATTTCCTCATTCTCTCAAATAATCTTATAAATTTACCATGTTTTCAAGACAGCAAGAAGGATTTCTAGAATACAGAAGGATAGAATTTGTGGTTAATTGACATTTTCCATTTATAATAGTGTAATGAATGTGCTAACTTTGTTTATATTTAATGGACAATAAATTACCCCCAACATCTTCAGTGTAAGTCCTCATTAAAACTATGCTATGGTCCACCCATAACATCGACCTCTGTCCACAACCTCACTGGCAGCCTGCCTGCCAGCTCTCACTGCCATCACTCTAAGCATCAGTGCATATTTCAAGATAACCTTACCCTATGTGTTCATAGAGAATACAAGTATATTTTTGTGATGTATGTCCAACAGGAAGAAATTGCATGGTCTGACATAAGAATGTGACAAGAGTAACTACAGGCAAGAAAAGATCTTGAGTAAAGCCCCTCTAATTTTTTCCATTCTTAGCCTGCAGGCTGATTTCCCTTCTGCTCGTTATAGACTATGAGAAAGGAGGAACTCAATACCCTACTGACAACACCCTTCCCTCACAGCTGGTCCCTATCCCAGAAGGACAAAAAAGGATTACTCTTGTAATATCTTCATGTTGATATCAAATGTTGTGAGCACACACAAAAGTTCTCCTCAAATCAAAAAGAAAAGGTTGCCCAAATTTCCCACTGCTGTCTAAGCACACATTTGGTCACTAAAGTTGATCTGTACTGCCAAGTGATGTGTAAGTCCTGAAGCAGACCTATGAATGCTAAGCCCCTAATCTGTACATTTCCCTTCTTTATAGACAGCTGGATGCAGTGTGTATTGATTCAGAAGCATGCCAGAGGTCCTTGCAAAGTAAGGTCCTACAACTTGACCTTTCTACTCCAGGAATACTGGAGGACAGACCCCACTCCAGTCCCTAGGAATCAACACTGAGGGTGGGAGGGAGGCTGAGCCACTGCACATAACTGAACCACACTCACTTCTTGATGCAGATGCCATACAAGATGGTATTTAAAAGTAACCGATAGTCAAAATTAGTAAATGCAATTTGCACAGCCCCAGCACTTGACTGCTTGTCAAAATTCCCTTTGGTGGGCATTTGTTCAGAGGCAGAGCCAGTTTTTCCCAACTAGGTCATGTTACACATCCCAACATTAGCATATTTCTATTAAAACATGTTATTTTGTTCAATTATGACATTTTTCTTCATTCTTAGCCTGAAGCAATATTTGAGATATCACCCGAACACTCCATAATTGTAAAGATATACCCTACACATTGCACTGAAAAACTGTAAGACTTGAAGACCGTACAGACTACTCAAGCATTCTATTCTTTGAGTACAGTATAGAGAATAATTACGGTTTCTCATATTCTCAGAGTAATTAATTTGAAGAATTTAATTATATTTTTCATATTAATTATTAATGTATTATTCACCCAGCATAGTCAGTTCATAATTCATAGATGCATTAGTCAAGTAATTTAGTTGATGAATTTCATAGTTTTGAATAAGCTATTCAATATTTTAAATTATTCACTCAGCTCTAGGAGTATCTGTTGACATGAATTTCAGTCATAGTATGGCAACTTCTTTTTTTGCATGGCTTGTGAACACCTGATATTAAATCCAAATAAAATGCTGTCCAGCCCTGTAATATGTTTTTATGTAACGTTACTTTACAAATAAATGATAGTTTAATCTTATTAACAAGTTGAAACTGGGGACCTGTATGACTGTTCGCATCTAAACTTCGGTTTTCTTACAGAATGTCCTCATAAACTAAGGGGCTTATTTGCAACATATCCCCCTCATTTAAACTTACATAGAATCCAGTCCTCATATTTCCCATTTCACTCTGATACTAGAATTACACTAATGATGACATATCCATTTATCACTCTATGAGTTTTGTCATTAGTTTTATGCTCAGATAATTCTGTTTATATCAGGAAACTTCTAACCATGGTAGAAGAGAACAGAAGTAAGGTTTCTACGATATGTTGCCAGTTCAGCAGGACAAGTTAGCTTAGCCTGAACAGCAAGCATACAAGTGACTTAGAAAATTTCAAGGGAAAATAATGTGATCACACTGGGAGCAGCACCTCTGGATATATATCAGGTAACAATTTTCTTCTGGCAGAGGAATAACACACTGGATCATTTATCAAATCATTTCTTATCTAGATTTAGTGATGATATCACACAAGCAGGGTCAATAATATTGGTAGAAAACCAGAAAAGAATGCATATCTCTACGTGTAGTTTTATGTGTTTGGGGTTTATTTTAGTCAGAAAGAGCCTTGCATGAGAGTATATAAATAAGTCAATTCTAAGAAATAACAGAGCAAGTGAGTGCAATATGCATTATTTGTAATATTTCTAGGTCCCTTATTTTGCGAAAAAAGTTATTTCTAGTAATTATTTTTATTTATGATGGCATTATTTTTCTGAGAAATGCTGGTCCTGTATTCCAAAACATTGCAATCACTTTAATAGCATTCAAATGATTTTTGAAAAAGGTTTTAATGGTAAACATGGTGCTGTAGAACTGATCTTTGTATTATAATGCATGGTTTGAAATTTTCTTCCCTCTACAAAACTCAGAGAGGTTTCTTTTTAACACCTCTAAAAATAATGTTGCTGTTTTTTCAAAAGAACCCTGTATTTAGACTATATTTATTCCAAGTTCTCTGCATATTAATGGTATCACATTTACCATTTGTGTATTGCTGTTTCACACAACCTCAGTGACTATGTTAAACCCAAAACACAGAGGTATATGCCAAACCTTTCATGATTTCCAAATCCATCATTGCCATACAATATTCTAAAAGAAAAGTCTCCAGCTACAGATTGCTTCTTTCAGTGAAGGAAGTGTTTCTGTTTTGGGTTGTTACCTTGCTAGCAGGCAGCCCATATGGTGCTAAATCTTGTAAACTAACTATAACTAGGTATAAAATTCATAGGGAAAAATGTAATTTATCACAAGTGCACAGCTGGTGTATGCTTCTAAGTGGTTGTTTCCTAATCTGATACCAACCTGTTCACAGCCCTGGTATAAAATCAATAGCAAATACCATGCATGATTCCCTGAGAGATTAACCATTTATTCTAGTCGTGAAGAACAAATGAAGGTTAAAGCAAAGTATCTGTTTTAAGAAAGGTGTGTATGTGCACATGAAGTGAAATGAAACAAAATAATCCTCTTATAGATTAATTTATATTAACTGCAATAACAACATAGGATGGTTTGTTTGTTTTAATTATGTTTGTATTTTAAAGCAACAGATTTTCAAGCTCAGATTTACATGCAGTTTGTTTTCTGTGTGTTCCCAAAACTGCTTCATAAGTGATTTACATTTTTCTTTTCCCCAGATGTTTCACATTTTCTTTGCTCTTTTCTTTAGTTGCAACTAATGTCTCAGGGAGAACTGCCTGGGGCAGATTGAGCATAAACACAAAACTCCGCAGTGGTAAAAAATACAGTGAGTGAAATTGTCAAGCCGGTTCTTCCTGGCTCACAGCTGTAAAAGCTGTGGATGGTTTAATGTGTGCATGTGCAACGGGGAGGAAGTGAGAGATCAGAGTCGTGGTGAGCAGCAGCAAGGGTGAGAAATGAGTGGGAGGAGAGAAAGAGAGGAGTGAACTGGTTTGGGGTGGGTAGAGGGGCACGGCGAGGGTGTGTGTCCAAGGCACCTGGACTGGAATTGGGGGAGAGATGCAGGCTGTGTGTGCTGCATGCCGGCCTCTGAAAAGCAGGCCTGGGGATGAGCAGAACTGCCACAAGATTTTGCCACATTATTAGGGATTGACTGTGCTGGCAGCCACTAAAAGCCTAAATCTTTAAGTATAATACAGCAGTTAGCCTTAGATGTGGTAGAACCTAACAGAAAGCAATGATTCAAATGAGTCAAATTCTCTTCTGTTTTGTGTGCAGATATGTGATATAATCTTAACACCAAGACTGCCTGTCTGCCTGCAAAGCACTAAAAAAGATGCTAACATAATTTTACTGAAATCAAGCATTTCTCCTGTGATCCTCAGATTCTTTTCAACCCCTGTATGATGGTGCTTCTTAACCCCTTGTAACAGCTTGTCTTCCTCCTTTATCTATAAGTTGGTTGCAATTCATCGTTTTGCATTGTAGGTAGTTTGTAAAGGATTTTACAATGAAAGACACTAGTGGTGATTTTACTTTAGCCTAATTCCATCAACTGCAGAAGTGCTGCTCCTAGTTTTGCTGAAACAAGATCAGAATTTGACCACAAAACACCTCAGTGAGAACAGTATTATTTATAGTTATTTTGTAAAAGGATAAATTGAAACACTGGTTTTAAGTGACTTGCCTTCTCAGTGCCATAGCAGAGACCTGAATTGAATGAATCCAGATGTCAATGTCCTTTTCTAAATGACAGATGAACTCTGCAATCAGGATTGTGTTAAGACGGAAAAAATATACTAACACCCATGGACTTATAAAACCAATTTAAGTCAGGGAAGAGTCAGATCTTTGCCTACTTTCCATGAGCAGAAAAGCAGTACTTAACTGCTTCTTTTTCTGCAGGTGTGTAAACTGCTTAGGGGATAGGAAAAATCATCTTTGGAAAGAGGAGTTCTGCAGATTTGGAGACTGTCCTGTAACAGAAAGGCATTTTTTTCCCTCTCACATCTCTGGAGCATAGAGTTAAAAAAAAAAAAAAGGGAAAAAAAAAAAAAAAGGAAGAGGAAAAAGAGAAGTCCCAACGAAAAACATATACCAAGTTTAATTTCATATTTTCTTTTTTTACTCCATTTGTAACTTTATGTTATAATTATAAAGGTTTATTGTAACATTTTAATTGTTTATTCATTGATCTGAAACACTGAATGAAATTCCTTTACTGGGAGCATTGCAGTAAAATTACAACACACAGGAGACAGATCAAGCTTGTAACACTGGTAGTCTCGTGGGTGCTAAAATATCTTTCAAGTCAACACATTTGCTGATGGGCAATAAGAGAGAAGACAAAAGTAACTCCAGTCCTCTGCTATTTTTAGGGTCCCTGTGGTTGTCTATATACTTTTTTTCGTGTAGTCTCCTTTATCAGTCATGAAGCTAACTGAGCTCAGCTCCAGCCTTGGGGGCATTATTTCAGGCTGTCATATGGATACACTGTACTGTGAAATGCTGCATACCCATTGTGAAAGGTGGTCAGCAGAGACAGTGCAATAGGGGTACTGTCATGTCTGAGTTTTATACTGCTTATTCCCTTTACAGGTGTAATGTCAAAAGTTTGATGCACTTTAAAGACTATGTTGGATTTTTTTAAACTGTTTTGCAGTAAGAAATTTGATGCAATGGATACCGAGAAGAGCTGACAAAGAAGTTATTTGATGTTCCTTTTAAGCCTGTGGAAAGTCTGCTCTCAGACTGTAATTTCCTGGAATTTATTATTCACAATTATTCACTGTATTTTGTTTTGGCAAATCTTTTTAACTCTGTTTCGATCATGCACAGTCTTCCATGAATAATCATCATTTCAGACTGGAGCTGTTGTGATAGGTCAAAAGAGAGATATGGCATTGTCATGTTTGTGACTGCAAATGGAAGAAACCTCTTCTAGTGCAGCATTTGCAAATGTGGATATAAAATCTGGCACCTGTAAATATTCATGTTCATACACTTACAGCTATGCTTTGGGCTTGATACAAAGCCACTAGAGGTAACAGAAAGAGTGAATATTCATGTTGGTAAAACTTAATTCCTAGATGGTTTAATGAAAGCAAATGTAAAGAGAAAGCAATATAGGTAAAAATGCATTAATATCACTAAATTTTCACAGAAAAAAAAGGTACTAGATATTACAGTCAAATATTTGTGGGGTGTTTTTGCTTATATGTCATTGAAATAGCACACATGCATGCAAATATGATTACAGTCTCCCTTTTAGGACTTTCTTTCCAAAACACAGAAGTTCTGCTCCTTAAAAAAGAGAAGTAAGGAAAAAGCTGGAATTCCAAAATATGTGAAACAGGTCCAGCAGCAATGAAGCACTTATTTTTTTTTCTTTTTCTGTGTATAACAGAAAACTGAAAATGTTGGAAAGTGTTATTTTATTTAGCATACTTTCCCACAAAGTTCAACGCATAATACAAGCAGGAGTTATCAGCTCCACTGAGATTAGTAGTGCTTTCATTTTCTCTTACGGTGTTCACATAATATCCCACATATGTGAAATTATGTACATCTCAGTCCTCTAAATTGACCAAAAAAAAAGAGCAACACAACCAAAGAAGAGTGCATCTGGTGGGTTTGGGTCAGCTGTTACTATTTTGTTGATTTTTTTTTCTTTAAAAGAAAGGTAGAAAAATAATTTTAAGAGTTAAATAATCTTGGATGGTGTTAAAGGACAAATGCAGAAATTTCTGTGTAAGGCAGAGGCTGAATTTGGGAGTTGCTACCTTTTGATCCTGACATTGGTTTTGCTTGACTTGTGTTCATTCAGTGCCATGTAGCCAACTTCATACAACACTGCTGTGGTGCAGCTTCCAGGTATGGGCATCCCAAGCTGCCTGTAAATTGAGCTCAGTTCTTTCATGAGAAAATGAGGTGTGGGTTTAGAATATCAGTCATACAAGACCATAAAGCTTTATAGTATGCAAAACTCTATCATCAGTTCTTCTGCCAATGGCCTAATTTGTACTCAACACAGAGTATTTGTATTCTAAAAGTCAGACTTGATAACCCTAAGCTTTGTACCTGATCTACTCTGTTTCAACTTCCAGACATGAAGAATAAAGTACAAGTGTTACCACTGAATTAGATGGTTGTGATTAGACAGTGATGGTAACTCTGTAAGTTTGAAGGAACAGTCTTCTCATTTGCCCTCCATCTGTAGGGCTCTAAAAGCGTTCAGAGAAGAAAGCAGATTTTTTCTTTCCCCATCACTGCCTTCACCACTAGCTTTATAAACTGCATGACAGCATTTTTTCCTGAATATTTTGGTAGCTTTTCTTCCAGCAGGTGTTGTTTTGCATTGACAAATCTGAAGGTCAGCACTGGGCAGGTGTGAAGCTGCAAAAGGAATAGTTGCTGTAACTGACAGCAAGCAAAGCAACTCTTCTTTATGGGTCCTGATTAGAAAAAGGAGTTTTGTATAAACCATGGACAATTGTATTGAACTCTAAATAATGTGAAATGGTTTTTGGTTCTCCCAAAGTCCTTGAAGTTTGAAGTGAGAGGAAGAACTGTGTGCTATTCCTAGCCTTCATTCTAGTTCAGAAATACCTTTCATCTCAAATTGGGACAAAATGTTACAATTTCTTTCAAGATACCATTTCTAAATCATTTCACCTCAGAAATATGCAAGTAGTCCCATGACTTGTATCATTTTTTTAAAAGTAGAGACTTTCTTTTAGACTTGTTCTGACTTTTCTATAATCAGTTACGTATAATAAGGTTTTGGTTGGATGTGATAAATGTTTATAAAATCACAAACCAAACCAGTTGCTTAAACAAGGTTCTTTGACCTTGTCAAAATCAAGTGTTTCAAAAATTTTGCTTTAAAAAACTTGTTTATCTGTATATTCCAGAAAATGTTTAATGTAATTTATTCAGCATTCTACAATGGAAAAATGTTCTACCTGTAAAAATAGTAGATCAGCTTTAAAAAAACCCTTAAATGAAAAATAGAGGTTGTACAATATTTTCAGAGGGCCTGAGAGATATAGTAGGTCAAACTATACCACTGAAGTTGGCTGTAATTCCATCAATTACTATAACATGACTAGTGTTCTACCCTGTACTTATGAAAACATTATATAATTGATAACCCAGAAAACAGCAAATATAGATATATATATATACATACACAGAGTCAACTGAAGATGCTGTACACCAAAGTGCAGCAGCTAAGCTTGTGGTTATTGCAGTCCAAATGCACAAATGAAACTTCAGTATTTGTATTTTCAGTCCATCATGACAAACTATAAACTAAGTCTGATAAGCAATGCCCCTTTATGGCTAGTTAGGATGCACAGTTAGGGTGGATCAGAATAAGACACTGATTTCATTTTGATTTCTACCCTTATACCCACAGGACTTCAGTTTTAGCATTGTTTGCCTTTGCTGTAAAGTTCATTTCTGTTTCAGCATCTGCTCATGGACAGGAGTCTGCTTCTGCTCCTTGTATGGTACATCCATTGCTGTTTCACCACTATGCACATTTATTTGCTACTCCTACTTGCTTTCTGCAACAGCTATGCTCTTTCTGCTCATGTCTGCTGTGCCAAATTAATATCTACATATAGCCAGGCCTCTGCCTCAAGCATTTAATTTGTTCTAGAAGGAATTGTCTTCATTTGGTCTTCATTCTAAATTAATCTTCTCACACAGATCTGTTGTGATAATCCTACTTTTTCTTCTGTAATGTATTTAAATTACAAATACAGAAACTGGACAATAAAGTAAGAAGAAAGGTCAAAACCAATAAAATAAATTAATTTCTTATAATTTTTTGACTTTTTTTAAAAATCTACTTCTGATGAGAGGTAGGTGGGAGGAAATTTTCTTGTTTCTTATTTAATGTCCAGACATTTGACATTTGTAAGTGTTTGCCAAGCTTCTCACGGGGATTCAGACGCATATCACAAATCCTACTGATATTGATAATTACATAATCAAATTATATCATCAAATCTTTGCACAAATATTTGAAAATATAAGTAGAAAATATCTATTATTCAGGGTAATTTCCCCTCTTTTTTATTATTTTTGTGGGGTTTTTTCACTTGGTCATTTTGTTATTAGAATATTTCTCCTGCAACTTCCAGATCAATATCACAGAATTAAGAGTCTTTTTGTAACAAACTTCCTGTACTCTGTTCAAAGACCACTTTTAAGTCTGTCCAGAATACCTTCTCCAGTTTTAGTTTTTAAATTTTTTTTTTTTTTTTTTTTTTTTTTTTTTGCTAGAGAAGCTGTTTGTTACTACAAGGTTCTGGTGTTGAACAGATAAGCTTTCATCCAACACTAGATGCTTCAAGTGCACCTGTGGCTTCAAGTGCATCTGAGGTTAGCTCCAAGAGAGGATAAAAGTGCACCAACCAGGATCATCTCTTTCAATAACTCCTGCTCACAAAGGAAATTCCCTGAGATAGCAAATCAGTGTCAGACATCTCACTGTAAACCAAAGAAATAGCCTCTTGGGTTAAAGCTACTTAGTCATGCAAAGGATGGTGTTGAGATAAATCTGTTGATGCTATTTGCATTAAAATGCTGGAACATTGTGGCTACAGGTAGGATTGAAAAGTGGATATTGCTAGGACTTGTTTTCTTGTTCCCAGGTTAGCTGACACGGTCTGGACCCCTTACTATTGCTAAATTCTCTTATCTTCAAGGCAACCTGCTAACAACCAGGTTACAGCCTGGGGACATGAGGAGAAGAAGTCCTTGCTTGGTGTTTGCTCCCAAATTTTGTCCAAGAAATGTTTGAGAAAGGCCTCATTTTCTGGGCCAAAACTATGCTAATGAATGTTCAATTATGAACAGAATATGAACAATGAAATTCTTAAGAGTACCACTTAGTTTATTAGAATATATGTTCCTTATAATTATATCGTTAAAAAAAAAGATCATTTTTTTGGGGAATAAGGTGTTTCTTAGCACAAGCTTTCCATTCCATGAATCGCTTTTTACAGTCAGCTTCCTCTTTATATGGTGTCTGCAGAAAGCAAATAGCAATAAGTTCACATGAAGAACATTGTACTTATTATTCCCTATAATATGTTATATAAAATGTGTGATTTTACCTATGCATCTTTAGAAGTTTCTGAAAAAGAAAAGCAGCCCAAAATCTGCTGGGAATATGGTAATTAAGAGATGTGATGGTAATGCTAATGAAGATGTTCTAAGGCTGACATAGGAAGGAGATGTCTTAATTTTCCACACTACTATGAGGCCTTCCCTTGCCCAGTCACAGCAGAGAAAAATCAAAAGAAATTGAGATAGAGAGAGACTCTACCCATTGTGGGCTAGGAGTCGGCTCTGTGTCTAATATTTGCAGTCAACAATGGCACAAAGCTAAAGCAGATCTCTGAGACTTCTCTTGAGCATACCAGATCAGAGACAGACTTTCTAGGCTAATTAGTAAACCTCAAACACTTGTAATGATGAATTGTTAGCAGCAGCCTTAGAAATTTATTTTTCATTTAGGGTGTTTGTATCTTTGTTCTGTTACTGCAGATCTCTGTTTTAAGTAAACATGACATTTAAATCTTGTCTAGTAATAAAGCACACGCTGAATAACCTGACAAGACATTGCACTTTTAACAAATAGAATCACAGAATTACAGAATGGATAAGGTTGGAAGGGATCATACTGGGTTACCTGTATCAACCCTCCTGCTCAAGTAGGCTCATCCTAGAGCACATGGCACAGTATTGTGTCCAGACAGTTGCTGAATATCTCCAGTGAGAGAGACTCCACAACCTCTCTGGACAGCCTGTTCCAGGGTGTGGTCACCCGCACAGTAAAGAGGTTCTTCCGCATATTCAGGAGGAACATCCTGTGCATCCATTTCTGCCCATTGTCTCTTGTCCTACTGTTTGGCATCATCAAGAAGAACCTGACATCCTCTTAACACCCTCCCTTCAGATGCTCTGATGTGATTCCCACTCAGTTGTCTCTTCTCAAGGTTGAATAGGCCCAGCTTGCTCAGCCTGCCCACGTGAGAGAGACGCTCAAGTCCCTTAATCATCTTTGTAGCCCTCTGCTGGATTCACTCCAATAACTCCATGTCTCTCTTGCACTGAGGAGCCCAGAACTACCGATGTGGCCTCACTAGGGCTGAGGAGAGGGGAAGGATCACCTCTCTGTACCTGCTGGCAGTGCTTTTCCTAGTACATCCTGGGATACTATGGGCCTTCTTCACCACAAGGACACACTGCTCGCTCATGGATATCTTGTTGTCCACCAGGACCCCCTGGTCCTTCACAGAGCTGCTTTCCTGAAGGACAGCCCCGAGTCTGTCCTGGTGTGTGGGGTTATTCCTTCCTGGGTACAGGGCCCTGCATTTGCCTTTGTTGAACCTCAGGCAGTTTTTCTCTGCCCATCTCTCTAGCCTGTTGAGGTCCTTCTGAAGGACAGCACCACATTCTGAGTACTGACCACTCCTCCCAGCTTTGTGTCATTAGAAAACCTGCTGAGGAGGCATCTGCCCATTCATGCAAGTCATTGATGAGCAATTTGAAGAGTACTGGGCCCAGTATTTAACCTTGGTGGACATCACTAATGACAGGCATCCAACTAGATCCTGTGCCATTGATTACAGCCCTCTGGGATCCACTGCTTAGCCAGTTCTCAATCAAACTCTCTGTCCACTCATCCAGTATACACTTTCTAAATTTGTCTGTGAAGATGTTGTGAGAGACAAGTGTTGTTCTTCAGGATGGAGGACGTGATTCTTGAATATTAACTAACTCTCTTGGACTTTTCTTTCCCGCAGGACCTGTTATCATGAATGTCCCTAAAGAGGAGGAGTTAACTCTCCTGCAGTCCATGGTTACAATATTGCTGCCTTGCTTTCCCCTCACCTAATGCTGAACTCCACAGTATCATAGTCAGCCAAGGCTGCCCCCAACTTTCACATCTCCCTGTTTGTAAGTATAATATTGAGCCTTGTGGGATCGTCTGCTACCTTTGTCAGAAGGTTGTCACCAATGCTTTCCAGGAGCCTCCTGGACTGTTTGTACTTCTCTGTGTAGTTTCTCCAACAGATGTCAGGGTGGTTAAAGTCCCCCACAAGAACCAATGCCTGTGACTTTGAGGCTGCTTCAAGCTGCCTGGATTGGACCTCTTTTGCCATGTCCAATACCTGAATGCATTTATACACAGTACTCAGATGCAAAAAAGATGGGCCTTCACCTAGTTACGTGTGTGTAGGAGCAGGTAACAAAGTTTTGTAGTAGATGACCTGTTTGAAATCAGTGCTAGCCAGGCAAGTTTCTTTGGCAGCAGGATCTTAAGGAGAGGGTTTTCAGATATATTGGTGGCTTTAAAAATGCACTTAAATAATTTATCTGTGTATCAGATGTTGTTTAAAGTATGGTGTGTCGGGTTACTATGTGGCTTTGAGGGGACTTGCAATTTTTCATCTCTGAAATTAAAGGAAGACAAAATTTTATCTGCTGCTGGTTAGCTCCTAAATTTGTTCTAAGGACCTCTCCTTTTTTCTTTGCTCTTATTTCCTCCCAGCCTGTCCTAACAGTCTTGAACTGTATCTTCATGGATTGTATCACTGAGATAAACCTGATAGTATTGAGAATTCAAAGTTCATACTATACAGGTTTTTTAGGGAAGATGTGTTACTTCAGACTATGCCTAGTGATGCCCCTGGACTAAAGCCCCACTAATATTTGAACCAGGTTAGTTGTGTTTTTGGTGTTCATTTTTCAGTTTAATTTCATCCAAAAGGGATATCCATGCAATCTTATACTGCTACATGGTGTGAAAAAAATGATATGGTACATGGGATTGAACTATTTTCTTTAAAAGCACGCTCCTGATCTGAACTAAAACACCAATTTGAACACACCGTGTTCTTGAACTGTTGGGAAAATACAGTTTCAAAATTTATCAAAGATTTCATAGTGATTTTGATAGCACTATTCAATAAAATGAACAGAAAGAGGGCATCTAAATCCTTTAGAAAATCATTCTGAAAATACTATCCTTTGCAGTTTTAAATCTCTCTTTAGAGAGATTTAAATCTCTCCAAATATCAAGTGAAATATGAACAGAAAAAAAATGCATCCAATGATGCAGTACTACAATTACAGAAAAAAATATTAAAGTAAATACAGCCAAACTAATATACCTGTCATTTAAAATTAACTGGCACTGGTATTTATTAGTTTGGAGCACTGGGATTTTTAGTTGGTTCATTGAACTGAGTGTAGATTTTTGTTGCTCTTCTTTGCTTTAAATTCTTTATGTAGTTGACCTTTCTGGCACAGCAGTTTGGGACCACCACTGATGAAATGTTATTAATATCTTAGCACAACTGCATTAATAATCCAAAGGAAACACAGCTAAACATCATCTTTTCAACTTGCTCAGTGGCTTAGCACCAATGGTGTGCACAGCTTGTGCAGGTGACCTGTTTTCAGCTGGGGCTCTGGATACCCTCATTCCCTGTGGTGAGGAGAAGGTGATTCTGTTGGCTGCCTCATCTTGGACTGACGCTGCACTCGAGACAGAAGCTGTTTCTCAGTACAATCTTTGTGGGCTCAGGACAGCTGACATTGTTGGAACATCAGTTGCAGTAGATGCTCAGTGCCTCTGAAAACCAGTGTAAGATTTACACAGACATCTGAGTGACCGAGCTATTCACTAAAAGGGATTTACCTAAAACTGCACACAGATTCTGTGGCAAGGCCAGTGACAGAAAACTGAGGGTTCTGCCTTCCAATTCTCTTTCCAGATCACAGGATGGATTACTTTATCTTAATAGTTCATATGACTGTTAGTATTATTAACATTTATTAACCCCTCCTGCAGACTGTTAATTAAATAATGCAGAGTCAAACCTTAATTCCTTTGGTGCTGACTAGATATCTCTTCCACTTGACACAATTTCATTTATCATTACCCTGTGTCCCTTGTGTTTAGTTTTCAGATGAACTAAATGACTGCATTAGGTATTTAAGATACCACATTAAAAGTGTCTGCAAACATAACAAACAGAATCAGCATTACCAAAAGTCGTTACGGTGAAGCCAATAAAGAAGTCTGACTGTAGGAAATTGCATCCTCGAAAATGTGAGGGAAGAACCTTGAGTAAGTCTGTCTTTTAATTTAAACTTATGAAGAATAGCAGTTAATAAGCCTTTGCTGAAATGTGGTAATGTTCTCCACATGTGACAGGTTTAAGTTTACACATAAATGCTGTAGCAAATGGATGAGCTGACTACCCAAAATGTGACCCTAAGTTATGCTAACCCTTTACCCTAGATTGACTTTTTATTATATCATGTGGCTGTAAACCATACCAGAGCTAAAGGAATGACTTGATGAATGTGCTTTTGAAGCAGTTAAACTAAGGTTCCCATAAAACTTGAGGAAGTATGCAAATGAGTGTGTTCTTCTGGATGCTGATAAAAGACACTATTAATGAATAGAAAATAATTGTTTGGAAAGCAAGATAACCTTTTTCATGGTGGTTGTTATGTAATAAACAATATCAGACATTTTAAAATCCTGGTAACAGGAGCACTGGGAAAATGGTGCTTCTCCCACTGGAATTTTGCATTGTTTTCCAGAGCTGACTTTAAAGATAGGCTGTGCTTAAGAAAGAGAAGATATGTTCAAGGATGAATACAAACTACCTCCTAGCTTTCCACCCTGTCACCTATCCTTTGATAGGTCTGTCTTTTTCCTACCTATTTTGACCCAGCTGTGGTACCTGGGATCATGATTTTCTGTACTGAGGGTCAACGGGATGGAGAGGTAACAGAAAACAGGTAGTGCTTATCCAACAAAACAGAAGATTGTCGCAAAGTAAACTTAAATAAAATTTTTCTTTTCTTTCACAAATGTTACTGAGAAAGGTTTCCCATACCAAAAATAAAAATGAATGTGGTGAAATACTTGAGAAAAGTACTGCACAAGAGCAGAGCTTGTTGAGTTGGTGTATCTCACAATTCAAGATGGAAAAGGTCAGAGCAGACTTTCTTCATCTCTATAAATAACATGCTGTGTTTTATCTGTGTTAAAAGATTTACAGAATCCTTTCTTTTGGCACTTGATCACTCTGGCTGGCAGTATAAACATAGTAACTCCATGAACACAGAAAATCAGAGGAGAAGAAAAATGGCTGTGCAATCCTACTGGGATCCATTACCATGGCAGTTGGGCCACTCACACATTAAATAATGTTTCGTGATTCTTTTTCCCCTTTACAGCCAACAGCAGCACAGTGAATACAGAGTAGAGGAAAGGCAGCCAAGTGTTCAGAAATTAAGGGGAAATTAAGTTTTGACCCATGAGTTATCTAGACTTTGCCTTAGTGTTCCTAGCCAATCCCAAAGTGCTCCAGCTGTCTACACTAAAGCTCTTGCAGTTACTGAAATGGAGACAAAACAGATCTTGTGGGCAGAAGAACAATTGCACTGCTACAAGAATGGCCTTATTTACTACCAAAGGCACAGATTTGATATTAGAAAAAATTTAAAATAACTTGCTTATAAAGTTTCAAACTGGATTTTTAAACCAAAGAATAAGTTTCAGAAAAATGCAGCAATGAAATACAAAACATTTTTTAATTTTGCCTTTTATTTCTTTGATTTTGGTATTCAAAGGAAGAGTTTCAGCCATCATAAAGAACACAAAATTGCCTTTTATTAAAACAAAAATAAATTAAAAGAACTCATATAAACCTTTCCCCATTACACTGGTTTTCATTTGGTTATGTGATCTTACATTTCTATCCTAGTCATTTCCAGGCTATGTTTTAACAAGATTTGATACTATTAACAAGAAAATTAGGGGTTTTTTTTATTCTTTACTCTCTGTCATAGTTGCTTCCAAATGAATTTTATTGGAATTCATATTAGCATGTATTCTTTTCTACTATTATTTTTTAAAATTTAAATATTATATCACATTTATGTTGGTTTGTGCAATTACATACATAGGAAAAGATATGAAATGAGTGAGACCATCTCTTTACCAATAATGGAAAAGTATTTTTCCTCTTACCCAGAACTGATACATAGTATATATTGTTCACATATTTTGTATTTCACTTTGTTCAACTGTATTTTTTTTAATAAAAATCCAGTCATTAAGTTTGTCCAGAGGGTACAGAGTGACTTGATTAAAACTGACAGTGAAATATTTTTTCTTTACCTATAGTGAATGCAATTATAAGGTGTTCCTCTCAATTTCTCTTTCTCAGCTTTCTGAACTTCTTTTTTTTTTTACAGGTTTTTCTGAATTGTACAGTTCATTTTTCAGTCATTGTATCCAAACATCCCATGTCAGATACTTTAGTGGTTTCTGTGGCTGGGTTTTGGTAGCAGTGAGGGGGGATGGCTGCAGGGGTGGTTTCTATTAGAAGGTGCCAGAAGCTTCCCCTGTCTGGTAGAGCCAATGCCAGCCGGCTCCAGGACAGGCTTCCTGCCACTGGCCAAGGCCAAGGCAATCAGGAGTGATAGTAATGCCTCTGTGACAACATATTTATAACCAGAAGGTATTGCACAGAAAGAATTCCAGCCAGGGAGGAGTGGAGTGGGAACATGGGAACAAAAAGATAAACCCCAAGGTCACTGCAGAAGGAGGGGCAGGAGGTGCTCCAGGCACTGGAGCTGAGGCCCTGCAGCCCAGGGAGGAGCCCATGCTGGAGCAGGTGGATGCATGATGGAGGCTCTGACCCTGTGGGTTGCCCAAGATGGAGTGGGGTCCTGCCGGAGACCTGCAGCCTGTGGAAAGCGAAACCCACACTGGAGCAGGTTTTTCCCAGGCAGGACTTGTGGCCCCTGTGGGGGACCCACACTGGTACAGCTCATTGGTGAAGGACTGCACCCCGTGGAGAACTGCCCATGGGACAGTAGTTTGTGAAGAACTGCTGCCCATGGGATGGACTCACACTGGAGAGGTCCATCAAGGACTGTCTCCCATGGGAGGGACCCCACAGGAGCAGGGAAGGACTCCTCTCCCTGAGCAGCAGCAGAAAGAACAACTGTCCATAATCCCCATTCCCCAGCGGGGGTAGGAGGGAAAACATGAAACGAAGAAAGGGTGGGGGGAAGGTGTTTTTAAGATTATTTTATTTTAGTAACAAATTTGTTAGTAACAAATTTAAGTAATATCCCCACTTTGAGTTTATTTTACCTGTGAAGGTAATCAGTAAGTGACCTCTTTAGTGGGTACCTGGCATCTGGCCAGGGTCATCCCACTGCAGATATGAAAATAAGAAAATGCCATAATTCTGTCAATGCATTTTCTAGGAATTCAGTGGGCACTGAGTGATCTCCCTCACACTCCATCCGGGCTGCACAACCTTAACACCAGACAGCAAACGTGTCCCTGCCAGTAAGAACGAACTAGGGACTTTGGCAGCTATAGGAAGGGATTCCAATCTTCACTGTGGACACAGTACTGCATCTTTGCCTGTTCCCTTAAACAAAGCTAACCTGACAGCAGGGAAGATGAGTTCAGCAACAAAGCTAGAACAGAGCAGGAGGTATCAGCCAGCAAACATGCCTGGGTTGAGAGTTATGGGAAATGGGACTGCTGCTTGTGAGACAATTTGCATGTCACCAAATGAAACTATTTCACCTCTGTTTGGCCTGAAAGGCCTGGCCACCTGCAGAAGATATCTTTATCTTTGTGGTTCCATGAAACGTCACAGTTTCCAGCACAATAAGACATGAATATGTGCTTTTGAGAAATCATACAGTTTTGACATGAAGTTCTAAAATTATCTGGTGCAAATGCTGGAGCTATGTTGATTTAGACTAGCTGATATATTCATCTTTTTATTACTATTTTTATTTTTTAAACTAGCAGCACTCTTCAGTTAAGTGTCCTGACAAGAAAATTAAACTTTTTCTGTACAATTCTTACTTTTGTAGTCACTGTTATTTCCTGACTATCTCTGCACTTGAAGAAACAACAACAAGGTCTACATCACCAAAAATATGATGTGTTTTATGCTAATTTTGCCAAGATTAGTGATTAGTTAGTCTTTAATGTAAACTCTTAAAATTAAATACCTTGGATTCCATTTAAAAAATGAACATTGTTTAATGTGAGTAGAGTACAAACTTCAAAAGATTATTGTTAGCAAAAGGAGTAAACTGAATGTTTAAGATTATTAGAAATAAGGTCTTATAAATGGTGTGTTCATACACTGTTAATATACTAATGTCATTGGATTAATTCCACTAATTAGAAGTAGTTTCATGTAAATAAATTAACTATATACAATTTTTCCTCTATAAAAGTTAAGAGAAACTTACAGCTTGTTCAGATGTTTCTGATACGATTACAGACTTTTACTGGGTATGTTGTTTAAGCACCTGCTGGTTTGATGACTATCTCATTGCCTACCTAGTAAAATTATTTTTAATATTAGTGACTTGTAGTCTTTAAGATTGAGTCTAATGCCACATATTAATTTATTTTTTTTACTTTATCTCACTTCCTATATTAAAGATAAGTAGAGTCTGTAATCTGGTCATTCCAGCTTATAAAAGCAAAAATTAGTTGGTTGATCATGACAGTCAAAAAAAGACTGGAGAAATTTGGTCATAGGTATTGATTCATAGGGATGAGATTTCCACAGTTCATAGAAGAAACCAGCATGTTGAGAAATTACTGTACAGTGCCTGTACAATAACCTCACAACAGAATTTTACACAATAGAATTAGGAAAAGCTTGGAGCTAGCTGTACAGTAATGAATCAAATCCCACAAAATGCTTATCTGGAGCCATCCCTTTGCTTATCAGGATTTTGGCAAAATGTTTCTCCATGATTTCAAGAATACTCTAGATGTTGTGAAAATTATATTTCTTTTGCTACTCCAGCATTTCTAATCTTATAGCTGCTAATGAAAATTTAGAAGAAATAAAAAAAAAAAGGTGAATAATTATAAGCTTCCTCATCTTTCCTTCCTGATTCTGAAAGATGGAAGAAATTAACAAATCTTCAGAGATACCTTTGTTTCTCTCTGTGTTCTATTAGTCACCAAAATTCTTCTAAAAACATGTGGGAAAACATTGTAACAAAATGTTAGTTTTGATCTTATAGGCTGTGGTGGTTTTGTGGCATGCAGATTTAGGGAAGAAGGAGAAGTTAATTCTCAGTATTTTGACTATTATTACAACAGTTTTCTGTGCTTTGGTTTTTGGAGTTTTTTGAGATCATTAGGTCACAAGATGTAGCAGTATGATCAAGACATCCATTTGGACAAAAAGTCTAGTGCAAAGTCTCACAAACTACAGTGGATATGTTTTCCAGAACACAAGTTTATGCAAATAGCACTGTACACATGTATTTTTTAATAATAAGGCAGGAGGTCTGTACTTTTAGCAGCAGAAGTAAGAACTGTGCATCTAATGCTAAAACCACTACCTTTCAGAGATGGTTTTCTTTGATCCTGAACTCTGAGATTGAAATTGCACATGATAAGAATTTAATATTTAAGGTTTTAATTCTTTGAGGTTTTCTTATTTTTAAATTTTCTTGACAGTGTATCTCAGGAACATGTAACTTTGAAATGTTACATTAATTAATTAGCATTAACTCAAGTAAAAGTACTGAACTATGACATTTAGAAATATAATCCTGATTCCACTTAGCTGTTTCTGAATGGTATATGAAGGACACTATATGCTACGAAATCAAGCCCTGATGACAACACCAGAAAGAAACCCCCAAAGCAGTTGTTAGGTTTGGTTTTCTTTTCTTGGTGTGGAACTAAAGTAGTTTCAGCAAAAGTGAAGCTTTTCATATTAAAACCCTGATAACATTTTTCCTTATCATTCGCAATTTACCATCCCAAAAGCCAAAACTGGATGTTTTAAGAAAGGTAACAATTTTTTGACCTTGGACTTTTGCACTACATGCAGGTTTTGTATTTGATGCTCCCATCTCACTCTACCTAATGCTTGTGGGTAAGTCCATTTCCCCTTCTACAGCTCAGCCTCCTGCCAGGCCGAGCATTGATCCATGCTGCAGAGCTGATGCTGGTGCAGATGTCAGGAGCCTTGCTGTAGTCAGTGATGGGTTGCACACTGTAACGTGCTGGCACCAGCTATCAGCTGCACCTAAGCCAGAAAGGCGAAGTTGAGCTGTCCTTGGATACAGAGCCCATGCATTCACCAACATGAATCCCTTTGTGGGAGTTCAGGTTAAGGAAAACTATTGCTAAAATTTTTAGAAATATAAGACAGAAAATTTTAAGCCCTGTTTCAGATTTCTTTCCCATTTAGCTACTATGTGTGGCTAACTGATTTTCTCCTCAAAATGGAAAATGAAGATAAATAAAATATTTATAATTTCCCATGCGATGGACTTCAGGATTTTTAAAGACCTTGAGAATGATACATTGATGCTATCACAGCTTCCAAACTAGAGATGGGCAGGACAAGCACGTACACTGCCTCACAGCTAGTGTAGGAACTCCTCTAGGACTAAAATACAAGTCATAGCAATGTAGGGCACATGTTTAAAAATCTGGAATCTTTCTCTATGTGCTGCTTTGAAGAAGGTCTAAATGTTTACCTCAGATACATAAGGCCTATTTTTACACTGACTAAGGACATTTTAATACTTTCACAAGGAGTAAATAAGCTTTAAAAGAACTGCAAATATCACTACTTTTGTCATGAAAGACTTTCAATACTGCCACACTGAGAAAATGGGAGTCTAAATGCAAGATATCCTCAAGTCAATGATTTTGCTTTTTCTTCTGCAAATTTTACCCAAGTTCTTAACTCCTATCTCTTCAATAACTTTCTGAGTGGGGTTTTTTTGTTGTTGGTGGTGGTGCTATGTGACAAAAAGTGTCTTTCAGGCTGAAAATCCTCTGTTTTGGTACCTTGTGTATATTCTTTTCTTTTGAGACATCAATAAAATGTATCTGTGTGCTACCAATTCACTTTACTTGGATATTACACTGAAATGTAAACTATACAGAGGTCATAGTCAGGGATTTGGAGATAATTTTTTTTTTTCCAGAATTTTGTCTCTGCTAGGGAGACCAGGCTAGGATTTATTATTTTTTTTTTGTATTGTGTTTTTCAGATACATTGCCCTATTAATGTGCATAAAAGTGAATGATATATCCTGAGCAAAAACTGTTTAGTAGAGTAAAAAACAGAGGTTTTTTTGGTTTTGTGTGGGTTTTTTGTTTGTTTGTTTTCTTTAATAATAATGTTGTCTGTACTCAGGCTATTGTTTATGCTTTATTTCCTTGATAGTGGAAAATGGGAGAAAAACAAGGAGGAAGAAAATAATAAGGAGAGGGAAGACTGTAAAACCAGGATTTTTTTTTTTTTTTTTTTTGCAGGAATTTCAGTGATAGAAGACAGAGCTCGACAATTTGCAGATTCGGAACAGTCTCCTACAAAGCATGATCACTTTCTTTGAAGTTTCTCATTCACATTTGCACACAGTTATAAGCATGTTGCTTCTGTATGTGGCAATATAGAAGATGAAATGGAAGGTCCATTGTTTGTCCCAGTGAGGTACCAGGATTTCCTCCCTCTCCTTGACAAATTAACTAGTTACAGCAGCTGTAGCTGCATTCCTTGCTGTTTTGACTTTGTTTTCTCTCAGTGACTATTACAGTTTTCCTCTCCTCTCAGTTAAGACTTAATGATTTTCTCAGCTAAAGACAAAAATGAGTATCTGTTCTATTGTGGGTGTTTAAACACAGCAGGTGTGTGTATGTGGATAGAGGGCACCAGGACTTCTTTTCTGGGTCTGCAAGAGTTGCCACCTGGAAAGAGCTGAGAAAAAAGACAGCAGTTTAAATTTCACATCAGGTTTCTGAATATAACTCTCCAATGTCTCTTTTCTGGTTTTCTGTTATCTCCTGTCAACCTACTTTCTTATTTTCTCATCTGGCAGCCTCTTTACATGCATGTGAATGACAATTCAAATGCTTCAGAAGCTGTTGTTTTCAACTTTTATTAATGTTTCGCAACTCATTCTCTTGTTTTCCTACTGACAGGCTGCCAAAATCACCCTCTGGGGAATTCTAAAAGGGTCTGGGTAGCAGATATTGGACCCATCATTTGTTGCAGTTAATTACTTGATCAGATCTTTGTCACAGAAAATATTTGACAACCCACACATCTCTATTTCTTAGCAGCTCATAACACAGAACTATAAGAACATTTCTTTCCTTAAGGGTAAGGAGCACATCACTAGATCATATATACTTCATTTAATTGATTAATTGATAAACATACTTGATTCTACACAAGTTTTTGTTGTTTCTGGTGATTCAGTTTAGGCTGGTATTTAGACCATGTCCAAGAGTGTACACCATTCCCTCCTGCTTTTAGGAATAAAATACTGTAGAGGTTATGAAATCTGAGTTGTTTCATCCCCAATGTCATTCAACATAGCATTACCAGTAATAGACTGCCAAGGAATATTTCTGCCAAGTTCCAAACCTGGATCTTGAATGAAACAAACAAACAAACAAAAATTTCAAAAACCAGCTAGAGTTTATGCTCTGATTACAATCTATTTTTGAGATAGGATTTCAGGAATTTAATAACTGCTCTGTGAATACTCATAGATACAGACATGATCAATAAAATTCATACTTTAAGTTTTCCACTTGTGAAGTTTGGTTAAATTTCATTTATGATTTTTTCCTAGCAGCTTGGGACAAAATATTAAAGATTTACAACAGTCAGTCAATTTACAGTATTTAACTTAAATGATTCTGGAACATTGTACAAAAGTTGAGGCCACTAAAACAAATCTTAAGTCAGTGTCAGAAAAAAATAAAATCCTTTCTGAAAAAAACCTGACATAAGAAGAAAATACAAACTAGAAAGAACGGGAGAAAAAGCAATTCAGTGGGCACTGAGTGGTCTCCCTGACACTGCATCTGGGCTGCACAGACCTTAACGCCAGATGGCAAATATGTAGGAGAAAAAGGAACAATTGATTTTAAAATTGTGGGGGAAATTAAATAATCATCATAGCAAAGCCCATTGTACAAGAACTGGATAAGAAAAGGAACAT
Source organism: Myiozetetes cayanensis (assembly GCF_022539395.1). NCBI lineage: Eukaryota > Metazoa > Chordata > Aves > Passeriformes > Tyrannidae > Myiozetetes > Myiozetetes cayanensis. The sequence goes on along the minus strand of NW_026086604.1, from coordinate 80,243,405 downwards.
ATTGGTTCCTCGCAGAGGAGCCTAAGGTTAAGGAAAGAAGAGCGGGTATGAATATCTGATTCTCACAAAAGCACCGTACCAAGTTCTTCCGGCATTCTTAAAGACAGGGTTTTCTCTTGGCCATGGGATTTTAGTTGTTCAGTTAAAATTGGAAGAAGGGAAAAAAACTCAGCCAAACAGCAACAGAAAAAAACTCACAACAAAACAACAACAACAAGAACAAACAAACAAACAAAAAAAAAAAGAAATGAGAAGGGAAGAGAAAGAGGACAAAGGAAGGGAAGTAAGACTCAGGCAAAGTGAGATTCTACAGTGCTTATGGTAACACCATCCTTTTTTCTGCTGATTCTTGACAATGTTACAGCTGTGTGCTGTTCCACTTGTTTGGCAGGTCTTTGCTCCTCACCTTGCTCACATTCACTAGTTGTTCATTCTCAGGAAGGAAGGTTGGCTGCAGCAACTTGAAATAATTAGTCTAATTTGTTTGTAAATTTATTGACCAAACTGTTTGGGTGAGTGAACTTCAGCTACAGGTTGCAGTAACATCACTGAAATCTAGATTGATAGCTATTATATTTTTAACTCATAAGTTTTCTTGTACAAACACTATATTACTACTTACAAGCCTTTCTGTCCCTGAAGTCTTTAACTAGGCTGCATATATGAGCATTTACTGGGTTATTCTTTTAAACCTCATTTGCACCTGACAAAATAGCAAGCAGTTGAGGCTAAGTGCTGGAGTCTAGGTTGAGGTGTACACTATGTGATTACTTTCAGAGTAATGCTAGAGGTCTTGCTGTGAAGGTGAACAAACTGTGAGCCATTAAACAACACCATTTACTTCAGGGGGTACACATTTCCCGAAGAACACCTTGCATGAGATATCCCTTCCCCTGTGTTATTCCATGGACAAGAAATGCAGCAGTGAAACCTAAACTCCAAAGTCACACATTCTTATAGGTTAACGTTAAATCATCAGCATGCTTGTCTTCAAAGCTTAACTGGTGAACAGTCACAGCAGCCCTGTTTATGAAGCACTAATTATCTTTCTTTTATAGACTGGGCAGACAGGAAGGCTTAAATCAGCCATTTAGGGCTCAGAACACTGTTGGACTCTCCATATAAAAGGATTTCTGACCAAACACCAAACTCATAGGTTAATCTCAAAATAAACCTTATAGAAGGAAAAAATAATATTTGATGGTAGGGTAAACAGAGTCATAATGAATAAAAAATCACTTAACTGGAAGGCAGTGAAAAAATTATTTGTAAAAGGTTAAACAAAATAAAAAAATACCTTTGTTTAGTTTAATAAGAAAACAAAGCCTTATAGGTACATAAAATTACTGGAACCCTGGGTTTAGAAATTAATCCCTGTACAAGTTTAGAAACTGTATGGTTCTTCAAAAAGGAGGAAATCAAAGGTATTTACAAGCCTGTTTGTCTTCTAATAATTGGTTGTGTTTGAGACACACACATTGTTTCTAAACTTTCATATTGCATTTTAGGTCATATTGCCTTCAATGACACTGAAAACTAGTATTGATTGATAAAATCTAGTTCTACACTGAATTCCAGGGGGAATATTTTATTCATAAAAAAGAACAGAAAAACAGAAGAGTACAAAATTATTCGACTAATCTGCCTATATATTATGGAAGATAAGTCAGGTCAACCAAGTAGAAAACAACAAGAACACTCACAAGGTGTCATTCACACTACCCCAGTCTTGAATCTTGCAGCTACCCTATGGATACAACAGGATACCTTAATTTTTCTGGCCTCTTGCAGTGTTTTCTGTCTGTGTATGCTAGTGGGAAAGTTCAGTATGCAAACAGTTGACACTGCACCCTTCCCATATCAAGAAGGCTGAAGCCTTCATCTTGTTATTGAGAGACTCTACTTGGTAAAAAAGAAAAAGCGCCATATACATATATGTGTGCGCACAATATGACTGGATTGTCTTTTGGAAAACTTTCTACCAAGCCTTTAACAACAGCTTGTTTTTAATCTTCATTATTTTCAGCCCTTTTTTTAAAAGGCACAGTGAAAAGTGGATACATCTGGGCTCAAGGTTACCAAAACATGTCACATACAAATGATAGTAATTTTTTTTTTTTAATTTCCCCAAACCTCCTCAAAAATTTCAGCCTTCATTTCTGAGTCAAAGTTATTTAGAAATTTATGTGTAAAAGATGGAAAGAGGAAAAAAAAATCACTGGTCCTCAAACCCCATGTTTCAATCAGGCCAATTCCTTTTTTTCCTGCTAGGTCAAAATGAGGTAACAGGGGAGCACAGCCAACAGAAAGATATATCCAAGCACATTTCTTTGCATGATCCTTGTGTTATCCCAGGTGTAAAAGGTTCCTAATTTGTAGGACCATAATTTATGTCCCTGTCAAATAACTTTTTAACCTGTAAATCCTTAATTTATAAGAAGGTCTGAGCATTATTAACATAATTCCAGCTGTGCACAGGGAAAAAACCATAAACTTAAATGATAACTGGTCATTTTTTCAACCAGGAGAAGTGGTGAATTATTTAGGAAAGTGCTTGTTTTTATATTTGCTTCTTATTTCTTTTTGATTCTATCTTTAAATATAACCAGAAGGCTAAAACTTGACTTAACAGTGTGAGCTTTTTAGACTCTAAACCAGTGGTTTTGTGGCTATTTACATCATCCACAAACACCTCAAATATTAATGACGGTAGTTCATGAAAAGCTGATGCAATGGCTGTCTCAAGGTAGGCCAAGAAACTTTAGTGTGACTGGGAGAGGATTATCGGAGATATGGTACTACCAGAGATATGAGGGAAGTTGGCGACTGAGCAAGGATTGTCAAAGGCTGTGAATGTGAAGAACACTTTTTTATGGCAGAATTATAATTGCAGCGATTTTTCAAATGTGAATAGCAAAACAACCACCTGTTAAGTCATATTGATTTAAATCACAAAAGCTATTGAATTTTCCATAAGCAGCTGCATGTTCTGCTGTCATGTGGTTTCTAAAAGAGAACGTAAAATAAAACTTTAAGAGACAAAATTCTGAGAGAAACGGTGGGGGAAGAAAGGTATGGAATTTCCATATCTCTTGGGTAGATATGCCTTTGCGGGATAATTGCACTTTGTATTGGCTTTCTGCCTCTGAATCTTTGAAAGATTACTTTATTTGTCTCTTCTCCCTACCTCTTCCACTCTATTATTTAAAACCTAATTATCTTATGAAATACTAATTGCCAAACTGTGCAACTTAGTTTTCCAAACTACAAAGTCCCCATTATTGCCACTTGCCATTTTTGATGCAGGAAGACTTGCTTTTATGAATGGTTCTCCAGCCCACCAAAGTCTAGAGCTCAGATACATTATGAGATCTCACGTTTTTCCCTGAAGTGCATTTTACATCCCTTTTTTTCTTCTCACAGGCTTTGACAGAACAAGGAACCTTATATCAGATGATGGTGGAAATTGGGAAAATTAGACAGATCTAAAATAGTGTGTGAAGACCTTGCTTGAATACAGCAGATGGAGCTGCCTGCCCTGATGGTAAATAGCAAGTGCTTGGAACCAAGCAAGTACGACACATCCTGAATCTCTCTAATTTCCAAGATTTGTGAAACTACACAATGCACAGCCCATGAAACATGAAATGAAACTGTGAGATTTTAATATCTTTGAGTAGTCACAGATAGTTTGCTGGTAGGTTTTTCTCCCTCTAAATGTTATCTCCTCTCCTTTTCCTCTCTTCTTCACATCTCCTTCAGTGGAACAAACCTTCTGAAGGTAGATAGCCCCTGTATCCTTTTTGCCTTTTAAGTAGAAGTGACATAGCCCACAACCTGCACACTTCAAAGATAAGGTGAGCAAGGTAAGATTTAAAAGCACTGATATATTTTAAACTTATATCTGCTTTCATACTAGTATTTTAGTGCTGTTACAGAGCAAAAAAAAAGAAATCACAATTAAACCTTAGTGTGTGGTATAGTTCTCAAGGCTATTTATATTATGTGGACCTAGAAACAGAGATCAGAGAAACACACACATATTTGTCTATCTGTGCATAAATCTGGGCAGCCAAAGATTATTAAGATGGATTCATATTGAATTTCCAGGCACCACTTTAGATTCAGTATAGATGAATCTTTTGTATATGTCTCTGTCAATATGTTATGCTTGTTTGTTTTTAAACACCTCCACAGTAAATCCTTTTCCAGTTCAGAGAAAATAACTTTTATCTGAGAAAAAATAAACCTACTCAGGATTAGTGAAATTCTAACACTGAGAAATCAAGAACCAACAGCTTGGTAGGGACTATGTTCTGATGCCATGTTCCTGTGCTAGGGGTGAAGGGTGAGATAGCATCTCTTTTGAGAGCCTTATCCAGCACCAGGTGTTCACATTTGTCTTTTCAGAGTATTCTTAAACAGAGAAAAGAAGGAATGAAAGGCAGAATGAAGGATGAAAAATTCAAGAAGGAGACCATGACCCCTTTGGAGTAAACTAATTTTAAGGAGAGTTTTACCAGATGAAATATGCTTAGGTTTTCATTTGGAATATTATGTTAAATTTTGTCACATAATATTGTATTATCTTGGATAGCTTTTTGCAATCAATGGAGTTCTTCTTATTTACCTTTGACTTAAACCTTGGTAGCTCTGCAGATTTCTTTGGTGACATTTTACACTGTGTAAATTACATTAGCACCCAGCATTTGCTTTCTCTGACCTGCTCAGCTGTCATATTTATTCCATTATGAATCTCTGACTGATGTATTTACAGCAACAGTACTCACAGCGCTACATGTGTATTGTTATTGGGTTAATCTGAGGGAGAGGGGAAGTTGACAGTATTGCAAAGTTCAGCAGCAAAAAAACCAAACAACAAGCTTATAAGACCCTGAAATTATCTCAGCTGGTTAGAGCCTGGTGCTAATAATGCCAAGGTTGTGGGTTTGATCCCTGGAGGGACCATTCACTTAAGAATTGGACCTGATGATCCTTGTGGGATCAATTTGTCACAGTTACAATGGTTCTCAGGAACAGCACAGTTTTAACCATTTTTTTTCAAGCAGATATATTGTCTTGAAAGTAATTTCCATTGATCAGAAACTCTGGCTCAAGACAACTGCTGTGAGGGGACCCACATATCCAACGGCTCCCCATATGCATCTTGGAGAGAACAGGTAGGTTAGGCTGCCTATGTATTCAAGTTCTTTACTTATAGCTAACCAGGTGAGCAGACAGGTTTAGGTGCTGATTGGGGAAACATGCTAGACTGCTTAGGGAAAACTTATATGTAATTTCAGTGTTTGAGTTTTTCTCTCAACCCTTATTTACATTTGTAAATAAGAAAAAAAGTGATATTTAAAATAATTTTATATCAAATATATATTTCAATTTTCTTGTAAAATATTTGGGTTTTTTTAATTTACTCTAGGACTTAGGAATGACTAATAGGCAACCAGAATTTTACAAGTAAGGTGGCAGTTCACATGAAAGTCTATAATTTCTCAATTTTCTTCCTTCCTCCCGAGTTTTCATTATTTTGCTTGATGCTTCAATATTTTCCAGTTGGCCCTGGTGAGACATGAAACAGCAGCGGATACATCTGCTGTTTGGATATCTGCTGTGTTAGCAATGTTTTTAGTAATCTGGTGGGGTTTTTTTTAGGAATTGTTTCTTTTTTGAAGATACCACAAGGTACCTTTGACTGATTTAATCCTCAGCTAAATCCTGGTGACCTACCACTTATTTTGCAAACAACTGAGGTACATTTTACTCCTTCCCTATTTTTGTCACTCAATAATGGTGTCACTAGGTGTTATACTCCAAAGCGAAAGAAATTTCTGATACCATTTTGACTATGAGAGGCTTCTTTGGCTACTAGCAGAATTTGTGAGCTTTGCTAAGAGATGGTTTTAGCTGGGAAACACCCTAAAGACAGAGTATTTTTCTGAGTTGGTAAAAGTACTCAAACTCCCAGAGATAATTCTATTGTCCTGTGCCTTGTTGGTGAAGAAAGATAGATTTTTCAGAGGCCTGGTTTTGGTGGATCTCTTCTGACATCCTATTTGCTTAAGCACAGTGCATTTATTCCTGGACTCTGCTTCCCACAGTCCCCAGCATTTGTACACATCAGCAATTTTATGAGCACTTCTTCCTTGCTACACTTGATGAGATAAAGGACAAATCCTTCCAAACAGGAAAACTCCATATTTTTCTCATTTAATTTTTTATTAAGTAAAAGTTTACTGAAATTGATTTTATTCAAATGAAGACACAATAAAAAAAATAATAAAAAGAGCAAAATACACTGAAGCTTCACATAATTGCATGGTATTTTTCAATGTCACAGGCAAGACTTCAGTTTGGGATCAATGTATTGATTTATATCTACTGAAGATCTGGCCTGAAAAAAATTAATATGTATATATGCCTGTCAAGAAGTGGTGATCTTGTAAAAAAACATTGTGTGCTTGTTATCAAGGCTGTAACTGTAGTAGATTCCTAATGGTGCACTTAGGAACCTTGTATTTAAAATTTACTTTAATACTTAGGCACCTTCTGTTCAATAAACCAGCTAGTCAGGGGGAAAAAAATCTGTTTAACATATTGGTGATATAATCCTTGTAAAGCTAACTTCTGTTAGGCAGAAGCTGCTAAGCACACAACAGGCAAGAGAGGAAGGAAAGAGAAAAGTTGGGAAATGTTGCCAAAATGACAGTAAATGTTAATGATCCGATCACAAAAATTGTCCTTCAAACTGGAGTGTGTAGTAAATAGCAATGAATAAATGTACTTGTCAGGAAGATTCGATTTGTCTAGCAAATCCTTACTGACATATACACTCATTTACTACTATATAGCCTTTTGAAAATGCCATTCCAGCAGAGCATAAAAAAGGTTATTTAGATTAAGTGTAGTAACAAGATGAGCAGCATACTGAGTTCATTGGACTACAAGCACACTCATTTAATACCCAACGCTCTATTACTCTGACTGAAGCTCTCCCTGAGAAAAACAATAGGAAAGAAACAGCAAATAAAAACAAGCATAATGATTTAAAAAGAAAAATATGAGCTTCAGTGTAATTCTGTGTACCATCAGTATTTACATTCAGCCTCTGAATGATGGTGCTGAAAATAGCATAGACATATTAGATGATGCAAAAACCATCTCCACTCCTGCCCCTTCCCTGCTTCCTGACATCAAAATTGTGAAAACTGAAAATTCCACTTCATGAGTACCATTTGAAAGTACCTCGCACTGAAAGGAAAAGTCAAGTCCAACTTTATGAGGTGCTCTTAGGCCTACCTTATTCAGGGGAATTACATGAGGTGGCCACATTCTGCACTCAGCTGCACCTTGACTTTCTTGCAAGGAACCTTAGAGGGCAAAAAAAAAGTAGTCATACTTCTGGATTCATTAAGGCAATTCTAACATCTTATGGTGTACCATTTGCTTCAGGTTTAATGCCTACCTACAAGACTCTATTTTTTCTACTCCTTCTCTTAATTTTATTGTTATCTCAATTCAGTTTAGGTCTTTCTATATAGAGTTTCTGCTATGATAGGTTAACAGCCTCACGTTCTCTTCCTTCAACCCAGCCTTTTGTCAGGAGCAGTTCAAGCATGACTGTCAAGTCAATCATTATTATGATTGCTTCCTTGCACACCGACAGTGCAGACCTGACACATGAAGAAAAAAGGAACATCAAACTAAATCCAAATACAGAAGCAAAGGAATGCATGGGCAGGTAGGGACCTGCCCACACACTCACATGTGCGTGTGTCCACACACACCCACCCACCCACACACACACACACACACACACGCATACAGCTATAATATAAACTATCAGTTCTTTCACACTTGTGAGCACTACAGTTGCACATTGTGATAAAAAAATATGTGTAGAATTATCAGATGGTAGCATATAGATAATATAGGGCTATGCTAGGGGGTTTTGCTATTTCTCTTATGCATGTATACAGTGTAAAGATGCTTTACTGTGTTCCTTTCCTGGAAGTCTGATTACAATCTTAATTTCTCCAGTGTATGTAGAACAGAGAGAGCAAAAAATGGTATTGCAGTGAACCATATTAGCTCATAAATAATACAAGATCATGTTACTCAAGCCCCAAACCAAAATTTCTTCTCCCATCTACAGGACTAGGGGAGAAAGTTTGAAGCTGCTTAGCCTGTGTGGCTCTGAATATATTTCCTGTCCTACTCTGCCCAGCAGAATTAAAAGATGCTTATTGAGGGCTCGCCTTTCTACCTAGGTAAACTAAGCATCAGTTTATGCTCAAAGACTTCCCAGAAGAACACACAAGGAATTGCAACTGCATAATCTGTTTGTGGCTAGGAGAAAAGTGTGATTGTTTGAGCAGAATGTGTTGTTCAGTTGGCTCATAACTATCTCTTGCCTGAACAGTGGAAAACAGAGAACAACTTTCTACTTTCACCTTCACAAAAAGCAATTACTGAAATTATTTCAGGGGGATTAAGAAGGATTCCCTAGAAGTTTGCCTGAGCTCATTATCCCCACTCTCCTTTTTCTTCTGTTTCTTTTCCCTGAAGTTTTTCCATTTTTTAAATCCAGATGCGCCTTTCTCTTTTTTGTAGAAGAAACAATGCTGGCATACTTCTGGCAGAGCAGAATAATCAGATCAGTTGAAAGGGTAGAAGGGGTAGAGAGGGACATGGACATGCTGCTTCTTCCTTCAGCATCCTTGCCATAGACTCTGCTCTGCTGTTATTCTGAGAATGAGTACCAAGTAAATTGGCTTATACTCCTATGAAGCCTTGAAATGGTATCATGCTGTGGCAATAGGAAAACATGCACATAATCTTCAACCTAATTTTAAAGAGCTTAGTGTGAATGTAGTTTACTTGCTCATGCATCCTCTGTATAATTTATTGAAAACTAGAGTTTCGTGGTTTTTCTGCAGGACTTATTCTTTTTTTTTTTTAACTGACTTTTGAATCAGTTCTATAACAAAAAAGATGAAACTGAATGAAATTACAAAACCCCAAAATTATGTTAATTGTTGGTTTTTTGGTTTGGGTTCTTTTTTTTTGGGGGGGGGGAGCTAACAAAAAATTTTTCATTGAAACATACTTTTTATTCAAAAACTAATTTCTATTAAAAAAAAATGTTTCAAACAAAAGTACTTTGACCAGTTACTTTCATAAAAAAAGACTCATACAAACGTCTTGTGTATTGTGCAACTTTAAAAGCTAAACTAGGTATGATCAGATAAAGCATCTCCTGGGTACCTGGATATGTTTACAGGGCCTGATACATATCTCCCTGCATACTAAAAATACCACAACAGTGCCTCTGTCTGTTCTCTTTTTTCTCTCCTTCTCTGTTCATAGCACTATGTTTTCCTTGGGTGCTTCACTGTAAAGCTGAACTATGTGCTTATGTGCAGCAAAGCACTCTATGTTCACAGTCTGAGCTTAATTGAAGGAATGGAGTTTGGCTGAGCACTCTTAGTGTGAAGCTTCCTGAAGACCCAAATACAATTTATTTTCAACTAACGTTACTCAGGATTCTCCCTTTGCAATGACTAAAATGTCAGGTGACACTTTTATCATATTGCCACTTCCAGCCTGAGCAAGAGAGGGACAGTCGACAGGCAGATCCAAAGCCTACTGAGAAAAATAAGAGCTTCTGCACTTTTCAGAGCCAGTAGAACTTGGCCAATAACTGAAGGACTGAATTTGGGTTCCCTCCTTATCACTTTATGCAGAACTATGAATCACCATTTCAGAGTCTTTTCAAGCCAAAAGTTGTTATTGGAAATCTACATATAGCAATAAAGTACCCTGTCCTCATGTCACCCAAATCAATAAATAGCTCACTTCTAATTGAAACTGTAGAAACGGTTTTGCTCTTCAACTGCCCATTGTAAGAAAACAAAACAAAAAGTCTTATTAAATTATTAAGCAGAAACAGAACCTTTTAAATTCCCCGTTTAGTACTCATGGTATGATGCAAAAGCCTTATTTCCCTTTAATTGGCTTATCTATAAAAATGATAATTTTCAGACAGTAGTAAAATCCCTCAGGACTTCAGGAAGCATAATTCCCTTTTTTAAATTCTCTACATTTATTAATGAACTTGAAAAATAACACTTAAAATTGCTCAGTAGGTTTTCTCTCCTGTGCATTGTACTCTCTACAGACCTTAGCGTTGAACTTCAGGCAGTTCTTCCTAATTTTTACCTTCAAGCCATGCTTCCCAAGTGCTAACTTGGATAATAACTGCTAAATCCTGTCCATTAAATGTTTCTGAGAATATGGAAGATTGCATGTCAGAAGTACTTCACCAAGGCCAATACATGGGAGAAGAATGGTATGCTGAGGGCAAAAAGATGTGTTCACCCTGACTTTCATCACCATGCTTTTCAAGTCTGCACTTTCTTATTTTTATACGAAAATACAACAACTTTATTAATTTCAGTTTGCCAACCCAGTGTATATTAAGGGACATGGGAAAGTGCAAAACTAGATTCTCATTTTCCTCTTATCTACAGGCCTGTCTTTTTTGTTCTGTCATCTCTAAAGGATCCAGCAGTAGGGTCTAGACCTGTCATTGGGCTCTTCAGTATTAGTGCTATGCAAATGAAAGATATTAGAAGGCACAAGCTGGTCACATATTTTACAAATGATATAATATTCTGAAGAAAGCCAGAAGGAACTGGGTGTTTTTCTTTGCAAGTCAACACATCACTTAATCTTTTTCCAGAACATAGAATCAGCTGAAGACCAACAAATTTAGACTCAAGGGAGAGCATTATTTGAAAATTGTTTAATAACAGAACACAGGGCATTACAGGACTGTCATTGTTTAACCCTAGCCATCAACCAAGCCCCAAGCAGCCACATGGTCGCTCCCCCACCAGCAGGATAGGTGCAAAAATCAGAAATATAGAAGATAAAAGACTCATGGGTTTATATAAAGACAGTTTAATAGGGAAAGCAAAAGCCTCACACGCAACCAAAGCAAAATGAAGCATTAAGTCACTGCTTCCTATAGGCAGACAGGTGTAGAGGTATGCAGCAAGGCTGTGGAGCCTAGCAGCAAGGAAAAGAATGTAAATAAGAAGTGAACATCCAATCATACGTGAAGGCTGGTAATAATATATAGATAATAGAGCTAAGAATAGTTTTGGTATGTAAGATTCTGCAGTCAGAGTGTGAGTGCAGCTGTGTGGGAACAAGATGTAATATACTGGATTAAGCAATAAAAAGCTGAATTTAGGCCATCATCATAAGATGCCCAGTTTAATTTTTATGGTCATCCTCGTATACTACAACAGACAGGTGTTCAGCAATTTCCGGGAGAGCAGGGCCTTATCATATGTAATGGTTTCTTGGGAAGACAAACACCATCACTCCAAACTCCCCCTTTCCTTCTTCTTCCTCCCAGTTTATATACTGAGCATGATGTCATGTGATCTGGAATATCCCTTTGGTCAGTTGCAGTCACCTGTTACAGCTGTGTCTTCTCTCAAGTTCCCATACACCCCAAGCTTTCTTGCCCGTGTGGAAATACAAGAAGCAGGAAAGGCCTTGGATCTGTGTAAGAAGTGTTCAGCAATAACAAAAATATCTCTATATTATCAATGCTGTCTGCAACACAAATCCAGAACATAGCCCCACATTACTTGTGGGGAAAATTAGCTGTATGGTGACTTGGAAGGCCAGCATGCTCAGTTTTGAGCAAATGAGGTCAGAAAATGTTGCTCAAACATTATCACAGAAAACCTTGTCTTCTCAAATATCCTTTTATCACTTTTCGGGAGAAGAAGGCAGAACACTAAATGTGTACATGTTTCATAAGAAATTTTCCATTAGAGTAAGGTGGAATTTCTAACACTGACTGGGGAAAATGGCACGCAGGGAGAATTTGACTGCTGCCTGATGGGGAGACTTGCCTCTGTGAAGATTGTGTTGAAGATTTGGAAATGCTGGCAGGTGATAAGGACATGTGGTAGGCTGGAGCATGAGCACACCAGCATGAAGGTAACAGTATCTGTAGAAATTTTGCAATTAGGCTGTGTTTTTTTGGAACATAGTTTTGCAAATGTGGTTTTAAGGGAAGAAGTAGCTCTAGTTAGGTATCATTCCTGCACACGGAAAGGGTTTTTGATCTAGTTGAACTTTAAGGCCCCTTCCAACCCAATTCCAATCTGCTATGTCCAGATGAAATGGTGTTTGCCATTTTCAGCCTGGATAGAGTCCTTCTTCCCTACTGAATCTTGTGAAAAGAAACGCTGTCCCAAGCTGCAGACAGTCCAAATAAGTAAAAGGGAAAAAAGAGGGAAGAGAACTGCAAGTTGCTCATGCAGTGAGCAGAATGTGAGCCCTTCATCTCAGTTGGGTAAGTTTCATAACATTAATTTTACAGATCTGCTCTTACTTTCCTTAGAAGAGTACTCATGTTCCATGTAACACATAGAGTTTCATTTCTAATTGAATTGGGATCACTTGGTAAAAGACAAGCCTGCATTTGAGGGAGAGGTGAAATATGACAGAGACGTAAGTTGGCCTAACTGGCTTAACAAGCCAACTGTTTGAAGAAAGGGGGAAAAAATAAAGGGGAAAAACGAAAAAAGCTTTTTACTTGCAATTAATTCCACTAAAATAAATCAAGACCAACATCACTGAAGTAAATGGCATTATAATCATGTAAAGCCAGGAAATACAAAGCAAGAATAATTGTCAGGTTGTGTAAAGAACCTGGATTTGTGGTTTGTGACTGTAGAAAGGATGCAAATTTGTGCTTTTTCTACTTTTTCTCTGATGGATCAGAGGAAAGATATTTAGAAACAGATCAGGAATATAAAATGCAACAGTATTCTATCTTATTATTGTAATTTATTTTATTAGTAAATTAGAATGAAAAGTTCATATATTTTGACCCTATTGCCTTATTACTAATGTGTTTGGTAGAGGGGTATTTTTATTTTTAACATGTTTTTATTCTTCATGTCAAATAATACTTAGGCATATTATGAAAGTCTGGTGTGGACCTGACCAAGCAGGTAGAAGCTGCAGAAGACTGAAATCTGTAATTTAAGTATTATCTTCTTTTATATATGGGAAGATACTTCTGGATCAAGAAGAGCTTTATTGCAAAACAGGAAACATGCTCATTTTTTAGACTGAGAAATTGAAACAAGACAAAACAGTGATGCTACAGTAATCAAAGAATCTGCTTTTTAAAGTTTGAATACATTACCTACTGAATTATACTGATTAAATGAAGGCTTATTATCTTTGTGTTATCACCCTTTCATGATCATCTGTTCCGTGAATTCCATTAAGCAACATTTAAAATAGAGCAAAACCAAAATCCCTCAGGTCTATCCCTAGCAAGAATCCAGCACAGAGTTTGAACTATTACCAGTGGCAATGTGAGCAAATCATCTGTGCCAACAAATCTGCGTGGCTTGGTGTATCATTTTTCTGTTTCTTCACTGACTGAATGATCATGTTAGTATTGCAAGTATAAATACTATCCTTCACTTTTGCCAATATACTGCCAGTGCTCATCAAGCTTGAATATTGAATAAGGTGCTAACAAAGTTAAACTGATTTTATTTAAAATGTGGGTAAATATTTGCAGAAACTATTTTGCATTATTTTCCTCCTCTGTTCAGCATTCTCAGTTCCCAGTGGTATGATGAGAGTTTGAAACACAGAATGCCTCCCAGAGGTGCTCAGCAATTTGCAAGAACAGCCCCACAGCTAATATCTCTTTGGTTCAAAAGCTTCAAAATAAATTAAAATATTTCTGGTTTCTACTGGCACTGATACAGATTGAAAAGACAGAAGCTATTTGAGCAACTTATTAGGGGGAGCCCATCTTGCTGAGTTTTGTTCCTTTCATGTGGACAAGTTCGTCAAGGTAATATCTTAATGGCTAGCATACTTGTATATTAATATAGAGAAAAAAGGAAAAAATAAAGGTCACTCTAAATAATCTTGTAGTCTTATTAATTGTAAAAATTTTCTGTATAAACTGAAATTCAACTATGTTTAGTATAGAGTCCATCAACTCTGTGCAGGGAAGAGCACTTCTGTTGCCAAAAAAAGTGGTGTATTTTCCCAGGTACTTGCAATCATTGGTTGGTGGACTAGTTCTTTAATCTAAGATATTACAGGAAATGGACAAGCTTTAACTGTAAGGAAAACTTTCTTTTTTTCAGAAAAGTTAGGAGGACAAGACTGGATAGTTAGATTCATGAATTTTAGTGCAAAGTATTACAGGCTATGACTATGAAGAATTAGAAGACGTTTCACTGATAATTACTCCCTACGGATCATAGCCATCAGAATGAAGGCATCAAGGTGACGCTAGTGGGGCTGCACGAAAAGCAAAGACCAAGTGTATCATAGCAGTGTCATTACTGTACTAATTTTAGTTTCTCAGAGCTTTGTGCATCCTATACAGTACTTTTCTCCTTTCATTTCATGTTAAACCTATGCATAAGATACCAAACGTCATAGTTTTGAAGTTTCCTTAGAAAAGAGTTAATTTCTGCATGAAATCAAACCTCAGTGTAATGTTTCTCTAAACATACCCAAACTACTTGTGGTTGGAGAGGTCTTGAAAGCTGAAGTAAAATGTGCTGTGAATAGAATGGGATACATACTTTAGCCAACAAAACTATCTTCTGGTTTTACTTACTGCCTGCTCATGTCAACTCAAAGTGACTTTGTGTTTGTTATCAGAATTTGCCCAACATATTTTTTCCTGCTTTTTTTGTTTTGGTTTGGTTTTGGTTTTGTTTTTTGTTTATCTCCATTAGGTTTCTGATTAAAAGATGGATGTTGATATTAAGTTCTGGAGTATTCAACATTTAGATGTTGGTTAGTTATGACTGATTAGATAAATTACATGTCAGTTTCTCTGATGCAATGAGTCACTTTTTTTAAATACTTGCAAACAAATTTATTATTGTTTATACAAATGACTAATTGAAAAATAAATTCTAACTATAAGCACATGAAATTGCTTTCTTTTTATTATGGAGATCTAGCTCTCTAATTTCAGGCCTGCAAGTACTAAAAGTGGTGTTTTCCCGTTGCAGATTGGGACTCTGTTTTACTGATGTTTTTTCTTGGGTGTAAATTTCCAAGTCCAAGTTAAGAGGTCTGAAGTATCACAATAATATTTTCTTTACAACCCTTGCAATAATATTTTCAAAACATCTTCTCCAAAGCCTATTAACAGAGGCCCTAATTTTGACCTACTCAAGAATTAATCCATCTATTAAAATTACTAAAATATTTGCCTGTTTAATAAAGCACTCTTGAGGTTAATAACCTGCAAATCTGACCTACTCATCATTACTATCGCTGCTATTTTTTACTAAGTTCATAGAGTCTATTTTTATTTCCAGAAGTAGAATTTGGTAGCATTTTATTTACAGTACGGGTGCTTGAATGAGCTTCTCTATAGAAACGCGTCTTGTATCTATTTAAGGATAATGTTCTGAGGATTGTGATACATGTAAACTTTGCTGGAATATAATATAAGGTATAAAAAACAGATTATCTACAGAAAAATGGCTCCCAGTGGGAAGTAAAAATAGCACAGTTTGAAATGTCTTGTGCTTTGGTAATGTCCTTAGCCACCAGCAAGGCGAGTGTCCTGTGGAAAAGACGAATGCCTGACTTCATAGTGTATGTAAGGATGTAGCTCAGGAGAGTTTGCTGGATAAATATGAAAACACAAGTGGGATTTGGTTCTTCTCTCACAGCAATCCTAATGGCACAGGACTGCAGGGTAATAATCCTGAGTGGGATCTGGATAAATAAAACCAGTGATTTATATTTTGCTTAAACCCATAACTTGAGGGTAGGAGGATGGAGGCAAAGAGAGACCACATTTTCCTCAGAGGAAATCAGTACAAATTTTTCCTACAAAGTTGGGAAAACAAGATTTCTCTCTCTAATTTCGAGAACTAAGGCCAATAGAGAATTCTACCAGAGGCATTGTACAGCTTTCCCTGAGGGATGACCCCTTAAATTCTCACCTTTCTTATCATCCTTTTCTCTAACCTCAATTTATTCTGGTGGAATCAAGCATAAATAGTAAAACTATCTACCTGTTTAATTGTACTGATGGACACTAAACAAATATATTCAGTTACTGTTGTTATCTGTTGACCCACATTTAGTAAATGACTTGCCAGCAAAGTTTTAACTTGACCCACCTAGAAACTACAGATTGCCTATAGGAGCCAGGTTAGATGAGCATTGACTTAGCTTTAAATCTTTATTTGCTTTCATCAGTGAACAATTACAACTTCAGAAAAGCAATATGCTCTCCACAGATGTAAATCATCAGGAAAGTATCAGGGTGAGGGTTTTCTCACATGATATCATCCTGCTTATCCTCTAAGAGAGCCAAAACATGTAATTATTGCAGTGGCATTGACACAAGTGCTTCCTCATTAAATTTTTTCTTGCTAAAATTTCATTCCAAATAAGTATATTTTATAAGTACATAAAAACATATATAAGTATATATATTCCAATATAAGAAGTATCTAAGGTGTAGAGTACCTTGAGAATCCACTGAGGGTAAATACTGGTAGATTGTTTTTTAAGACATCTCGTTCTGCTTGCGCATGAGCTAGATTGAGAGAATGTGTGTGTTTTACACAACTATGTACACCCAGAGATGTAGGACTAGGTTTGCTACTGCTTTGTATTTTGCATATTATTTTGTTGTGCCAGGAATAGAATACAAATTCTATCAAATGCTACAAATTCAAAGAAGTAGTGTTTTACATACGTTGTGGGTTTACCAACCAGCCCCACCCTGGCGCTGAAAATAGCTTTTTCCAGGTGAATTTCTGGAGCAAAGCCAACCAAAAGTTTTAATAATGCCTCTGCCAATTACATATTTAAGAAAACAGAAGAGAAGGCTTGTGGTGCAGAAGAAAACGGGAGAGCCAGCACAGCAACCAGCCCTGTTCGGCTCGGGCATGTGCTCCCAACCCTGGGCCAAGTCTGGCCCAGGCGAGGGGGGCCAGGCCCTCTTCTCTCTTGTCACAGAGTAGAGGAAAAAACTTCAGAGAAGAACCTGGACAAGACGTGCTGCAAAAGGAATTCCAGAGAGAGATAGTGGAAGGTCAAAGCTGGCAGCTGGAGGAGAGAGAAGACAAATCTGAAGGGGGGGCTCCTTTTCCCTCCCTCTCTCTTTCTCTCCCTTCAGCAGGGAAAACATTGAAAACTGAAAAACTTCTGCTGTCTGTGGAAGACTGTTGGGGAGTGGAGACAACCTTCTGCAGCTCATGAAGGAGCCCACACCGAAGCAGAGGAGTGCATGAAGAAGATGTGACTCCGTGGGAGGCTTAAGATGAAACAGAGTCCTGCTGGAGATCTGTGGCCCATGGAGAGAGAGACCTACGCTGGAGCAAGTCGGCCTGGGTAGGATCTTATGATCCCAGTGAGGGACCCATGCTGAATTTGTGACCCTAAGGGACAGCAGAGAACGGAAGAACTATTGCCCGAAGATGGACTCATGCTAGAGAGGTCCATCAAGGACTGTCTCTTGTGAGGAGGGACCTCACAAGAAACAGGGATGGACTCAAAGCCATTATCCCCTGTGACTCTGTGGTGAAGATGCATGGTAGGTAAGTGTCCAACTGCAGTCCATGGAAGACCCCATAGGGCCTGGGTAACCCCCCAGCCTCTGGTCTTAACCCAGGATGGGGGTAAGCCCAGCCCTGAGGTCGACATAGAAGAAAGAGAGAGAGAGAGAGAGAGACAGTTCCAGCTGCGGCAAATCAGAGCTGTCGTCCTAGAGATAACAGAAGAAGAACTTTCAAGTGCTGTAAAATTATTTAGAAGGCCTATAGCTCTGGAAATGGAAAAGAGACTGTTTCTCCTCCTGAACTGATACAAGGGGGGAGGGGTGTTTTTGTAAATGCATAGCATTTTTGCCTAATTAGAATTGTTGTAGAAATAGTTACTTAGTTTTTATCTTGCTAGTAATAAATCCTAATATTATTCTCGCTACATCAGATCTCTTTTGTCTGCATAAACCTTATAGCAATTATAGCAACTTATAGCAATTGTGTGAGGGGTGAGAAAAATTGACCCAAAGCAAACCCAGAACATTTTTTTGGTGGAGAATGTGGGCAGAGACTGCCAGGAGAGACAAGGGCCGGATCAGACCATGACAACATACTTCACTGGTATACATGTTCTTATGATCTACAGAGCAATTGTGACTCCAGTCCCTTAAAGGCCTGCCATGCTTCACTGTCACAAACCATGCCAAAGGGCAATGAAGCGCTATGAGTACCCATGACGAAGGAGATTACAAATTCCCACTATTATTACAAGAAAAACAGGAGAAAATCTATTGTTAAGAAAGTGCAAACAAACAAACGCAATCACATATTTTATAGTTGAAGCAAAAATAAAGATTTAGGACTTTCTTCTGGGGAAACTGAAATACATGTGACCCAGGATTCTCATACCGCAGAACATTCTCTGCAGTGACTGCAACCCAGTCTCCTAAGCAGGATCTCTGCTTCGTCGGGTTTAAGTTTAAATGATTCCACTAATTATACCAAATTAGGGTCAATCTAATAATTTTAATGTTCAAATGATAGACTGAGCAAAAAAGAAAACATCAAGCTGTTTGCTTGAATTGTTTCAGCATTTTATATATTTTTTATTAATTTTATATGTATTTATCTAGTTTTATATATATATATATTAATGTTATATTCATTCCAGTTGTGTGTGTGGAAAGATTTCAACATAACAAAGGAAATCACAGTGTATTACGTGGCTGTTACTAGTTGGGTAAAATGAAGAAATCTAATAGTAGAAATGCTAATGATGTGGCTAAATAAAGCTGTGAAACTTAAGGCATTTAAGACATAGATACATAGAGAAAAGTCTCTGGTTTCCCCATGAAGGAAGGTACCTTTAGTCCTGAAGGGCTAATCCTTGGTTCCATAATAAGAGGGATGGACTTACAAACTAACATTTTGTTTTCATTTTGTAAGTTTACCTCTGCAGCTTTTAATTAAAACATATAACATCATGTAATTAAGACATTTGGGAGTGTAAAGGACATATCTACGACATTCAGCAATGTAAAATTTTTCCATTGCATTATGAGTACAGTAGAATAAAGAGAGGCATTTATAAATTCTGAGTTTCTTTGACATGTCTATAGTCTATACTTAGATTATAGTTTATTCTCCTTTAAAGGCAACATTACCAGTTTAGGTAATGTTCAGTGAGTTTGTATAAAGAAAAGCCAGAGATTAAGGTGTCTCAAAGTCAAAAATTTGCAGAGATAAAGGTAGAAGGGAATAAAAAGAAACGATGGATAAACATAGAGTAGACAAAAGCATAAAAAGATAATGGGTGGGCAGAAGAGAGAAAGCTTACCAAAAAGCTAAGTTTGGAAAGGAAAAGACTTTGTTTAAACTTAGTATAAATCTCAGGTTCCAGCTGAATAATATCAGACATTAAGCATACAAAGGAACTGTGGTATATATTTAATTCATTCACAATGTAAACTGTGAGTAGTGTTTTGCTTTGTTAATGTAATAGGTGAATTGGGCAGACATCTCCTCTTCTCTGAGCTTTATCCTCCTCTAGTTTGTGCTAAACTTTATCTCTCAGGTCTCTCCTCTACTATACATCAGGGAGGTTTGCACTGATTGCTTTGAATGGAGCTAGAACAAAGAAAATGAACAGCTATTTAATTTCTTATATAGATTATAGGGGTCCAATTTTTCTGAAATTTAAGTTATATAATTGGGAATTCCAGACCTTTTTCTTTTCAATTCTTTTTAGTCTGTCTCCAAATCTTGAGAAAATCAATACTTCTGTGGAGGGCCAAACAGTTTTCACTGTGCTCAGGAGTGGCTGAAGATTATCACAGAAGTTACAAAATTATTGGCAGTTGTTCCTACTATTATTCTCATAATAAGTAGGAATATTTTAAGCTTCTGTGTTTAGGATTGAACTCTCCACCATGTCAAAATTTAATAATTCATTTAAATTATTTCCATGTTGTTTTTCTATGTTATTTATTTAGGCTCTGTGGGGAGATCTGGAATTAAACTCAGCAAAGAATAAAACAAGTCCATACTTACTGAAAACAAATCTGTATTAAAAATTAAGAGTGAAAATTCTAAGAAGTCCATACAGGCTTCAGTTACCTATTATAAATTTAAAAGGAGAGGAGTGCCAAAGACTCTCAGATTCCCTTAAGAACTCACCTTTTAAAATCCTCTTGAAAGCAAGAAATATGTCAGAGAAAATGCCCAACTCCTTTGCCACAGATCTGAACAGATCTGATAGAGGACTTCATGCCCATCACAAGCAATGCTTTTCACTGCTTTATGAAAAAAACACTGGAAAAAAGAGAAAGATTATATAAGACATTTTGGAGAAAACTTTACCTCAACAGCTGAGAATTTGGGACTGTTTATTTATGAATAGGTACAGGATGTTTTGACTATTTTGTAGAGTGTGATAAACTATATAGTGATCACAGTGATTATGGTCTCTAACAGCACTGAGATGAGGAACAGGAAAATGAATGAGCAGAATTATCTGTTTGGTGGGGCAGATAATGAAACACTTCTATGTGTTACCACCTTCCTCTATCTAAGCATATTATTTCTGGGATTACATACTTGTCTGAACTGTGTGGCTAAACAGCTATTACAATACGCAGAACTGTCAACCCCAAAGCATCAACTGACTTATTGTGCAGAAATGTCTTGTTTTTTATACATGTACTCCTTATTTTCAAAGTTAAGTGCTTAATACTTTAAAGAATGACCCAAATCCTGCTGTAATCAATGGGGGCCTTTACTTTTGTTTCAATAGACTTTAGATCAGATCAGTGATAATTTTCTGATGAGAAAAAAAAAAAGAAGAAAACTTTCTCTTTCTTAAACCCAAAAAGTTGTTTGTGCTAAAAATGGGATTAAGTCAGCTTCCTTAGGTTTAGAAACATACTTGTGTGTTTTCCTTTCCATCAAATACTTCGATGTTATCATGAGGCTTATTAGAGTACACAATGATACAAAATACCTGTTTTTGTGATAGGAAAAAAGTGTATTATGGCTTTTTTTGTACACTGGGTTATGGATACAGGTGAAAAATGGGCACAGATTTACTGTCGAACTATCCAGAAGATATATTAATTGGAACAACAAATTTAAGTGAGCAATATAAAATACATGCTGTGGGCTAAATTTGAATTCATAATAGGAACTCTTTTCACTGCAGAAACTGGAATCTAAGAGTGAAGCCAATTCTGTTAGACAACTTAAATTTATTTTATAAGTTAAAGCTTTCAAACTCTCATTTCATGTAAAGCACTGCGATTTCATACATTTTACTGGAGCTATGCAGTGCGTACTACTCAAAGATCTCTCTTAAAAGTGTATCTGGTAAAAGCAGCACAGATTTAAAGAACTGAGTATGCTGATAAATAACTCCAAGAAAGTTATCAGTAATTAATTCAGAATATTGAATGCACCAAACACTATATCTTCCTAGAAAATTAGAAAGTTTTCCTTTTGCCCATTGCATGTATTTGTATGGAAACTGGCTTGTTGAGATTCATTTCTGAAGGTGGTTCAACCTGTGTTTTATAGATGTATCTTGAGTGACCTACTGTCAGGGTTTGTCTTGTATCTCTTCAGAGGAGATGATGTTCTGTAAATATTCTGTGTTTGGTAGCCATTGTTGTTATTATTGTTGTCAGAAGACTTAATAAAACTGACAAGTAGGCAGAGCTCAGCCTCTTCAAACAACTGACTGTTAGAACCCTCTCATTTGCCTTGTTCCTGCCCTTTGTCTTGGGTCTGCCCTGACTCCAGCCTATAAGCCACGGTGATCCCTTAGACACATGATCAGTCTATTAGCAGCTAAGTAATGCAATGTCAGTTCTACTCCTGATAGGTGGAAACAGAAAAAGCAGGATTTTTAGCACTCAGTAACATAAGTTAGAACACAGTGGGACCCAAATCTGGCCTTCAGCACTTGCATATTGATAGAAGACACGAAAAGAGGTAGCATTAACAGACCCTTTTCCAAATAAAATCTACATAGAATAGGAAAACTTTTCTGAATGGAAGATTAGGAAAGTTGTCTGGATTTTTCCTTGGTGCTCTGCTTGTTAAAAAAAGCAAGGCATGCTCAGTAAGACTTATAATGCATTACTGAATGAGGCTCCACCTGGCTGTTCAAGTGAAGTGTAAGTTTTCATCCCCGACAGATACCTCAGTGTGGTTATACCACAAGCCATGCCAGCAAGAGAAGCAACAGCAACAGAATGTGAATAATAATAATAATAATAAAAAAAAGTGAAGAAAATATATCTATGAGAGAATTCGCTGAAGGTATAGGTGTTGAAGACTCAGCAGACATCTGCAGAGTACTGCAGCATTGCCTTGCGAGGATTTTAGCCCCACTTGGAGAGAGTCAGGGCAACGTTATTACTGCTGTACATCAGGACTTTATAGTTTAAAAACAGTGGTTTGTGCTTTATAATTTTAACTACAGTTTGCTTGGGGGTGGAATAAAAGGAATAAGCTGTTTTACTTAATTAAGGATCAATCTTTGGATCTATAAAATTCCTTTAAAAAAAAACCCTAAATTGTTTTGTTCATAGGAAAACAATTTGTCATTGACTCTGTTACCTCACTATACTTACAATCACCTGGAAGAGAAAAATTAGTGGTAGGATCTCTTGCTGTTTAGAGTCTTTTTAAAACTGACAGTGCAATGCTGGCCCATTCAGTTTAAAAACACTTGTCAATTTTCTTTAATATATTCTTTTTTCATTGCACCAAATTTGTTTTACAGCTAAATGATCTGACAACAAACCTGTACCACTGGGGAGCTCTGCTACTAACTTCAGTGGGAGCACAACTGGGATCTATACAGATCTTTATGTTAGCTTGAATAGACTTTAGATGAAGGGCCCTTGGTTTCAGGTTAAACTCAACTGTCAGTCTTGAGTTAAAATCAAATAAGTCCCTCAGGTGAAAAAAACAGAATTATGTTTCATCTTCACTGTACTCATGGACAATGTCTAGCTGATACATCTTTGTGTAAGTACTTTTTGTAAAAGAAAGCCATATCATTTCAAAAGCAGCCATTCCATAACCTTGAACTTCTAGTACATCACTTGCCTGCTGTCAAAATTGTTGTATCATAAATTATGATGAGCTGTAGAACTTCACTGGAGTTGTTCTTTGCATGTCTTGGCAAAGTATGAAGAAAATTCACATGAGTGTTTTCTTTTTAGAAGGTTCCTTAACCTTTCCACTCCATAATTCTACTTCTCCTCTTCCTTGGGGAAGAAGGGTGTATTTTGCAATTATCTTTGAGTTCAGCAATAAACTTGAAGTTTGAGTTCACTTGAGTTCAACAATAAACTTGAAATATAACTTACATGAGGAATTCCTGCAATGCATAAGAAAATGTTTGATATTTCTTGTTGAAAAATGAACCAAAACTTTTTCTTACACAGCACAGTCTTCTTTTCATGCAAAAATTTCATTATTTTCCCACATACATACCATACATACATTAAAAAGAAAAAAAAATCCAAACTTTCTTGGAGCCACAATTTATACAAATTAAGTTCATTTTAAATTAATGAAGGTAATTAAACAACAAAGAGCTCTGAGATTCATTAAAAAAGGTTTTGTTAACATCCTTGGAGTGGGAACATCATAGGCATTCAGCTCTTAAGAATTTTCTCTGTCCCTGTCTCAGAACAGAGAATACTTGAACATAACAGATACAGTCAATTTGATTTTAACTCTCTTAAAAGAGCAAATGTAAGGAGATAGTCATACACAACTCTCCACTACAGTATTACTTAGAAAATTTAAGTTAGTATTTACAGTTATTGAAATATGTACAATTTTTATTAGGTTTTATAATTTTTATGTTTCTAGAGATATTATGACTTCTTATGTTTGTAATTTACAGCATGACAACTCAGGTTCGTTTGATTTCAGGTTCTTGTACAGAATAATCCCTGAATTGTTTTTCAGGGGATTATCAGTATTTCTAGCAAGCTGGAGCTTGATAGAGTTAAAAACAAAATAACAAACTTGAAAAATCAGCTCTTGACTGTAAAAATCCAGTTCAATTTGCAGCATCTGGAAAGAAAATCAAAACCTTCCTGGGAAGAATTATCACAGCCATAATGAGCGCAATAGCAAAGCATAATGCATAGGAAGACATGTTTTGGTCTTGTGCCATTGAGCATTATCTTCACTTCAAAGATAATATGTAAGTAACAGTATCATTTTCCACATATCACTAACCTTTAAAAAGTGTACATGTGATTTTTCCCTGACCGTCTGGCTACTGAAATCTCTAGTAATAGAGACAATGAAATCCAAGGCATGGCAAGTTTCCATCTAAAATCTACTGGGACCAAAACTTAAAGTTGCTTCATAAATGCTGCCATAGTTCATATCTGTTTCTCTCAATGACAGCACTACAGGGTTCAACATTAGCCTCATTCTTTTTCATTAGTAAAGGACATTTTGACTGGACTACTGCTGGTGTTTAATGTATGAGCAAGATACCATCTTTCTGGGGAGGGAAAATTCGGTTCAGCTTTTAAATCCACAAAGAACTCTCTAGAGTGAACTTCATGCTATTTTTCTGGTTTTGTTTAAATGATCACAGATACTGTGAATCACTTTCTATTGTTATGGATAATTCAAACAATCAAATTCCTATGTCCTAAAACTTCAAATCCATGTCTTCTACCTCAAGATAACACACAGAAAATTAATATCAAGGTCTGGCCTAATCCCTTTCATTTACTTAGATGAATTAGGACAATCTGTTCAATTTCCAGAGGTATGCTACAGGCAAAATGTCAAGATGTATGTCAAATAGTAGACAAAATTAGTGACTTATGAATAGTTTCTTTCATTCATTAGTCTACAAGTACCTTAAAAATAATAAAGACAAACACCATTTTTACAGCTGGAGAAACTAAATTCTGAAGGTAAATGCTCTGCCCACTGTTACAGTACAGGAGAAGTGCAGGCCTGGAAACGGAAACCAGAGCTGGACCTCGGTAATTTCTTGGATCTGAAACAGAAAACGTGACAAGTGTCAAATGTAAAAGGTTGTAAAATATTTGCTTAACCTACTAGCTTTTGCTTAAATTATACATCAGGAGAGAATATTTCAAATGGTGTTATTTAGTTTACAGACTCTTGTAAAAGAATTTTTGGTCTTGCATCATAGTTTGTTCATGCATTTTGTAATCTGTGCACTTTGTTAGACTTGCTTCTGTTACATCTACTACAAAGTATCTGGTGCAGGGACAAATCGCAGCCTCACTCACCACTCCTTGTGCCTTCCTTTACCTTTTGGCAGTCAGCACAGTCCAGGACAGACCTGCTAATCTACCGTGAAGCAAAATAGGAATGTAAATGGTAGGTAGCAGGCTAATGAAATAATGAGAAACACAAGAAACTGAGGTGAACTAGAGTAAGTTTCTTCAGTCAGTAGCCAGATTTGATCAATAAAAATGATCTCTGAAAAAACGATTCAAGTCTATGGCTTAATTACTATTGTGATTTCATGGTAGATTAGATTAAACATCTATGTGGTATTATATGCTGTATTATCAGAAAAGATCTACAGCCACCTGTTTCAAATGGTGCTGACTCTAAAGAAGTGACCTGGGCTATGACAGATATTCAAAAAATTAAGTTGTTTATGATAAGTAGAAGGCTGGTAAGAGATTTACTATGATAGCAGCCCTGAAAAGACTTTTAGATATGTATTTGCTTTGATACAAATCACAATTTTTGTCCATTGCACTTTTCATGTAAAGCGAACCCAGGCACTAAAAAGAAACATTAAAATCCAAAAAAGAAACAATGCCAAACGCTAAAGGTCTTATTATAAATTAATTTGCAGTCTCTAATGACAATTGAAATTGTCTCAACAGGAACCTGAATGAAAGAAACACTTCTAATTGTTAATGCCAAGAACAAAATTAAATAATTGCCTGCACAGAGAATGGTATATTAGCTTTGGGATAACTACATTTATCTGGATTTACTTTTTCATGACAGGGATTGTATTTAATATGTAGGTTCCCATCACCACGATGTAGCTCCAGATTGTTGGTCTAGAGAGCATGCTGCAGGATGAAGCTATGAATTTATTAAATAGAATATGTTTTGTGACAAAGTAGATCATCCAATCATGGAAAAGAAGCAAGTACTTGGCTTTAGGCAATGAAACACCAATCCCCAAAGGAATCTTTGCAAGCAGTCAGTTTGCAATAACACAGACTACAAGTTGCTTGTGCAGAATAATCAGCAAGTAGTTGGGAAGAACAAACAAATGGTAGCAATCATTGTCCGCTCATAGGTAATTACCATAAGAAGAAAAAGAGCTAAAGTAATTGAATAAAATGTACATAGATTGTTTACTCAGCTCTATTAGGAGCAAGCAGCACGCTCTCATTAAAACTAAAAGATGAGAAATAAAACATTGTTTAGAGCTTCAGTGAAACAGTGATATTGGTTTCCACAACATTACCTGGCATTTTAAAGAACACTAACAGGAAACAGAAATTCAAAAGGACTCCATAAATACTTTTGTAAGTTAACCTATTCTGTATAGATTATGTACTATGAGTTGAATACAGTTGCCACTGCCAAAGATTTCACTGGAATTCAGGCAACAATTTAGAGTTGAATTTCACTCCTTCTGAAGTCAAGAGCAGTATGCTTTTTTTCTTTGATAAAACTTAGCAACTGATACTAGGAAAAGAGATATAAATATTAAAATCCATTTAGAGCTACATAGAACATTCAATGGTAGTTTTTTAGGAGAAAGTCCTTTTGCAGTCATGTTTATTTTTTGACTGTGTTTCTGCTTCTGCATTGTTTTAACACTTTTTTGTGTGTGTTTATAGTTACTTTTCGCAGTAGAGGAACTTAATTTTTATCTTCTTTAAAGCAATTTTTCTTGACCCTAATGAATCTTTCCACTTACCTTCCCACAGTTGGTCAAGAAGTTCAAGTGTCTTCTACAAAATAATAAAAATGCAACTGAATTAGTCAACTTCTCTTTACTTATACAGAGTGCAAAGATTTCTCTTCCCTCAGGGGTTTAAGTAAGTAGGAATTAGAGAAGTGATCGGAGAGCTATAAGACTGTTTTTATTGCTTCACCATTCATTCTGCTGTTCAGTCTGCCCTTAATAGAAGTCACAAAGGTCAAGTTTGCAAATTGTAGTTGTTTTACAGATACTACCTATAGTTTACACACACATGTATAAATACATGTATGTATATATACACACATACTTTTATTGATATCTGCTTCTGTCTACTTATTTGAGGTTGTCTTTTTCTCCTCTCTGATACAATTCTTACTTTGTCAGACCATTAACTTGATGACAAAGTTAAATGCAAGTACCAAATAAGAACTTTTCCAGTATTGGCTAAGATTAAATTTGAACTGCAACTTTGCTTTTCAAGACAGTCTTTATGTATAAGTCACCTACCTTTCTTAATTTTTAAACAACATACACAATGAAGGCATCCTTAAAACCCCTTTTACATTAGTAGATCATACAACTGAGTCTACAGGGAGAGAACCTTATTTATTATTTACATTTCAGTAACACACATTGTATAAGGCTCTATCTTTGAGGACAGACAAACAGGCAGATCCATTGATTTCCTGCAGCATTCCCAAGTACAGGTCTTCAAAAAACCTCCAAAGGGCTGTATGTTTACATCCAAAGTAAAAGAGTAAGGAAGTGGTATCTGGCTCTATATCTTGATGTTGCAAGCAGTATTTAAGCTATGCAACACATCATGGAGCAGAATTCCCCAAACTGGCTTGAAAACTTAGTTCTAGAATTGGAAATACAAAAGGTACATCAATTTATCATCCAGGTTAATTAGCCCAAATGAGAGGGAATTAGCTACGACAGTACTCCATACTGGCTATGCATACCATTCTTATGGTGATTCCAAGTAGATGATTGCTTCTCACAGTTTTCAGATTTAACCAACTACTGTTCACAATTAACACTGTTATGGGCTTGGATTTAGTGACTGGGGTAAACAAAAAAGCTTTAATATGTCTGGGGTTTTTTTCTGGTTTTACCATAAATATGCTCTGTAAACTCAGGAAGATTCTTATCTTTCTTTGCTTGGTTTTATTGCTCAGAATCAGTGTGAGAGACAGCGTTAATTCATAATTCCAAAATTAATAGGAGGTTAGTGGAAGAAAAATGCTATATTGATGTGAAGATATGCTTCCTTTAAGAGACAAGTAGATTTCAAATTCTTCATGAATAAAAAGAATAAGCAACTTCTTTTTTCCTGACCCACTTCTAGGAACAAAAACTTGTGAAGTGCCTGGAAAAAAACCCACAAATAAGCACTTGATATTGGTGACTGAAATGTTGCACTAGTCATGCAGATTTGACAGGACAATGAGATATAAAGGAAAAAGAAATGTACAAGAAGAATCTCCTGACAGGCATGAGGAAAATGAAGGAAGGGACAAGGAAGGGGTTTGTCTACTCCAGTGTTCAGGAAAACCTATTCTACTAGTGAAGCAGTACTGCACTCAGCAGAGCTAAGGTGATTCATATTGGTTTAGGATGTGCTTTTCCAAGGCTGTGACTGCTATGGCTTTCCTTCAGTAGAGGAGAAAGCCAGAAAGGTGAGTTCTCTGTTTTCACTAGAGTTTTTCTTTTTTTTTCCTTCAAAGCTAATTTCTTAAAAATCAGAATTATTTAACAGCAGCCTCACCTCCACTCTCCTCCGACTCTTCTCTGCTACGTCATAACTCTCAAAAGGAGAAAGAGTAAACCAACAGATGAACAGTAATATTAAAATGGCTTCTGGAGATCAGTTCCATTAATAGTAAGGATGAGAGAATATGGGTTTATGATCTGAAGGTCAAGTCAGTGTTTTCTCCAGAGGGGCCATTTCCTGGAACATAAACATGCAATTTAAGGTATATTTTATCAGCAGCATTTTTGGGGCATGATCCAGCAGCAATAATTGCAGGTTCCAAGCGATGTAGCCTTGTGTTCTCATTAGTGCAATAGGGTTGCAGTTGGTTAGTCATTAGCACTTCTGCTCTGTGTGATCAACCTTTGGCAGCTCATCTAATCCAGCAAGAGGCCAACACGCTACAAATAGACACATGTCCTCTCCTTGCCTTTTGCCATGACTGCATTATGCCAAGTTGCTGCCTTGCTGTTTCAGGAAAAAAACCTTACATGAAAATGGGGGTTCTGCTTTCAATATTCTGATGAAGCCTTTATTTATCCTTTATCCTGTATGAGGGTCTTGAAGAAAATTATGTGGTCAAAGGAGAGAAAGCATTTACTTTGAGGTCTTATCCACTGTGTGAGACTAGGGGTGAGAAAGAGAAAGAGAAATTAGTACCATGAAGCCCACGAAGAGACAGATAGATGCTAGGAAGGATAAAAAGCCTGTAGCCTTTCCACCTTACTGTTTTCTTCTGTGGAATGCACATTGTCAGCCACATGACTTGGAATTATATTCATCTCTACAGTTCACTTATTCGCAGCATAACTGCATTCATTTAACATTCTTTGTTATTGAAAAAAAAAAAAAGAAAAAACCTCCTCCTCCTTCCATGAGTGAATTTATATCTACATTATTTCTGTGCTTAATCACATTATTTCAAAATTTAAAGTATCTGCTGGACCCAAACATCATCAGCTGTGTATAGATTGTGCACACACATGCATTTAGACACACACCCACATACATATGAAAATACATATTTACTCCTTCAGAAATATCTCTGTGCATTAAAACATATTTTTACACATAAATACATAAGCACAGAATTTCTTGTGCCTCAGCATTCAGTTCTAATAAGTGACATAAATTTTTTGATAAAATTTGGATCTTTATCAAACTGCAGAGATACAGACTGAATTCAGCTATAGCACATGTGTGTGCATGTATGTGCTTGCATGCATTTGCATGGATATGAGTGTGCGTGTGTGCATATAGACACACAAGAACAGTCTCCATACTCTTCTTAATTTGTGAAGCATGCTTTCCTGTTAAGGCAATATGAACAACAAATGAAGCAGAAAGCACCCAGTACTCTGCAAGTCAGATGCTGTCTTGAGGCTCCAAGGATTTCTTAATTGAGTAGGGTGAGGTCAGGAGCTAAAATGATTGAGCAGCAATGATGTGTGCAAAATCATTTTTGCTGCTTCAGTTTCCTCTTCTAACATCCAGGAAACATCTCTCAGAGAAAGAAGAAAACCTTTAAAGCATCACCAGTGCAAGAGGACAGGATTTTACACTGAATGGTTAAAAGAATAAAGAAAATATCTGACGAGAAAATCTGTGCAAGAGGGCACGGGCAACATTAGTTTATAATTGTGAAATCAGGGTACTGGGCTTATTTCAGCTCCTGCCTCAAATATTTGGTGTGATCACTTCATCTTTCTTTATTCCTTTATGTTCCAATTAGATTTGCAATGCTTTATTGCAGGTATCAAACTCTGTACAGCTCCAAATAAAATCAAGACTCAAGCCAGTAAGAGGGCAACTGAAAATATTTGGGTAAATATAGTAAGTACATAAAACAACAGTCAAATCTATTGATTTTAAGCCTCACGTGACTATTAACCTAAAATAAAAAGTAATACAAATTAATTGAGTGATTATACATATCAATGACAGCAGTATTCTCCTAGGTTCACATCAGAAAGCAAGTGTTTTACTTTATGTATTCATGTTGATTTTAATTTGACTGATAGTGTATAAACTATTACGAATATGTTCAGGAACATATTCAGGCATACATCATGAGCCATCATCATTCCTACGCCAGCTTTATACTACCAGTTGTTTAAATGGTCTTTTTTTCCTCAGTTTTCAGAACCTTTTGTAAATATCTTGAGGAAAAACAATATTAACAGATACTTTCTAAGAATTTAATAGTTAATTTACCTCATAGAATGTGTGCCAGGAGACTATAAGGTCTCCATATTTACTCTGTTCTGTCCTTTTTTCCCAGCTTGTACCAGAACTTTCTCTATTGCTAACCCTATTTGGTTTTTTCAATCAGCTATTACCTTTCTATATTTTCTATTTCTCACTCTTCAGGTCTCCCTTTCATCGCGTGACTGATTCTATGCCTTCCTACACCCTTTCCTATTCCACAGTGTCTAAGTCCATATCTACTTCCTCTCTAATCTGCTTTTACTGCCCAAGTTCAAGTTCCCTGTTTCTCCATATCCTTACAATACGATCAGTTCCATCTTGATTTTGCTGATATCTCACAATATCTGATTCCTACTTTACTGCTTGGCCACCAAATGAAATTTGATTGACTGGTTGAGGACAGATAGAACTGAATAAGCTGCTATTTAAATTTTTTCATGACCAGCTTTTTTAAAGTGCACCAAAAAAAAGGAGACCATCAAATTTCAGCCCTTGTCAGCAAATTTCAAACTCACTAGGTTTAATTGGGTTTGGAAAAATAATCCCACAAATCTTGCCTCCTCTGTATACTGAGACAGTATGTTCACAGCCTCACTCCAATATATTCTGGAGCGCTGAACCCTGGCAGTCAATTTTGAATGTCCCTCTATCTCTCTGGAATCTTTCTTGCTGCAGTAAATTTTCAATATCATTGAAGTCCTGGCATACTAGTTTATTTATAATTAATAGAGAGCACTTAAGTTTTCATTGCAGAACACCAAGGAACCATGGTTTCATATTATTTGGACACTACCTTGCCAACAAAGATTAGGAATTGAGATTCTGTCAAGCATTGAACTTTTTTATGGGACCTGAGTAACCAGATGATGAAAAGCAGCTCTTTCCTCCCAGAGAATAAATCTTCACTGAATTCTTCAGGCTCTTTGAACACAGAAAAAAAGAAAATAAAATCAAGACTTGTACCACACACTATGTTTATACTGAATTAATACAAAGTAGACAGAAGTTAAATATTTAAGATATGACCCATCCAGTGGGGAAAGCAATTTTGCATAAACACTGTCAGATTTCAAAGAAGTGTTTTTCAATAAGTCATAAAATTAATATCTGAGAACAATGCTCTGCTGAAATTCTCCTCCTAAATGGGACCTCATCCTTCTGAATTTTTGTTTTAAAATTCCATTGTAAATCAGGCTCTACAAACCTGCTTTTTTTAAAGGCAAGAATTAATGGCTTATCCTTTATGAGAGGCTTAAGGTAAACAAAGTAGCATGGATAAAACAAAAATGAGTGAGACTCTTTCTCTTCTGTCCTCTGACCTAAACCTCTTTTAAGAATTAGACAGAATAAATAACTGGATTAATTTCATGTAACTTTCTAGTGAGATAAGGCAGAAAGACAAGTAGAAAGGTAAAATTAGTTTTACAAAATGGTATTCAATAACACCACGCCTGTTTTCTCTGGCTCTGGGTCTGATGGAGACCAGACAGCATTTTGAGAAAAAAACAAAAAGGTACCATCAAAAAAGGTGAACTTTATGTTTTAGTCCAAAGAAAGGGTGTGCTTCTCCCATTCTCACAGAGTTTGCTGCTTCATTTCCCAGGTTTTGTGTCAGCAGAGGGTTGAGTCCATTATTCATCTCAGAGAAAGAAGACAACTCCAGTTCTTGAGTCAGATTGATTCCCATGGTCTGTCAGGCTCTCAGGCACTACCCCTCATTGGGTATGTGAGTTGACTAAATCACCAGCTGCTTAGTTTACATGGCTTTCCACTGCAACAGAACAGGGAGTCTTTCAGAGCTTCAGGCACATCAGAAAATACAGGTGGCTGTTCATACAAATGTTAAAATGAACACACAGTGTTCAAGTACCACTTATTTGAGTTTTAATTTTGTTCATTTCTGTACTTTAAACTAACTTTTGATGTCATGTGGTGCTTTCCACGGCTAATATTTCACATATTACACAAGCTGTCAGAAGAAAGCTGGGGATATTGGCTGGGGATATTTGGAACATTTGGAAGTCAGCAAGCATAAGAGGCAGCTCAGATTTTTTGGTATCAGTTTATTAAAGTCATATGTCTTACAAATCAGCACAGAGATTGTTATGCACAATGAGGAAAATGTGCATTCCTAGCTAAGATAGTTAACACCTCATTAGAAGGAAGAGATTATTTGCTTTTCAGGAGGAGATAACATTATTGACTGATTAAAGTAAGAATGATGAAAGATCTGATTTATGAGAGGTTTCAATTCTAAATTTCACTAGAAAAACATTAACTGTGATCAGATGACTGACTAGCCTCGTTCACAGTGGGATAAGAAGTCAGTTCAATATAGAAGAACTGCTTAGAGACTCCTTGTAGAAGTTTTTTGGAACTAAATTGAACAAAAAAATTTAGTCTAGAACTCCTAAGGAGTATTTGAAACATGCTCGAATAGTATTGCATTTTTCTATGAGAACATGTGGAGAACAGGTATATTTTCAGAAGACTCCAAAAAGGTAAAGAATATTGGTCAGTAAAAGGAGAGGCGGGAGAAAGCACAAAACAGGAAATTATAGATCAGACTTTCAGAGCTCCTAGTAGCATATAGACATAGACAAATCTCGACTAGATATATATAGGTAGATATAAATAATTATATTCTTAAAACTAACAGCAGCAAAACAAATAAACATACAAACAAAAATCTCTTTTTAAGACTCCAAAGAATAAAATGGGAAATAACGGCCAGCACAGATGAAATTTAATCAGACCAATCTGATTAGGTTTTCTGAGAAAAGGTAGCTGGTAGTGTGTGGGGAAGAAGTAGAGGGCATCATAACTGAACAGATTAACAAGTATGCTGTTTATAAATCTGGAAAACACTCAGACAGAGTAAAACTATAATTTTCAGAACCCAAAAAATTTTATTGGAAAAAACTGTTCCTTGCAAATAGAGCAGGAAGAAATGGGCTTAAATGACAGCAAGAAAGATTTGGTTTGGTAAATGGGAGAAATCTGTTCAACTATAGGTATAGCAAAGCACTATGTACACTGCCAAGGGAGAACGTACAAACTTCTGCCACTGGAAGTTTTCAAGAACTGGTGAGACAAAAATCTGTCAAGAGTAGTTTAGTCATAGCTAATCTTGCCTTTGGGCAACTAGATGTATTAGATGACCTCTTGGGACTATATTTGCTATGATTCTGTGATTCTCATGTAAACATTGCACTATTGACTCAAATTCAATTAATGTCTGGAAACTTACAACAACTATTTTAAGAAAAAAAATTAAATTTACATTTAACACTAAAAAAATGTTACATGTGAAGGTGTGCTGGTTTATAAGTAAACTGGTGGGAGAAATGAACCCAATTGAGAGATTACAAGTCAGAGTTATTTACTGAAAAGATTACAATAAACACAATGATAAAGAAAAAAACTGGTTTTAACCCCCCAAACACAGATGTATAACCCAGCACCCTGGGGACAAGAACAGAACAGTGTTCTCTAGCCCCTGTGCTGAGCACTACATGGCCCCCCGGATGTAAAGTAAAAGGAAAGGAAAAACCTGTTTGTTCAGATGATGGCCACAATCCTGTTGAAGTAATGATCACAGTCTTGTCGAGAGCGGCAGTTGCAGTCCTACTGAAGTTCTGGTCCTCCTCTGGAGCTGACGAGTGGCACCAGAAATCCCAAAACCTGAAGTTTATATATGCTCAAGTTCAGGTGGGAATGCCCAGTACCTCCCCGAAGGGTGGGAAGTTTCACAATGGGTGATTTATACTGGGAGAAATATGTAGTGCCCTAGCTCAAATGGTTTAGTATCTGGAAAACTGGCTAGAAGTAAATACTCAAGCTAAATCATCTGTGTACTGGCAGTCCACCAAAATACATCTCATCTACCCTCAATGTCCTAAACTAGCATTAGGTTTTCCTGCAGGATCGGAGAAGACACCCAGAAGGGCTATCTAGGGTGCGGCACTGGCAAGGACAGCAGTGACAGTGGTATGGCTCCTCATACAGGCTTGGCTAAGCCAGTTGCTCAGTCTTAGGATCTGAGCTTGCTTTAGGAAAGACATTGTTAAGAGCATGAGAAGCCTGAAGAAAGACTGCAAAAGCGTTGTATTCTACAAAATAAAGGCTGTTAGCTGACACTGAACACTGAACAGTGAGGATCTGTTCCAACACTGTTTGCTCCAGAGCTTTGATTTAATCCTCCTTACTTAAAGCACTTACCTGAGGCAAATAGAATAAAGTTTAGGTATCTTAATCTCTTTTTTTTTCCAATTCAGTAAGACTGAAAGATTCAGAAAATTGAAGATACACTCCCGTTTGACTACAAAGAGAGCTTAGGCAGGACAAGTCCCTCATTCAAGCACATCAGTTAAGTCTCTTCAGGTAGGAGTGATGAAGGTAAAGTTCTAGGCCCAGATTATCTGCCTAAATCAAGAGAGATGAATTAGGACTAAGTCCTCAACTCTTCATTCATCATCCAGGATAACTTTGCAGTGTGCAGATCAATTGGATATTCAACAGAAGAGTACAAAGACTCTTATAACAATATACCCTCAAAACCACTCTCCTGTTTCTCTGATCTTAGAAATGTGTGATAGGAGCTCTCTGTAGCAAGCATATGGCTTTCAAAAATATTAAGAGTTCTATATAATCACAATGAGATATGAAGGTGCAGGCAGTAGGGAAAGTTGAAGATATTGTCCTGATCTTTATTGTTGGATTGTATTTTCTGCAGGAGTATTTTTCCGTTCAAGACCACTGTACCTATAAAGCTGATCCTGGTTTTTTTCCCTTCTTTCAGAAGAAAAACTTGTGTGTAGAGGGTGAGTTCTTCTTCATGTGCACCTCTCAGGAGGGAATTGAGCTCTATAGGAGGAAGTACTGAACATCTGAGAAAGCTGCAGCTGCCTTTTGCAGACTCAAGAAGCACATAAAAATCAGATTGTGTTTGTGTATTCAGTAAACTGAACCATTACCTGAACTGAAACAAACTTCAGAAGCTATTGGTGATCAGGAATCATAATGGCAGATGTCTGAAAGAGAGAGATTATCACAAACTAACTTGTGTGTGTGCACTTAGGCACATCTTTGTGCATATAGACAAACTTACAGTTATTCACTAGGGCATGTGATATTATCTAACTGTGAAATAAAGCCAGGTGGATTCAATTGTAGTATGGGACAAAAAAGTATTCTCCATTCTACAGCAATTCAATTGCTGATGGTGATAGCTATTAAACATTTTAGATTAAATGTACACAGTGGCATTATGGTTGGTCTGTGGGTATTTTAAAAGACAATCTAACTATGAAAAAAACAGGCAGAATTTCTAAAAAGCAGCAAAGTGCTTGGGTGGTTGAGCTCACAGTGAACACATAACAATATTTGAAGGAATCCAAGACGTGCAGCTCTGTGTCAAGCAAAGTTTCTTATTTTCCAGTGCACCACTGAAGTTAATATAATTGCAAATAGAACTTCTTGTAAGTCTCATCTTTTCTTATGGTCTAGTAATTTTCCAATATTGCACCTTTAAAGTATAGAGCTAAAATGTGATAATCCCAGATGGATCCAAAATCTAATTATAACACTGAAGGAACATAAAATAAAAGAAAAGACCCAAGTTCCTCATGAGAGATAACAAGGATGGTGCAACTTGAGGTTCACATGAACACAGGGACTCAAAAAAGAAAAGCGCTTATAGTGATGTCTACTATATATACTAGTTTTAGGCAGCTTGTCAGGCTGTGTCTGGAATACTGTCTCCAATTTTGGTCCCCACAAGTGGAAAAAGATGCAGACAGACTAGAGAGGGTTCAAAGGAGGGCCATGAAGATGATCAAAGGGCTGAAGAACATGCCCTATGAGGAGAGACTGAAGGAGTTAGGCCTTTTCTGCCTGAAGAAAAGGCTCAGTGGGGAACTCATCACAGTATTTCACATTTTAAGGGTGACTACAAAGATGACAAAGGCTCCCTCTTTGCATGGAACCACACAGAAGACAAAGGACAATTGGTAAGAGCTGCACTGGAGGAGATTTCCTCTGGACATAACAAAGGAATTTTTTACAGTGAAAACAATAATTCAGTGGAACCACTGGACATGGCAGAGTCCCCGTCACAGGAGGTTTCGAACATGGTGCTAGACGATCTCATCTAGGCTTCCTTTCCCACAAAATGTTGGACTGGGTGATCTATCAAGGTTCTTTTCGAACATATACTGTTTTTATGAATGATTCTACAAACACAGTAAAAGCACAGATCTGTTTCTTCTCTTTTACTATCTTCATATATTACTTTTCTTCTCAACAGAAAATGATTCACTGCTTTCCATCAGAATAAAATTGGCTGTTCCCTCAAAAGAATATGCATGACAAATCCTTTCTGGTAAGGCTCACACATGTTGGGTATTCCAGCTCTGACTGCAGGACCTCGTGTCTATCTTTTTATTACCTGTTTGTATGACATCATATTAGTCTACAGTGATTTTCTGTGTACTATGACTTATGTATAGATTGCTTACTCTGAAGGACAGGCTCAAAACTTAGACTGCTCAGAGCTGCCTGCTCCAAGGTTCTCAACTCTGCTTTGGAGTTGCAGATGTAGTTGGAATCTGAGCCACTATCTCTGCATTTAAATGCAGTGTTCTTTATTTAAAAAAAATAATAAAAAAAATAGACTAGTCCTAGAAATGAGCTGCTAACCATTCAGCTGATGAGAAGGTAAATAACCAAGCTCTATTTTGAGTCCCATGGCTCACTCAATTTAATATGTATTGGTGTCCAACTTCAGCTCAAAGTAACATTTTTTCCTACACTCCATTTTTGCATGATAGTTCCCAGGTGTCAGCAATTGCCAGGGAAGATTTGTTCCCCTTACACAAAATGGTTTAATGCTTCATAGCCCACTGGTAAAGAGCAGGGTCCTAAGAAAATGAAACAATTTGAAGTTTTGGTCTCTGTTTCAAAGACCACGCATTTGACATCAAATGTGGAAGATGCTGAAATGGTGTTGGGAGGAGAGAACCTCCTGGACTGTATTTAGACTTTCCTCCTGGTCCCCTATGGAAACACGTCTATTGAAGGAGAGACTAGATTGGATATTGGAACGCAAAAACTTTTAAGGTTCAATTCTCAAAGCTCCTCTGCAGCTGAAGTCCAACCTCGGCAGTGTTTTCTTGCTGCTGCTTACCCTTTGCTTGTGAGCAGCGTGATTTTAATAGGGTTGAGCAGTTAGGCTCCCAGCAAATCCATGCCTACATTCCTTTGAAGTGTGTGTGCTAAATTTTCCTTTCACCTTCAATGCAATGGACATTTATAAAGTGTATTTGAGAAAAGTGAAAAAGCAAAGACATTTCCCTGATTTCCTAGAGTGGCTTAAGTTTACTAAATTGAACACAGGATGCAAGCATACCTTTTATACATGTCATGTTGAGGAGAGGTGCTTTTGACAACCGAAGCCTTTCCTAGACTTATGTAATTTTAAAAAAACAAAGGTTTTGATATAAATTTAATAATATACATTCTTTCCAGAGATCAGCCTTACAGAGTATAAATATATGCAGTGTGCATCCCAGTTCACCTCTTGCCTCGGAAGAATTTAAGGGCAGATAGTATTTAGAAATTACACTGATCAATCTAAATAGACTGAAAATGACTATGAAGAAGTTAAAAACCAGTATGCAACATTATCTTCTAGTTATCGTATGTTATCAAAAAATGGAAAAAAAAAGAGTTTAATGCATTGTAACATAATAATACTAACTAAGACTAAAATAAGTATAGAGTACATTATGCAAGGGAGAAGAAATATGCAGGTATTTACTAGAACAATTGCCATAGAGTCAGTTAATGGAAAATCATAGAGAAACACAAAATACAATGAGGTAAGCAAGTCTACCACTTGTAGTGGTGTTGTTTACTTTTATTTTTAAATAAAAATACTTTCTTTTGATTCTTTATTCATACCTGAGCTATTTGTTTTCCTTTTTTCCTCCAGGTTTTTTTTTTTTTCTTTGTTATTTGTTTTCTTTGTTCTTGTTATTGGTTTATATTTGCACAGCCTGCTCCATAGCACACGGATATTCCCTGAAGGAACTGTAGCCCCTGAAGAGCCCATGCTGGAGCATGAAGCTCCATGCAGCTCATGGGAGTGAGGAGGGACTGTGTGGAGGAAGGAGTCACAGAAGCAAGATGTTACAGACTGACTGAAGCCCCTCATTCCTCATCCTTCTGTGCTACTCAGGAAAGTGAAGGTAGAGGAGTCAGAGATGAAGGAATGAAGTTGG
The DNA here is from genome assembly GCF_022539395.1 of Myiozetetes cayanensis. NCBI lineage: Eukaryota > Metazoa > Chordata > Aves > Passeriformes > Tyrannidae > Myiozetetes > Myiozetetes cayanensis. Next base: position 80,204,072 of record NW_026086604.1, on the reverse strand, counting down.
ACTGAGGAAGCGCATGGAGTTGGCTTTTGTTCTTGTCTGTTTTTCAGTTTTTCTCTGTTCTTGTCTGTTTCTCGTCATCCAAATCTACATTAATTGGAAATTATTAATTTAATTTTCCACAGATCTAATCTGTTTTGTCCATGAAAGCAACTTCCTAAGTGACCTCCCCATCTTTATCTTGACCCACCAGCTTTTCCATCTTATTTTCTCCTCATGTCCTTTTGAGGAAGGGGAATGAGAGAGCAACTGGGTGGGCATCTGGCAGCGGTCAATCACTACAGATTCCTTCATTCTCTGGAGCATACAGAAAAATTTGAAATACAGGTTTTATCTAGCAGTAAAATAATATTCTATGTTTGAAATATTTTTTTCAGTGTGAAACTTAATGCATGTTTCTCTCATTCAGATTGAAAGATGAGGTCTGTGGGAAAATACTTAAAATTAGTCTGCCATTTTCTCTTACATACATGAAGTCAAATTATATCCATAATCTGATGTCATACATGTTCATTTTCTTAAAAATAAAAAGGTTATCATTGGTGGATATATGTAACAGTTATTAATATAATAAATAATGAGTCCCATAGGGAGCATGAAGACACCAATGTGGTGTGTAATGAAAGGTAACGTTTATTCAAGGAGCCACAACTTATATAGCAGTTTCAAATGCTGACACGTCACAACATGTGACCTCATCAGCCAATCCTATACAAGCCTTTCACCTGCATGTGTGACAGAGTACTTACAAACTACAACTCCCAGGATGCTTTGTAGCACCTGGTATAACTAGACCCCACAGATATACTCCCAAAAATAATAATTTCTCCCACTTTTGGTAAGAGAAGATATTTTAGCTTGCAGAGCTTAGTACTTATGTGTACATATCACTGAAGCAGAATGTAAGGCCAGCTTGAAAGACAACAAAAGAAATTATTTGAGTAAGAATGGAAAATACAGATCTAATTAGGGCAACATCGAATAATTGACCTCTGGGCCAAATGATTCACTGGAAGAAAGGGTACTCCTTTTAAAATACAGTGACAAAGCAATTGCTTCCGATAAGGTAGTACTTTGGTCAAGGCAAAGGTCACATGTATTCTTCTCTTTCCCAAATAGTGACACACAACAGAAAATGATAAAACTCTCCTAATCCAGACACATCTGTATGTGGAAATGTTTAAGAGTAACATGCAAAAGTGGTGACTTTCTTATAAGACAAAACCAATCAGTGAGCATGCTGCTACCAGGATGACGGGCTTTGGACCCATTTCTCTTTCATTTCAGTTTCAAACTCTTATGTTTGGAAATACTGAGCGCTCTGTATTCATTAACCAAGGATGGCAGCTCCATAGTAAGTTAACAAAACCATCCAAAGACTCTTATTTGTTCATTTATTATTTATTTTACTCAGTGCATTTTGTAGTTCATGTATTGAATATACAGGTTTGAACAGTATAAGTTCAAAGTGTTAGGGGTTTTTTTCTCTGAGTGTCAGAGAGAATTATGTATCTATTTGTTACTCAGAGGATTCTCTGAGGATTAACAACTCTGTATTGGCTCCAGTTCATGCTCTTCTGCAGCAATATTTCCTGTCCGTTTGGCTTTGGAGGAATATTTTCTTTCACTGTTTTGGCTGTTGAGTAATAGAGAAATCTGCACAGTTCGGTAGGCCAGATTCAGACACACAATGCCATGCCCAGTAGCATCTTTTCCCCAGTATAATATGACTGAGAGGGAAGATCTTTCTAAGTAAATCCATCAACATCTAACACTGACTTATACAATTTTGAAAATTATTTATGTTTAGAAAGTAATATACTGAATTTATGTATTTAGTAGAAAAACAACAGTTATCAATTTTTTTTTTTAAAACACTAAAAAAATGAGAAAACTTTTCCTCTGAAGATTTAAATGCTTTTGTGGCTAGTAATGCCAGAAACAGACAGGTGCAATGATCTTATAATTAAAAGAATACAAAGACAATTATACCTGACAATTTTTTTTTTTGTTTTTTTTCAAGAGATGATTATTGTAAGGGCCAAGATCTTAAAGAGGTTATTCAGTACCTGTTAAAAATTCAGGGCCCAGTTATAAACACAAAGACAGACAGTGACTTGACAGAAGGACCTGTGTTACCAAAGATGAAGTAGACAGATAGGTTTTGACTATTTACCTGACCTGTGTTAGTAAGTGATCATTTAGGTGGAAATTATAGTTAAAACCAAAAGTATTTGTACATTTTGGTACTCATGAGGTATTGCTGTTGAAAATAGATGGTCCTAATTATAAACTGAAAGGGTACTTTACAAGGTGAGGAAATTAAAAGTACTAAAAGTTACGTTGTTCTTCTGAAAATACTTATCAGCAGCACTGCAAATATTTTTAGGAAAAGACATTCAGTATAACGAAATGACTACATGTGATGTTGCATGGCACAATGTATGAAATGAGGCTCAAGACATTGAATCTCAGATGAAAAGTACATATTCTTATCAGTTAAAAATGTGTATTAATGAGGAATTTTGATATGAGTATATATTTACTACTTAATAATTTTGTTTATTCCCATGTTTACAAGTAGAGTAAACTTCTCTTGAATTGATCCCATTGCTCCTAATGACCCAGGCCATGGGTCTTGTGAAGTTTAGGAATCAATGCTCTTCAAGAAAATTAAAAAATTATGATATCTTGAAGAGGTAAATTACAGTGTCCATGCTATAAACAGATTCTAGAGACAAAGCCTATACCAAATACTCAGTTTCAGGTATTTGATCTTGCTCTTTCATTCAGAAAAAGAATTTGAGATCTATGCAGTGTGCTGTAAGAATTTCATGCTCACTGGTCTTTTTCCATGTAAAAATTTCTCAGATAAAGTAAATATTTAGGTCTAATCCTTTACATGATATTAGATTTACATTTGTTTTCCAATCGTCCTGTTTGATAGATGAAGGTGAGATAACTCAATTTTCTTGCAAAAAAATGAAACAATCTGATAACATTATAAAGACTAAGTACTCCATTTCAGTGCTTTATAGACAAGTAGGGAAACACATTAGCTTATTATTAGGGATATTAATTATTGTGTCACTTTGACACATAGCACAGACCACCTTGCATTTAAATGTATTGATCAAAGTTTTCAGATCATTGCTTTATAGAAGTAAGGAAATCACTAACTCCAAAGTTATGTCATCTTTCTTTTCTTTTTTTTAATCCCAAAATTCTGTGAAAATAAATACCTGAAGATATTTACCACAGCAAAATATATTCAAGGAATATGATTTCACAAGCCTTTGAGATTCATTTGCCTTCTATAGAGCTTTAGATATGACTAAAACCTAAAGCCGAAGTTATCTTTAGATAGACTTAGATGCAGCTAAAGACATTTGAATAAACACTCTGGCTACTGTGTCTTCAGTGGAAATTCTGTATCTACATAAAGAATGAAAGCTTCTATCCAAACACTGTTGGAAATAAGAATCAAGCATTTCTTCATTAGATTGTCTGTCTGTTGCTAACAAGGAGCAAACATGATTTCTGAAAAGTAAGAAAGATGCTATGGAAAACTGAGCTTGGATTTTGTGTTGATTAACTTAACTGGAAAGAACACCAAGTAGAAAGGTAGACTTTTTGTTTGGACAAATCTTGAAAGAATATTAGAAATTATTGGTATTGACCTTCAAAGATCTGTCAATTTTACTTCAAGTAAGACAGAAATGTATTGAGGAAAGAATTCTAGACCTAAATAGACAAATGGATCCTTCAGTAAGAGAGGAAGAATAAATAGGAAGTCTATAAGGACTGTAAAAAGAGAGATCATCAATGAAAACTTCACCAGTGAAGTGTTAGATCTTGCAAAGGATATTTTAACAAGTAAAAGCTACTTCAGCTATATAAAGAGGAAAAGAGCAAGAAAAACAAAAGTGGGGTCAATATTCTATGGGGATAGATGGGAGATTAAAAGTGACCTGGGAATTGCCCTCAAATAAATGAGCATTTTTCTCCCAGTTTTAAGTAGAATAAAGGTGTCTGGTAAAGTTTGTCCCATAGAGATCGTCCCCACTGACACATAACCACTAAGTAAGAAAAATGAGTGTGGTAATTATAATGGAGTTGCTTATTCAAATTTATAACTATTTTTAGTAACACATCAAGCTAATTTAAATTCAAGCAAATTCAGTTTCACCCATTGTTAATAGCCTGGGATTACTGTAGCTGTTGAGAATTCATATGTCCCTTGGTTCTTTTTTTGGCATTAAGAATGTCCAAATTCACCCCATTTCTTTTTGAGTGGATTATTCTTCAATTTTAAATCAGTAAAAGTATTAATCAGGTTTTCCAACTGAATGAGTTTGAATTCCTTTTCTTCCTGGCCCTTAAAAGTCAAGTTAAAAAAAGACCAAACAGTTTGCTAAAAGGGTGATTTGAAACTTTTTTCTTTTTCTCATTGGGTGTGAAAAGATATATGGGAAGACAGATCCTTCTCTTTGTGCTCAGTATGTTCAGCAGTATAAAAGCAAAGCCTCCTGAGAGCTAGAGCCTACTCTCTCAAGTGTAGAACTTCTTCTGCAAAAATACTAACTCGTGTTGTACTAACAGAGAATATTAATTATTCTTTTAATTATTACAGAGTCTTCAGAAAAAAAGAAACCGAAAAAACCCAAAACAAAACAACAAACCTGTTACAGAGGAGTGATTACAGCACAGCAGATAATATGATAAACAAAGACAAAAAGTTCTATACAGACAGTGTACATATATGCATATATTTCACATGCTCTAGAAGCATCTGGATTTAAGGCTACAGTAGGACCTTGGTACATTTTTTCATGTTTCCTTCAAAAGGGACAGTTTAGGAAATAAGAATTTGAATATGGAAGTTGCAAGTGATAAAATGATCAGTTGTTAATGTTGAAACAGAATGCCGAAAAACATTTTGACTTACTAGGTGCTTTTTGAATGATTGCAGTTAATTACCCTTGATAACCCAGACAACCCTCTGCATCTCAGTTTGCCAAATACATGACATACTTCAGGTGGGATTATTGAACCATCTACTCACCACAGCTTCCCATGGAGATGATTTCACTTGCTTTATCCCAGCAGCTCTTGAGTAATGCCTGCGTCACTCAGGAGCTGGTGGAGAGAGGCTCAGCAAGGAGGTGAAGAAATAAGATCTGGCACCAGGTGAGATCCCTGACTGAGTCATGTGAGCTATTGTCTTACTTTGTCCACTTTTAGCTTTGTTAAAGACTCCTCACAGAGTTTGTTTCTTCTGAACTGTTGAGTTCACTGATAACTCACTGACTTCAGTGCAGGTTGAAGACAGTATTTTAAAGGCCATAAGAGAACAACCCAAGACCACAGGGCATCATTTAGCGATATAAATGAATAGGTTTTTTGAGATGGCCAGACTTTCTAACACCTCATATGTGAATCCCTGTAAATTCCACCTGGTCCTTACATCTTTCCGAGCTATACTATATTCCCAGAATGCTTTTAAGGTGAAACCTTTCTAGTAGGAGAAACAAATGTCATGACTCTTTTTGTAGAAGCTGCACTTAATACAAGTTTTCTCGTACCAAATTTATGCTGCTTCTGCAATACTCTATTATATTTACTGCTGGATTGCTGCTTTTAAGCCTAAAAGTAAACAGATTTTTATAGTGCTGTCTAGATGCAGTATTGTTTGTGAAAGTTCTTTGGAAACTAAGTACTTATTATAGTAGTAATAGTAACAATAATTATTATTATAATAATTGCAATAATTATTATTATTGGGCTTGTAAGATAGGTTGAAAAAAAATCATATCCAGTATATTTAGCATCCATTTGTCTTCTAGGGAAGTAGGAAAAATAGTTAGGTGGCGTATCATGTTAAGTGGTATGATCTTCCCCTAACAGAGGACAGAAAAGAAGGAGGTCTGGTAAAGTCTGCCCACAAACAAGACAACATTTGCTGTTTGATTCCCACTTTGCAGAAGGAATCAGTGAGGTTTGGAAGTCCCTGCACAACAGGGATGGAAAGATCCTGAGGCTTTTTATTTCCTCAGAACCTTAGATCTCGCCTAACATTTTAACTCCACCATTATTCTTGTATTCCCCAGAATCTGGACTCCCACGGAGGTAGACTGGGATAAATGTCTTAGGTCTTGTTCCCTGCTAATCAGTGGAAAGCAGATCTTGCTCTCTCCAGAGCAATGGGGTGAGGAGAGAGGGGAGTCCCTTGCCTCTCTCCATGGACAACTGTTGCCCTGCTTTCACTTCACTGCTGAAACAGGGTCAGTGCCTGTGGCTCCCTCTAAATTGCAATCCCTGGAGTTAAATGATCATCTATTCTCAAAATAAAAAGTATCAGTAAGGTTCCAGAGCTCCTGGCAAGGAGCAAAATAGGAAGACATAAACCCTGAGAGTTCAGTATGCAATGTAATTTTTAAAAAGAAAAACAACACTATTTTAAAAAGTCATATCTTTTTTGGGGCGGGGGGGCAGAGATGAGGGAAGAGGGCAGAACTGAGAAAAAGAAAGATTGATTTTGCATTTTTTAAAACAATCTGGGTTTGGCACTCCTTCACTGTGCTCTAGAAGACCAAGGAGTATTCGTGAAGCTTCCTCTTGAATTTTGTGGCTTTGTATGTATAGGATGGAATTATAAATGAAAATTGTTTTCCCCACTGTTAACTGTCTGAGTAATTTAAAATAGAGGAACAACTTTTTCCTCCTGTCTTGCTTGCAAAATCAAAGGCAAGTGATAAGAATTTCCCCTTATGTATTTAGAAAAACTTCACTAAAAGACAAATCAAATCTGTTCCCTAATGTGCAGTTTATAATTATCTGATAAGATTGCAGTTTTTTCCAGTGCTGTTAGTTTGTCTGAATACCGTATTTTGAGAGCCACAGACATTTTTCTATATGTTGACTCATTAGCAGAAAAATGCTATCTTTAAAAGGCCTTTTACAAAAGCCCCGAAATCCAAAATTGGTTATCTACAGACTGTGAAAGCAGATAATTAAGAAGGAATATGGATATGTCAAAGCACATATTGGGTGGCTATGACAGATCTTAAAAAAAAATTAAAAATATGGTTAGAGAGGTGGAAATAATTTCGGATAAGAAAGATCAAAAATAAAACTGGCAATTCCAAAAACTCTTAAGTTCATATTTTCTCCTTTTTTCTGAGTATAAGAATAAAATAGAGAGAATTCTTTATTTGTATTTCTTATGAAAATTTCCATAAAATTTCTTTTAGTTTTTACATTCTAAGAAACACTAATCTGGGATGCAATCAGATTTAAAACAAACAAACAAACAAACAAACAAACAAACAAACAAAGATAATGAAAATAATTTAAGACTTTACAGACCCCACCTTTGTAATACACAAGAAACTTTGTAGGATTGCTGACTCCACAATTTTCTTGATTATATAGGTAGACAGGAGAAAAATAAATTAAGCTTTCTGATGTCCCTGAAGTCCTGTGTCCAGTCCATTTCCAGCCAGAGGCTGAAAGCTGGAGATAGCAAGATATATATGACTACAATGAAATGGCTTTTATTTTGATTAGGCAATATCCTCCCTAAAACAAACCCACTTTGGATAACATGTCGCATTCATATGTATATTTTTGGAACATTTCTACCAGTCTAACAGGCCTGACAATTGCAATACTTTTAAGGCCAAGGCTTCTGGGGAAAAAAATAAAGCCAAGACTTCAAAGAAGATGTCAAAAGCCTGTTCAGATACCAGATAGACTTATTGAGGCAAATGTAAACATTTTAGGACAACAATGAGCCATTTAGTGTCTGTGATATATCACTATTCTCTCTTCTGAAGGTACAGATTATTATAAAATCTAATCAATTCTTTAAATAAGCTTTATAAAATAAACTGTTATTTGAAGACCAAGTCTCGACAGCATAATGAAATAAATTCCTCAGTTTTTTTACTTGTCTGTGTTTATACATTGCAGAGGAAAAACTAAAATAGAATATAATAAGTACCACTTCTTAATCCAAAAAGGTTTGGTTGTTTCTTTTTCCATTCTTGTGTGGTTAAAGATAGGCTGGGAAGAGACTTTTTAAAAAAAATCTATTTAATGTGTAATGAATGTTGCCAATACAGTATATTCAACTTTGAAAAGTCCATGCACTACTCTGAGCTTTCAGAGCTTTGGATAACTCTGTACAGTCATGACAGTATATATGATTGAGTTTTTAATTAAATTAGTAACAGTATCTGTCATGGAATCAAACAAAACAAAACTTCTAAGCCACAACTTTTACCTGCAAATTTGATCACATTCAACCCTTAGAAGACAAAGAAAACAAGCATCTTCTCAGCCCTAAATAAACTTATGTGCACTCCAAAATTTTGGGATGAAAAAATTAAATATTTTTCCTACTACAATGTAGCTGAGCAAACATCTCCAAAAGTAGGATTTCTGCAAGGTAGCTTGCCTTTTACACTGAATAATTGATCTACCTGTCAAAGTACAGAAGTGTAACCTGTATGCCAAACTACTGGGAAATGTATGTCTAATTTTATACCTGTCCTATACCAGGTAAAATATGGCAGGTGCAGTACATATGACCTAAAGGTATATTCACATAAACCCATAACTGCATAGTACACAAGTGGTTATGAAACTGTTATCACCTCTAAAACCATTCTGTTGGCACTCATGCCTTTTAAATGAAAATATGGCACAGAATGGCCCTTTTACCTCTTGTGTTCCCAAAGTTTATAACAAGGCTGTTCTATTGGCTGATGGAGAAAGAAGCTGTGATTAAACACTGCCAGAGATCGAAAAGGTTAATGATTTACACATTCTAAGATCACCAAAAGACTTTTGTAAACTGAAAAGAAGTAGCTGCTCACCCATCAAAGCTCACCCCCTCCTGCTAAAGGATCAGATAAGTAGATGCCATTGTCCAGCTATCCTGGGTGCAGATGCCTGCCTGAGAAAGGGAAGAGAATAAGAAGCAGCAAGTCCTGGAAGGTGGGAAAAACCTTTTTATCATGCCCTTTACATGAACTCTACTCGTCTAGCCTGGGCTGTACATCTCAAGTGTTGGACCATGATGGACCATTATTGAAGCACAGTAGGCAGCTGCAACTGTCTTTGGAGATGTCAGCGGCTCATGGCATGGCCTGTGACAATTTCCACTGTAAAACTCCTAGTCCCAGAGAGGTACAGAGTGTTCCCACCTGAGCTAGAAGTGTATAATGACTCATAATATCTTTGAGTTTAGTGGAGGGTTTCCCCCAGCCCCAACAGATCAAGACCACCACTTCAACTAACAGACATGGAAGCTGCACCTACCAAGTTTCATTGCTGGACCCCATGGGTGGTGACTATATACATCTTTTCACCTTTATCCTTTCTTTCCCTTTCTCTCCCTTATACATTTCCTTAAGTGTTATCCTTGTGCTTTAATAACAGTGTTATATTGCTATACTTTAATATTGCTATGCTTTAATAGTGTCATATTGCTATGCTCTAATGTTGCTTTATTGCTATAGATGCTTTAATATTGCTGTATTGCTATAGAATGATAACACCCAAAACGGCAACATACCTGTTTACCTTTTGAAACAAAATTGTTCTAAAATAAACCCTATATATATATGTTTGCAAACACCAAATATTCAGTGTCGTTTCACTCTAATCCACCCCAAGGGATTTATTAATAAGAACCTGGCTTACCCTCACATTTCTGGGGTGGGTTACAACAGGCACTCAGCAGCAGAACTTGAACCATTACCATTAAACATTTTTTGCAATATCAACTTTCCAATAGAAAGGGAGATTTCTTTAGAAATTCAGGATATCCATTACAGTTGCATGAAAACTTACATCTCTAGAATTGCTTTATTAGTTGCCTTTCTTGGACTTCATAAGAATCCATGGACATTGCACATCATAGGCTAAAATATTCTTTTTCCTTGAAATGAACTAAAAAATATAGGTCTTTGACCATGGAATTTAGCTGAGAAACAGGAATAAGAAATAGAATTACTTCCTTCACTAAGTTCCATATAACTAGACTATTAAAGTCCATTTGATTTAAGATTAATAGAGATTTTAAATTTAGAGAAAAAGCCCTCAAAGTTTCACCTAGTTTTTCTGCTATAGGACTATTTGTATGAAGTAACTCTCATAATAAAATATTAATGTTTCAGATCTGAAGTCTATTTGCAAAGATTATCTCTGTTCCTAGCAGAAATGGTGATTTGTTCATGTTCACAGTGCTTGTCAGAAAATAGACATATATGAATATTTTAGAGACCAACTTGCTACAGAATATAGCCCTGTTCCTCTTATTTTAGCCAGAAAACAATGTTGGCTTATACATTGTGATGTTTTTCATTTTTTCTTAAAGTAAAAAGACATTGTAAGACAAGTATTTTATTCTTTCTTAGCTTCGCTGAAATCAATAGACTTCCCTCCTAGCCTGCACTGTCAGAAAAAGAGAATTTGAGACTTTAGATATTTGTCATTGAAGGGTTATTGTTTAACTAACACTGTAATTCCTACACAAGGGACTGTTCTTTTGTGCTAAGTTACAAATAGTGATGTAAAATCCTACATTCATTAAAGTTAATCTGTATTTTTCCAGCAACTTTGCATACAAATCACTCTTATTGTTGCACTGCGTGAGGTAGACGAACTATTAGGTATCAGAATTACACTGTGATGAGGATATCTTGCTTCTTAACCTAACTTCAGTTATGTTGCAGCAGAAATGAAGGCTTTAGGCTAAGTGTTAGAACAATATAAGAGTTTTAATCTGTCTCAGAGTATAAATGTGTTAATTCTTGAACACTTAAATTATAATATAAGACATTTCAATGTCCACTGCAACAGTGTATTTGTTGTTAATGTGTAATGGTAAATTTGCATCAAACAAGGATTATTTCCTGAGAATAGATGTGTAAATCAGGTGATCTTTGAAGACGGATTGAGCCCTGGCTTTAATGGTAGCTAATTGTCAAGATACCAAATTTTCTCATTATGAGATCTTTTATCTCTTTTAATTCGTTGTAATAAACAACATTTAGAACTATAGAAACAGCGACGGATTCCATAGAAAAAGAATCCTGATGTCCCTCTTTTAAACAAGCACAGCACTTGGGCAGAATTCACCCATTATATTCTTGTAATATTTTACAGTCTTGGACCTTTTGCTAATAAGAAAACTCCCAAACTTTATCAACAACAGAAAATAGTTATTTGTGTTGAAATACACACAATAAGCTAAATATACTGTGGCTAGGTGTAGAGTTATTCATACATACTGGCCAGATGAGGACCTAGCATTCTTGATGCTGATTTGGACATTATTAGCTATTGTCAACCCATAGTATGTTTGTGTTTTCGATGATCACCTTGAAAACAGAAACAGAATTTCAGCTCCAATCACATGTAGTTCTTGTTTCTTCTCCTTTGCTCTGCCATTCTCCTCCTTCCTTGTTTCTTTCTAAATGCATAAACATATCTTTTAAAAACATATCTTTTAATTTCTTCTCTTTTGCTTGGGGGTATAAAGAGGTTTAAGTAAGCACTGGCTGCATGAAAACACTAGGAAACTACACTATAGTTTCTTCCTTTCCATCGCTGTGGAGCAGATACTTGATTATTATTTCACATGCCAGTTTTCATTAGTATTTCCAGTCCCTTCCCTTAGTTACTGGAAATATTCCTTGCAGGTAAGTGCAGTTGTGCTTGTGACACTGCTAGCCACATGGCTCCTGTTTCAGACCAAAGACACGTGAAGAAGTAAGCTGAAATTCTGTAAACTTTGACTTGTAGGTTTAACTAGCTTAAGACCATATTCTAAACATTTTCATATCCATAAGGGAATCTGAGGAACAGTAGCTCATGGAAAAATCTAAACTTGAAGGGATCTCTGGAGTTCATCTGCCACAACCTTCTCTTGAAAACAAGGGCTTATTCAGTGTCTTATCAAATTAAGTCCTGACTATTTGCAATAGGGATGTTCCTTTGGGTAGCCTATCCCAATTCTCAGTTGTTCCCATTTTGAAGAACTTATTCTTATGCAAAAACAGAATTTACCCCAAAGCAGCTTGTGTCCATTTTCTTTTCTCCTGTTGCTATGCATCCTCCTAAAGAAAGTATCTCCGGAACTGTCTCTTAGGTGTTGGAAAACTGCAAAGAAGTCCACCTGAGCCCTCTTGTCAAACACTTGAATTCTTCAACATTTTTTTATGTATCAAGTTTTTAATCCTCTCCACACCTTGCTGGTCTTCTGCTGGACTCTCTTCAATTTGTCTTTTTTTTGAACTGGGGAGATCAAAACTGGATATAGTATTCCAGGTGTGGCCTAAGAAGTACCTCTATGGTCAACAGTATTTTCTTCT